>NC_057798.1:500348168-501036018 GCF_018294505.1 Triticum aestivum
AGAGGGGGAGAGAGAGAGAGAGCTCAGCATGGGGTGCAATGGCGGGTATGTGAGGTAAATACATTTGGTAACAAAGTGGAAAAGGGGGTTGTGTAGTTGAGAGACTTAGAGATCGAAACATGGAGAGAAAGAATGAACGTGTGTTGGAAACTGATAGCTTCCTAAGGTGGTAAGAGAGGAAGATTGACCGATACATGAAGTATGTAGCGTGTGTGGGGGGGGGGTTGAATGTACATAGTACGAGACTTAACATTGATGTTTCAATTCGGTGTACATTGTAAGATTTGAACTGAGGACCATGCATACGAGTAATTATTTCCAATTTGTGTCATACTAAGTTTCGAAAAGTTGACATTGACTCAATTTGTTGTACTTTTTTGTAGGTCATATGTTTGAATCCATCCAAAAGTTTTCTCACTAACATGGTGTTCATCATATACATATGAATTTGTATTAAAAAAGTAGCGTGGATATAGTGAAATGCGAAATCCATGTTAGAATTGGAGATCGCTATGTGACACACACTCTAATTCAAATAACTAATTATGTGACACACACTCTAATCCATGTTAGCATGGATACCGTTTCGATTTTTTTTCAAATAACTCCTCGTTAATTAATTTATAGTACTCCCTCATAAGACCTTGAAGACATTTTAGACAATGTGCAAAACAGTTCATTTTAAGTTGTCTGAAACGACTTACAAAAGTGAACGGAGGGAGTATCTCGTTTCGAATGACTAATTATTGCAAGGAAAACACGGGCATGGTAATACATACAGATTCGTTTGCAAATGAAATAAGATTCCTTTGCATTCTCAAATGTAGGCGCACCAGGCAGACCAGGGTCGTGTCGGGGTGGACGCTGCTTCGGTGCCTTAAAGGCACCTGCCTTTGGGTCACTGACATGTGGGCCAGCCACCTGTTGGGACCACATGTCATGGACACAAAGACAGGTGCCTTAAGGCACCGAAGCATAGTCGAGTCGGGGTGGTCGCGTGTGTCGGACGGACGCATAGCACCCAGCCACCCACCCCCTCCCTCGTCCCTCCCTCCCCCACTCCCTCCCTCCCCCCCAAAAAAAGGACGACAACAAAATAAGTTTGCTCTTCCACGTTTTGGATTGAAATATCTGGCGGCCCCAATTCCAGCCCTGCAAAATCTCTCTTCTCCACCGTTCCCTTTCGTGCCCAGATTGCTCAAATCCCTAATTCGCCGCCAACCCAAGCAAAGTTTGAATCGCCCCTCATCTCGTCTCTTTCCCCACCTCTGTGTAGGATGACGATGACGAAGACGACGGTCGTGCTTCACCACCGCACCGGAGCTACCTCATCTACGCCCTCGTCCACCGCACCGGGTGGTCCACTGACAACATCGGCCACCGCAACCTACGTGCCTCGTAAACACCGAGTTCCACCGCATCAGGTGCGCTTCACTGATGCCGTCTCCCAGCTCACCGGGGCTACTTCACCAAGCACATCATCGCACCTCCACCCCTCGAGGCCGTTGGGGCTTCACCAATGGTCTCGTCCACCGTATCATAGCGCCCCGCTGCCACTCAAGATCTGCATCCGTGCGCGGCCAGCCAACACCAGCGTATCACCCTCAACGGCTCTAAAGTGACCCGCACTCTAGCTAGGCGAGCATGCCCAAACGCCGGCCCGAACTAGGTATCCACACATCACTCCCTTGTGCACTGTTCCGACGATGTTTGGATATCCTTTCACTGCTCTCTTAGCTTACACGCCTATGCAACTCTGACTTTAACTCTTATTTCTTCTGGAGATATCATCTGAAACAAGCAAATCCATTTTTTAGCGAAGCATGACGGCGCTACGGGATCTGGTACACATCCTGCACACCCATATAACCTTGTAAGTATATGTCCTCCGGTACAACATCAAGGTCAATTCCTCTTATTTGATCAACCATTCGCCGTGTCAAAAATGCAGAGGGGGTGCAAGGAGAACAAGGCCTGCACATCCAAGCAAGTGGTAACATGGACTTGTACATGGAACATCCCAAGCGCAAGCAGAGCTGCAGTGAGCATGTACAACGAGCTAGTGTAAGTTCCTACATTTCATTTAATTCGTACTGGCATTTGTGTATGATTTGTGTGCAGTGGCGGATCCACGAATTCAAGTTACCAGGGGCGAACATTTAACTTAAAAAATACGAAGGCACTTGCACTCCGGAAATCAACATAACTTGAGAAATGTGAAGCTACATGCACTTTGAAAACCAGCTAATGATCTAAAGTAGTTCAGATTATAAACATTAAATGATGCAAGCACCAAAAAACACAAAATGCAACATGGTGTACAAGGACTACAAACATGGTCTGTACCTGCTTGAATTATTCGTCTCTGGCTGAAAATATCAAAGTGTAATTGCACGTATAACCAGTGCACAAACTACATGTTAATATATCTATCCTGCACAAGTATGCCAATAGTTTCAAACAACAGATTAGAAAAGTATTTATGCTATGTTGTCATGATACGGGGACTTTCTGGTAGATGGCCTCGATGTTTCCTCAAGCTATGAAAATGCACTATAATTTGCTTGTCATCAATGCCTGCAAATCTCTGTCTCTCTCAACATAGCAGATCATCATTAGACACTAAATCCTTCAATGAGCTTGCAAAATGATTGCATTAGATCCCTCATTAGACACTATATGTTCATCACCAGGAGCATGTAAAATGTTTGCATCAAATCCTTCATTAGCAGTCTGTTCATTAGACACTTCAGGCTCAAGAACAACATGAGCTTGTATGTTTGCATCGGAAACTTGATTAGATACATCAGATTCAGTCAATTCAGTATTGATTGGGGGAGTTATAAAATAAGTAGAAATTGGTTTCATTTTCTCATAGATTCCCTACATACAAGCAGTTTTACAACACTGTCAGGTTTAACTATTGGCCAGAAATTGAAGAGTTGAATTAGATATAATCAGGGATGTGATGTACCTGCTCATTGCGCATGCTACTCTTGAAAGTTGCGACTGTCTATTTGCGCAAGCTCGATGCCATGCCCGTGCTGCCGCCGCTGCCTCCCACGCAGGCTACACCCAGGGTTGGATCTTCATCTTCTTGTCCTTCCGTTCGCTTGAAGCCCAGCGACCGCCCTCCAACGAGGGTGCGAGGAAGTGTTGTGTCGGTCTTTCCAGCGGCGGCTAGGTTAGGAGCGAACCAGACTGGAGGCTGGAGCGAATCAATTGGGATTTTTCCTGCTGTCGATCGATATGGGAGGCGCTCGTTTGGGCCGCGAGCCTGCTATATGGCCTGCCTTGCACTTATGTTATTGGCCCATCCAAATTGAAACATTTTTCTTCATTTTTTACATTGCCTGCTCGTGCGTTGGGACAAACAAAACTAGCCTGGGCCAACCTAGACGACTCAAACTAGGTGCACACTTTCTAGCCACCTGAGGCGGCCGCCCATACAAGCCCCTATGGTGACGTCGCCCCTTTTTGCGTGTATGATTGGGTAGTGAAAAATATTTCAGTGGCGCTTTTGATTTACCCACAGAATGGTTGAATTGCTTGTTTCTATGAACTGATTTCGCCAATAATGTGAAGGATGCCGGTCTTTTCATCCTATTGTAGATTGCTTAGATCTCGATATGCCAAAAGTAATCGCATGAAATATACAGTAAAAGCCAGTGTGATGTGTGTGGCTACAACTAGTATGACTACATGTCCTCATATAACATATCAAGGACGCACCATCTTACCAGATTAACCATTCGACTTACCAATGCAGTGTGGTAAGAAAGAAGTATTGGGACTGCGTATCCAAGAAATTGATACCATAGACTCCTTCGTACAACCTTGTAAGCGAAAAATAAGTTGCAGTGTGCCTATACAAAGAACTAGCATAAGTTCAGTTACCTGCTTCTCGGAATTTTAGTTAGCCACTTATTGCAAAATTGTTCAATTACGTTGCTTGGCTTAATTTAGTTTGCTACTGATTACATAATATCACAGCCTGTTAATCATATTGTAGACTGCGCCTATATATGTGTTTGATACTTACTGTTAAGAATTACCTGTTTGCCTTAACTTAAATATCTACTTGTTTGTTTAACTGCTTTGCTGCTGCAACAACGGGTTACAATGATGTTAATAACTACATTTCAGCATCCAATTGAAACACTTTAATTCCTTGTTTGTTTAACTGGTTTGCTGTTATAACTCCCATTTGAGATGTTTTGCTAACTTCAACTTTTTTGAATCCAATCGGAACTTTAATGGCAAAACAGGTTAGCCCAAGATCAAAGAGCGAGGTCACCATGGATGTTGCATCATCCCACAGCAGTGGCACCGGCCCAATCGTGCATTATGAATTGCCAACTGCTGATGCTCTAGAGGCTAAACTAGTGGTAGAAAGAGATTCTGCTTCTACACTTAGAGATGAAGTTGACATGTTGAGAAAGCAAACAACACAATCATAAGCAGTACTCAAGACAACCATTAAATATTTGGTGGGTTTCAAAATGAAGCAAGCTGAGACTGACCAGATTGTTAAGGTCCTGAAGGAAAAAAGGAAATTAAATTCCTACTTGGTAAATCATAGGTGAAATGTTCTTTCCATCGTTGAATAACCTTTGTGTTGTCTGTTCGTGTAATCAATCGAACCATTTGTTTTAGAGATCTTGTAATAATTGTTTTTTTTTGGTTTTTTGGTTTGTAATTTTATTTGAGCACAAGTCTGTATTAATCCATAAGACTCGGAGACATTTCATTTGTATTGTTGTGCCAGACCTACAAATATGCCAATCGAGCTGAATGTGCAGTCAACAATAGTAGTAGTATAGATGGACCATAAGTGGCACGCATCGGAAAGGGCCAAGATGCTGGCTAAAAAAGGATGTTGTTGTAGCCAAAAAAAAGTACAACGGCCTGGCTTATGTATGTTAGTTGATATTATTGATCCATATACTCTATAAGTGTTTATATGTCTGTTAGTTCTGTACATTCTTGGTTGATTGACTTGGTATTTGAATCTTGATACATCGCTTGTGTACATATCTAAATGGGAGTACACATTATGCTGCGTGTGACATTTGAGTTGGACATGAAGTGTTCCAAATATTCGAATTCACCTTAAACTGGATTCTAGCTTTTGAATTTGAGTATCGGCATTTGTAAACCATATTCATATATGACAGTGGAATACATCTTTGTCGTCCTTTTGAAGATATATAAAAACGCATAGAATGATTTATAAAGATTGATATAGGAATACAAAATGGATTTGAATTTAGTTGCCAGGGTAAACGTGGATGCTTATTGTCCCAAAATTCGAAAGAAGCGGCAAAATGTCCACTCCCATATCAGCTGCCCGAAGCCAAGTGTTTGGGAGATGGAAATTACTGTCTACCCATTACACGGACAATCCATCGGCCCGATTTCCACTGCTCTAAATAGGGGTAGGTTAGTAACTTCAGTTAGACGTGACATGACCGCCTCTGAGCCCATTCCGACATGGTGGGCGTCAAACATGGGCGGCAAAACACATTTGATTCAAGCTCGTCTGAAAGACCTCTGTTTCTCCCTCCATTCCCCATTCATACACGGTGGGCGGCAAAACAAACTCGACTCGGTCGAAATCGATGTTGGCAAATATTTTCAATAGGGGCAGGTTTGTAACTTCACTCAGACGTGACACAACGGCCCTACCTATCAGCCCCGTTCATACACCATGGGTGCCAACCATGGGAGCCAACCACCCTCTCCTCGCCCGAAATCGCTCTGGGCAAATATTAGCGAGATGCGAGATTACCGTCCTATCCCCAAACGACGAGACGTCCAAATTTTAAACGGGGGCTAAGTTCGTAACTTTCCCATATTTCAGACAGGTGCGTTCCAAAAACATGGTTCCCTGTACCTCTCCTTCCATTTTCCGATTCATACACCGTTCGCGCTAGAACACCCCATCCCCACACCAGCCTCCGTCCGCCACCCCATCCATCGCTGCCGTCCTCCCCCACATCCATCACCACCGTCCTCCACCATGCCGGAGCGCCTACCAAGACCATGTCGTCCACTGCTAGAGATGGACGTTTCTCATCCACGGCGACAGACCAATAGCCTTGCATCGCGTCCTCTCGCTTCATCGGCGTCGTCGTCCTCTTTGCCGGGGCCGCTCACACGACCTTCTCTTTCACCGCAACGGGACTTATCCCCCGATGCACCCGTCTACCGTCGCAGATGTGCTTCAACGCCACTGACAACCATTGCACCCCGGATACCTACACGGCGCAGCAAGAGAGGTGGTACTTCATATCTGCTCAACTTTTTGATCTCAACCAGAAAATAGATCTTAACTTGGTTGCTCTACTTTCTTTTCAGCTCTTAGAATTTAGTTCTTAGCTCGAAGCAAACAATGGACGCTAAATATCATTTCTTCGGTTTGCAGCTTCAAATCTGCCATGGCATAGCCATAATATGGTTTAATTGATCATGCTTAGGGTTTAATTGATCATGTTGGTTCCGTGGTGGTTTCTTTAATAGAAATCGAAGGGGAAACCCTCTTTTGCTAAAAAAATATGCTTAGAGTTTCTCCCTTTTATGATCACTATACGATCAGAATATGTGCTTCATGTCATAATAACACTGCTCCACCCATCAAGCTAAACAAGCTTAGTTATTCAGATAAGGATCTGATATTATTAAAACAGAGTTGTTTAATTGGTCAGCTAAATGTTCCTAAATTAGTTTCGAAAATGCATGTTCGCCGCTCGGGTGTGTATCTATACAGGGTGCCAACGGTGGGCCGGCCCACCCTAGGATTTTGGGTCGTCCCAGGCCCCGATTCCCCTCTGTTCTGCTGCGCGCTTCCGATCTCTACTCGCCCCCAGCCGCCCGCCTTGCCCGCGACTTGCCGTCCCCGAACGGCATGACTCTAGGAGGAGACGTCGGACTAACAGGAGGCCAGGAGCTGCTCGCCCAACAGCGTCACCATTGCCCGGGCATGCCGCCATGCCTACCTTCCCAGTCCGTTCAGGGCTTAGGCATGCAGCACCCACCAAGCCAACCCGATTTATCTTGAGATACTTCCTCAACACTCAGCAGCCACTCCTCATCACCCATTTTCTAATTGATTCATTACTCATTAGGCAGGACTGTCATTAGGGTTTGTTGTGTGCTCAGTGCTACCTACACTTACTGGTTCAGATGTATTTCGGTAATCTTTAGTACCTGTAAAGTTCACAGGGTTTTCAAAATTCCGGCCCTCGGAACAGACACTAGTCATTTTGGATTGTTGGTCATAGTGACATTGACCCAGATTACTACTGCAAGCCAGGTTTGTTGACAATTTTACTTGTCTTTCTTACTCATTTTATATAATATCCAATTATTCATGTCGATTAGTTGCAAACAGTAAGTGCTAGACAAACTTCTTCATTCAGATTTTGGACGGTCTCTTACTTCAGTTACAATTCTGCATACTTGTCCTAGTAAGCTCACAAGTAAATGATTGATTCACTACATCTATGCTTGCCTTGTCATATTTCTTGTCAATATTATTTTAGGGTGGACCACCCTGTTTGTAAATACTGGAACCATAGACATGAGTGAATAGTATTTCTCTATGTGATCTCTTCCATCATGTGTGGGCAACGAACACTGCATTGTATAGAAAGAAAGTGTCATTTCCCGCTTTTACATAGGTTTCGATCTTTTACATGGAATACAATCTGCCTACTTGCTTTGTGTCGCACTACCAACACTCCACCCTTGAAGCTAAACATTATGCCACTCATACTTGCTTAGTTTATTTTTTCCAAATACGAATTTCATATGATTCTAATGTTCCTACTTCAGTTTTGAAATGTGTGCCTGCCTGTTATAGATACATAAGGGGTTTGTATTTCTGTGTGTGGTCTGGTCAGCATGGTTGGGGGTGAACTTTGCATATGCAGGGGTTTATAGGGAGACACTCTTCGAATTGAATCCGCAATGCATTCCATAGATAATCTGACTACTTTTTATGTTTTCATGAATCTCAGATTCTGAACAGCATCATAATGATTATGAGTTTGCGCGCATGAAAATAATAAAGTAGAACAATGTCATGGTTGTCAAACTTGGCATTAAGGGACTGAAATCAAGTCTAGATGCAATGCAATGCAAATGCTCTCCACCTACAGATTCATGCTCAGAATATGATCCTAACAGTGATTCTGAGCTAGAGGGAGACCTAAGTCAATGTAGCTCCCTAGTGGAGGAGTCAGAGGAAGATGCCCTATCTTATTCACCCATCAAGGTACTTGCTCTAACTTTCCAAGGTTACATTGCTCGCACATATCTTGCAACTGATGCTTTGCATTGCTTCTACTTTGTTGAACTGCCATTAGCTTAGTTTACACATCGTGTATGTGAATACACCCTGCCTATCCATTTTCAGTACATATTCCATCTGTCATCATACCATATTTATCCATTCAAATGTTGTTCTTGTGTATCAGACGTTCAAAAGAAAGAGGGCGATTGCTGATCATGGAGGAGCACAAGCAAAGTATTTGGAAAAGGTAGTGGCACCTGATAAATCAAATAGCCCATTAGGTGTAGTTGCAATATCACCTGACCCACAAAACACCCCAACTCTAGCAGACTCTAGCCCTACTACACTGGTCATTTCTGATGCCTCAACTCAGCAGACCCCAATTGCAGCAAACAGTATGATTATGCCAGTTGACATAGCACCAGCTCTACGATGCAAAACCCCCATTCCAGCAAAGAGTACACCAAATCCAGTTGCTAAATCCCTTTTCAAACCAGAGAGAGCCCCAATTGCAGCAAATAGGACCCTTGTTCCATTTCTTCCCAGTTTAGAAGATGAAGCTTATGTTGTTGTCAGGAACTTTGTGCGCATCTTTCCTTCATGGAAATATTATACCGCAGACACAGAACAATTTCCAGTCTTCCTCCACAACTTACGCGTAAGTAATGTACTAATGTTATTCATGGTCATTACTGCATATGTTTCTGCTAAGAGAAGACACAAGACTTCATTCTTTTAAATAGGCGAGGAGCAAACTGGATTGTGAAGACGAGCAAGGGTTGGTTGCGCTTTTCAAGCACTCGTTGATGAAGTATCATTCCTACCTGAGGCAAGCGCACTTCGATGGCAAGCCTCTGAACGAAATTTATGTAAAGTCTTCGGTGCTACATTTATCCGACGGTGACTGGAATAATCTTGTTACACATTGGTCTCGGCTGCAGCGTAAGGTACTGTCTATGCTATCACATCACAATTTGAACTACATTTCTGCATTTGCCTTAATGTCTAACTTGTACAAAAACTGTTAGCAGAAGAACATTCATTATCAAGGGACCACAGAATCTCGCAACTATACTGCACACTGCATTTCTCTTGTGAGTACCTCTTGCCCTGTATGACCATACTTACTTTCATAGCTGTTTGATTATGTAGCATCACTGCACATGTTAGCCTTGTAATCGTCCATTTGGTGGACATTATAAGATCTGTATGGACTCTTACATAAATTTAGAATCAACCCAATGCTTTTGAAGAGGTTTAACTCTGCAGTCCTCTTGTAAGGACTGAACGTGGTCTATCACTGTACTTACATTAACAACTACTCCCTCTGTCCCATAATATAAGAACGTTTTGTACAGTACACCAGTGTTCAAAACACTCTTGTATTATGGGAAGAGGGATTGGTTCATTGTGTAGCATTCTGCATCTTATCTCCCCCGCCCACCATTTACTAAAAAAGATCAGATCTATATTTAATCTTACCAACAAGTAGAATACAGACAATGCCAGTGCAGAAGTGTAGCCCATTACTATTGTCAGTACATTTTGACCTATAACGCTTGTGCTTCTAGGGATTGGTAGTTGATTATGTAGCATCAATCTGCATCTTATCTTCATTATCCTCTATCCCTTCCAGTATTATCATATCTATAATTACTCTCTACAAAATGTAGAGTACAGGCAATGCTTATGAAGAAGATTTTGTGCTGAAATTCTTGAGTTATCCTTCCCTTGACATGGAGAAGGGCATTATAAAGCCGGTGTTAACTGTTAATGTAAGTCAGTCCTTCTAAAGCCTTTATCCTCAACTGTTGTTTAATTTGCTCATACTCCCTGTCGTTTACTGCTGTTTAGTTCGTTGTTTCTACCAAAATGCATGTTTGTAAGAACCGTAAGTTCTAAGTTTTACTTGTAAAACTAAATTCCTTATTCATACCATGCACATTACTTAATACTCCCTATATGTATGCTTTTTTTGTGGATCTAAAATCCAGTGTGTGGTGAAGCCGCCCACGTTTGCACCTTGTCATCTCCTGTTTTATCTTACTGATGTGGCTAATGATATGAACAACATGCCATGCACATTATCCAAAATAGATACAATGATTTTCTTTGCCCTTCATCTATGCTTGTTATGTTGACATGGTAATCCAGTAGTGTGGTGAAGCTCCCGCATTATGAACAATGCCAAATTATGCTATTGATATTTTGAACTTACTCTTTATTTTCTAATTTGAAATTGGATGGAATTGACAGCACAGTTATCATCTTTGTTTATACACGTGAAAAACCTGTCATCTCTCTGCTTTGTTTTAGGGTGATATGCCTGATGGCATGCACAAGTCTGCTGAAGGCTGTGAGACAAACCCAACATATATTGCAGCAAAGAAGGCAAAACATCTTGAAGATAGCGAGACAACCCCAAAGTCTTGTCTTGATGCAGTGTTCAAGTTACTTGAGACTAGCAGTCAGACAAGCTCACAGAATTCGTTGTTTGAATCAGTTCGACTTCTTTAGTCCCAAGTTCTAGCAGAAAGGCATTCTGCAACTCAACTTCGACTTGAAGTCCTATCTCTAAGAAAGATTGTGGAGAACACCAATGAGAACCTCATCGCTAAACAGCTACACCTAGAAGTTATGACCGACATGCTAGGCCGGTCTCATAGCCTTGCTCCGCAGCTTGCGCAGCAGTTCCCCGGCAAGGCTAACCTTTCTTGCACTGTCTTGGAAGTGGTCTCGGTTCAGTATTATTTTGTTACGCTGCAATGGTGCCCAGTTTTTGTAATTTGCTTCTTCGTTGCGCTTTATGATCACTGGTGGCGAACTTCGATGCCCAGTGGATGTAATATACCTTAAATCCTTTATTGTATAGTGTAGGTTTATTCTTAGTTACTATGCCGTAATTTCTTTATTGTATAGAGTAGGTTTGTTCTTAATTCCTACTAGTTACTGCCATCATTCGCTATCTGAAAAAAATCAGATGTAGTCGACCGGGCCGAAACATTCGACTCTAACGGGCCTGGTTTTTAGCGGGCCACAATTGGGCCGGCATGCGTCTTTCTTGGGCCCGAATGGTTGGGGCCTTCACACATTGCGCCAGGCCCAAACTTACACCAGCCTATATTTTAGTTGGGCCTTTTGTCGACCCAGCGCTTAGTTTGGCCCAGGTAGCATTGGGCCATTAACAGGCTGAATATTATACTGGCCTGTTACGGCTGAGATGAAACCACGGGCCTTTAGCAGGCCAAAATGCATGTTGGGCCTCAATTTTCACTAGTCGTCGACGGGCCTTCAACAGGCTGAAATGTAGAGCGAGCCTTTTTGGGCCCAGTTAGCTCACGGGTCGTTACCAGGCCGAAACATATCTCGGGCCTTAGTTGGCCCACTGATATCATGGGCCTTTAAGAGGCTGAAAGCTTAGTACAGGCATCAACGAGCCGAATTACGCGACAGGCCTTTAACAGGCCCAAAGTCACGTTGGCCTTAATTGTTGCCACCTTTAGCACGGGCCGTTAGTGGGCCTGATGTCCCGTAAGATCATATATAGCCCATGGGCAACACGGGCCATTCCCAGGCCGAAAGTCTCACCGGGCTGAAATGGGCCCATGTCAACATCAGGCCTCTAACATGCCGAAAGTCACACCGGGCTGAAATGGGCCCATGTCTACATCAGGCCTATAGCAGGCTGAAAGTCAATGGGCCGTAGTTGGGCCCAAATATTAGACGAACAATTAACGCGCTAGATCTGGCTTCGGGCCGCAAATGGGCCCAATTATTGGGCGAACAATTAACGGGCCAGATCTGGCTTCGGACCATAAATGGGCCCAAATTTTGGCCGAAGAATTAATGGGCGATATTTGGCTTCGGGCCGTAAATGGGCCTTTATTAAGCAGGTTGTTACTGGGCTGGCCCACTAGTACCTAAATAAGTACTACGGGCCTTTGACTGGGCCGGCCTTTTTAACCTATATGGGCCTCTGTTGGGCCCCACCACGTGTCTAAGTATCATAGGCATGTCTCCTCCAATGGACGGGCGACATCTGGCCCACTGATGAGCTGACAGGTGTTCCCTTCGGCCAATCAGAATTTTACACGTGGAAAATCCCCATTGGTCGGGGCTGTTAACGGGTTATCGGATCCAAAACCCGACCCGATAGCTTAACGGTGTTCCGTTATGGTGGATGCCACGTGTGAGTCACCCTTGACGAAAGCACTTCTATGACGTGCGATTTATCGTCATGGAAGTGGACACTTCCGTGATGTTAATTTTGGTAACGTCATGGAACACTTCTACGACAGCACAGGTATGACTATCTTGATTCTGTCATAAAATCGTCATGGATGTACATTCATGACAGAAACCGTGACCTACTGTGACAAACACGTATCATCACGGAAGTGTATTTTTTTGTAGTGATGGACATATATAGGCGGAAGAAGTCGGTCAGGGGATCCACGAGGGGCCCACGAGGGTGGGGGTGCGCCCGGGGGGTAGGGTGCGCCTCCCTGCCTCGTGGCTTCCTCGAAGCTTCCCTGACGTCTACTCCAAGTCTCCTGGATTGCTTCCTTCCCAAAAATAACTCTCCCGGAGGTTTCATTCAGTTTGGACTCCGTTTGATATTCCTTTTCTGCGAAACACTGAAATAGGCAAAAACAGCAATCTGGGTTGGGCCTCCGGTTAATAGGTTAGTCCCAAAAAATAATATAAAAGTGAATAGTAAAGCCCATTAAACATCCAAAACCGGTAATATAATAGCATGAATACTTTATAAATTATAGATACGTTGGAGACGTATCAGCATCCCCAAGCTTAATTACTGCTCGTCCTCGAGTAGGTAAATGATAAAAGAAAGAATTTATGAAGTGTGAATGCTAGCAGGTGCGTAAGGTTGATCAATGATAATTCAGTCACCTTTTCTAGCATCATTATATGTCCATATATGCTTAGATCTTTCCCCATCACATGATGCTTGCCAACTAAAGAGTAGATTGGAATGAGAAGGAATACTACTGACTCTTGCATAAAAGTAAAAGATAGGCCCTTCGCAGAGGGAAGCATGGATTTGCAGAGGTGCCAGAGCTCGATTTTGAAATAGAGATAAATTATTTTGAGAGGTATGCTTTCATTGTTAACATAACAACCAAGTGTTCCCAATATCTTCCATAGTACATACATTATAGGCGGTTCCCAAACAGAATGGTAAAGTTTTTACTCCCCCTCCACCAACAATCATCAATCCATGGCTTGCCCAAAGCAACGGGTGCCTCCAACTAACAACAATCCTGGGGGAGTTTTGTTTGCAATTATTTTGATTTGATTTTGATCTTTTGATCATGGGACTGGGCATCCCAGTTACCAGCCATTTTTCTCGTGAATGATGAGCGGAGTCCACTCATCATGAGAATAACCCACCTAGCATGGAAGATACTGACATCCCCTAGTCGCTACATGAGTGATTCGGGCATACAAAACAGATTATTATTTGAAGGTTTAGAGTTTGGCACATGCAAATTTACTTGGAACGGCAGGTAAATACCACAAATAGGTAGATATGGTGGACACTCATGGAAGAAACTTGCTTCAAGGGATTTGGATGCACAAGCATTATTCCCGCTTAGTATAGATATTTAGGCTAGCAAAGGATTCTAAATAGCAAGCACCACATGTTGGAGGATCTATAACAATATAACTTCTATACAAATATACCCAAGCATAACTCATTATGTTGTCTTCCTTGTCCAATTTCAACTAATTTGCTCAGGTTTAAAAAAAATTAATGGGGCTCACAATCATAGAAGATGTCTAAGATAGTATATTTATATGTGAAATCTCCCTTCCTTCAATATTCTTTCATGAATTGTTCAAGTGACCAATACAATGTTTGCTGACTTTCAATAAATTTACCACATCTACTTCTTATATGTGAAGTCATTACTCCCAATGGGGTAGGCATATGAAACATATATAATTTCAGATTTATGACATTCAACTCATTCAACCATTTACTCATAGGATATAAGTGAAGTACACGAGTAAATGACAAACTACTCCAAAAAGATATAAGTGAAGATCAATGAGTAGTCAAATAATTATTTAGTTGTGTGAGGACTCTCTCTCTCTCATTTAAGTATTTTAGATCTTAAGTACTATAGTCAAACAGAAAGCAAAACAAAACAAAATGGCATTGCAAGGATAGCACAACTCATGTGAAGAAGCAAAAACTTAGGTTCAACCGATACTAACCGATAATTGTTGAAGAAGAAAGGTGGGATGCCTACCGGGGCATCCCCAAGCTTTGATGCTTGAGACTTCTTTTAATATTATCTTGGGCTGCCTTGGGAATTCCCAAGCTTGAGATTTTGTGTCTCCTTAATTCCTTTTATATCACGGCTTCCCTACATCTCAAAAGCTTCATCCACACCAAACTCAACAAGAACTCGTGAGATAAGTTAGTATAAACCAATGCAAAAGCCTTATCATTTTATACTTAACAAATCACTAAAATTATTATTCAACATTTCATACTAAATGTCTCTGCATATTTAATACTCCTATCCTCAAATAGAATCATTAAACAAGCAAACATATGCAAACATAGCAGCAATCTGCCAAAACAGTATAGTCTGTAAAGAATGCAAGATTCATCATACTTCCCTAACTCCAAAAATAATGAGAAAAATATTGCACTGTAGAAGATTTATCATAGCTCAATATGGAAAAAGTTTCAATATTATGTCATTCTCTTACTTTTCTAGGGAATGTTTGCAACAACGGTAAACTTTCTGTTTTGAAACAACAACATGTATACTTGCAAAATAAGCATGGTAAAGGCTATCCTTGACATTTTTATTGAAAATATAGATGAAAAACATTATTCTAAATAAGAGCAATCAAATACTAACAAAATAAAATGACTCTCCAAGCAAAACACATATCATGTGGTGAATAAAAATATAGCTCCAAGTAAAGTTACCGATGAACAAAGACGAAAGAGGGGATGCCTTCCGGGGCATCCCCAAGCTTAGGCTTTGGTTGTCCTTTAATTTTACCTTGGGGTTCCTTAGGCTTCCCCCAAGCTTAGGCTCTTGCCACTCCTTATTCCATAGTCCATCGAATCTTTACCCAAAACTTGAAAACTTCACAACACAAAACTCAACACAAAACTCGTAAGCTCCGTTAGTATAAGAAAATAAAACCACCACTTAGGTGCTGTTGTGAACTCATTCTAAATTCATATTGGTGTAATATCTACTGTATTCCAACTTCTCTATAGTTCATACCCTCCGATACTACACATAGATTCATCAAAATAAGCAAACAACACAATGAAAATAGAATCTGTCAAAAACAGAACAGTCTGTAGTAATATGTATCATTCGAATACTTTTGTAACTCCAAAAATTCTGAAATAAATTGGTGGACCTGAGGAATTTTTCTATTAATGATCTGCAAAATAATCAACCTAAAAGCACTCTCCAGTAAAAAATGGCAGCTAATCTAAAGTTTCTGTATTTTACAGCAAGATCATAAAGACTTCACCCAAGTCTTCCCAAAGGTTCTACTTGGCACAAACACTAATTAAAACATGGAACCACATCTAACCAGAGTCTAGATGAATTATTTATTACTAAACAGGAACAAAAATAAAATTGGGTTGCCTCCCAACAAGCGCTATCGTTTAACGCCCCCAGCTAGGCATGATGATTTCAATGATACTCACATGAAAGATAAAAATTGAAACATAAAGAGAGCATCATGAAGAATATGAGTAGCACATTTAAGTCTAACCCACTTCCTATGCATAGGGAATTTGTGAGCAAACAACTTATGGGAACAATAGTCAACTAGCATAGGAAGGTAAAACAAGCAAATCTTCAAGATTTTCAACACATAGAGAGGAAACTTGATATTATTGAAATTCCTACAAGCAGATATTCCTCCCTCATAATGATTTTCAGTAGCATCATGAATGAATTCAACAATATAACCAGCACTTAAAGCATTCTTTTCATGATCTACTTGCATATAAATTTTACTACTCTCCACATGAGCAAATTTATTCTCATCAATAGTAGTGGGAGCAAACTCAACAAAATAAATATCATGTGAAGCATAATCTAATGGAAAACTAGAATCATGATGACAAGTTTCATGGTTATCATTATTCTTTAATCTTTATAGCATACATATCATCACAATAATCATCATAAATAGGAGGCATGCTTTCATCATAAAAAAATTTCTCATCAAAACTTGGGGGACAAAAAATATCATATTCATCAAACATAGCATCACCAAGCTTGTGGCTTTGTATATCATTAGCATCATGGATATTCAAGGAATTCATACTAACAACATTGCAATCATGCTCATCATTCAAATATTTTATGCCAAACATTTTATAGACTTCTTCTTCTATCACTTGAGCACAATTTTCCTTACCATCATTTTCACAAAAGATATTAAAAAGATGAAGCGTATGAGACAAACTCAATTCCATTTTTTCGTAGTTTTCTTTTATAAACTAAACTAGTGATAAAACAAGAAACTAAAAGATATGATTGCAAGATCTAAAGATATACCTTCAATCACTCACCTCCCCAGCAACGGCGCCAGAAAAGAGTCTTGATGACCCACAAGTGTAGGGGATCTATCGTAGTCCTTTCAATAAGTAAGAGTGTCGAACCCAACGAGGAGCAGAAGGAAACGACAAGCGGTTTTCAGTAAGGTATTCTCTGCAAGCACTGAAATTGTAGGTAACAGATAGTTTTGTGATAAGATAATTTGTAATGGGTAACAAGCAATGAAAGTAAATAAGGTGCAACAAGGTGGCCCAATCCTTTTTGTAGCAAAGGACAAGCCTGGACAAGTTCTTATAATGATAAAAGCGCTCCTGAGAACACATGAGAATTATCGTCAAGCTAGTTTTCATCACGCTCATGATTCGCGTTCGTTACTTTGATAATTTGATATGTGGGTGGAGCAGTGCATGGGTACTGCCCTTTCTTGGACAAGCATCCCACCTATGATTAACCCCTATTGCAAGCATATGCAACTACAAAAGAAGTATTAAGGTAAACCTAACCATAGCATGAAACATGTGGATCCAAATCAGCCCCTTACGAAGCAACGCATAAACTAGGGTTTAAGCTTCTGTCACTCTAGCAACCATCATCTACTTATTACTTCCCATGCCTTCCTCTAGGCCCAAATAATGGTGAAGTGTCATGTAGTCGGCGTTCACATAACACCACTAGAGGAGAGACAACATACATCTCATCAAAATATCGAACGGATACCAAATTCACATGACTACTAATAGCAAGACTTCACCCATGTCCTCAGGAACAAACGTAACTACTCACAAAGCATATTCATGTTCATAATCATAGGAGTATTAATATGCATTAAGGATCTGAACATAGGATATTCCACCAAATAAACCAACTAGCATCAACTACAAGGAGTAATCAACACTACTAGCAACCCATAGGTACCAATCTGAGATTTTGATACAAAGACTTGATACAAGAGATGAACTAGGGTTTGAGAGGAGATGGTCCTGGTGAAGATGTTGATGGAGATTGACCCCCTCCCGATGAGAGGATCGTTGGTGATGACGATGGTGATGATTTCCCCCTCCCAGAGGGAAGTTTCCCCGACAGAACAGCTCGGCCGGAGCCCTAGATTGGTTCCGCCAAGGTTCTGCCTCGTGGCAGCGAAGTTTCGTCCCGTAAGCTTGCTTATGATTTTTTCTAGGGTAAGAGACTTCATATAGCAGAAGATGGGCACCGGAGGGCTGCCAGGTGGCCCACGAGGCAGGGGGCGCGTCCAGGGGATAGGGCGCGCCCCCCACCCTCGTGGGTGGTGGGTGGCCCCCCTTAGGTATTTCTATCGCTAAATATTTTTTATTAATTCCTAGAATGACTTTTGTGGAATTTCAGGACTTTTGGAGCTGGGCAGAATAGGTCTCCAATATTTGCTCCTTTTCCAGCCCAGAATCCCAGATGTCGGCATTCTCCCTCTTCATGTAAACCTTGTAAAATAAGATAGAATAGCCATAAGTATTGTGACATAACGTGTAATAACAGCCCATAATGCAATAAATATCGATATAAAAGCATGACGCAAAATGGACGTATCACCTTTCCCAGTGACAGTAGGGGCAGCAAGGCACGTATTGTGTTGTTGCCATCAAGGATAAAAAGATGGGGTTTTCATCATATTGCTTGAGTTAATTCCTCTACATCATGTCATCTTACTTGATGCGTTACTCCGTTCTTTATGAACTTAATACTCTAGATGCATACTGGATAGCGCTCTATGTGGAGTAATAGTAGCAGATGCAGAATCGGTTTGGTCTACTTGACACGGACGTGATGCCTATGTTCATGATCATTGCCTTAGATATCGTCATAACTATGCGCTTTTGTATCAATTTCTCGGCAGTAATTTGTTCCCCCACCGTAATATTTGCCATCTCAAGAGAAGCCACTAGTGAAACATATGGCCCCCGGGTCTCTTTTCCATATTATTTAATCTCATTTACATCTTACTAGTTTTCGATCTACTATTTTGCAATCTTTTATTTTCTATAAACCAATAATACCAAAAATATTTACTTTACCGTTTATCTATCTCTATCAGATCTCACTTTTGCAAGTAACCATGAAGGGATTGAGAACCCCTTTATCGCGTTGGGTGCAATTTGTTGATTGTTTGTGCAGGTCTTCGGTGACTTGTGCCTTGTCTCCTACTGGATTGATACCTTGGTTCTCAAAACTGAGGGAAATACTTACACTACTTTGCTACATCACCCTTTCCTCTTCAAGGGAAAACCAACGCAAGCTCAAGAGGTAACAGGTTGGCATAGATCGAGATTAGGATTTGTCACTCCATGTATCGGAGAGGTATCTCTGGGCCCTCTCGATAATGCTCATCATTATAATCATTGCAAGCAATGTGACTAATGAGTTAGTTACAGGATGATGCATTACGGAACAAGTAAAGATACTTGCCGGTAACGAGATTGAACTAGGTATGATGATACCGGCAATCGAACCTCGGGCAAGTAACATTCCGGTGACAAAGGGAACAACGTATGTTATTGTGCGGTTTGACCAATAAAGATATTCGTAGAATATGTAGGAGCCAATATGAGCATCCAGGTTCCGCTATTGGTTGTTGATCTAAGATGTGTCTCGATCATGTCTACATAGTTCTTGAACCCGTAGGGTCCGCACGCTTAACGTTCGATGACGATTTGTATATGAGTTATGTGTTTTGGTGACCGAAGTTTGTTCGGAGTCCCGGATGAGATCACAGACATGATGAGGAGTCTCTAAGTGGTCGAGAGGTAAAGATTCATATATTGTAAGGTTATATTCGGACATCAGAATGGTTTCGAGCGATTCAGATATTTTTCCAGAGTACCGAGGGGTTACCGAAACCCTCCGGGGAAGTTTTGGGCCAACATGGGCCTAAGGGAGAGAGAGGGAAGCCCGTGGGAGGTGGTCGCGCCCCCCCTCCTAGGGAGTCCTAATAGGACAAGGAGGAGGGGGCGGCGTCCCCTTCCCTTTCCCTCTCCCTCTCCTTCCTATTCCCTCCGGTGGAGAAAAGGAAGGGGGGCGAATCCTACTTGGACTAGGAGTCCAAGTAGCCCCCCCCCATAGCGCGCCCCTCATGGCCGCCGGCCTCTCTCCCCCCTCCTTTATATACGTGGGCAAGGGGCACCCCAAAGGCACATCAATTGTTCTCTTAGCCGTGTGCGGTCCCCCCCTCCATAGTTTACTCCTCCGATCATACCGTCATAGTGCTTAGGCGAAGCCCTGGGCGGATCACATCCCCAACACCGTCACCATGCCGTCGTGCTGACGAAACTCTCCCTCGACCCTCTACTGGATCAAGAGCTTGAGGGACGTCATCGAGGGGAACGTGTGCTGAACATGGAGGTGTCGTACGTTCGGTACTTGGATCGGTTGGATCGTGAAGACGTTCGACTACATCAACCGCGTTAAACTAACGCTTCCTCTTTCGGTCTACGAGGGTACGTGGACACCCTCATCCTCTCTCATTGCTATGCATCTCCTAAATAGATCTTGCGTGATCGTAGGATTTTTTTTGAAATTGCACGCTACGTTCCCCAACAGCGGCATCCCAGCCAGGTCTATGCGTAGATGATATGCACGAGTAGAACACAAAGAGTTGTGGGCGATAATAGTCATATTGCTTACCACCAACATCTTACTTTGATTCGGCGGTATTGTTGGATGAAGCGGCCCGGACCGACAATACATGACCGCGTTCATGAGACTGGTTCTGCCGACGTGCTTTGCACACAGGTGGCTGGCGGGTGTCTGTTTCTCCAACTTTAATTGAATCGAGTTTGACTACGGTCGGTCCTTGTTGAAGGTTAAAACAACACACTTGACGAAAAATTGTTGTGGTTTTGATGCGTAGGTAAAAACAATTCTTGCTAGAGGCCCGTAGCAGCCACGTAAAACTCGCAACAACAAAGTAGAGGATGTCTAACTTGTTTTTTGTCACGCCCAATATGTGATACTATCCTAAGCAGACTCGAAGGTCCCACCAAGGATAGAACCGCATATTGAAACGCTTTTGCAAGGTGGATATCATTACATCAACATTACATAATAGACGGGGATACATACAAGAGGCATCGAATGCCACACGAATACAACATCACAATACATAATAGCATCCATCCGACTACGGATGAAACACAAACAGAAACTCAAACGACATCCACCCTGCTAGCCCAGGCTGCCGACCTGGAACCTATCCCCTGATTCGAAGAAGAAGCAGAAGAAGAACTCCAAACAAGCAAACATCGCTCTCGCGTCATGATCATCGCATAACCTGTACCTGCAACTGTTGTTGTAGTAATCTGTGAGCCACGAGGACTCAGCAATCCCATTACCATGGGTATCAAGACTAGCAAAGCTTAATGGGAAAGGAAGGGGGTAAAGTGGTGAGGTTCCAGCAGCGACTAAGCATATATGGTGGCTAACATACGCAAATAAGAGCGAGAAGAGAAGCAACGGAACGGTCGTGAAGCTAGCAATGATCAAGAAGTGATCCTGAACTCCTACTTACGTCAAACATAACCCAAAACCGTGTTCACTTCCCGGACTCCGCCGAAAAGAGACCATCACGGCTACACACGCGGTTGATGCGTTTTAATTCGGATCTGGTGTCAAGTTATCTACAACCGGACATTAACAAATTCCCATCTGCCCATAACCGCGGGCATGGCTTTCGAAAGTTTATACCCTGCAGGGGTGTCCCAACTTAGCCCATGATAAGCTCTCGCGATCAACGAAGGATATACCTTCTCCCAGGAAGACCCGATCAGACTCGAAATCCCGGTTTACAAGACATTTCGACAATGGTAAAACAAGACCAGCAAAGCCGCCCGAATGTGCCGACAAATCCTGATAGGAGCTACACATATCTCGTTCTCAGGGCACACCGGATTGTCCAAACTTCCGATAGGCCAGCCCAGAGTTGCCCCTGGTGACCACCGGAGGCTGACAGGTTGGACCAACACTCACGACGAGCACTGGCCCGGGGAGGTAAATAAAGATGACCCTCAGGCTCCGAAACCCAAGGGAAAAAGGGCTAGGTGAGGCAAATGGTAAAACCAAGGTTGGGCCTTGCTGGAGGAGTTTTATTCAAAGCGAACTGTCAAGGGGGTCCCATAAATCACCCAACCGCGTAAGGAACGCAAAATCCGGGAAACATAACACCGGTATGACGGAAACTAGGGCGGCAAGAGTGGAACAAAACACCAGGCATAAGGCCGAGTCTTCCACCCTTTACCAAGTATATAGATGCATTAATTAAATAAGAGATATTGTGATATACCAACATAATCCTGTCCACCATGGGGCAATCTTCAACTTCACCTGCAACTAGCAACGCTATAATAGGGGCTGAGCAAAGCGGTAACATAGCCAAGCAATGGTTTGCTAGGAAGGGTGAAAAGGTTAGAGGCTGACATGGCAATTTGGGAGGCTTGAAGAACAAATGATAGGTAGCGCAGCATAGCGATAGAACGAAGCAACTAGCATAGCAATGATAGTAGTGAGATCCAGGGTAGCGGTCATCTTGCCTGAAATCCCGCTAGGAAGAAGAACGAGTCCATGAAGAAGATGAAGCCACGAAGACGAACCAAGCGTAGACGAACGAATCCTCACGATCGCAACAAAACGGGAACTATCGAGAAGAAGCACACAACAAGGTAAACACACCACACATGAACAAGGCATGATGCACAACCAAGCATGATGCATGACAAGGCTACATGAAGCTACTCATGGCAAGAGATGATGCAAACAAGAGCAACACATCAAGGCAAGTTTAAATGAGGCCGGAACAACATATAACAATTCCGGTAAGTCCTCATATGCAAATTTCGAAATTGGTCCAGATCTGAATAAACCTTATGTTCAAGTTGTTAAACAGCAAGTTAAGATGCACCAAGATGATCTACACGAGATTCTAGTCAAGTTACATATAAAGTTCATTTAGTTCGGAGCTACGGCCTAGAAGATATGAGCAAAAGAAGTTAAACATGGCATTGATGCAAAATGCATACAAACATCAAGCAAACACCTCAAAACAAGGATGCAACATGATAATATGAAACTACATGCAAAATCAAGCAAGTTTCATATAGAGCACACTCAAAACGGAGCAACGGTTCAACACACACACATGAAACAAGTTATAGCAACAATCTGTCCAAAACAGCAACTAGGCATATTGCAAGCATCAAAACAATAAACTAAAGCACCCCAACATGAAACAAAAGGCATGGACATGATTTACAGGTAAAGCATCAACAAAACATGAACACTGAGCTATCTCCAGAAATCACTAGAACATGCTCAAACACACATGGCAAGATTGCAAATAATAACGGTTTCAGACTTTGCAGAAATAACATCAGGTTGCAATGTTTAGAGCTATCAAACAACATGCTACAGGAACTTATCATGGCAAAAAAATACATGGCATGAATCTTTTAATTGCATATAACAAAAGTCCCTTATTGACCATGAGCCAAAAAGGATCATAAGATATGATGGCACCCATGTAAACATAGCAAGTTATATGACAGATTCAAACATGGCAGGAACAACGATAAGTAGGCATGTTGGTGAGCTTGTACCACTCACCACAGAGCAATATTTGGCATGACAAGGTGACCAACAGCAAGAATACATGTTAATGAAGCTAAGCATGGCAAGAGCAAGTTCATAGGGTGCATGGATAACTAACAACAATCATGGCAACATTGAACTTAATGTTAACAGGCTGACAGCAACATTATTTAGCAACTTTGGAGCATTATAACAACAAGCTACAACATGCTATAAATGCAACCAGGGGCATATATTGATAGAGCATGACATGTATAACAAAACATCCTTAGTGAACATCTCCATTTTATGCATAGAATGACTTGTAGCAGCAGGTTTACATAGCACCACAAAATAACAGATTCAGCCTAGCAAAACAGTAACAGCAAGTACACTACTTCACGAGCTTGATTCACTCACCACAAGTCATTTCATGACAAGATAAGCATAGCATCAGCAAGCATACATGTTTATGAAACTAACCAAGGCAAGAACAAGTTCATAGCATGCAAGGACCAACTACAACAACCTTGGCAAAATTGAATAACATGTAAACAATCTGCCAGGAAACATTTTATAGCAAAAGTAGAGCAAGAAACTGACATGCTAGACTACTCCATAATTTCAAACAGGGGCATGAATGGTTAGAGAATAAACATATGTTCAAAACATCCTTAATGAAGTATCTCAAAATATGCTTGGATCTCTCTGTAGCATCAAGTTTACATGGCATAAAAATAAGAGCAGAACAGGGACTGAAATCAGCAACATCACGAAGGCTAGTTTGCATGCTTGTTCTAGTCACCACATTGATCACAAAAATACATGGCATACACCCATGTAAATATGGAATGATGTATCACAAAACACATGTAGACATCAACCTCATAGGATGCACACATCAAACATGGCAAAAATGACAAATGAACATGTTCTGTTAACAGACAGCAGACAACATTATATAGCACTCTTGCAACGATGATTCAGGCATCAAGATGATCTCAAACAAGCATGGAACAATGGAGTGAAATTTAGAGCATCTCATGACGAACATTTTGACATATTACACGCACGAAACAAAGCAGTATGCAAAGAGATGTAGTAGGTCAAAGATAGCACCAAAATGTCAGGGGTCTTGGGACTTGGAGAAAATCACCTCCGGGGAAAAGTCAACACGGGCGGCAATGGAGCTCCGGCGAGCCTGTGGCGGCCGGAGCGAACGGGGAGACTGCCGGAGGAGGCCGGCGGGCGCGGATCCGGTCGGGCCCGACCCGGATCTGGGCAGAGGAGGCGCAGGCAGCGGGCGGCGGCGCCATGGCCGCGGCGGGGCACCGGGCGGCGGGGCGAGGTGCCGGAGGCGGGGCATGGCGGCTCCTGCAAGCGGGAGCAGGCGGCGGGTCGAGGCCGGGCGACGGGAGGAGGCGGCGGCGAGCTCAGGGCGCGGGAGGCGCGGGCGGAGGAGGCACCCGGCGGGACGGGCGGGGCCGGGTGAGGTCGCCGGGCGCGAGGGGAGGTGCCGGCGGAGGCGAGCGCCAGCCGGGCGGCGGCGGCGAACGGGGCGGGGGCGCGCGGGTCCGGGCGGTGGCGGGACGGGCCGAGCGGTGGCGGATCTGGGCCCGCGAGCCCGGCGACGGGCTCCGCGGGCCGTGGCGGCAGGGACAGTGCGGGCGGACAGGTGGCCGCGCGCCGGTTGGCTGAGGCAGCGCGGCTGGATGTGTCCGGCGGCGGGCAGACACGTCCGGCGACTGAGAGGGAGAGAGGCTAGGGTTAGGGGGGATTCATCCGCGAAAATGGACGGGGAGGACCTTTTTATAGCTAGAGGGAGTTAGGAGAGTCCAATTGAGGCACGGTTTTCGCCCACACGATCGTGATCGAACGGCGGAGAGCATGGAGGGGGTTTAGATGGGTTTTGGGCCACTTTGTAAGGGTGTTGGGCTGCAAGACAAAAGAGGCTTTGCGGCTACCCGGTTAACCGTTGGAGTATCAAACGACCTCCAAATGGAACGAAACTTGACAGGCGGTCTACCGGTGCTATACCAAGGCCGCTTGGCAAGCCTCGGTCCATTCTGAGAACATTTAACACTGACACATGAAAAGAGGCAAAAGGGGGCATCGGGTGACATAGGAGTGCCGGATCGCAAAACGGACAACGGGGAAATGCTCGGATGCATGAGACGAGCATGTATGCAAAATGAGATGCACATGATGACATGATGAAGTGCAACACGCAAGAAAATGACATGGCAACGACGGCGAATATCTGGCAGACACCTGGCGCATCGAATCTGGGGCGTTACAACACTCCTCCACTAACAAGAGATCTCGTCCCGAGATCTTAGGACTGAGACGGAAGAGAAAGAGGAAGAGGTGAAATAAGAACTCAAGAGAAGAAGCAAAGAATCGAGAGCACTCGAGAAGAAGACGGGAACGACGAGAATGGCGAGAATCGAAAGCTCACGGAATCAGATAGACTATGAAACCACTCCGGTTAGAACAAGCTAAGAAACGAATAAGACTGAAAGGATTTAGGCAGCACTCTGGCTGAACATGGAAAGAATAGAACACGAGCTTGAGAAGATGGAACGATACTTGACTTGAGGAATAACACAAAAACTCTGAAAGAATTGAAATAGTGGAATGAAAAGAACTTATAAGGAAGGATTGAATGGAGTTGTTGAGAAAATCAACAACGAAAAGAATAAGCTTGTTGTGGTCTTATAGGTAACATCTCAAGATCATAAGGTGATAACCGGCCACAAATGGAAATGATTGGATAGCTGAGAGAAACGAAGAAATGCAAAACTCCACTTCAAAAGAATACGGATAATTAATTACACTTCGATACACGAGAAGAAAGGATACTTGGATTTCTCCAACAAAGTCTTGATGAACTCTTGAAGAATGAATTAAATCATGAAGAACTCCGTTGACAAAAAGGATGATGAGATAGAATGAAGGATGAAAGAATAAGATGAGCCTTGCGATGATTTAGATGGAGGTTTCGACGAAATGGCCGAGGAAAATTTGAACTCCGGAAAAGAAAAGATGAAAACACTTGGAACTAGAATTTATTCCTCACGAACAAGCTCCGAAGGAAGGGATTACTCATTTGGATGAAATAAGAATAAGATTTATTGTATGCTTATCTTTCATCAAATTAAATTGATGACAAGCAATGGATTTGGCATGCAACTTACTCTTGTTGAAAAAGGATTGAGAAGTGACATGTCGCAAACTTGAGAAGGTCTTCATGAACCACCGGTAGGATTGAAAAGAACGAATTGATTGAATGATAGTTAAGGAAAAATAATATTGAACGAACCACCGTAAGAATTCGAAAATGACTGATGAAAGGGACTGAATCACCGGGAAGAATTAGAAGAACAAATATGCTTGAGGGGATTTAGATGCAAAAGAACAAAAAGATCATGATCTGATTAAAGAACACTTGAACGAAGCACCGAGATAATTGGATAACGGTAGCTGAAATGTGAGGACGAAGAATTCTTCTGGAATGATGGCCTCCGGTGAAAAGAAACGGAAAAAACGACTTATGACATACTCCGGATGGGCAAGAAAAGGAATATGTGAAAAATGGAATAATATGAGAGGATAATATGAAGATAGAACCACGAATCTTCGGGAGAACGGACAAGATTTAAGAGGAACTCTTCTTCGATCTTCAAATGATGACGAGAAACACCACCAAAATTACTGAGATACTCCGGGAGAATGAAAAGGAGGAAGGGTTGAACCAAAAATGAAAAGAATTTGAAAGCGATCTTGGAGATGGCATATGACTGATGAAATTCATTCTTACATCAAGCTCGAAAAGAATTAGGAATGGCTCCGGAATAATTAGAAGAGTCAAGTAAGATCCTGGGAAAAGACATGTGGGTTAGGGCCCACTAAAAGAAAAAAACACCATTGTAAAGGATGTTGAACAGATAGATGATGCACTGGAACAATTAACATATTTGAATGAGGTGACAACCTCGAATTAATTGGAACACAGGCGAATCTCCTGAGATGTCTTCCGAACTCCAGAATGATTGAATGGCGAGAGGCAAACAAGCAAGGAGAACACTTGAGCCGAGGAAAAGAATATAATCACTACCAAAAATTAGAATTGAATCCACCGGAGAAGAGATGAAGAATGTCCAACGAGATGAGAATTCACCGGTTGAAATAAATTGAGGGAAGACTGAAGAAGCTCCGCACGAATGAAATTGATGGTCAAAAGAGACTCGGACTCCGGGAAGAGAAAGGGTGGGAGGGCAGGAAAACAAAGGAAACTTGAAAGGGAGAACCAACGAATATCTTGAAGAGAAAACACCGGTTGAAATCATTGAGGAAAGAAAGCAAAGACTTCACACGAGTAGGATGGATACTCGATTACGGACTCCGGCTCCGAGAAGAAGAAGGGTGGGCGGGTGGGAAAGAAAACAACTGAGGATTGAACTTGGCAACGATGAAGAGGCTCGAGTTAACTTGATGAGAAATGCACCGGATGAAAAGAGCTGAGAACCAACGATCGAAAAACCCACTGCGTGATCCTAAAGAAAATTTTGAAGGGGAAGAGGAGTAATTCAAAACACCTACGTCAAGATTCCTCACCAGAGCGGCGAAGAGACTGAGGAGTAAAAAGAATTCCTACTGTCCGATATAACTAGACTCCGAAAACAGTTTTCTTCTAGACTCAACAACGGCCAAACTACACGATCAATCAAGGGGGCTCCTATGGTCGGTCGAGGCTCTGATACCAACTTGTCACGCCCAATATGCGATACTATCCTAAACAGACTCGAAGGTCCCACCAAGGATAGAACCGCATATTGAAACGCTTTTGCAAGGTGGATATCATTACACCAACATTACATAATAGATGGGGATACATACAAGAGGCATCGAATGCCACACGAATACATTATCACAATACATAATAGCATCATCCGACTACGGATGAAACACAAACAGAAACTCAAACGACATCCACCCTGCTAGCCCAGGCTGCCGACCTGGAACCTATCCCTGATCGAAGAAGAAGCAGAAGAAGAACTCCAAAACAAGCAACATCGCTCTCGCATCAGGATCATCGCATAAACTTGTACCTGCAACTGTTGTTGTAGTAATCTGTGAGCCACGAGGACTCAGCAATCCCATTACCATGGGTATCAAGACTAGCAAAGCTTAATGGGAAAGGAAGGGGTAAAGTGGTGAGGTTGCAGCAGCGACTAAGCATATATGGTGGCTAACATACGCAAATAAGAGCGAGAAGAGAGCAACGGAACGGTCGTGAAGCTAGCAATGATCAAGAAGTGATCCTGAACTCCTACTTACGTCAAACATAACCCAAAACCGTGTTCACTTCCTGGACTCCACCGAAAAGAGACCATCACGGCTACACACGCGGTTGATGCGTTTTAATTCGGATCTGGTGTCAAGTTATCTACAACCGGACATTAACAAATTCCCATCTGCCCATAACCGCAGGCACGGCTTTCGAAAGTTTATACCCTGCAGGGGTGTCCCAACTTAGCCCATGATAAGCTCTCGCGATCAACGAAGGATATACCTTCTCCCAGGAAGACCCGATCAGACTCGGAATCCCGGTTTACAAGACATTTCGACAATGGTAAAACAAGACCAGCAAAGCTGCCCGAATGTGCCGACAAATCCTGATAGGAGCTGCACATATCTTGTTCTCAGGGCACACCGGATTGTACAAACTTCCGATAGGCCAGCCCAGAGTTGCCCCTGGTGACCACCGGTGGCTGACAGGTTGGACCAACACTCACGACGAGCACTGGCCCGGGGGGGTAAATAAAGATGACCCTCGGGCTCCGGAAACCCAAGGGAAAAAGGGCTAGGTGAGGCAAATGGTAAAACCAAGGTTGGGCCTTGCTGGAGGAGTTTTATTCAAAGTGAACTGTCAAGGGGTCCCATAAATCACCCAACCACATAAGGAACACAAAATCCAAAAACATAACACCGGTATGACAGAAACTAGGGCGACAAGAGTGGAACAAAACACCAGGCATAAGGCCGAGTATTCCACCCTTTACCAAGTATATAGATGCATTAATTAAATAAGAGATATTGTGATATCCCAACATAATCCTGTCCACCATGGGGCAATCTTCAACTTCACCTACAACTAGCAATGCTATAAGAGGGGCTGACCAAAGCGGTAACATAGCCAAGCAATGGTTTTCTAGGAAGGGTGAAAAAGGTTAGAGGCTGACATGGCAATTTGGGAGGCTTGAGGAACAAGTGATAGGTAGCGCAACATAGCGATAGAACGAAGCAACTAGCATAGCAATGATAGTAGTGAGATCCAGGGTAGCGGTCATCTTGCCTGAAATCCCGCTAGGAAGAAGAACGAGTCCATGAAGAAGATGAAGCCACAAAGACGAACCAAGTGTAGACGAACGAATCCTCACGATCGCAACGAAACAGGAACTATCGAGAAGAAGCACACAACAAGGTAAATACACCACACATGAACAAGGCATGATGCACAACCAAGAATGATGCATGACAAGGCTACACGAAGCTACTCATGGCAAGAGATGATGCAAACAAGAGCAACACATCAAGGCAAGTTTAAATGAGGTCGGGAACAACATATAACAATTCCGGTAAGTCCTCATATGCAAATTTAGAAATTGGTCTAGATCTGAATAAACCTTATGTTCAAGTTGTTAAACAGCAAGTTAAGATGCACCAAGATGATCTACACGAAATTCTAGTCCAAGTTACATATAAAGTTCATTTAGTTCGGAGCTACGCCTAGAAGATATGAGCAAAACAAGTTAAACATGACATTGATGCAAAATGCATACAAACATCAAGCAAACACCTTCAAAACATGGATGCAACATGATAATATGAAACTACATGCAAATCTAAGCAAGTTTCATATAGAGCACACTCAAAATGGAGCAACGGTTCAACACACAACACATGAAACAAGTTATAGCAACAACTGTCCAAAACAAGCAACTAGGCATATTGCAAGCATCAAAACAACATGCTACAGCACCCCAACATAGAGAACAAAGGCATGGACATGATGTACAGGTAAAGATAACAAAACATGAACACTGAGCTATCCCCAAAAATCACTAGAACATGCTCAAACACACTGGCAGATTGCAAATAATAACAGTTTCAGACTTTGCAGAAATAACATCAGGTTGCAATGTTTAGAGCTATCAAACAACATGCTACAGGAACTTATCATGGCAAAAAAATGCATGGCATGAATCTATTAATTGCATATAACAAAAGTCCCTTATTGACCATGAGCCAAAAAGGATCATAAGATATGATGGCACCCATCTAAACATAGCAAGTTATATGACAGATTCAAACATGGCAGGAACAATGATAAGTAGGCATGTTGGTGAGCTTGTACCACTCACCACAGAGCAATATTTCGCATGACAAGATGACCAACAGCAAGAATACATGTTAATGAAGCTAAGCATGGCAAGAGCAAGTTCATAGGGTGCATGGATAACTAACAACAATCATGGCAACATTGAACATAATGTTAATAGGCTGACAGCAACATTATTTAGCAACTTTGGAGCATGATAACAACAAGCTACAGCAGGCTATAAATGCAACCAGGGCCATGGATGGATATGGCATGACATTTATAACAAAACATCCTTAGTGAACATCTCTAGGTTATGCATAGAATGACTTGTAGCAGCAGGTTTACATAGCACCACAAAATTACAGATTCAGCCTAGCAAAACAGTAACAGCAAGTACACTACTTCACGAGCTCGATTCACTCACCACAAGTCATTGCATGACAAGATAAGGATAGCATTAGCAAGAAGACATGTTTATGAAACTAACCAAGGCAAGAACAAGTTCATAGCATGTAGGGACCAACTACAACAACCTTGGCAAAATTGAATAACATGTAAACAATCTGCCAGGAAACATTTTATAGCAACAGTAGAGCAAGACAATGACATGCTATACTACTCCATAATTGCAAACAGGGGCATGAATGGATAGAGAATAACCATATGTTCAAAACATCCTTACTGAAGTATCTCAAAATATGCTTGGATTTCTCTGTAGCATCAAGTTTACATGGCATAAAAATAACAGCAGAACAGGGACTGAAATCAGCAACATCACGAAGCCTAGTTTGCATGCTTGTTCTAGTCACCACATTGATCAAAAAAATACATGGCATACACCCCTGTAAAGATGTCATGATGTAGCACAAAACACATGTAGACATCAACCTCATAGGATGCACACATCAAACATGGCAAAAATGACAAATGAACATGTTCTGTTAACAGACAGCAGACAACATTATATAGCACTCTTGCAACGATGATTCAGGCATCAAGATGATCTCAAACAAGAATGGAACAATGGAATGAAATGTAGACCATCTCATGACGAACATTTTGACATATTAGATGCACGAAACGGAGCGGTATGCAAAGAGATACAGTAGGTCAAAGATAGCACCAAAATGTCAGGGATCTTGGGACTTAGAGAAAATCACCTTCGGGAGAAAAGTCAACACGGGCGGCAATGGAGCTCCGACGAGCCCGTGGCGGCCGGAGCGAACGGGGAGGCGGCCGGAGGAGGCCGGGCGGGCGCGGATCCGGTCGGGCCTGACCCGGATCTGGGCAGAGGAGGCGCCAGGAAGCGGGCGGCGGCGCCATGGCCGCGGCAGGGCGAGGTGCCGAAGGCGGGGCGCGGCGGCTCCGGCGAGCGGGAGCAGGCGACGGGGTCGAGGCCGGGCGACGGGAGGAGGCGGCGGCGAGCTCGGGCGCGAGAGGCGCGGGCGGAGGAGGCACCCAGCGGGCGCGGGCGGCGGGGCCGGTGAGGTCGCTTGGCGGCAAGGGAGGCACCGGCGGAGGCGAGCGCCGGCCGGGCGGCGGCGGCGAACGGCGGCGGGGGCGCACGGGTCCGGGCGGCGGCGTGACGGGCCGAGCGGTGGCGGATCTGGGCCCGTGCGGGCCTGCGACAGGCTCCGCGGGCCGCGGCGGCGGGGACGGCGCGGGCAGACAGGTGGCGCGTGCCGGTTGGCTGAGGCGGCAGCGGCTGGACGTGTCCGGCGGCGGGCGGACACGTCCGGCGGCTGAGAGGGAGAAAGGCTAGGGTTAGGGGGGATTCATCCGCGAAAATGGACGGGGAGGGCGTTTTTATAGCTAGAGGGAGTTAGGAGAGTCCAAATGAGGCACGGTTTTCGCCCACACGATCGTGATCGAACGGCGGAGAGCATGGAGGGGGTTTAGATGGGTTTTGGTCCACTTTGGAAGGGTGTTGGGCTGCAAGACAAAAGAGGCTTTGCGGCTACCCGGTTAACCGTTGGAGTATCAAACGACCTCCAAATGGAACGAAACTTGACAGGCGGTCTACCAGTGCTATACCAAGGCCACTTGGCAAACCTCGGTCCATTCCGAGAACATTTAACACCCGCACATGAAAAGAGGCAAAAGGGGGCGTCGGGTGACATACGAGTGCCGGATCGCAAAACGGACAACGGGGAAAATGCTCGGATGCATGAGACGAGCACGTATGCAAAATGAGATGCACATGATGACATGATGAAATGCAACACACAAGCAAATGACATGGCAACAACGGCGAATAACTGGCAGACACCTGGCGCATCGAATCCGGGGCGTTACATTTTTGTAGGTCATGTTGTGATGTGATATGGCCAAGACATGTTGTGATATAAATTGTTGTATGAGAGGATCATGTTTTGTAACAAAGTTATCGACAACTGGCAGGAGCCATATGATTGTCGCTTTATTGTATGAAATGCAATCGTCATGTAATTGCTTTAGTTTATCACTATGCGGTAGTGATAGTCAAGGTGTCAAGCCGATGACAATGGAGATCATGACGGTGCTTTGGAGATGGAGATCAAAGGCACAAAATGAAGATGGCCATATCATGTCATTTATTTTGATTGCATGTGATGTTTATCGTTTATGCATCTTATTTTTCTTAGTATGACGGTAGCATTATAAGATGATCCTCACTAAATTTCAAGGTATAAGTGTTCTCCCTAAGTATGCACTGTTGCTACAGTTTGTCGTGCCGAGACACCACGTGATGATCGTGAAGGAAATACGCCCTAGAGGCAATAATAAAGTTGTTATTTATATTTCCTTATATCATGATAAATGTTTATTATTCATGCTAGAATTGTATTAACCGGAAACTTAGTACATGTGTGAATACATAGATAAAACATAGTGTCCCTAGTATGCCTCTACTTGACTAGCTCGTTAATTAAAGATGGTTATGTTTCCTAACCATAGACATGTGTTGTCATTTGATCAATGGTATCACATCATTAGGAGAGTGATGTGATGGATAAGACCCATCCGTTAGCTTAGCATTATGATCGTTACAGTTTTATTGCTACTGCTTTCTTCATGACTTATACATGTTCCTCTGACTATGAGATTATGCAACTCCCAAATACTGGAGGAACACCTTGTGTGCTATCAAACGTCACAGCGTAACTGGGTGATTATAAAGATGCTCTACAGGTGTCTCGGAAGGTGTTTGTTGGGTTGGCATAGATCGAGATTAGGATTTGTCACTCTATGTATCGGAGAGGTATCTCTGGGCCCTCTCGGTAATGCTCATCACTATAAGCCTTGCAAGCAATGTGACTAATGAGTTAGTTACGAGATGAAGCATTACGGAACAAGTAAAGAGACTTGTCGGCAATGAGATTGAACTAGGTATGATGATACCGACGATCGAATCTCGGGCAAGTAACATACCAATGACAAAGGGAACAACATATGTTGTTGTGCGGTTTGACCGATAATGATCTTCGCAGAATATGTGGGAGCCAATATGAGCATCCAGGTTCCACTATTGGTTATTGATTGGAGATGTGTCTCGATCATGTCTACATAGTTCTCGAACCCGTAAGGGTCCGCACGCTTAACGTTCAATGACAATTTGTATTATGAGTTATGTGTTTTTGATGACCGAAGTTTGTTCAGAGTCCCGGATGAGATCACAGACATGACGAGGAGTCTCGAAATGGTTGAGTCATAAATAATGATATATTGGACGATGTTATTCGGACACCGGAAGAGTTTCGAGAGGTACCAGGTAAAAACAGAGTGCCGGAGGGGTTACCGGAACCCCCCAGGGAAGCAATGGGCCATCATGGGCCATAGGGGAGAGGGAGGACAACCCACAAAGGGGAGCCCCCCCTCCCCATGGGGAGTCCGAATAGGACTAGGGGAGGGGGCGCGACCCCCCTTTCCCTCTCCCTCTCCCTCTCCCTTCCTTCTCCCCCCTTCCACGAAAAGGAATCCTTCTAGGACTTGGAGTCCTAGTAGGACTCCTCTCTCTTGGCGCGCCCTACAGGGCCGGTCGGCCTCCCCCTCTCCTCCTTTATATACGGGGGCAGGGGCACCCCAAAGCACATCAATTGTTCTTTGCCGTGTGCGGTGCCCCCCTCCATAGTTTACCACCTCGGTCATAGCGTTGTAGAGCTTAGGCAAAGCCCTGCGTGGATCACATCATCAACACTATCACAATGCCGTTCTGCTGACGGAACTCTCCCCCGACCCTCTATTGGATCAAGAGTTTGAGGGACGCCATCAAGCTGAACTTGTGCTGAACACGGAGGTGTCGTACGTTCGGTACTTGGATCGGTTCGATCGTGAAGACATTTGACTACATTAATCGCGTTAACTAACGCTTCTGCTTTTAGTCTACGAAGGTACGTGGACACACTCTCCCCCTCTCGTTGCTATGCATCTCCTAGATAGATCTTGCATGATCGTAGGAATTTTTTTGAAATTGCATGCTACGCTCCCCAACAGATCGGGTGTGATAAGCTTTATGTTCACATACAATGGGTGCAAGCCAGTTTTGCACGTGCAGAATACTCGGGTTAAACTTGACGAGCCTAGCATATGCAGATATGGCCTCGGAACACTGAGACCGAAAGGTTGAACGTGAATCATATAGTAGATATGATCAACATAGAGATGTTCACCATTGAAAACTACTCCATCTCACGTGATGATCAGACATGGTTTAGTTGATATGGATCACGTGATCATTTAGATGACTAGAGGGATGTCTATCTAAGTGGGAGTTCTTTAGTAATATGATCAACTGAATTTTAATTTATCATGAACTTAGTCCTGATAGTTTTTTTTGCATATCTATGTTGTTGTAGATCAATGGTCCGTGTTACCGTTCCCTTCAATTTTAATGCGTTACTAGAGAAAGCTAAGTTGAAAGATGATGGTAACAATTACACGGACTGGGTCCGTAACTTGAGGATTATCCTCATTGCTGCACAGAAGAATTACGTCCTGGAAGCACCGCTAGGTGTACCACCTGCCCCAGCAACTGTAGACATTGTGAATGCCTAGCAGTCGCGTGTTGATGACTACTCGATAGTTCAGTGTGCCATGCTTTATAGCTTAGAATCGGGACTTCAAAGACGTTTTGAATGTCACGGAGCATATGAGATGTTCCAGGAGTTGAAGTTAATATTTCAAGCAAATGCTTGAGTTGAGAGATATGAAGTCTCCAACAAGTTATATAGCTGCAAGATGGAGGAGAATAGTTCTACCAGTGAACACATACTCAGAATGTCTGGGTACCATAACCACTTGACTCAGTTGGGAGTTAATCTTCCTGATGATAGGGTCATTGACAGAGTTCTTCAATCACTGCCACCAAGCTATAAAGGCTTCGTGATGAACTATAATATGCAAGGGATGGAAAAGACAATTCTCGAGCTCTTCGTAATGCTAAAGGTTGCGGAGGTAGAAATCAAGAAGGAGCATCAAGTGTTGATGGTTAACAAGACCACTAGTTTCAAGAAAAAGGGCAAAGGGAAGAAGGGGAACTTCAAGAAGAATAGCAAGCAAGTTGCTACTCCCGGGAAGAAGCCCAAGTCTGGACCTAAGCCTAAAACTGAGTGCTTCTACTGCAAAGGGACTGGTCACTGGAAGCGGAACAACCCCAAGTATTTGCCGGATAAGAAGGATGGCAAAGTGAAAGGTATATTTGATATACATGTTATTGATGTGTACCTTACTAATGCTCATAGTAGCGCCTGGGTATTTGATACTGGTCCTGTTGCTCATATTTGCAACTCGAAATAGGGGCTACGGATTAAACGAAGATTGGCTAAGGACGAGGTGACGATGCACATCGGAAATGGTTCCAAGGTCGATGTGATCGCCGTCGGCACGCTACCTCTACATCTACCTTCGAGATTAGTTTTAGACCTGAATAACTATTTTTTGGTGCCACCGTTGAGCATGAACATTATATCTAGATCTTTTTTGATGTGAGACTGTTATTCATTTAAATCATAGAATAATGGTTGTTCTATTTATATGAATAATATCTTTTATGGTCATGCACCCTTGATGAGTGGTCTACTTTTGTTGAATCTCGATCGTGGTGATACACATGTTCATAATATTGAAGCCAAAAGATGCAAAGTTAGTAATGATAGTGCAACTTATTCGTGGCACTGCCGTTTAGGTCATATTGGTGTAAAGCGCATGAAGAAACTCCATGTTGATGGGCTTTTGGAATCACTTTATTATGAATCACTTGATGCTTGCGAACCATGCCTCATGGGCAAGATGACTAAGACTCCGTTCTCCAGAACAATGGAGCGAGCCACTGACTTATTGGAAATAATACATACCGATGTATGCGGTCCGATGAGTGTTGAGGCTCACGGCGGGTATCGTTATTTTCTAACCTTCAGAGATGATTTGAGCAGATATGGGTATATCTACTTAATGAAACATAAGTCTGAAACATTTGAAAAGTTCAAAGAATTTCAGAGTGAAGTGGAAAATCATTGTAACAAGAAAATAAAGTTTCTACGATCTGATTGCGGAGGTGAATATTTGAGTTACGAGTTTGGTCTTCATTTGAAACAATGTGGAATAGTTTTGCAACTCACGCCACCTGGAACACCACAGCGTAATGGTGTGTCCAAACGTCGTAACCGTACTTTATTAGATATGGTGCGATCTATGATGTCTCTTACTGATTTACCGCTATCGTTTTGGGGTTATGCTTTAGAGAAGGCTGCATTCACGTTAAATAGGGCACCATCTGAATACGTTGAGACGACACCATATGAACTGTGGTTTGGCAAGAAACCTAAGCTGTCGTTTCTTAAAGTTTGGGGATGCGATGCTTATGTGAAAAAGCTTCAAGCTGATAAGCTCGAACCCAAATCGGAGTAATGCGTCTTCATAGGATACCCAAAAGAAACTGTTGGGTACACCTTCTATCATAGATCCGAAGGCAAGATATTCGTTGCTAAGAATGGATCTTTTCTAGAGTAGGAGTTTCTCTCGAAAGAAGTTAGTGGGAGGAAAGTAGAACTTGATGAGGTAATTGTACCTTCTCCCGAATTGGAAAGTAGTTCATCACAGAAATCAGTTCCAGTGATTCCTATACCAATTAGTGAGGAAGCTAATGATGATGATCATGAAACTTCAGATCAAGTTACTACCAAACCTCGTAGGTCAACCAGAGTACGATCGGCACCAGAGTGGTACGGTAATCCTATTCTGGAAGTCATGTTACTAGACCATGATGAACCTACGAACTATGAGGAAGCGATGATGAGCCTAGATTCCGTGAAATGGCTTGAGGCCATGAAATCTGAGATGGGATCCATGTATGAGAACAAAGTGTGGACTTTGGTGGACTTGCCCGATGATCGACAAGCCATAGAAAATAAATGGATCTTCAAGAAGAAGACTGATGCTGACGGTAATGTTACTGTCTATAAATCTCAACTTGTTGCGAAAGGTTTTTGACAAGTTCAAGGAGTTGACTACAATGAGACCTTCTCACCCGTAGCGATGCTTAAGTCTATCCGAATCATGTTAACAATTGCCGCATTTTATGATTATGAAATTTGGCAAATGGATGTCAAAACTGCATTCCTTAATGGATTTCTTAAAGAAGAGTTGTATATGATGCAACCAGAAGGTTTGGTCGATCCAAAAGGTGCTAACAAAGTGTGCAAGCTCCAGCGATCCATTTATGGACTGGTGCAAGCCTCTCGGAGTTGGAATATACACTTTGATAATGTGATCAAAGCATATGGTTTTATACAGACTTTTGGAGAATCCAGTATTTACAAGAAAGTGAGTGGGAGCTCTGTAGCATTTCTAATATTATATGTATATGACATATTGTTGATTGGAAATAATACAGAATTTCTGGATAGCTAAAAGGATACTTGAATAAGAATTTTTCAATGAAAGACCTCGGTGAAGCTGCTTATATATTGGGCAACAAGATCTATAGAGATAGACCAAGACGCTTAATTGGACTTTCACAAAGCACATACCTTGATAAAGTTTTGAAGAAGTCCAAAATGGATCAATCAAAGAAAGGGTTCTTGCATGTGTTGCAAGATGTGAAGTTGAGTCAGACTCAATGCCCGACCACTACAGAAGATAGAGAGAAAATGAAAGTCATTCCCTATGCCTCAGCCATAGGTTCTATCATGTATGCAATGTTGTGTACCAGACCTGATGTGTGCCTTGCTATAAGTTTACCAGGGAGGTACCAAAGTAATCCAGGAGTGGATCACTGGACAACGGTCAAGAATGTCCTGAAATACCTGAAAAGGACTAAGGATATGTTTCTTGTTTATGGAGGAGCTTGTCGTAAATGGTTACGTTGATGCAAGCTTTAACACTGATCTGGATGACTCTAAGTCACAAACCGGATACATATTTATATTGAATGGTGGAGCTGTTAGTTGGTGCAGTTCCAAGCAGAGCGTCATGGTGGGATCTACATGTGAAGCGGAGTACATAGCTGCTTCGAAAGCAGCAAATGAAGGAGTCTAGATGAAGGAGTTCATATTCGATCTAGGTGTAATACCTAGTGCGTTGGGTCCAATGAAAATCTTTTGTGACAATACTGGAGCAATTGCCTTGGCAAAGGAATCCAGATTTCACAAGAGAACCAAACACATCAAGAGACGCTTCAATTCCATCCGCGATCAAGTCAAGGAGAGAGACATAGAGATTTGCAAGATACATATGGATCTGAATATTGCAAACCCGTTGACTAAGCCTCTTTCATGAGCAAAACATGATCAGCACCAAGACTCCATGGGTGTTAGAATCATTACTATGTAATCTAGATTATTGACTCTAGTGCAAGTGGAAGACTGAAGGAAATATGCCCTAGAGGCAATAATAAAGTTGTTATTTATATTTCCTTATATCATGATAAATGTTTATTATTCATGCTAGAATTGTATTAACCAGAAACTTAGCACATGTGTGAATACATAGACAAAACAAAGTGTCCCTAGTATGCCTCTACTTGACTAGCTCGTTAATCAAAGATGGTTATGTTTCCTAACCATAGACATGTGTTGTGATTTGATGAACGGGGTCGCATCATTAGAGAATGTGTGATGGACAAGACCCATCCGTTAGCTTAGCATAATGATCGTTAAGTTTTATTGTTATTGCTTTCTTCATGACTTATACATGTTCCTATGACTATGAGATTATGCAACTCCCGAATATCGGAGGAACACCTTGTGTGCTATCAAACGTCACAACGTAATTGGGTGATTATAAAGATGCTCTACAGGTGTCTCCGAAGGTGTTTGTTGGGTTGGCATAGATCGAGATTAGGATTTGTCACTCCATGTATCAGAGAGGTATCTTTGGGCCCTCTCGGTAATGCTCGTCACTATAAGCCTTGCAAGCAATGTGACTAATGAGTTAGTTAGGGGATGATGCATTACGGAACGAGTAACGAGACTTGTTGATAACGAGATTGAACTAGGTATGATGATACCGACGATCGAAACTCGGGCAAGTAACATACCGATGACAAAGGGAACAACGTATATTGTTGTGCGGTTTGATCGATAAAGATCTTCGTAGAATATGTAGGAGCCAATATGAGCCTCCAGGTTCCGCTATTGGTTATTGATCAGAGATGTGTCTTGATCATGTCTGCATAGTTCTCAAACCCGTAGGGTCCGCGCGCTTAACGTTCGATGATTTGTATTATGAGTTATGTGTTTTGGTGACCAAAGTTTGTTCGGAGTCCCAGATGAGATCACAGACATGACGAGGAGTCTCGAAATGGTCGAGAGGTAAAGATTCATATATTGGAAGGTTATATTCGGACATCAGAATGGTTCCAAGTGATTCAGATATTTTTCCGGAGTACCGAGGGGTTACCGGAACCCCCCGGGGAAGTTTTGGGCCAACATGGGCCTAAGGAAGAGAGAGGGAAGCCCGTGGGGGATGGCCGCGCGCCCCACTCCTAGGGAGTTCGAATAGGACAAGGAGGAGGGGGTGACGCCTCCCTTCCCTTTCCCTCTCCCTCTCCTTCTTATTCCCTCTGGTGGAGAAAAGGAAAAGGGGGGTGGCGCGCCCCTCCTGGCCGTCAACCTCTCTCCCCCCTTCTTTATATACGTGGGCAGGGGGCACCCCAAAGGCACATCAATTGTTCTCTTAGCGTGTGCGGTGCCCCCTCCACGGTTTACTCCTCCGGTCATAGCGTCGTAGTGCTTAGGTGAAGCCCTGCGCGGATCACATCACCAACACCGTCAACACGCCATCGTGCTGACGGAACTCTCCCTCGACCCTCTACTGGATCAATAGCTCGAGGGATGTCATCGAGCTAAACGTGTGCTGAACACGGAGGTGTCGTACGTTCGGTACTTGGATCGTGAAGACGTTCAACTACATCAACCGCGTTAAACTAACGCTTCCGCTTTCGGTCTACGAGGGTACGTGAACACTCTCTCCGCCTCTCGTTGCTATGCATCTCCTAGATAGATCTTGCGTGATCGTAGGAATTTTTTTAATTGCATGCTACGTTCCCCAACACCGTCATCATGTCAACCGAGGTAAAACACCGGTTTTCACCTTGAGTGTCAGTGGGTAAGGTAGGGACCAAGACGACGCCCCAAGAGGATCACAACACCCACATGCATTGTCATCGTCGGTACTGAGGCGCAAAGCTTTCACTCGGCCCCACCCCCACCGTGTCTTGCCCTCCACGAGGAGGACCCCACCACGACGGAACATGGGGCACCAAATCCATCTCATGGCTTGGCCGCCATCGGCGGCGACAACTTCGTCAAGATAACACACCACAATGCAAATGGCCACCCACATGACCGAAACACACCACCAACACCTAGTGCCACACCACTCGCCGAAGAGTCAATCCGTGTAGCCCGCCATCCAGAACCACCACCCCGGCATTCTTGGCCCCGAGACCACCCCCGTTCCACGTCTACAACCACCGACCATCACAGGAGAGGACGAAAAGGTAACTCCTTCTCATCCCTGGACAACTCCTTGCCTCACGCCCATCGACAGCGACGAATCGCACCCCATTAGCTATTGACCGCCAATTGCAATGACGATCATCGAGAGCCCGATCGATCCCCACTCAACAGTGGCCCAAACTGGACGGGGACTGCGCGCCCCACCTTGCTCGTATGGACAAAGGGTGTGCCCCCCGACGACATAGGCCATAACACGAAGAAAGGGGAGGGACCATGAACCATCTGGCGGTGGATCCGCACCCGAGACAGCAATCATACCCAGAGAAATGTTGGTAGGGTTTTATAAGTTCCTAAAAATGATTTTGAAACATCAAATATTCAAATGAGTCGTATAAATATTTCCCGATAATATTATGGTGAAGTCATATTATCTCCTCTTATTTTTATTATAAAAAAACCATTGAAAATATTTCAAATGGTCTCAAAATTCCAAATACCAAAAACCATTGTTCACACGAAATCATCTACCCTATGTGTCCCAAATCCCAGTCCCCCTGCTTTTAGAAGCGTGCAGCGCTGTTTATCTCAACCCAACCCAGCCCAACCCACTACCTTCTCGGTGTCTCCCAATCCACCACCATCCAAACAATGAATGAAGAGATAATCCAACCAAACTTTTTCCATTCCCACCCCCGGAAAAACCCAAACTCAGCGAGCCTACCCAGAAAGAGGAAAATATTCCTCTTCCCTTAGCTCCAACGCCGCCGGCTTCCTCCGGTCGCGCCGCCAGTCAAACCCGCCATAGATCTCGACTGAAGCAGGCTTACCAGGCAAGCAGGCGTCCTCTTCCCTCCCTTCCCTCCGACTGGGTCGGTGTGGAGAGGGAGGTCCACCCGACGCTGCTCCTTTGGTTGGTTGGTAAGAAAACCCTAGCTTGCTCGGATCGCTGTTCGTTTTGCTCCGGTAATTTGTTCCCCGTGAACAAATCGAATTCAGCCAGATCTTTCTTGCTCAAGGTCGATCTTTAGTGGACTCCATCCCATTGATAGGATTGTCCATCTGCATCTATTTTGGTGTTGTTAGTTGTTACCCTCAAGTCGAACTATCTGCTGGCAATTTATTTTTTTCAGAAAAAAAATGTAGGGGGTTCCGTATTCCGCCCCTTGTTTCGGTTGCTCGCCTACGAGTCATTTTATCAAATGCATTGTTGCCAGAGCTAGTCCGCTCTATTTGTTGCTGAAATCCCATGTTCCTGCGGTCCTGCCCCAGAAGGAATAAGAGGACAATGTTCGTGTTTGTTTTGACATTTTGAACTGTGCTTTAGGATAATGTTTTCCCTTGAGAGCTCATGTTGCTTTGAATGGTTGGGTGCATCATTTGTAGGAAGGGCCTTTCTTGTATCAAGTGGTCTTTAAATCATCTCCTAACGAGCTAAAATTGCTGGATCGGAATATCAATTACTAACACAATATGAATGTTTTTCTTTTTCTTTCATCATTGGGGGATATTGTTGGATCCGATGTAAATGTTACTTGTCCTTGCATCTAATGCATTTCCTATAGTCGTCACAAGAAAGATAGGAGTGCCGGCTGACCCAACTATTCAATGTCTCCCTCCATCTTATATGTGAGTATTTTGGTTGTAATAACATCTTATATTATGGGACAGAGGGAGTACATGGATTAAATAATGCTGACTCAAAAAAAATTTTGTTTAAATCAACTGCGCTACTGGCTACTTGATTGATTTATTTATTTGTCTTTGACTGCTGTTAACTGAGCAATACTGTTCGTGCTTTGTAGCTTGTTCCAAGGTTAAATGGCAAACAGAGCAAGGTGGGTGATGAAGTTTGAAAAGGGGCTTATTGATATACTACATGAGAACAATAATTCGCACTATAGGACTCCAAACGGATGGAGAAGTGAGGGTTGGAAGAAAATTGTTAAAGATTTTAATGATAGGCACCCAGATGCAGGGTTTACCAAAGTTCAAATTCAGGAACATGAGACTCAGCTGAAGAAAGACTATAAATTGATAAAATCCATCCTCCAGCGTGATGGTGTTTCATGGGACCAGAATGCTTCTATGATCAGAACAACAGATGAAATATGGGATGAGATAATTGATGTGAGATTCTAACTCCTACTCTACTGATTATTCATATGACCAAGTGATATTTAACCGTTCATTTTATTTTACTAGGAGTCACCAAAAGCGCGGAAGTACCAAAGTAAGAGTTTTCCATTGCTTCAGTCGCTGGAGATGTTGCTTGAAAGTAATTTTCTTCCCTTTCTAATTTGTTCAAAAGCATTGTTGAGAGGGCAACACAACTTAGCCAATCTGCTACCATGATAGGGGATATTCCTGAAGGGGTTGGCAATATTGACGAGGAAGACAACAACACCAGCACACTGCGAAGCATGTCTAGAAGACTTTCTGCACTGGTTCCTGGAAGCATTGATGAGGGTGAGAACAATATCAGCGCACTGCAAAGAACTCTGGAGCTAGGATCACAAGGCCTGGAGGATGTCGACCTTCTGCAAAATCACGATGAAGAGGCATTGGAAAGACCACAGCCTGGGGCAGACCCAAAGCCGCAACCAGGAGCGGATGAACCCGCACAGTCAAGTTCCTGCATAGAACCGCAAAAGGACAAGCGCAAGAAGCGCAAGGCGTCTGACATCCAGCAAACCATGGAGGCTTATCTAGACTTCAGAATGAAACAGGCTCGCACAAAAGAGCAAACCAAAAAGGACGGCGAGCAGTTCTCGATTTCAAGGTGTATCAAGGCTCTGCATTCTATGACCGATGTGTCTGATCAGGTCAGGGTTCTAGCTGCTGATGTCTTCAAGGATGCGGTGAACCGGGAGATCTTCCTCTCGTATGAGCCGAGGCTTCGCCCTCTGTGGCTGAAGAGGGAGGTCAATAGGTTACTCTGTTAATCAGCTGTTGTAGCGCATCGCGGTGTCTTGTCTCCGGTTAAATGTGAACTTCCACACCCTTGGAGTCCTTGGTACGGAGTAGGTTGTAGCATACTTTCGGGTCATAGAAGTATTTCGTGACTCGCCATGTGTACTCATGCAATCCATGCTTCATGCCAATTACTCCCTCCGTTCCTAAATATAAGTCTTTGTAGAGATTGCACTAGGTGGACTACATACGGAATAAAATGAATGAATCTAAACTTAAAATGCATCTATATACATCTGTATGGGGTTTATAGTGCAATCTCTACAAAGACTTACATTTAGGAACGGAGGGAGTATTTGGTTCTGTGATTAGTAGCGGTATTTAGTTTATCACTTTTGTTGTTTGGTCTGTTTTTGCTTTGCTATTAGCTAATTCACACAAGTGTTTTTTCGGAGTTGCGTTCTACCAAATGCCCATAACGCCATGGATTTTCTTTTTGATATGTATATTGACATCATGAAATTGACAGCTCACCTTCCACAGATTTTCGGTGCAGAGATAAAATCACATTAGAATGCTTTCAAGATATTTTTTGAATCCAGGGATGTTTGGAATGGGTGTAAGATTTGCGTGGCCATCGGTATTTAGCTCAAACTTGAATCGAATACCGGTGGACACGCAAAATTTACACCTGTTCCAAATGGGGCCTTAGTACAACCATTTCGTTAAACTTCAAACAGTTGTTTAAATGTACAACCGGAGGCCAGCCATTTCGTTCTTCAGTAACTCTCACACGGGGAGGAAGTTCTTCAAAACTGGATTTGTTATTGTAAGCGGGTTTTGAAGTATTTATATTAAGGAACAAAGCGAGATAAGAAAAAATTGCTTTCAACATATTTTTTGTCCAAGTATCACACACTATTCTTCCATTTTCTTCCAAAAGGGCCTTTTTTATTCTATTTCACTATTTCATTCCATCTAAATCTAAGAAAGAACCCAATGTGCAGTTCAACATTCATCTACCTTGGGTGTGATGATAACAACAATGCGCAAAATATAATTCAGGTCGCTGCGTCAATAGAAAAGAGGGCGGCGGTACCCTGGCAACTGGCATCTAATAGCCACTGCCGTGTAGGACAACAAATGGATGATTCGGAGGCACACTGCACCCGGCTTCAAAATGCTCATACAACAGCGCAACCGTGTAGATATCAATCCCAAAACGAAATAGTATTTCAGTGCAATGGCAGAGAGTTCAGCAGTGCACATACAAACATAATTTAAAAAAATGCTGCAACCAGTATTCCATATTTTTCATGTGCCTCTCGTTAACCAGGCAAGAAAACCCACATTCTTTTCACAGCCCAAGACACCATATGAGGTCGTCACAATGTCACCTTGCAAAGTGCCGCATGGACACCTGCTAGCTGCTATTGGCACACACATTGCATGAACATCCAATGCAATCTACCATACATTTGCATGAAGGGGGGCTACAAGTATAAAGTAACTAGATCATGCCAGAACCCACAATCATTATAGCATTCTAACAAACAAAAGCATGTTTATTTCTCTAACCAGGAATGTAGATTGGTGGACCAAGAAGTGGGTTTAACTTCAACCAGTCCATGGCGCTCAAGTCATTACAAGATGCAAAACAGTTCAACTATTTAACAGGTCAATGGTGATTGCATCTATCCTGACAGTTCCAATACTGATATTCATAGCTCAGGCTGCACGTAATTTCACCTGTGATGGACAACCCAGGGTTAGTACTACCCATGTACTCCCTCTGTAAACTAAAATAAGAGCGTTTAGATCACTATTTTAGTGATCTAAACACTCTTATATTAGTTTATGGAGGGAGTACTGCATATTTTAAATGCCAATAATAAAGCACAAGACAAGCTTTTCTGGTGCATTTTTTGTCCTAATAATGAAGTTGTTTTAGGTCTCAGGGGTTAAAGCACTCACACTATATGCCTGATGCCTGATGGGAATAAGTAGCAATATCGACATAAAAGGAATTTGAGACTGTCGAATGTTACAGCCATCAGTTATCAAATGTCAAAAGGTTACTCATTATTTCTACTCCCTCTGTTCCTAAATATTTTTAGAGATTTCAAATGGACTACCACATTCTATAGACTTGATCAAACTTCAGAAAGTTTTGAATTGAGACAAAACTAATATGCAAAGTAAGAAGAAATGAAGGGATTATAATAAGATCGATCGCAAGAAACTAACATATATATAGGATGCAAAACAGGTATGATACCAGGAAACGCTAGCTTGTAGAAAGTTAAAACAAGTACATTGTATAGACAGTCCAAGGAGTTTCTTTACTAAATCACAGTTCACATTTGCATCTTAAAGTTGCCAAGCTGAGTCAAAACACATTATGAATTTTAAACCAAAAATAAAGAAATTAGAGAGAGACAACACACCACACAGTTGTACTACAATAGCGAAATATTTTCCTTGCCAAGATCAGAATCATAGGAAAGCCCACCCACACAGACTATTTGATGACCAGAGCCTGAAATGATAATACAGTAAAGATATATAGAACAAATATTGATAATGATAAAATGTAGGAGTTTACTTGAGTTGGGTAACATTGCATTTTGTCAGTGAAGACCAAATAATCAGCATTTATGTAAAGTAGGCTATAAAGATTAGACAAGCGTTTTAATACAAGAGAATGTCCACTTGCCTTAGTAGAAGAAAGTCCCAAGACCATCACATAAGTGAAAAGAGCAAGAACTAGACTTAGGTGAACATGACAACTGATAACAGTGTACTAGTGGCAAGGAAATAACAGTCACCATAACTATTATATATGATCTCACGAACTGTAACAACAAAAGGTCCTCTCCAATCTCCAGCAACATGTGCATCACACCCAATGCATCAGTACAAAAAGGATACCAAGGTCCTGGAGACTCTATATGGGCACAGCATCTATTCAAATATTCACATTTCTTTATACCAAAAGCAGACAATACGCAACAAAACCAGCATATCCGACAGTAACATGCAAAGCAGAACTACGGCATAGAGCTATCATAGCCTTCACACAGCCTAGTGTCTTGGACCCATGCTACAAGAACGGGATAGACGCACTGGTGCTGGCGCTCCTCCTTCTCCTGCAGACCCTGCATTGTACAGCTTCCTGCACCCTGGGCAACGCGCATCCGCCTCGAGGATCCTCTTGTGGCAGAAGAGACACAGATGGAACCCGCAAGGGCAGGGGAGGAAGCTTGAGTCTGTTGGGTCAAGATCCTCGTAGCATATCGGGCAAGATAATGGCATAGAGAGGATACTCTGATGTGCTGCACTCATACCCATCCCCCAGCAGTTGCCGATCCTCGCTGGGAAGCTCGACTGCTTGGAGATACTGGGCAAGCTCTGTGGACGGAACGTATCATCTGGTGTCCAAGCTCTTGCATTGCTACGAATAGGCTCTGTTCTTTTTGATGTATTTGCCAGAGGTGCCGACTCACTTGTAGCTGCTGGGGGCATCGTGGTACCTAAACTCTGGTGGCAATGACTGTTATCATCGACTGAAAGTGCATCAGCAACAGCTTCCCAATCATCCAGCACCCCGTTTTCCTCCTCAGGGCCACTGCCCGTGTCATCATCCTCAGCATCACTCACACTCCTGGAACTGGACCATAGACTGCTCACGCTGCTGAGGCTGGGGCCACCACCATTGCTTGAGCAGCGCTTACTCTGTGCACAGCCGCCACCTCGAGAGTTGTCTGAACAAGGGCTGTGCATAGGGGAGTCAAGGTCGCTGCCGCCTACTTCTTGCCCGGTAGCGCCAGCATCCTCCTTGTCGTCCTCCAGAGCCCCACCCCTTGACCTTGCATCGGCTCGCCGCCGGGGCAGTGGAGGGTGTGGCGACGCAAGGATTGGCGACCCAGCATTCGACCCTGCCCCTGATCCTGCGCCCGCTGGCAAAGGCTTGGCCGTGGCCTCCTTCCCATCCTTGACTAGACCAATCCAAAACGCAAAAAGATCAGAATTTGAACCCAAAATATCATCTTGAATAAAAGTTATCAATTTGTAGCACCTAGATCACCCCTGTGCCGAAATAATCAGATTCCCCTAAGTATCCCAACTCCCCCACAGGCACCCAAAGACGAGAGACGCAACTAGGATACACAGTGCAGAGATCCCAACTTCCGGGATTGGCAAGGGAAAAGACCAAGAATACATAAAAGAATACATGAGCAGGCACGAGATCAGACCTTGCGACAGCCACTGCTCGCGGCGCGCGTCGAGCTTGCACTGCTTCAGCTTGGCCGACGAGCGGTTACCCTGCGGGACACGAAAAATCAACAGATCGGATCAGAACGCCGCGCAATCCGCAACCGAGCCCGGGGACGCCCCGGCCCCCAAATCGAATCGCGGATCACACCACACACACGGGCCCCTCACTTACCCTCTTCTTCTTGGCGTCGCGCGCCGCGGCCGATGCGGGCGAGGGGGCGCCGTCGTATCCCATCCTCCTCTAGGCGGAGACCCTGCGGCAGGCTTGCCTCCTCTGCGGCGTGCGTGCGTGCGCGGGACGGGGCGAGGGAAAAAACCCTAGAAAGCGGCGCGGAGGAGAGAGAGAGAGAGGGAGAGAGACGGTGGGGGGTGGGGGGAGACGAGGGAGCGCAGGGCGGCGTGATGGGTGGATGTGCAGGACGGGGATAGATAACACACGGGGCGAGGCGAGGCGAGACGAGGGCGGAGGTTATTGGGAAGAAAGCAAAGGCAAAATCTTTCCGGGGCTTTTGGCGTTTGCGTTTCTTCCCCTTCGCTTTAATTAATCCTGGCCGGACGGGGCACAGGTGGCGATGGAGGGAGGGAAACGGGGGGCAGGGCGCCCCGGCGTAATGACCAGACTGCCCTCCGCCCGGCCCTCGGGATGGGATGAGAAGGACGGTTTGGGGCTGGGGTCGGCGCACGAGCAGGTTGATTCCGTTGAGTGCAACGGGCCTCTTGTAAACGGGACTATTTTTGTCTTTTTTATTAGTTGATTGACTAATTAATTTTTGTCTTTCTTTTTCATGACCATGCAAAGCTGGGGTATTATTTCATTGATAGAAAAGTGTTAAGAGTGAATACAAGAGGTGGTAAACGACATACCTAAACTCGTCGTGCTGGGAAGCAGTCCAAACCAAACCAACATCTCCAAGTCCACTGTCGCGGATGCCGCAAGCAAAAAGACAACGCCTTCACAAAGGAGAACGATGTCGAGACGTTGTCGTTGTTCGATCCGAATAACTGGACCTAGGGCTTCCCTCGTGCTCGAAAAGGGGCATAGATAATGGCCATGTCAGCGCCTCCAAGAAGAGGACGACACCCGTGGGTGTCATCGCTGCCAGCATCGAAGGTTGAGCAAGGATTTCGCCCTGACCGAGTCAAAGCAATCTGAAGCCGTCGGAGCAAGATTCGAAGAAGAGGAAGTTGGGTCGTAGGTCGGAACTGTCACCGCGGGAAGGGGAGCTACGCCCACTGCCGAAGGAGGCATCAAGCGCCACCAGACATGCGAGCTACGGATCTAGCGGACAGGGCGCGAAGGTGGGCAATGATGGTGTCCTAGATTAGGATTCACTCACAGCATTGTCTCCCGGCCAGGTGGGCCGGTGACGGGGCCAAGACCTCGAGGTGGCTAACCGAGCCAGAGGGGATGGGCCGGAGCCCGGAGGGGGGCAACAAGGGCGGAACCAACCTTGCGACGACTTACTTCTCAATATAAGGAGGGTGGCGGCCTAGATCGCATCTCCCCATGTAAAACCCTAATCTCCTCGGTCTATATAAGGGGAGGAAGGGGAACTTCTAGGGTATCTCATCCAGAGAAGAATAACTCTTGATAGCAATCTTCATCTCCATTGTAATCCCTCGCATAAGGAACCCCATTATCATGAGCAATAAGAGAAAGCAGGATCTAGGGTATTACTCTCCGGAGGCCCGGACCTGGATAAATTGTGTGTGCGGGCTCCGTCCCGGTTCTTCCGACCTCGCCAGGAACCCTACAAGGGATCTGACGGCATTTTGCATCGTCAATTAGCACACCAGGCATGGGCGGCGATGGTTAGAGATCTAACCCCGGGCGCATATTCAAAGGGGCCCGGCAAATTCACACCGGGCTGGACCTTCATGTTTGGCTCTTTCGAGCTGGCAGTCGACAGTTCAAGGCGACTTTTCGACGTTTCTCCTCGTCCCTATGTCGACTACATGCGCTTCGGAATGATCGAGTTCATCTTTAACAAGCGGGTAGAGGCAAAAGCAATTTTCCTCGGCTCATTCCGCACCGCAAGAAGATACGCATGGATCGTCGCAGAGAGGGAGAGCTCTAGGACTTCCTTGACCCACCAACCCCCCACGAGACCTCAATGAACATGATTTTCCCAATGGCTACGACACACTGGAATCAGAAGCTCACACGACACGCGATCTACGCGATAGAGGAAGCGACTAGCGAGCACCCGCCCAGTCTGAGGAAACGGTGACGTTCAGCACCAACGACCACACCGAAAACATTGCCCACCCCAAGCAAACACACCTTGGTGGTAGATCCAATCTCCGGGGGTTGACGCCTCCCACGTGTCCTGATGGACGGGGGCAGTGGCCTTAATATCATCTTCCTCGACACTTTGAGCAAGATGGGAGTTCCCCTATCCGGTCTGGAAAGGTCGGATGTGGGATTTCATGGTTTCGTGCCAGGTCGCCTAGTACTCCCTTTGGGAAGGATCAAACTCGAGGTCATCTTCGGCGACAAGGATAACTTTAGAATAGAAACACTGCAATTTGAGGTCGCCCATTTCCACGGCGGATGCAACACGATCTTCGAAAGTCAGCGTACATAAAAGTCATGGCGTTACCATCATACGCGCACTTACAGTTGAAGATGTCAGGCCCAAATGGGATTATCATTGCCCGCGGGAGCTCGGAAAGAGACTTCGAGGCAGAGGTCGCCAACGTGGAGCTCACGGAGGCCACTCCAGCCTCCGCGGAGCTTGAAAGAATCAAACAACACGTAGACCCATCAGAAACAGAGCTCCTGGCAAAACCCAGACCAAGACCCGTGTTCCAACTAGCTCGAGACACAAACAAGTTTCAAGTCCACCAGGAGGACGCTGTCGGCGTTCTGGGAACGGGGGTCCCCAGACTTGCCTGCCTGCGGCCTGCGGCGTGGCTCAAGCAATGGTCCAGTGCGGCCCATCTTCATCAACTCAAGCTCAAGACCCTCGCGAGGGGCCAAGCCTCGCGGGGTGGACGACAGGAAGCTTCTTCAGGTACGGCCTCGTCAGGAAGGCTCGCGAGGAGGCGGAGAGATCAAGGCAGGGGTACCTCGCGAGGTGCCCGTGACACAAGCCATGACGATCGAGGCCAGGCGGGCGCCAGGCAGGCGCCGGCCTGCGCAGCGTCCTTGTTTCCCCTTTGATGCAAAGGGAGCAAGCACAGGCCAAGGCATCAGGCAAAGGCTATCGTTTCGGTGCAACAAGACCAAGACCAGCAGAGCGGCAGGATGGAGGTCACCGTGGAGCCCAAGACGGCGTCATAGTCAGAATCTTTAGCAGTCAAAGACCAACTTTAGTCAGGATAAGTGTACTAGATGTTCCCCTTCAAAATAACCAATTGTTGGCGCCCTTCCCGCTCAATATTTGGGAAGAGGACCAGGGCCTCTCACTCTATATATAGGGCTAGCCACCATAGTATAGAGGCATCTGGAATCGACCCCTCCAAAGGGACAACACCACCACAAGAACATCCCTCACGAGGCTGTTCTTCCCTTGTACTGTTCATCATTAGCCCCAGAGGCAATCCACCACACCACAAACTAGAGTAGGGTATTACACCACATCGGTGGCCCGAACTAGTATAAACCTTGCGTCCCTTATGTTGTTCATCGTGTAGCCTAGATTCCTTGCGAGGCTTTGAGACGCGAGTTGGTGAGGGAGAGATCTTCGCGCGCACCCCAGAGTTCGAACCTCAAGGGTCTGCGGAAACCCGAAATCCGACATTTGGCGCGCAAGGTAGGGGTGCGCCAAAATCGTGTCTTCTGCCGTCTTGCGTTTCGTCGTCCGTCGCATCCATGTCTGACGCTCGCCGAGCCCGCGCCAAGCGTCGGGCTGCTCTCGCGGCCCATGTCGCCCAGACGGCCCCCGTCGTTCCCCGTCGCCTGCCGCCCACGCCGCCACCGGCCCGGCGGGGAACGAGCAGGAGGCGTCATCACTGCATCCCTCGGTGCAGCGAGAAGGTCGCACCGCTACCCCATCGCTGACTCCAGCAGGCTCGTCGTCGCACGCTCGTCGCGCTCCCGCGGACGCGCACGCCGCGTTGCTCCTGGCACGTGAGCTCCTGCACTACCGCCCCGTCGATGACCTCTACGACGAGTGGCTTTCTCGCATCACCGAGCTCGTCAGCGCCGCAGGGGGCTCCCCTGCGCCATCCCTCTCGCTGCACCGCCCTCTGTCCTATGCGGGGAACGCGGCCCCGGAGGCGCCTCCGCCGCCTCCCCCTCAAGAAGGCGCCCTGGCCCCAAGGCGCGCGGCCCCTGGACGGGACCCGCCGCGTCCAGCGCCCGCGCAGCAAGAAAAGAGCTGCCAAGAGATCCCTCACCCTCAAGAAGGCGCTCGCGTGCTCCCTGCGCCAACACGTCATGACCGCGCTCCTGCTCCAGCGCACCAAGACCCCGCGCTGCTCCTGGCGGCAGCGCGCGGAGACCTCCAAGATCAAGCCCTTCGTCACCAAAGGCCCCCTGTGGCCACTACAGGCTGCCGTGCCTTCACCGCCGAGCTACGCAGCGTGGCCTGGTCGGGCAAGTTCAAGCCAGATATGCCTCCTCGCTATGACGGCACTGCTGACCCCACGGAGTTCCTCCAGCTCTACGAGTTGGGCATCGAGGCGGCCAACAGGGACGAAAAAGTCATGGCGAACTGGTTTCCCATGGCACTCAAGGATGGCGCCCGCACTTGGCTCCTCAACCTGCCTCCCAGCATGATCTCCTCTTGGGACGAGATGCGCACTCGCTTCGTCGCCAACTTCCAGGGCACTCGTGACCGGCCCCCGGCCATGAGTGACTTGCGCCGCATCAAGCAACAGCCAGGAGAGACCCTGCAAAAGTACATCCAGCGCTTCAACAACGCCCGCCTCAAGATCCCCAGGGTGACTGAGGAAGCTATCATCTCAGCCTTCTTCGATGGCGTTCGTGACATCAAGATGAAGGAAGAGCTAGCGATCCATGAGGATCTGTGCACATCTCTGGAGCTGTTCAACTTGGCAACCAAGTGCGCCAGGGCTGAGGAAGGACGCCTCTCCCTCCTCAAGCTTCCAGCTGCTGATCCGGAAGAGAAGAAGCCCAAGGTCAAGGACATGAAGCGCAAAGGAGCAGTTGTGCTTGCAGCTGAGCCAGATACCAAGTGAGGCAGGGATCAGCCGGAGTCATCCAAGGGCAGCCGGTACTGCGTGTACCACGACCTCCACACCCACAACACCAACGATGCCAGGAGCTTAGAGCTGTGCGAGATGAACGTATCGGCCGACGCCCCGAGCGCAGCGATCGGGGCTATGGCCGAGGAGGAGGAAGAGGTGGAGGACGATGGGAAGACTGTGGCCCTTGCCAAGGGTGGCGTGACCGACCTCGTGAGGACCGCTGGCAGGGCCAGCCTCGCGAGGGGGGGTGGAGAGAACAGCCTCACGAGGATCGCTCGCAAGGCAACGCCGGCCTCCCTCCTCTGCCGCCACCACCAAGGAGGAATGAAGACCAGCACCAGGATGAGGGGGCTGGGGCTTCCAGGAGCCGCACACAATCGCTTGCATCCTGGGTGGATCTCAAGCCCCGGCGTCTCAGCGCATCTTCAAGCAGTTCGCTCACGAGGTGAATGCAGTCCTCCCAAAGACCGAGGCCTCACGCCCTCTCAGGTGGTCCACGTGTGCCATCATGTTCAGTTCAGCGGATCAACTCAAGTGCGCAGCAACGGCTGGTGTTCTCCCAATGCTCTGTTCCCCAGTCATCAGCAACGTGCAGGGCACCAGAACCCTCATCGATGGTGGAGCAGGGCTCAACGTTCTGACTGTCGAGACATTCAACAATCTTCAAGTGCCGTATGATCAGCTTCAGCCAACCAAGCCTTTCTTAGGAGTCACTGATGGTTCTACCACCCCGATAGGGCAGGTCCGCCTCCCTGTCACCTTCGGACAGCGCAAAAACTACCGCACTGAGCTCATCGACTTCAACGTCGCCCACATTCGCCTGCCATACAACGCCATCCTCGGGTATCTGGCCCTGGCCAAGTTCATGGCAGTGACTCACCATGGCTACAATCTCCTCAAGATGCCAGGAAGCGGTGGAGTCATCACAGTCCCCTGTGAGGAGAAGGATGTAGTGTGTTCTCTCGAGCGTGCCTTCCAGGCCGCGGCAATCAAAGACCCAGATCACAGGAGCAGGAGCCTTCCCGAGGTAGTCCCTAAGAAGAAGAAGACATCACCTAGTCTGAACCATCAGGAGGCAGGCACCTCCAGGTGTGTCGCGCCAGGATCTGCGCCCGTTCAAGGGGCGCCTTCCTTTGTCGCATAGGAAGGCGCGCTCGGCGCCCTCCTCAGGCAAGGCTCGGGGGCTCTCTCTTGGAGGGCCACCGACTTTGCCAAGGCCACGAGGGAGGCGCTCGGGCGCCACTTGGAGGCATGCTTCAAAGCACGTTTCCCTCAGGAAGATATGAGGCAAGGAGGGCCAAACCCTCAGGAGCTGCAGAGTCAAGAGTCATGCGCGGCAGCCACCGCTTACCCGCCGTAGCCCCCCATCTAGGCAAGGATGGCAGGCTGCGCGTCTGCATCGATGTGCCAGGGCTCAACCGAGCCGCATCTCAGGAGCGCCTCTGGCCCTCGCGCGTAGGACGCTGCGAGGGTCCACCTCACAGCTACGTTCGCATGCCTCTCGGCCTACCGAACGCGGTAGCCGCTCATCAGCGCCTATTGAGGAGCATCCTAGAGGCTCAGGAGGTCAGGCACTGCGCTGTCCTGGCAAAGATGGAGATGGTCCTCGAGGGGGCGCCTGCGCTCCCAGAGCCTCCCGAGGCTCCTGGTCCCGGGAGCTCGTGAGGATCGGCTTCCACACCGCACATCGTCCGCTACTTCAGCATTCCTTCATCTCCAATGGTATCAGGTGACATCTTTCAAGTTCCATTTTCAGCTGGGAGCGCCCCCAGGGCTGCATTATTCCCAGGCCGCGAGGGTCCATCCCTGCGGTGTGTATCTCTTTTGTTCATGCCTTTAGGTTACCTTGTTGGGGGTGCCCCTCGGGCTGCATTATCCCCAAGCCACTTAGGCCTGACCCGGTGGCATGTATCTTTCCCGCATCTATCTAGGTCGTGTGCCTCGCATATTTGGCCCGCCATGATTATTACCTGATGCCTCCTACGACATCCCTTCTTTTCCCTTTATGTTAACCGCTTGCACGTTAAAAGGGTGGCACCTGAGCATCGCGACTCATGGGCTCTTACTGGCTCTCCAGCCCTCACCTCCTGGCCTTGTCCACGGCATCGCGACCTGGCATACTAGCGACGGCTGAGCTCGCTCGAGGGCTGGGACCTGAGGATGTAGAGCATTGGCATCTAATCAATTTTGCAAAAGCACACCACAAACAAAGGCCCAGAGCCAGGCGCAACTCGTCTTGAGGTAGGGCCCCATGAGTCCCGCGCTGGCTCACGGGTGCCCAAATACACCTCGTCAAGCCCTACCGTGCTAGCCACGTGTCAGGGCGGGGCTGTACACGCCCCGGGGGCTCCTCCTGGAGGGGGCCCCCCTCCCACGCACCAGTGGCAGCACCATGCTCCGCGCTGGCTGACGACACTGCCGAGGAGCGGCTATGCCCGTACACATACGGAAGCGCTATGCTCCGCGCTGGTGATAAACAACTGAGCGGGACCCATGGCCGCATCAACCTCAGGGAGCCTAGAGCTCAGTGCTACGCGAGGGGGCTGGACACGGGGCCAGGTCCCTCGGGCCTGGTTCGTCGTGCGCCCCTCCCCGAGCGGAGCCAAGATACGAAGACCATTTGAGCGTCAAGGGGGACTCCTGAGCATCGTGTCTGAAGACCCTAACTGGTCACGTAGCCCCTCACTCCTTAGTCCCGTCCTGGTTTCCGGTTGGGGCTAACGGCGGCTGAGGTATGCGAGATCCTCGGGAGCTTCCGCCGGCACCATCCCCTTCCCGTTAAAGGTGGGCATGGCATTCACCACCTGCTCCCAGTCATCGCGAAGGAACAAGGGGACAGGAGCACCCTCCAGTCTCGCCACGTCTCCTCCAACCAAGGAATGGAGGGCCGCGGCCAGATCTTCGTCGGCCAGGGCCGTGGAGCTCAAGCGGAGGGCGGCATCTGCTTCCCCGAGCCTCCACAACAGGAGCGAGTGTTCCCGAAGCGGAGCCACCCGGTGCTCCAGGAACTCCCTCAGGAGCATAGCCCCGGTCAGCTTCGCCGCCACCAGGTTGCCTGGCCTCAGGTCCGCGTTCATCCTCTTCAGCACCACCTTCGCACAGGGGTCGTCAAGCTCCGTGCGAGACCACGCGTCAACGGCCTTGGGCTGCCCCGTAGGCAGCACCAGTCGAGGGTGGATGCGCCTAGCATCCACCATGACCCACTTGCTCCGAAAGCCCTCGATCCTCTTCTCGAGCTTCGATATGGCATTAGAGTTGGAGTATGCGATGAAGCTCGCGCAGGCAGTGATGTGGTCACCAGAAACCCGGAGGGAAAAGTAATGGCGCAGCAGGGCCACTAAGGGCATCACTCCAACATGAGCCTCACAATAGTAGGCAAAAATTGCCAGGAGAAGAACAGAGTTGGGATGGAGGTGCATAGCTTGCAAGTTGTATTGGCGAAGAACAACGAGGAAGAACTCAGAAAAGGGAGGCACCAGACCGGCGATGATGGCGCTCATGAAGAGTGGGTAGAAGGTGCTCCCTTTGCCTTCAGGCTGGGCGGAGCCAATCTTGAGCACAGCCGCCCCCTCGTTGCCCTGCGCCACCATCATCTGGCACGTAAGGACGAGATTCTTCTCCGACACGTTCGGGGGATCCAGAGCCAACGAGTACTAGGCCCCAGCCGGAGTCTTGCGAGGCGCCATGGCTTTCCAAAGGTGAGAGATTGAGGTAGATCTGGATGATTTCGGAAGCAAGAAGGAGGAGAGCGAGAAAGGGGATCTGGAGCAAGGCGGATGAGAGCAAAGAGAGTAAGCCTGGCCCGGGCCAGCTCTTTTGTCAGACGGATGGTTGCCGAGGCGTCGTGAGGGAGCGGAGGCGCCCACGTCCAATCAATCGCCACGCGGCGCCCAAGGCCGCAGGCTGTTGGGGCCCGCGGCGCTTCGCACTTGCCCCTTCGCTTCTCTGCTAAGCCAAGTCTGGGCGCACCTTGGGCCCGGGGGCTATTATCGGTGTTCTGGGAACGGGGGTCCCCAAACTTGCGTGCCTGCGGCCTGCGGCCTGCGGCGTGGCTCAAGCAATGGCCTAGTGCGGCCCATCTTCATCAACTCAAGCTCAAGACCCTCGTGCGGGGCCAAGCCTCGCGGGGCAGACGGCGGGAAGCTTCCTCAGGTGCGGCCTCGTTAGGAAGGCTCGCGAGGAGGCGGAGGGATCAAGTCAGGGGTACCTCGCGAGGTGCTCGTGACGCAAGCCATGACGATCGAGGCCAGGCGGGCACCAGGCGGGCACCGGCCTGCGCAGCGTCCTTGTTTCCCCTTTGGTGCAAAGGGAGCAAGCACAGGCCAAGGCATCGGGCAAAGGCTACCGTTTTGGTGCAACAAGACCAAGACCAACAGAGCGGCAGGATGGAGGTCACCGTAGAGCCCAAGACGGTGTCATCGTCAGAATCTTTAGCAGTCGAAGACCAACTTTAGTCAGGATAAGTGTACTAGATGTTCCCCTTCAAAATAGCCAATTGTTGGCGCCCTTCCCGCTCAATAGTTGGGAAGAGGACCAGGGCCTCTCACTCTATATATAGGGCTAGCCACCATAGTATAGAGGCATTTGGAATTGACCCCTCCAAAGGGACAACACCACCACAAGAACATCCCTCGCGAGGTTGTTCTTCCCTTGTACCGTTCATCATTAGCCCCAGAGGCAATCCACCACACCACAAACTAGAGTAGGGTATTACACCACATCGGTGGGCCGAACTAGTATAAACCTTGTGTCCCTTGTGTTGTTCATCGTGTAGCCTAGATTCGTTGCAAGGCTTCGAGATGCGAGTTGGTGAGGGAGAGATCTTCGCGCGCACCCCAGAGTTCGAACCTCAAGGGTCTGCCAGAACCCGAAATCCGACAGACGCCAAGAAAATAGTAATGATCGGAGGATACCTCTCAAAGGACCAAGAAGCAGAGCTCTTGGCCTTCCTCCAAGAAAACTGGACATATTTGCTTGGAAGCCCACTGATATGCCAGGAGTACCTGCCAAAAAAGTTGAACACTGCCTTAACGCCCGCAAGGACGCACGGGCGGTAAAGCAAGCCCTACGTCATTTTACTAGAGATAAATTGTTGGTGCAGTACTTGCCCTCATGTGTTTTGGAGACTGTTGACAGAAACAGGCACAAATTGATTTGTTTGCTAGTGCACACAGAGAGAAATAGTCCATGTAGAACTGAAGAAGAATGTCAACTTTGGTGACAAGTTCGAGGAACTTCATCGAAGTATATTCGAGATATAGAGAGATGTGTCATATCTCTTGTGGCCGTTCTGGCAAGAAGATTGACGTGAAGCTATTTGCCACTTAAAATTTATTGCCAATTAAAAGCAATTTATTTGGAGGTCGTCCAAAGAAAATTGACTGAGAAGACCGAAGACGAAGCGAAGACGTAGCATTCTTTCCGTCATTCTTCTTCTCTTTCTTGAGTCGTAGGATCTGTCGGGAAACATAGTAGAAAACAATAAAATTCTCCCTACGATTACCCAGGAACAATATAAAGATGCATAATGGGCTTGGATCAACGATCATTACCAACTCGGGGAGAATAAGTCGGTGTAGATTGTACTTGGAGTCCCTTGAACATCGATGACGATCCCGCGAACCGTGATACGTCTCCAACATATCTATAATTTTTTATTGTTCCATGCTATTATATTATTTGTTTTGGATGTTTTATATGCATTAATATGCTATTTTATATTACTTTTGGGACTAACTTATTAACCAAGAGCCCAGTGCCAGTTTATGTTTTCTTTTCTTGTTGTTGAGTTTTACAGAAAAGGAATATCAAACGGAGTCCAAATGGAATAAAACTTTACGATGATTTTTCTTGGACCATAAGACACCCACGGAACTTGGATATGAAGTCAGAAGAGTCCCAAGGTCACCATAAGGCCTCAGGGCGCGCCCTAGGGGGGCGCCCCTGGCTTGTGGGCCCCTCAGGATTCCACCGACCCCCCTCTCAGCTCTATAAATTCACAAATACTCCAATATCAACAGAAGCGTCCACCAAAATACTTTTCCGCTGCCATGACCTTCTGTTCCCATGAGATCCCATCTTGGGGCCTTTTCCGGCATCCTGTCGGAGGGGGATTCGATCACAGAGGGCATCTACATCAACTATATTGCCCTTCTGATGAAGCGTGAGTAGTTTATCATAGACCTACGGGTCCATAGCTAGTAGCTAGATGGCTTCTTCTCTCTCTTTGATTCTCAATACCATGTTCTCCTCGATGTTCTTGGAGATCTATCCGATGTAATCTTCTTTTGCGGTGTGTTTGTCGAGATCCGATGAATTGTGGATTTATGATCAGTTTATCTATGAATATTATTTGAATCTTCTCTGAATTCTTATATACATGATTCAATATCTTTGTATTTCTCTTTGAATTGTCGGTTTGGTTTGGCCAACTAGATTGGTTCTTCTTGCGATGGGAGAGGTGCTTAGTTTTGGGTTCAATCTTGCGTGATTTCACCCAGTGACAAAGTAGGGGTAGCGAGACACATATTGTATTGTTGCCATCAAGGGTAAAAAGATTGGGTTTTTATCATATTGCTTGAGTTTATCCCTCTACATCATGTCATCTTACTTAAGGCGTTACTCTGTTCTTTATGAACTTAATACTCTAGATGCATGCTGGATAGCAGTTGATGTGTGGAGTAATAGTAGTAGATGTAGGTAGTAGTCCGTCTACTTGACATGGACGTGATGCCTATATTCATAATCATTGCCTTGGATATCGCCATAACCTTGCGCTTTTCTATCAATTGCTCGATAGTAATTTGTTCATCCACCGTATTATTTGCCTTCAAGAGAGAAGCCTCTAGTGAAACCTATGGCCCCCGTTTCTAATTTCCTTATTATATTTTCAGATCTATATACCAAAAATACCAAACATACCTTGCTGCAATGTATTTACCTTTTTTTGTTTTACGTTTTACTAATCTTTTATATCTATCTCTATCATATCTCACCTTTGCAAGTGACTATGAAGGGATTGACAACCCCTTTATCGTGTTGGGTGTAAGTGTTTGATTGTTTGTGTAGGTGCATATATTGGGGACTTGCGTGTTTCTCCTAATAGATTGATACCTTGGTTCTTAACTGAGGGAAATACTTATCTCTACTTTGCTGCATCACCCTTTCCTCTTCAAGGGAAAAACCAACGCAAGCTCAAGAAGTAGCAAGAAGAATTTCTGGCGCCGTTGCGTGGGAGATCTACATCAAGCCTACCAAGTACCCATCATAAACTCCCATCTCTTGCATTACATTATTTGCCATTTGCCTCTCGTTTTTCTCTCCTCCACTTCTAAAACATTTTCAGAAAAATACAAAAAGATTTGCCTTTTTATTCGCCCTTCTTCCGTTCATCTTTTTGTTTGCTTTTTGGTTGCTCGTGTGTTAGATTGCTTGCTTTGTCACGATGTCTTAAAAAATACCAAGTTGTGTGACTTTTACAATACTAATAATAATGATTTCATTAGTACTCCGATTGCTCCCACCACTAGTGCAGAATCTCATGAAATTAATGCTGCTTTGCTGAATCTTGTTATGAAAGATCAATTTTTTGGCCTTCCTAGTGAAGATGCCGCATCCCATCTGAATAATTTTGTTGAGTTGTGTGATATGCAAAAAAAGATAGATGTGGATAATGACATTGTTAAGTTGAAGCTATTTCCGTTCTCACTACGAGATCGTGCTAAAAGTTGGTTTTCATCTTTGCCTAAACATAGTTTTGATTCATGGAATAAGTGTAAAGATGCTTTTATTTCCAAGTATTTTCCTCCCGCTAAGATCATCTCCCTTAGAAATGATATTATGAATTTCAAGCAACTTGATCATGAACATGTTGCACAATCTTGGGAGAGGATGAAATTGATGATACGAAATTTCCCTACTCATGGTTTAAATTTGTGGATGATCATACAGAATTTTTATGCCGGATTGAATTTTGCTTTTAGAAATCTTTTAGATTCGGCCGCAGGAGTTACTTTTATGGAAATTACATTAGGAGAAGCTACTAAACTCCTAGATAATATTACGGCAAATTATCCTCAATGGCATACCCAAAGATCCTCTACTAGTAAAAAAATGCATGCGATTGAAGAGATTAATGTTTTGAGTGAAAAGATGGATGAACTTATGAAATTGTTTGCTAATAAGAGTGCTCCTATTGATCCCAATGATATGCATTTGTCTACTTTGATTGAGAATAATAATGAATCTATGGATGTGAATTTTGTTGGTAGGAACAATTTTGGTAATAACGTGTATAGAGGTAGTTTCAATCCTAGGTCATTTCCTAGTAATTCCTCTAATAATTATGGTAGTTCCTACAACAATTCTTATAGAAATTATAATAATATGACCTCTGATCTTGAGAACAATATTAAATAGTTTATTAGTTCTCAAAAGAATTTCAATGCTTTGGTTGAAGAAAAATTGCTTAAGATTGATGATTTGGCTAGAAACGTGGATAGAATTTATCTTAAGATTGATTCTTTGAAAATTAGATATATTCCACCCAAGCATGATATTAACGAACATCTTAAATCTATGATAATTTATATTGATGAGTGCAAAGAAAGAACCGCTAAGATGCGTGCTAAGCGAGATTGGTTTGTAAAAGCATGTCCTTCTAGTTTTCGTCAAAATAATGATGAAGATCTTAAAGTGATTGATGTGACTCCTATTGAATCTTTGTTTTCTAATGTAAATCTTGATAAATATGGGACTGTAGATAGGTCAACTTTAGTTAAAAGGCGTCCCAATGATTTGGAGTTTATAGATCTTGATGCAAAAATTGATAAAAGTGGGATTGTAGAGGTCAAAACTTTAAGTAGCGATGAACCCACTCTTTTGGATTTCAAGGATTTTAATTATGATAATTGTTCTTTGATAGATTATATTTCCTTGTTGTAATCCATTGTAATTTCTCCTCATGCTTATAATCAAAATAAAGCTTTTACTAAATATATCGTTGGTGCTATGATGAAGTCTTTTGAAGAAAAGCTTGAATTGGAAGTTTCTATTCCTAGAAAACTTTATGATGAGTGGGAACCTACTATTAAGATTAAGATTAAAGATTATGAGTGTCGTGCTTTGTCTGATTTTGGTGCTAGCGTTTTCATGATTCCAAAAACTTTATGTGATGTGTTAGGTTTCCGTGAATTTGATGATTGTTCTTTAAATTTGCATCTAGAGGATTCCACTATAAAGAAACCTATGGGAAGAATTAATGATGTTCTTATTGTTGCAAATAGTAATTATGTGCTCGTAGATTTCATTGTTCTTGGTATAGATTGCAATCCTACATGTCCTATTATTCTTGCTAGACCTTTCCTTAGAACGATTGGCGCAATTATTGATATGAAAGAAGGAAACATTAGATTTCAATTTCCATTAAGGAAGGGCATGGAACACTTTCCAAGAAAGAAAATTAAGTTGCCTTATGAATCTATTATGAGGGCTACTTATGGATTGCATATCAAAGATGACAATATCTAGATCTATGTTTTATGCCTAGCTAAGGGCGTTTTAAACAATATCACTTGTTGGGAGGCAACCCAATTTTATTTTTGTTCTTGCTTTTTGTTTCTGTGAGATGTGTTTTGGTGAGATGTGTTTTGGTGTTTTAATTAGTGTTTTAACCAAGTAAGACCTTTGGGATGGCTTACGGTGATAGTTGATTTGATCTTCCTGAGAAATAGAAACTTTTGCGCCTAGTAAAATAATTTTGATAAATCCCAGAAGCGTGATTTTGCTCTTAATTGTTCACACAAGATGTATATACAAATTTCCCATGTTGTCCTAATTTTTCAGAATTTTTGGACTCACAGAAGTATACGAATTTTTCAGATTGCTACACACTATTCTGTTTTTGACAGATTCTGTTTTCTTTGTGTTGTTTGCTTATTTTAATGAATCTATGGGTAGTATCGGGGGGTATGAACCATGGAGAAGTTGGAATACAGTATATATTACACCAATATAAATAAAGATTGATTTCACAACAGTACCAAAAAGTGGTGATTTATTTCTTATACTAACGGATCTCATGAGTTTTCTGTTGAGTTTTGTGTTGTGAAGTTTTCAAGTTTTGGGTAAAGATTTGATGGACTAAGGAATAAGGAGTGGCAAGAGGCTAATCTTGGGGATGCCCAAGGCACCCCAAGGTAATATTCAAGGACAACCAAGCATCTGAGCTTGGGGATGCCCCGGATGGCATCCCCTCTTTCGTCTTCGTCTATCGATAAATTTACTTGAGGCTATATTTTTATTCACCACATGATACGTATTTTTTGGAGCGTCTTGTATGATATGAGTCTTTGCTTTTTAGTTTGCCACAATCATACTTGCTATAAACACCTTTTTAGAGGGACATGCATGAATCGTGAATTTATTAGAATACTCTATGTGCTTCACTTATATCTTTTGAGCTAGGCAATTTTGCTCTAGTGCTTCACTTATATCTTTTTAGAGCATGACGGTGGCTTTATTTTATAGAAAATTGTTGAACTCTTGAGCTTCACTTATATTGTTTTGAGAGTAAACAACATGGTAATTTGCTTTGGTTTTAAATTTAGTCCTAATATGATAGGCATCCAAGAGGGACATAATAAAAACTTTCGTATAAAGTGCATTGAATACTATGTGAAGTTTGATTCCTTGTGATTGTTTTGAGATATAAAGATGGTGATATTAGAGTCATGCTGGTGAGTAATTGAAGATTGGTAGAAATACTTGTGTTAAAGTTTGTGATTCCCGTAGCATGCACGTATGGTGAACCGTTAGATGAAGTCGGAGCATGATTTATTTATTGATTGTCTTCCTTATGAGTGGCGGTCGGGGACGAGCGATGGTCTTTTCCTACCAATCTATTCCCCTAGGAGCATGTGCATAGTACTTTGTTTCAATGACTAATAGATTTTTTCAATAAGTATGTGAGTTCTTTATGACTAATATTGAGTCCATGGATTATACGCACTCTCACCCTTCCACCATTGCTAGCCTCTCTAGTACCGCGCAACTTTTGTCGGTGCATTACACCCACTATACACCTTCCTCAAAACAGCCACCATACCTACCTATTATGGCATTTCCATAGACATTAGATATATTGCCATGCAACTTCCACCATTCTGTCATATTTTTGTTCTAAGTATCGAGTTGTAATTCTTGAGTTGTCGTAAATAAAAGTGTGATGATCATCATTATTAGAGCAATGTACAATGTGAGGAAAGGATTATGGAGCTATGATTCCCTCACAAGTTGGGATGAGTCTCTGGACTTCAAGAAAAATAAAAGATGCCAAAGAAGCCCACAAAAAATAGGCCAAAGAGCCCAAAATAAAAAATGAGAGAAAAGAGAGAAGGGACAATGTTACTATCCTTTTTCCACACTTGTGCTTCAAAGTAGCACCATGATCTTCATGATAAAGAGTCTCCTATGTTGTCACTTTCATACACTAATGGGAATTTTTTATATATAACTTGGCTTGTATATTCCAGTGATGTGCTTCCTCAAATTGCCCTAGGTCTTCGTGAGCAAGCGAGTTGGATGCACACCCACTTAGTTTCCTTTTGACTTTCATAAACTTATAGCTCTAGTGCATTTGTTGCATGGCAATCCCTACTCACTCGCATCGATATCTATTGATGGGCATCTCCATAGCCCGTTGATAAGCGTAGTTGATGTGAGACTATCTCCTTCTTTTTGTCTTCTCCACAACCACCATATTCTATTCCACCTATAGTGTTATATCCATGGCTCACGCTCATGTATTGCGTGAAAGTTGAAAAAGTTTGAGAACATCAAAAGTATGAAAACATTGCTTGGCTTGTCACCGGGGTTGTGCATGATTTAATATTTTGTGTGATGAAGACGGAGCATAGCCAGACTATATGATTTTGTAGGGATAACTTTCTCTGGCCATGTTATTTTGAGAAGACATGATTGCTTTATTAGTATGCTTGAAGTATTATTGTTTTTATGTCAATATTAAACTTTTGTTTTGAATCTTATGGATCTGAACATTCATGCCACAATAAAGAAAAATACATGGATAAATATGTTAGGTAGCATTCCACATCAAAAAATTTGTTTTTATCATTTACCGACTCGAGGACAAGTAGGAATTAAGCTTGGGGATGCTTGATACGTCTCCAACGTATCTATACATTTTTATTGTTCCATGCTATTATATTATCTGTTTTGGATGTTTTATATGCATTAATATGCTATTTTATATTATTTTTGGGACTAACTTATTAACCTAGAGCCCGGTGCCAGTTTTTGTTTTTTCCTTGTTTTTGAGTTTTACAGAAAAGGAATATCTAACGGAGTCCAAACGGAATAAAACTTTACGATGATTTTTTCTTGGACTAGAAGACACCCACTGAACTTGGAGATGAATTGAGAAGAGTCTTGAGGGCACCATAAGCCCTCAGGGCGCGCCCCCTGGCTTGTGGCCCCTCGGGAGTCCATTGACCTCCCTCTCAGCTCTATAAATTCACAAATATTCCAATATCAACAGAAGCGTCCACCAAAATACTTTTCCGCCGCTGTAACCTTATGTTCCCGTGAGATCCCATCTTGGGGCCTTTTCCGGCATCCTATTGAAGGGGGATTCGATCACGGAGGGCATCTATATCAACTCTATTACCCTTCTAATGAAGCGTGAGTAGTTCATCACAGACCTACGGGTCCATAACTAATATCTAGATGGCTTCTTCTCTCTCTTTGATTCTCAATACCATGTTCTCATCGATATTCTTGGAGATCTATCCGATGTAATCTTCTTTTGCGGTGTGTTTGTCGAGATCCGATGAATTGTGGATTTATGATCAGTTTATCTATGAATATTCTTTGAATATTCTTTGAATTCTTATATGCATGATTTGATATCTTTGTATTTCTCTTCGAATTATCGGTTTGGTTTGGACAACTAGATTGGTTCTTCTTGCGATGGGACAGGTGCTTAGTTTTGGGTTCAATCTTGCGTGATTTCACCCAGTGACAAAGTAGGGGTAGCGAGACACGTATTGTATTGTTGCCGTCAAGGGTAAAAAGATGGGGTTTTCATCATATTGCTTGAGTTTATCCCTCTACATCATGTCATCTTACTTAAGGCATTACTCCGTTCTTTATGAACTTAATACTCTAAATTCATGCTGGATAGCGATCAATGTATGGAGTAATAGTAGTAGATGCAGGCAGGAGTCATTCTACTTGACACGGACGTGATGCCTATATTCGTAATAATTGCCTTGGATATCGTCATAACCTTGCGCTTTTCTATCAATTGCTCGATAGTAATTTGTTCACCCACCGTATTATTTGCCTTCAAGAGAGAAGCCTCTAGTGAAACCTATGGCCCCCGGGTCTATTTTCCTTATTATATTTTCATATCTATATACGAAAAATACCAAAAATACCTTTCTGCAATTTATTTATTTATTTTTTACGTTTTAGTAATCTTTTATATCTATCTTTATCAGATCTCACCTTTGGAAGTGACCGTGAAGGGATTGACAACCCCTTTATCGCGTTGGGTGGAAGTGTTTGATTGTTTGTGTAGGTGCATATATTGGGGACTTGCGTGTTTCTCCTACTGGATTGATACCTTGGTTTTTACTGAGGGAAATACTTATCTCTACTTTGCTGCATCACCCTTTCCTCTTCAAAGGAAAAGCCAATGCAAGCTCAAGAAGTAGCACCCTCAAATGATCCCTCGAACGGAAGACCGAAAGCACGACCTCTCTACTTGATTGCAAGCGTGCGGTCTTCACGATCCGACAACGCTTCGTCGTCCAAAGCTAATAATCGCCGGAGAATTACAGGGAGGAGATTAGAACCACACATGGCTTCTAATTATGAGTATTAGAGGTGGCTAGGGCTAGCTCTAATTAGTCAACTAGGACCAACAAGAACTAGAACTAGATCAACTAAGGAGGCTCCAAAACTTGTGTGTCCATAGGGTGGAAATCCTTTAGTATATATAGGTTAGAGGGGGGAGAGGGCAAACACCAAGGGGGGAAGTCCCCCTAGGGGCGCCGTCCTAGGAAGAGGGAGTTGGACTACCTCCCCTTGTCCAATTCGCCCTCCCCCCGCCCCACGAGGAAAGGGGGCGCCTTCCTACTTGGGCCCTTGTGGCCCAAGTTGCCTTCCACCTCTTGGCCTTTTAAGGCCAATTAATATTTAAATTAAATATAAATTTTCTAAATATTTTCAGAACATTAAATATATATAATTTAACATCCCCGGAAACATTCTCCATCTATATATAATTAATTGGTAATACTTGGTATTACATGATATTCACTGATACCCTTCCAGTGACCCCGAAACGCTTCCCGAACCTCTCGGAACTATTCCGGATATGAATGAAACAACTCCACAAATATATTCTCATCACTCCCGCCCCAATTAAACTCAACAGGTCATGATTACCTTAAGCTTGTGATCCCGTAGTTTTGGTAAATCATAGACATGAACGAAACCCCTTCGTTTAATGACCGATAGCAAAAGCGTGGACATCTATATTGGTCCCTATGATTAGATGAATGATATTCGAGTGAACCTTTTGTTATCTGTAGGACCAAAAGTATTTCTATAGGGGGTGATTAGACTACTTGACCAAATAAAAATAGATCATTTTCCCTATTTTAGTTGTGGGCGGATTTTAGCAATTAACACAAGTTAGGCAATCAACCTACACATGCAATTCTAAGAGCATAGCAGCGGAATGTAAAACATTGCACGTGAAGGTAAAGGGAAGGGTTTGGAGAAGGCAAAAGTAATGGATACAAGGAGATTTTTGGCGTGGTTACGGTAGGTGGTGCTATCGTACGTCCACATTGACGGAGACTTCAACCCACGAAGGGTAACGGATGCGCGAGTCCACGGAGGGCTCCACCCACGAAGGGTCCACGAAGAAGCAACCTTGTCTATCCCACCATGACCATCTTCCATGAAGGACTTGCCTCACTTGGGTATATCTTCACGAAGTAGGCGATCTCCTTGCCCTTATAAACTTGTTGGTTCAACTCAAGATCACGAGGAGGCTCCCAAGCGACACCTAACCAATCTAGGAGACACCACTCTCCAAAAGGTAATAGATGGTGTTGATGATGAACTCCTTGCTCTTGTGCTTCAAATGTTAGTCTCCTCAACACTCAACTCTCTCTCATAGATTTGGCCATGGTGAAAGAGGGATTTGAGTGGAAAGCAACTTCGAGAAGGCTAGAAATCAAGGTTCAAATGGTTGTAATGGAATCTCTTGATCTCAACACATGAGTAGGTGGTTCTCTCTCAAAAAATTAATGATGAAAGTGTAGGCACGTTCTGATGGCTCTCCTCTGTTATGAAAAGGGGGTGGAGGGGTATATATAGCCTCCACACAAAATCCAACCGTTGCACACTTTTGACTCATCTCGGTGGTGCTGATTAGAAAACTCGGTGGCACCGATATGTTCAAAAATATGAACGTCAGGAATCTCGGTGGGACCGACTGGAACAACTCGATGGGACCGATGTGCTTGGGCTTAGGGAAAACATCATCTCGGTGGCGCCGATTGCATCAACTCGGTGAGATTGAAGTGAAGCAATAAGCAACAGATCCTTTTACCACAAGTCGGGATGAGACTTCGGACTTTATAAAAAAAAGGCCAAAAAAAGAGAAAGGCCAAAAAAAGAGAAAAGAGAGAAGGGACAATGCTACTATCCTTTTACCACACTTGTGCTTCAAAGTAGCACCATGATCTTCATGGTAGAGAGTCTCCTATGTTGTCACTTTCATATACTAGTGGGAATTTTTCATTATAGAACTTGGCTTGTATATTCCAGTGATGGACTTCCTCAAAATGCCCTAGGTCTTCGTGAGCAAGCAAGTTGGATGTATACCCACTTAGTTTCCTTTGTTGAGCTTTCATACACTTATAGCTCTAGTGCATCCGTTGCATGGCAATCCCTACTCACTCACATTGATATCTATTAATGGGCATCTCCATAGCCCGTTGATACGCCTAGTTGATGTGAGACTACCTTCTCCTTTTTGTCTTCTCCACAACCACCATTCTATTCCACATATAGTGCTATGTCCATGGCTCACGCTCATGTATTGCGTGAAAGTTGAAAAAATTTGAGAACATAAAAGTATGAAACAATTGCTTGGCTTGTCATCAGGGTTGTGCATGATTAAATACTTCATGTGATGAAGATAGAGCATAACCATACTATATGATTTTGTAGGGATAGCTTTCTTTAGCCATGTTATTTTGAGAAGACATGATTGCTTTGTTAGTATGCTTGAAGTATTATTACTTTTATGTCAATATGAACTTTTATCTTGAATCATTTGGATATGAACATTCATGCCACAATAAAGAAAATTACATTGAGAAATATGCTAGGTGGCATTCCACATCAAAAATTCTGTTTTTATCATTTACCTACTCGAGGACGAGCAGGAATTAAGCTTGGGGATGCTTGATACGTCTCCAACGTATCTACAATTTTTGATTGCTCCATGCTATTATATTACCCGTTTTGGATGTTTATGGGCTTTACTTTACACTTTTATATCATTTTTGGGACTAACCTACTAACTAGAGGCCCAGCCCAAATTACTGTTTTTTGCCTATTTCAGTGTTTCGAAGAAAAGGAATATCAAACGGAGTCCAAATGGAATGAAACCTTCGGGAGCGATCTTTTTGGAACAAACGCAATCCAGGAGACTTGGAGTGGACGTCAAGAAGCAGCCGAGGCAGCCACGAGGGTGCTTAGCGCTCCCTAGGGGGGTGGGCATGCCCCCCACCCTCGTGGGCCCCTCATGGCTCCCCTGACCGACCTCCTTCGCCTATATATATATACTCTCGTACCCTGAAAACATTGGGGAGCACCACGAAAACCTATTTCCACCGCCGCAACCTTCTGTATCCGCGGGATCCTACTTGGAGCCTTCGTTAGTGCTCCGTCGGAGGGGGAATCGACCATGGAGGACTTCTACATCAACACAATAGCCTCTCCGATGAGTTGTGAGTAGTTTGCCATAGACCTTCGGGTCCATAGTTATTAGCTAGATGACTTCTTCTCTCTCTTTGAATCTCAATACAAAGTTCTCCTCGATCTTCTTGGAGATCTATTTGATGTAACTCTTTTTGCGGTGTGTTTGTCGAGATCCGATGAATTGTGGGTTTATCATCAAGTTTATCTATGAGAAATATTTGAATCTACTCTGAATTCTTTTATGTATGATTGATTATCTTTGCAAGTCTCTTCGAATTATCAGTTTGGTTTGGCCTACTAGATTGATCTTTCTTGCAATGGGAGAAGTGCTTAACTTTGGGTTCAATCTTGTGGTGTCCTTTCCCAGTGACAGCAGGGGCAGCAAGGCACGTATTGTATTTTCCATCGATGATAAAAAGATGGGGTTTATACCATATTGTTTGAGTTTATCCCTCTACATCATGTCATCTTGCCTAATGCGTTACTTTGTTCTTATGAACTTAATACTCTAGATGCATGCTGGATAGCAGTCGATGTGTAGAGTAATAGTAGTAGATGCAGAATCGTTTCGGTCTACTTGTCACGGACGTGATGCCTATATACATGATCATGCCTAGATATTCTCATAACTATGCACTTTTCTATCAATTGCTCGACAGTAATTTGTTCACCCATTGTAATACTTATGCTATCTTGAGAGAAGGCACTAGTGAAACCTATGGCCCCCGGGTCTATCTTTTATCATATAATTTTCCCATCTACTTTATTTTGCTATCTTTACTTTCCAATCTATATCATAAAAATACCAAAAATACTTATCTTATCTTATTATCTCTATTAGATCTCACTTTCGCAAGTTACCGTGAAGGGATTGACAACCCCTTTATCGTGTTGGTTGCGAGGTTCTAGTTTGTTTGTGTAGGTGCGAGGGACTTGTGAGGAGCCTCCTATTGGATTGATACCTTGGTTCTCAAAAACCGAGGGAAATACTTATGCTACTTTGCTGCATCACCCTTTCCTCTTCAAGGGAAAACCAAAGAAGTGCTCAAGAGGTAGCATGGCTATGTCAATTGAACTCGACAGCTCCGGGTAGAAAGAATCGGTGGGGCCGAGTTTTGAATTAGGGTTTGGACATATTTGGATGGAGAAAGTGGCTGAGGGTTTTGGTGCAATATCACTAAGCACTTTGACCAAGTAGACCCTTAAGCAACACCTCATCCCCTTTTAATAGTATTGACTTTCCTATGGACTCAATGTGATCTTGGATCACTTAAATAGAAATGAAGAGTCTTGAGCTTTTGCCAATCTTTGTCCTTAGCATTTTGAGGGGTCCACACCTATAGTCCATGTCATGCCAATCATTGAACATCGTGAAATATTTATCTTGAATGGGCATTAGTTTAATGAGCTATATGTTGTTATGGATTACCAAAACCACCCAGTGATTAGTTGCACCTTCAGTCCCCCCTTTTTGGTAATTGATGACAACATATAGATCAAAGCTTTGATAAATGATTAAATAAATCAAATACATCATCGCATTGAGGAGTATGTGATAAGCAAGAGCTCCCCCTAATTTTTTGCATTATTAAAAAATTTGAGTTTGAATGCAAATGCACACTTGATTAGGATCATGGGTCACTCTTCCATGTCACATACATCTTGGTGGAGCGCACAAAATGACATGAGTGAAATAACATGCATGCATCACCAAAGATATAAGTGAATGATTATACACAAATAATTATAGGGATAAGCATTAAGCACACATTAAGCAAACCACACAACCAAGCGTAGATCAAGTAGCACGGCTCAAACAAAAATAGTAGAAAAAACTCAATAAAACGAAAGAGCAAAAGGCGAGACACACACTCTCTCTTTCTCTCTCTCGAAGCCTATGATCTATACACTTCCTCCACCTTTGGCAACAAGTTACCACAAAGCTTGAAAAGGTATAGAGCTATACGTCTCTCTAGGCACGATCCTCCGGGGCTCCTGAAGGGGTCTTCTGACTTGTGGCTCCTGTGTGCGTAGATGGCATTGAGAGAACTATGTCTACAAATGCCTCTGCTAAAGTCTACTAAACTGGTGGTGTAGACACTGGAGGTGGCACTGTAGCAATAGTGGCAGGTTTAGAGTGAGTGGTCCTTGTGTCTGTAACTGGCACGATTGAAGACCTGCACTACAAAAAAAATACACTTCTATGATGATACATGTTTGTCACAGTAGGTCACGTTTTCTGTCATGCATGTACATCCATGATGATTTTATGACAGAATCAAGATAGTCATACTTGTGCTGTCGTAGAAGTGTTCCATGACAATACCAAAATTATCATCACGGAAGTGTCCACTTCCATGACGATAAATGGCGCGTCATAGAAGTGCTTTCGTCAAGGGTAACCGACACGTGGCATCCACCGTAACGGGTCGCCGTTAAGCTATCAAGTTCCGGTTTGGATCCGATAACCCGTTAGAAGCCCCGACCAATGGGGATTTTCCACGTGTAAAATTCTCATTCGCCGGAGGATCCATGTGTCGGCTCAGCGTTGGGACAGATGTCATCCACTCATAGTACGGGAGGCATCTATGATACGTCGGCACGTGGCAAGGCCCAAAGTGGCCCATTCCGGTGAAAAAGGTCGGCCCAGTAAAAATTAGCAGGCCGGCCCATATAAAGCTTACTTGTGTCAGGTCCATTTAAGCCCACGATCCATATGAGATGTGCCAATTTGGCCCGTTAATGATTTGACATTGCAACCCATCGTCAGTTCGAGCCTGTTAACAACTCGCTATATATTTGGGCTCAATATTGGCCCGATGTGGTTTCGTCCTGTTAACGGCCCATTCAAGGGATGGGCCAATTTTGAGGATGTACATCTTTCGGCCTTTTAGCGACCCATTCAAGTGTTGGGCCAATTTCCGGCCCGGTGTGTCTTTCAGCCTGTTAATGGCCCATAAATGAGCTGGGCCACTTGCAGTCGGACCTAAGTTTTGGCCTTTTAACGGCCCATGCACTTCATGGTCCAATACCAACCCGGTTTCTCTTTCTGCCTGCTAAAGGCCCACAATACAGTTGGGCCATATATAGTATGACCTGACTTTCGGCCTCTTAGCAGCCCATGCTCTTCATGGTCCAGTACGAGCCCGCTTTCTCTTTCGGCCTGCTAAAGGCCCACAGTATAGTTAGGCCATATGTAGGGCGACCTTAGTATCGGCCTGTTAACGACCCGTGAAATCAAATGGGCCCACTTGTTGCCTGCTTCGATGTCAGCCTGTTAATGACCCAGGAGGTATCATGGCCGAGCATTAACTATCGCCCCGTTTCAATTATAGCGACCCAGTAGAGCTTTCGCCTGATTACGCCCCATTAACTTAATGGACCCACTAAAGTTCAAACATGTTTGTAGGCCCAATTAGATAATTTGAGCCCATTATGATGAGCAATTATGCACAGGACCAAAACTGATCAATCAAAGGCCTATGATAATTTTGGCCCCTACGAGCCCATTAGGGAAGCCCATTAAGGGCAGTGGGCTGCTTCCTTCATATAGGGCCCACGATTGTTCATGCTAACTAATAATTTCATTGCTTTTTTTGCTTCCTAGCGACCAGTTAGCTGGAATGTGAGGCGCGCTAAGCAAAGGTATGGCATACAAGGGAAAACATTGCACAACATATATTACAGGAAATTACATCCACTGGGCAATCAAAGATTGATGCCAGTGCAAATAAATGAATAGACCCTAACGATCTACAACGTCACAATCTGCAACCTCAGTGCGGATGATGCCCATAAGCATGTGAGCAAGTTCTTCCCTCTTTGCTACACTTTCTCTGAAAACATTGTTTAGTTGTTGTTGCGCAAGAATGTGCACCTCTGTTTCCTCCACGATTTCCATCATTGCTTCATCTAGTAATTGGTTCACAAACATACATTTTTTCCGTTGCATTCGAGACAGAGGAAACTAAACAGATTCAGATGGCAATTTTGGTAGGCTTGTATTATTCATAGTGGAGAGGGTCTCGACCACTACATCATAACATAAATTAGGAGGGGAACCGGACAGATTAATCAAGAGTTATTGCCATATTACCTGGCCTAGATTTATTGGAAAGAAACAATGGGGTTGCCTCACTGTTTTCGGAGTTTGTCTTCTTATCTTCAATAGCCCGCACCAAATTAACACACTAGCATTGCTATCATTGGCCAGGTCAGATAATAGGAAAGTAACATTGACACAACGAACGTTTGGGAAACTAGACCACACTAGCCTACACCAAATTAACACAACATGGTATAGCTATCATCAGCCACGTAAGGTAATACGAAAGCAACATTGACACAATGAATGAATGGGCAACCAGAGCAGCACTACAATTCAATAATTTGCATGATATGAGACAGTACACTCATGCAACTCAGTATGCAAAACTACCAGGCAACTTTCCTTACAAAAATGAACATTGTCACCTTTAATTATACATTTTGCTACAAATAAATTTTGATCAGATAAATGTTGGATTCACGCCGACTAAAAAAAATACATGCTGATGTAAAAATATAGTGATATACAATAGGTACTTACATCAGCATTGGAGCACACAGAATTCCCGCAAGATACTTTCCACGAATACGATACCAGTGCAGAAAGTCTTCTATCCGTTAAGCTTATTTTCTAAAAGAGAGATGGGTAAGAAACATGTAGAAAATATGATTAGAATGCTATAAAATTTCATGATGCGAGTATACGCACACACTTCTTAGAATGGAGTCGACATATTTTTGCTGGACTGGAGCGGACTAGTTCTTTGGCCACTGGAATCCGCTTATTATCATCAGGAGTTGGGTTTCTCTATGCTAGAGCAGTATCTATGAAAACTGGGGTTGGTTTACTATCTCCTGGCGTTTTGATCTTTTGCAAAGACCTTATTTGTAACCCTTTAGATTCTAATATAGCCGTCTTCCCGTTGCATGCCTTATATAGAAGAATGGTGCTTCAATTATAAAACATGCTACAATAGAGAGATGGAATAGGTACTGAAGAATAGAAAGGCATGACATATTGAAATGTATTCCCTCCATTCGGAAATAAATGGATGAGTCAAGGCATATTTCAGTTCTAGATACATCCATTTTTATCCATTCCTGCGACATGTAATCCGGACGGAGGGAGTATGATGTAAGAGCTAGGGATATGACAGGACAATATAGTAAAAAATAGTAGTGAAATGTAAAATTATATGCTAGCGGAACACATACAGAAAAACACTAAGGCAACATATGAGTGTATGATTGGGAAACTAAGATGGCATTGCAACACACCACTAGAACAACACTTCAATGTAAAAAAATGGTCTGGTAGACAGATGAAGTACATACTGATGGATAACAATGCATAAGATATTCAGAAGCATGATGTCCAAACTAAGCAGATGGCATTGCGATAGAGTAGAATGACAGTACTTGAATTTGAAAACATGTTATCATGAATGGAATAGCTATTGAAAAACAGGAAGGCATGACATATTTACATGCATGATTAGCAGGCTAAGCACATGGCATTGCAACAGAGTAAATTCACTCTAGGACATTATATGCATGTTGTACCCATATCACGAGCCAAGTTAGAGCAAGGACCTTGTGGGTTGAAGAAGATTCATCATCTTTCTGCAAGTCTTGTGAAGAATTGCCTTTACATGTTCCATCATATTGGGTATCATTGACATCAAGTTTGTTGGTCGTTACATTGCTCCGTGAGGTTCTTGTGGATATATTAGTGTGTGCAATTATATTTGACATGCATGGAAGACAACTAGTAGTTAGATTTATGTAATGAGTGCCTGTAGGAGACGACATAAATAGTAGGATTGGGGTTAACTAGCAGCAACAGGTCTAAAAAACTAAAGGTAGAACACAAATGAAAGCTACAAAATATGTATCGTTTGTACTCGAGATTAACTAGATGGCACACAAAAGTATTAAAGAACAACATAGGTAATACTAGAAGTGGTATAATACTATAATCACCAGCCTGTGGGATAGCATTGGCTGATGGATGATAACTATGGAACAACGTTACCTAAAGAACAAGTCTCTTAGCTGAACTATATGGAACATCGTTAACTCCTGAACAAGACCCATAAGAGATCAACATGAATATACAGTGAAATGTGATAATCTATTTTCCATGCTTAGATGAATAACAAAGCCATAAATGTTGCACACAAGTAAGATGAGGGTACAACCTATCTGGCCGCCATCCATAGGAATGAGCATCATGTGTTGACTTGTCGATGGCCCTGCAGTTGTTGTGGCTGTCCATGTCGGGCACGCGCATTCGATGCAAGGAACTATTGAGTGGGGACTATAGCTCCCTTCTGGCGTATGCTTCCCTTGTTGGAGAAGCTGTGGTGAGAAGGAAGACAGTGTGGCTGAAGATGTGAAGATGCAGAAAACGCATAATGTTAAGAATGACACATATCTCTGATCTGAAGAAATACCCTAAGAAATCAACAGTAAGGTATGAGAGTGATCACACGTCTGTTGACTGAAGACTAAATTGGGGTCTGATGTCTACTACACAACCTTCTTCTTGTAGACGTTGTTGGGCCTGCAAGTGCACATGTTTGTAGGACAGTAGAAAATTTCCCTCAAGTGGATGACCTAAGGTTTATCAATCCGTGGGAGGCATAGGATGAAGATGGTCTCTCTCAAACAACCCTGCAACCAAATAACAAAGAGTCTCTTGTGTCCCCAACACACCCAATACAATGGTAAATTGTATAGGTGCACTAGTTCGGCGAAGAGATGGTGATACAAGTGCAATATGGATGGTAGATAAAGGTATTTGTAATCTGAACTTATAAAAACAGCAAGGTAACTAATGATAAAAGTGAGCGCAAACGGTATTGCAATGATAGGAAACAAGGCATAGGGTTCATACTTTCACTAGTGCAAGTTCTCTCAACAATAATAACATAGATAGATCATATAACAATCCCTCAACATGCAACAAAGAGTCACTCCAAAGACACTAATAGCGGAGAACAAACAAAGAGATTATGGTAGGGTACGAAACCACCTCAAAGTTATCCTTTCTGTTCTATCTATTCAAGAGTTCATAGTAAAATAACATGAAGCTATTCTTTCCGCTCAATCTATCATAGAGTTCATACTAGAATAACACCTTAAGACACAAATCAACCAAAACCCTAATGTTACCTAGATACTCCATTGTCACCTCAAGTATCCGTGGGCATGATTATACGATAATCATCACACAATCTTAGATTCATCTATTCAACCAACGCAAAGTACTTCAAAGAGTGCCCCAAAGTTTCTACCGGAGAGTCAAGACAAAAACGTGTGCCAACCCCTATGCATAGGTTCATGGGCGGAACCCGCAAGTTGGTCACCAAAGCATACATCAAGTGGCACATGATATCCCATTGTCACCACAGATAAGCACGACAAGACATACATCAAGTGTTCTCAAATCATAAAAGACTCAATCCGATAAGATAAGTTCAAAGGGAAAACTCAATCCATTACAAGAGAGTAGAGGGGGAGAAACATCATAAGATCCAACTATAATAGCAAAGCTCGGGATACATCAAGATCGTGCCATAGAGGGAACACGAGAGAGAACACGAGAGAGACAGATCAAACACATAGCTACTGGTACATACCCTCAGCCCCGAGGGTGAACTACTCCCTCCTCGTCATGGATAGCGTCGGGATGATGAAGATGGCCACCGGTGAGGGATTCCCCCTCCGGCAGGGTGCTGGAACGGGCTCCCGAGAGGTTTTTGGTGGCTACAGAGGCTTGCGGCGGCGGAACTCCCGATCTATCTTCTTCGTGGATGTTTTAGGGTACGTGGGACTATATAGGCGAAAGAAGTCATCGGGAGGTGCTCGAGGGGCCCACGAGACAGGGGGCGCGCCCAGGGGGGTGGGTGCGCCCTCCTATCTCCTGGCCTCCTCGAGGATCTTCTGACGTGAACTCCAAGTCTCTAGGATCATATTCTTCCAAAAAATCACTTTGCCGAAGGTTTCATTCCGTTTGGACTCCGTTTGATATTCCTTTTCTTCGAAATACTGAAACAGACAATAAAACAGCAATAGGGGCTGGGCCTCCGGTTAATAGGTTAGTCCCAAAAGTAATATAAAAATGTATAATAAAGCCCGTAATCATTCAAAACAGATAATAAAATAGCATGAATGCTTCATAAATTATAGATACGTTGGAGACGTATCAGCATCCCCAAGCTTAATTCCTACTCGTCCTCAAGTAGGTAAATGATAAAGAAAGAATTTATGAAGTGTGAATGCTTGTAGGTGCACAAGTTTGATCAATGATAATTTCAATCATATTTTCTAGCATGATTATATGTCATAGCAGTAGTTCATCTCATTAAACTTTTCATAATCAAGTAACAAGCAATTCACATGTTAAAGCATAGACCATAAACTTTCTTGAAAGCTAGCAAACTTCATTCTTAGTCATCAAACAATTGCAATTCATCTTATTTTCAGGAAGGGTCTATGTCAGAGCTTTGATTTAGCAAACTTCACATACTCAACTATCATATAGTCTTCTACAGTTGCTAACACTCACACAATACTTGTGGTTATGAAGTTTTAATCAGACACAGAGAAAGATAGGGGCTTATAATGTTGCCTCCAAACGTATTCACCTTGGGTGATGTCAACAATAATAGTTCATGCTAACGTACATCCAATTGGATATATATATCAGGATCACCCTAACACAAAGTGCCTGCCAAAGGATAAAATGAAAAAGGGAAAGGTGAAGATCACCTTGACTCTTGCATAAAGTAAAAGATAGGCCCTTCGCAGAGGGAAGCAGAGGTTGTCATGCGCTTTTAGGGTTGGATACACAAAATCTTAATGCGAAAGAACGTCACTTTATATTACCACTTGTATATGGACCTTTATTATGCAGTCCATCGCTTTTATTGCTTCCATAACAAGATCGTACACAGCTTATTTTCTCCGTACTAATAAATCATGCATATTTAGAGAGCAATTTTTATTGCTTGCACCTATGACAACTTACTTGAAGGATCTTACTCAATCCATAGGTAGATATGGTGGACTCTCATGGCAAAACTGGGTTTAAGGATATTTGGAAACACAAGTAGTATGTCTACTTGGTGTGAGGAATTTTGGCTAGCATGAGGGGGAAAGGCAAGCTCAACATGTTTGAATGATCCATGACAATATACTTTAACTGAGATGTGAGAAAACATAACCCATTACGTTGTATTCCTTGTCCAACATCAACTCTTTAGCATGTCATACTTAATGAGTGCTCACAATTATAAAAGATGTCCATGATAATATATTTATATGTGAAATCTCTCTTCCTTCAATATTCTTTCATGAATTGTTCAAATGACCAATACAATGTTTGCTAACCTTCAATAAATTTACAACCTATACTTCTTAGATGTGAAGTCATTAATTCCCATGGGATAAGCAAATGAAACATATATAATTTCAGATTTGTGACATTCAACTCATTCAACCATTTACTCACAGGATATAAGTGAAGCACACGAGTAAATGACAGACTACTCCAAAAAGATATAAGTGAAGATCAATGAGTAGTTAAATAATTATGCAACTATGTGAAGACTCTCTGTCATTTAAGAATTTCGGATCTTGATATTTTATTCAAACAGCAAGCAAAACAAAATAAAATGACATTGCAAGGATAGCACAACTCATGTGAAGAAGCAAAAACTTAGGTTCAACCGATACTAGCCGATGATTGTTGAAGAAGAAAGGTGGGATGCCTACCGGGGCATCCCCAAGCTTAGATGCTTGAGACTTCTTGAAATATTATATTGGGGTGCCTTGGGCATCCCCAAGCTTGAACTTTTGTGTCTCCTTAATCCCTTTCATGTCGGTTTCCCTTTTTATCAAAAGCTTCATCCACACCAAACTCAACAAGAACTCGTGAGATAGGTTAGTATAAACCAATGAAAAACCTTATCATTTTCTACTGTAACAAATTACTAAAATTGTTATTCAACATTGCATACTAAATGCCTCTGTATATTTAACACTCCTACCCTCAAATAGAATCATGAAACAAGCAAACATATGCAAACAAACATAACAGCAATCTGCCAAAACAGTATAGTTTGTAAAGAATGCAAGATTCATCATACTTCCCTAACTCCAAAAATTATGAGAAAAAAACAGAGCTGTAGAAGATTTATCAGAGCTCATCATGCAAAAATATTCAACATTATATCGCTCTCTGACTTTTCTAGGGAATTTTTGCAACAGTGGTAAACTTTCTGTTTTCGAAACAGCAACATGTATACTAGCAAAATAAGCATGGTAAAGGCTATCCTTGACATTTTTATTGAAAATATAGATGCAAAACATTATTCTAAATAACAGCAAGCAAATACCAACAAAAGAAAATGATGCTCCAAGCAAAACACATATCATGTGGCGATTAAAAATATAGCTCCAAGTAAAGTTACCGATGAACGAAGACGAAAGAGGGGATGCCTTCCGGGGCATCCCCAAGCTTAGGCTCTTGGTTGTCCTTGGATATTACCTTGGGGTGCCTTGGGAATCCTCAAGCTTAGGCTCTTACCACTCCTTATTCCATAGTCCATCGAATCATTACCCAAAACTTGAAAACTTCAACCACACAAAACTCAACACAAAACTCGTAAGCTTCGTTAGTACAAGAAAATAAACCACCACTTTAAGGTACTGTAATGAACTCATTCTAAATTCATATTGGTGTTAAACCTACTGTATTCCAACTTCTCTATGGTTCATATCCTTACATACTAGCCATAGATTCATCAAAATAAGCAAACAACACATAGAAAACAGAATATCTCAAAACAGAACAGTCTGTAGTAATCTGTATCAAACGTATACTTATGGAACCCCAAAAATTATGAAATAAATTGGTGGACCTGAGTAATTTGTCTATTAATAATCTGAAAAAATAATCAACCTAAAATCACTCTCCAATAAAAAATGGAAGCTAATCTCGTGAGCGCTAAAGTTTCTGTTTTTTACAGCAAGATCACAAAGACTTCACCCAAGGCTTCCCAAAGGCTCTACTTGGCACTTTATTGAAACAAAAGCTATAAAACATGATTAATACAGTAGAATAATCATGTTAACACACAAAAATAGTAAGGGTAAATATTGGGTTGTCTCCCAACAAGCTATTTTCTTTAATGGCTTTCTAGCTAGGCATGATGATGACAATGATGCTCACATAAAGGATAAGAATTGAAACATAACGGGAGCATCGTGAAGAATATGACTAGCACATTTAAGTCTAACCCACTTCCTATGAATAGGGATTTTGTGAGAAAATAACTTATGGGAACAATAATCAACTAGCATAGGAAGGTAAAACAAGCATAGCTTCAAAAATTTCAACACATAGAGAGGAAACTTGACATTATTGCAATTGATACAAGCATATGTTCCTCCCTCATAATAGTTTTCAGTAGCATCATGAATGAATTTAACAATATAACCAGCACCCAAAGCATTCTTTTCATGATCTACAGGCATAGAAAATTTACTACTCTCCACATAAGCAAAATTCTTCTCGTTCGGAATGGTGGGAGTATCATAAGAGACTTGAACACTATAAATTGTTTCCACATTAAAAGAGTAATGTTCAGAAAAAGGGTAATCATAATCATGACAAGTTTTATAAATATAATCATCACTACTTTTTATAGCATAAGTTTCATCACAATAATCATCATAAGTAGCAACTTTGTTCTCATCATAATCGATTGAAACCTCTCCCAAGATAGTGGAATCATCACTAAATAAAGTTGACACTCTTCCAAATACACTTTCATAAATATTATAAGATTCAATATCCTCCAAAATAGTGGGATTGCTACTTCCTAAAGTTGAAACTCTTCCAAACCAACTTTCATCAATATAATCATCATAGGTACAAGGCATGCTATCATCATAACAATTTTGCATATCAAAACTTGGGAGGCTAAAAATATCATCTTCATTAAACGTAGCATCCCCAAGCTTGGGACAAACATTAATTTCAGCAAATATATTCTCAAATATTTCATCCTCATCAAACATAGCTTCCCCAAGCCTGGGCCTTTTCATATCATAAGCATAATAATCATCAATAGTATGGATAGCACCAATAGTATAGCAATTATCATCATCACAACGAGTAGTAGGAGCAACATCATTTGGGAGGGATACCTTTTTTATCTTTCCTGCTCCTTCTATTCCTTTTCTTCTTCACATTATGTGTGGGTTCAACCATCTTCTTTGAGCTCCTTATAGATGAGATTGGTTGAATAGAAGGCTCTTCCTCGATACCTGATTCATCATAAGAAATAATAGGAGGATATTGGGAAGACTCTTCCCTTTCATTAGTATTCTCATCATCTTCTATTTGCTTTCTTTTCTTTAGGTAATTGGCAATATAAGGATTTTCAATGCAATTCACTGTACAATACATATAAATCTTCTCTAGATCAAAACCAAGAACTCTATCAAGATTAAAATTTGGAATACCCTCAGTTATACGTTTCATTTCTTCATACCCCAAAAGAAGACTAAGCTCTTTATGATGCTCAAGGGTAATCAAATTATCACAATTTTTGGATACGGTTTGGTCATGAAACAATTTGCATTAGAGATTTAAATGACCACGTTCATTGCAAAGTTCACAAGGAGCGCGAAAAATATTGAATTTTTCAGCACAAACATCAAGACTTTCTTGCAACCTTTTAGTTTCTAAATACCTATGCCTCTTGCAATATATATCTTCTCTATTTGGTGTGTTCATGCAAAAATGCACTCCACAAAAGTTGACACGCTCATAAGAGATATTTTCATCATGACTAGTGCAATCATCATTAGTACTATGGATATTCAAAGAGTTCATACTAACAACATTGCAATCATGCTCATCATTCAAAGATTTAGTGCAAAACATTGTATAGATTAATTTTTCTAGCACTTGAGCACAACTTTCCTTACCATCATTCTCACGAAAGATATTAAAAAGGTGAAGCGCATGAGACAAACTCAATTCCATTTTTTTGTAGTTTTCTTTTATAAACTAAACTAGTGATAAAACAAGAAAAAAAAGATTCGATTGCAAGATCTAAAGATATACCTTCAAGCACTCACCTCCCCGGCAACGGCGCTAGAAAAGAGCTTAGTTGACGGGGTGTGAGTGCCGCTTACCTAGCCTCCCCGGCAACGGCGCCAGAAAAGAGCTTGATGTCTACTACACAACCTTCTTCTTATAGACGTAGCAAATTTCCCTCAAGTGGATGACCTAAGGTTTATCAATCCGTGGGAGGCGTAGGATGAAGATGGTCTCTCTCAAACAACCCTACAACCAAATAACAAATAGTCTCTTGTGTCCCCAACACACCTAATACAATGGTAAATTGTATAGGTGCACTAGTTTGGCGAAGAAATGGTGATACAAGTGCAATATGGATGGTAGATAAAGGTATTTGTAATATGAAATTATAAAAACAGCAAGGTAACTAATGATAAAAGTGAGCGTAAATGGTATTGCAATGATAGGAAACAAGGCATAGGGTTCATACTTTCACTAGTGCAAGTTCTCTCAACAATAATAACATAGATAGATCATATAACAATCCCTCAACATGCAACAAAGAGTCACTCCAAAGACACTAATAGCGGAGAACAAACGAAGAGATTATGGTAGGGTACGAAACCACCTCAAAGTTATCCTTTCTGTTCTATCTATTCAAGAGTTCGTAGTAAAATAACATGAAGTTATTCTTTCCGCTCAATCTATCATAGAGTTCATACTAGAATAACACCTTAAGACACAAATCAACCAAAACCCTAATGTCACCTAGATATTCCATTGTCACCTCAAGTATCCGTGGGCATGATTATATGATAAGCATCACACAATCTCAGATTCATCTATTCAACCAACGCAAAGTACTTCAAAAGAGTTCCCCAAAGTTTCTACCGAGAGTCAAGACGAAAACATGTTCCAACCCCTATGCATAGGTTCATGGGCGGAACTCGCAAGTTGGTCACCAAAACATACATCAAGTGGCACATGATATCCCATTGTCACCACAGATAAGCACAACAAGACATACATCAAGTGTTCTCAAATCATAAAAGACTCAATCCGATAAGATAACTTCAAAGGGAAAACTCAATCCATTACAAGAGAGTAGAGGGGGAGAAACATCATAAGGTCCAACTATAATAGCAAAGCTTGGGATACATCAAGATCGTGCCATAGAGCGAACACGAGAGAGAACACGAGAGAGAGAGATCAAACACATAGCTACTGGTACATACCCTCAGCCCCGAGGGTGAACTACTCCCTCCTCGTCATGGATAGCACCGGGATGATGAAGATGGCCACCAGTGAGGGATTCGCCCTCCGGCAGGGTGCCAGAACGGGCTCCCGAGAGGTTTTTGGTGGCTACAGAGGCTTGCGGTGGTGGAACTCGCGATCTATCTTCTCCGTGGATGTTTTTAGGGTACGTGGGACTATATAGGCGAAAGAAGTCGGTCGGGAGGTGCTCGAGGGGCCCACGAGACAGGGGGGCACGCCCAGGGGGGTGGGCGCGCCCTCCTATCTCCTAGCCTCCTCGAGGATCTTCTGACGTGAACTCCAAGTCTCCAGGATCATATTCTTCAAAAAAATCACTCTGCCGAAGGTTTCATTCCGTTTGGACTCCGTTTGATATTCCTTTTCTTCGAAATACTAAAACAAGCAATAAAACAGCAATATGGGCTGGGCCTCCGGTTAATAGGTTAGTCCCAAAAGTAATATAAAAGTGTACAATAAAGCCCATAATCATTCAAAACAGATAATAAAATAGCATGAATGCTTCATAAATTATAGATACGTTGGGGACGCATCAGGGTCACGCGATTTTATTTTATTTTGGTACTGTTCGATCTATGCTGGATGGCTTGATGGCCGTCTTGTGCCCCCCAGCTGACACTGTTCAGAATCTTCCCCGAAGAGCCAGCGACCACCGGTAGAGCAGCCTGCCTCTGCCATCCGTGGCCGTGAGAGCTACGGCCAAAACCTCGCTCCCCGCCCCACCGCGTTGTCGTGGTTGCGCCGCCCCCGGCCAATCCACAAAGACTCGCCGTCATCTAGATCTGGCGGCGGTAGTACCTTCAACCCACGCAACTCTAAGATAGCCATGTAAGTGGTGCTTCTGTGGCAAACTTGCGCCCCCGCACCCTTACGTTAGATAACAGCCAACCGACAGCCTAGGAGCTCTGCCGCCTCGAGGGGTGCTGCTTCCCATTGGGAATTGATTGGACAGAATAAAAATTCAGAAGGTGAAGTAGGCAGCTCCAGCTGCTGAGTCGGTGAGGCCGGCGCGGTTGCGATGGCTACCGGCGGCAGGAAAGCAGAGATGTCGCAACGGTCGACGGCTATGGGGAAGCAGTGTCGGGGCCCTGGACGCACCCTAAGTTGGAGCCGCTCCGACACCGTGCACAACAGCGGGGGTGAATCGGCTCCGGTATGGTTCACATGGCCGTCGTCGAGGTAGCTCCGGCAGCACGGAGTAAGAGGCAGATGACCCAGTGCACGACGATAAACGGACAACGTCTCCGGCACTGGGGAGTAGGGCGGCGATGAATTTGGCACGGTGGGGGGGGGCACCATGGAGGAGGGGCTGAGGTTTCACGGCTGGGAAGAAGGGAGCTCCTGGAGATAAGGTGATTTGGCGCCCATGAGGTATGAATGGGGAATTGGGAGGGGGAACCATGTGAGACGCATTTGTCTGAAATGTGGGGGGAGTTAGAGTTCTACCCCTGCCTTTAGGCTTTTGGGCTTGGGTCTATGTACTGAGGGTTGGGGATAGTAGAGTAACTTTGCTTCTCCCAAATAGTGGGCGTGAGCGATTTCGGGCGTGTTTTGAAATAGTGGGCGCGAGCGATTTTGGGCGAGGAGGGCGTCTTTTGAAATAGTCGACGCGAGCGATTTCAGGCGAGGAGAGGGTGTTTTGCCGCCCACGGTTTATGAATTATTTGGCACATGTCATTTTGGTCGAGGAGAAGGCGTGCTTGGATGAAGTTACGAACCTACCCTTGATGTACAACGGGCCAATTGATGCGTGTCCCACATAGGCCGGTAATTTCGCGTCTCCCATTTATTTGCTCGTGCGAATTCCATCGAGCAGAGGGTGTTTAGCGGTTCATTCAAATTTTGGGAGAACAAGCATCCACGTCTACCTTACCAAGTCAATTCCAATCAAATTTTAAAATATTAGCTTGCCACTTCTTTTTTAGATGGAGAGATGATGCTCGAGACTAATGTGTTTTTACATGCTCGTTGCTAACGATTTACTGTGTGACAAATAGTTGACCCACTAAAAAACGGGAATCAAACCCAAAATTAAATATCTTGATTCAATGAAATAGCTAGTTCACCAGGTCAAAATAGTGAACTAAATCCAAAATTGAACACCTCAATCGAGTAGCATGTTGTACAATATTATAGTACTCCATGAACATGTTGAAAGTCAAATTAATGAACTTGTTTGATACGCATATCTCCGTCCATGTGTGGATTGCAGACAACATGTTCTCCAATTTAAATATTTGAATGCAAGTTTATATCGAAACATGGTTTATATCAGTCTTTGATGCATAAAACATGACCTCCCCCTCTCCCGGGCTCCTGCTCTCTCTCTCTCGTCGACAATCTTCAATTCTACCGCATGCATCCAAACACAAACCTTGTTGGTCCCTCTCCCTCTCTCTCTTTATCTCTCTCTCTCTCTTTGTGTGGGGGGGGGTGAGGGAGTCCTGGATTAGGGGGTCTTCAGACAGCTGGACTATATACTTTGGCCAAACTGTTGGACTATGAAGATACAAGATTGAAGACTTCGTCCCATGTCCGGTGGGACTCTCCTTTGCGTGGAAGGCAAGCTTGGCAATTTGGATATGTAGATTTCCTTCTTTGTATCTGACTCTGTTGTAACCCTAGCCCCCTCTGGTGTCTATATAAATTGGAGGGTTTAGTCCGTAGGACAACAACAATCATAATCATAGGCTAGCTTCTACGGTTTAGCCTCTACGATCTCGTGGTAGATCAACTCTTGTAATACTCATATCATTAAGATCAATCAAGCAGGAAGTAGGGTATTACCTCCATCGAGAGGGCCCGAACCTGGGTAAACATTGTGTCCCCCACCTCCTGTTACCATTAGCCTTAGACGCACAATTCGGGACCCCCTACCTGAGATCCGCCGGTTTTGACACCGACATTGGTGCTTTCATTGAGAGTTCCACTGTGCCATCACGATAAGGCTTGATGGCTCCTTCAAGCATCTGCAATGATGCGATCCAGGGTGATGTTTTTCTCCCCGGACAGATCTTCGTATTCGGCGGCTTCGTACTACGGGCCAATTCGCTTGGCCACCTGGAGCAAATCGATAGCTACGCCCCTGGCCATCAGGTCAGGTTTGGAAGCTTGAACTACACCGCCAACATCCGTGGAGACTTGATCTTTGATGGATTCGAGCGCATGACTGGTGCACCGTACAGTCACGATGAGCATGACTTAGATCCGCCATCAGACGGTGTTCAGGAGAACGCACCTGCAGCTGCCCTGGCCTTAGATCTAGAGCAGATCGCTCCATCCGAGGACGGGTGGATAGACCCTGCCACGGAGGCCGCACACTCATCGACGCTTGAGCCGAACACAGACTTCACCTCCAAAGAGATCTGTGTCATCGGGCCCTCGGACTCGTCTCCGGTCATAGGTTCCGAACCACGCGCATCTGTGCCTATCGAATCCGATTGGGCACCGATCATGGAGTTTATGTCCGCGGATACCTTTCAGCACTCGCCCTTGGGCGACGTGCTAAATTCATTGAAGTCTCTCTCCCTGTTAGGAGACTCTTGGCCGAACTATGTCCGGCTTGAGTGGGAAGCAGACAACGAAGAAATTCGTTCCCCACCCACCACCCACTTAATAGCCACTGTCGACGACTTAACCGACATGCTTTATTACGACTCCGAAGACATCGACGGTATGTACGACGATGTAGGATAAGAACAGGAACCACCGCCCATAGGGCGTCGGACAGCCACCTCATCATATGATATATATATGGTGGACACACCCAAAGAAAGCAATGGCGATGAGGCAACAGAGGATAATTCCCTCGAGAAGCAATCTAAGCGCCGACGGTGCCGCTCTAAGCCCCGCCACAGCAAAAATGACGATACCGGCACAGGAGACAATAACACTCAGGATGGTGCCGAAGACAAAAACAATCCCGCCCAGCCAAGCTTCGAGCAAGCTGGACAGGATGATGGGCAAGTTAGCCCCGACAAATAGGCAATGGATGGAAATTCAGAGGATGACAATTGCATGCCTCTCTCCGAAGACGAGGTAAGCCTCAGCGACGAAGAATTCATCGTGCCTGAGGACCCCGTCGAGCAGGAGCGCTTCAAGCGTCGGCTTATAGCCATTGCAAAACGACTAAAGAAAAAGCAGCAGCAGCTTCAAGCTAATCAAGATCTGCTAACTGATAGATGGACTAAGGTCCTGGCAGCCGAGGAATACGGACTCGAGCGCTCAACCAAAAGTTACCCAAAGCGCAGGTTGCTACCTCAACTCGAGGAGGAGGCATTAAAGCCTACACTACCAGCATAGGATGCGGCTGATCAGCCACCTCGTGGCCGGGACAAAGCAGCGTATCAGCCCGAACATCAGCCCGCACCCCGTCGCCAATCAAACAAAAACATTAAGGCCTGGGGCTACACGCAGGACCTGCCCGACGTATTGGAAAAGAAAGTAGGACAGTCAAGATCGATCTATGGATCACGGGGGCGTGCCCCAACGCATGACGATGACTGTCACGCCGGATACACTAAAAGCAAATCCGGCTGGGCCGAATACAACAGACCAGACCCATTTGAACTGCGTCATGATGTAGCCCGGCATAGAGGCGCCGCTCACCCCGTATGCTTCACTGACAAAGTAATGGATCACGAATTCCCAGAAGGGTTTAAGCCCGCAAATATTGAGCCCTATGATGGGACTACAAACCCCGCGGTATGGATAGAGGATTTCTTTCTCCACATTCACATGGCCCGCGGGGATGATCTACACGCCATCAAGTACCTCCCACTAAAACTCAAGGGACCAGCTCGGCATTGGCTAAATAGCTTGCCGGCAAACTCCATCGGAAGTTGGGAGAACCTGGTAGACGCATTCCTGGATAACTTCCAGGGCACGTATGTGCAACCACCGGATGCTGACGATTTAAGTCACATAACCCAACAGTCTGCCAGGAAATTCTGGACTCGGTTCCTAACTAAAAAGAACCAAATTGTCGACTGTCCGGATGCCGAAGCCCTAGCGACCTTTAAGCATAATATCAGTGACGAGTGGCTTGCTCGACATCTCGGCCAAGAAAAGCCGAAGTCCATGGCAGCCGTCACGACACTCATGACCCGCTTTTGTGCGGGCGAGGATAGCTGGTTGGCTCGTAGCAACAATACAACAAGCAATCCTGGCACATTAGAGGCCAGAGATAGCAATGGCAAGCCCTGACGCAACAAACACAAGCATCACAAAAATGGTGATAGCGCCGAAGACACGGTAGTCACTGCTGGATTCAGTGGCTCTAAGTCCGGTCAGTGGAAAAATCCATTCCAAAAGAACAATCCGGGCCCGTCCAATCTGGACAGCATACTCGATCGTCCATGCCAAATTCATGGCACCCCAGGAACACCAGCAAATCATACCAACATAGAATGCTGGGTCTTCAAACAAGCCGGTAGGTCAGGTGCCGAAAACAAGGAGAAAGGGTCTCAAAGCGATGACAACGACAAGGAGCCCCGATCACGAAACAAAGGAGGGCAAAATAAATTCCCCCCGCAAATCAAAACGGTGAATATGATAAACGCCATCCACATCCCCAAACTGGAACGGACGTGCACTCTTCGGATGTCGACTTAACGGAGCCAGTCGCCCCACAATATAAACTATGGCCGATAACTTCCGATCGTACGGATCGTCCGGACAATACCAACTAGGGCAATTCAGCCGCACTCGTCCTTGACCCAATAATTGACGGATTCCACCTCACACGAGTCCTTATGGACGGAGGCAGCAGTCTAAACCTGCTCTATCAGGACACAGTGTGCAAGATGGGTATTGATCATTCGATGATCAAACCCACTAAAACCACCTTTAAAGGTGTTATACCAGGTGTGGAGGCCCGTTATACAGGCTCCATCACTCTGGAGGTAGTCTCCGGATCACCGAACAATTACCGTATCGAAGAGTTAATCTTCGACATCGTCCCTTTCTGCAGTAATTATCATGCACTGCTCGGATAAACTGTGTTTGCTTGATTCAACGCAATGTCACATTATGCCTATCAAAAGCTCAAGATGCCCGGTCCGCGCGGCGTCATAATAGTTAATGGCAAGGCCGAACTCCCCCTCTGTGCTGAAGAGCATACCGCCGCCTTAAGGGCATAAGCAACGAGTGACATCCTTCAATCGAACCTCGAGTCGACAGCCAAGCTCCGGGACACCGTCAAGGGAGTCCGAACTACTTCGCGGCAGGATAGCCCGGCTCGTCCGGAGCTCAATTAAAACACTCTGGCAGTAAATGGAGGCACAACTAGGATAGGCCACACAAGGTGGCTTAACCGCTCCGTGGCACATAAAAATCTTCTTGCACTTTCTTTGCAGGTCCACTTTTGCATAGGCCAGGAATGGTGACATGGAAATAGCTCGAATGCGTAAGGGAATCCTTAGAGATGCCCCTTGATGACCATCCGGTTACACTCCGGATCCGCACACAACCTCCTCCCGCTTGATCTCAGCAGGTTCCGAAGTCGTATTTCTTTTTCTATCACATTACTTGTATTCGTACACATTGACATGTTGTTTAATTACAACGTGTGGCTTTATATGATGTTTATCTGCTGTTTTTCTTATTGATACTCTTTGTCAAATGGCATCCGCACACCGCGATATGCCTTAATATGCCAGGGGCTTCATTGTACCCATAATAACGACAATAAAGTCTGAACACCTTTGCGGTCGTTCGACACCCCAAACTTATAGCATTATATGCATCAACTCCGAATTATGTCTTGGGTCAATAGTTGGGTTTGCCCGACTCCCATGTTTTGCTGCCTTACATTCCGCTATATCGGCTAAGGTGGCACAGGGAGAACTACTGCGATTGTGTCCCGGTTCTTCTGAACGAGCGCCTCAGTAGAGAAAGCCGAAAACTGACTATCATGATATGGCGAGAGCTGGTCAGCTGTTCGAGAGGTTGTAAAATCTTTAAGGATTTCTTCCGCATTATGCGATAACCAATGCAGTGTGCGATGGATCGGCCTTTCTTCCGATCAGGTGCTTATAGAGCCCCTCATGCGGTCTTCCGAACACCAGGGGCTGCGCCTACCTTACTTTTGTCAAACTCCTATGGCTAAGTGAGAGTGATAAAGCCCTGTAGTCCGATTGCCTGGTTCGTTGTGCTGAACACCTCCTTCAAGGACCCAAAACTGGGATAAAGAGTGCTCAGGTTTATCCCGAACACCCCCGTACTTCCTACATGGGGGCAGAAGCCGACGACTGGCCAACTCTCAGGATTAATATATAAAATGGCCGCGCAGGATGGAAAACTTTCAAATAACAGGCAATAAATAATAGAAATAACCTTGTTCAACATTACAAAGGACAACATGACTGTATTCATGGAAATATAATGTCCTTGGTGCATTGCTCCGCCGCAAGGCGGGATCCTTTTAGGACACTATCATAATATAATTCGGTCTTGCGGTGCTCCTTCCCCTTGGCGGTCCCTCGGTCATCAGCTTTTCCGCATCCATCTTCCCCCAGTGCACCTTTGCGCGGGCGAAGGCCATTCGCGCACCCTCCATGCAGACCGACCGCTTGATGACTTCGAGTCGAGGGCAGGCACTCACAAGCCGCTTCACGAGCCTGAAGTAGCTGCTTGGAATCGGCTCGACGGGCCATAGCCGGATAATTAAATCCTTCATGGCTAGTTCGGCCGCATTATGTAGTTCGATCAGCTGCTTCAGCTGATTGGCAAATGGCACCGGATAATTCAGCGCTAGATACTATGACCAGAAGAGCTTCTCCACAGTACTCTTTTCTTCGGCTCGGTAGAACTGGGCGACATCAGATATGCTGCGTGGCAGCTCTGCAAATACCCCTGGAGAAATCTGAATTCAAATTAGTAAACATGATTTTCTCCCTTCAAATACCTGCTTTACATAGAAAAAGCCTTACCCGCCGCGATCTTCCTCGCCTCTTGTATTTCCTGCAGGGCACCTTGGGCTTCCCCTCGGGTATCGCGTGCGGCTTGGTGAGCCTGGGCAAGTTCGGACTCTTTCTCCATTAAACTTTGCTCCAAGGTCTCGCATCTCTTCACAGCCTCTTGAAGCTCTTGTTCAGCTTCAATAACCTTGGCCTCGTGCTTCTCACAAAGAGCCTGCTTTGCGGCTGCCTTCTTCTCAGCTTCGTCCACAACCTTCTTAAGAGCTTCGATTTCGGGAGTCGCCCCTAGAGCATATTATAAAAATATTTTCATCATATTAACTTATTCATTCACGCTAATGCGAACAAGGGTTTTGCATACCTTGGTTATCCTCCAACTGTTTCTTCACTCGGCCGAGTTGTTCCTCGGCCTGGTCCAGACTCTGCTTCAGTCTGGAGACTTCCACAGTATGAGAGGCGGCAGTCACCACAGACGCCTGCTTACAAAATAAAAAGAGGGAGAGATGCCATAAAGTAAGTCTCCTGCGAACATACATTTTTGATCCTATGTCCGACTCCTTATTTCACCGAACAGTGTATCAGGGGCTACTACTTATATTATGACACTCTTTGAAACCTCACAAAACATATCTCAAAGTCCGTTATAAGGCTAATGCAAGCTTCATTCAGTCCACTCTCAGCAGACTGGATCTTCTCAATCACCGCACCCATAAGGGCACGGTGTTCGTCGATGATGGAGGCGCTCTTTAGCGCCGCTGATAAAGTATCTGGCACCTCTGGTTGGACAGAGGTTGCCGATGGAACAGGCGCACCCCCTCCAGCCGAGGGGGGCTGCCTTCCCGATTCTGGAGCCGCATCAATCTCCGGAATTGCGTCCGGCTGGAGGCCGAATTCAAGATGGCCCCCTCCGTTGACATCCATGGGAGCCTTTTCTCCCATGTGTCCGGCCCCTGAAGTTTGACCTTCTGGCGCCGCCTTGACGATCTTTTACCCCCTCCTTGGCCTAGGTCCCTCTAGGATGATACCTCGGTGTCGTTCACGTGTTTTGGGGAGGGGGCCCTCGGGGGTGTCCTGCTGTCCATAGCGTCAAAGCCCAGTAAACCCTCCGATAAGGATTGTTCGGTGCGGGACCTTGCCAGACTGTGAAACAGTATGGCTCAATGATTAAAACGTCATGCCGTAGTGAATCTGGATGCGTAAACGTGTTTGGATTTTATATACTCACAAGTTCACCAGGGGATGGGCCCTGGGATCCCACTCCGGGCTGCTGTCGGTGGCGGTGGTGGACTCCTCTGGAAGGGGAGTTTTTCCCTTCTTAGGCGACTCGGCCTCCAAAGATGTGGAGGCCGTCCTTTTCTTTCTTCCCCTCGCTGGGGATTGGTCTTCCTCCTCTTCCCCGACCTCTCCGGAGGAAGAGTGGGCATCAGAGTCTTCAGATATTGTGTCCGAAGTGCCGTGACGACGGAGGCTGCCCCTGGTCTTTTTGGCCTCCTTCTCGGCCTTCTTCTTCGGCGCCTTGTAAGGCGCCGGGACCGGCATCTTTGTCAGAAGTGGGCCGACTGGCTCTTCTGGTAGTGGGGCCGGACAGTAGATCCGCCCCGCCTTCTTCGTCCAGCCCTGGGAGAGCTGTGGAAAACACATCAAGCATTTCCCTCGGGTTATGCGAATAAAACGTATGAATTGCCAACATACAATGACTTACCGAACTTGCAGGGCGGGACAGTTGGTACCCGCGGTCCTCGGCGGAGTCCGGGCACGATTTGCCGGACTTAAAGAGCACCTTCCAAATGTCCTTGTGCAAGGAGCTGAAGAGCTCTAGCAGGGTCTGGTGCTTGGCTGGGTCGAATTCCCATAAATTGCAAGCCATGTGTTGGCAAGGAAGAATCCGGCGAACTAACATCACCTGGACTACATTGACAAGTTTGATATTCTTGTCTTCCATATCCTTGACGTGTGTCTGGAGCACCGATAACTCGTAGGGTGAAGACCAGTTCAGGCCCTTCTTGGGCCAGGACGTAAGCCATAGGGGGGCTCCGGATCGGAATTCGGGAGCAGCGGCCCATTCCATGCCGCACGGCTCAGTGATGTAAAACCACTGCTGTTGCCACTCTTTGACGGAATCATTGAAAGTACCTGTTGGCCATGTGACGTTGGGCATCTTGCTCACCATGGCGCCTCCGCACTCGGCGTGGTCGCCGCTCACTACCTTGGGCTTCACGTTAAAAATCTTCAGCCATAAGCCGAAGTGTGGTGAGATGTGGAGAAAGGCCTCGCACACGACGATGAACGTCGAAATGTTGAGGAAGGAATTGGGGGATAGATCATGAAAATCGATCCCATAGTAATACATGATGCCACGAACGAATGGGTGGAGGGGAAACCCTAGCCCGCGGACAAAATGAGGGAGTAATACAACCCTCTCGTGCGGTTCCGAGGTTGGAACAATCTGTCCCGCCGTCGGGAGACGATGGCTGATTTTCTTGGCCAGATACCCGGCCTCCCAAAGCTTTTTTATATCCTTCTCTCGGACGGCAGAGGCCATCCACTTGCCTCCCGCTCCAGATCTGGACATTTTCGGAGGGCCTTTGTGGACGGAGAAGACGAATGCTTGGGCGCTGGAGCTCGAGAAAGAGAGAGAATGGATAAGCAGAGAGAGAGGAAGGCGTGGGTGAAAAAAGGGGAGCCTTTATCTCGTTATAAAGGCAGCAGGGATCTTGCGCCTCCCCACTTGCCCGGTAAACTCGCTTATTCCCCAAGCGTCGCGATTGATGGCGCCGTTGGGTTACCCACACCCGTATTGATGAGAATCCCGTGATAAGGGGACACGATCTCTGCTTTGACAAGATGTGCCAATAAAACCGCCTCGCAATATGTGCGGCAGCAGGTTGGAAAAAACGGTTCACATAATGACCGGGCCGCAGCGTGATGTCACGCTATGAGAAATTGTCAGCATATTAGATTGGTGGAATATCTACGGTGGTATGTGGAATTTGTTTTGTAGAGCCGGACACGATCCAAAAGTTCAAAATTTTCTATGGAGTATTCGGAGAAGGAACCCGCCTTGCAATGCCGAAGACAATCTGCGCGCTGGACTCATCGTCATTGAAGCCTGGTTCAGGGGCTACTGAGGGAGTCCTTGATTGGGGGGTCCTCGGACGGCCGGACTATATACTTTGGCTAGACTGCTGGACTATGAAGATACAAGATTGAAGACTTCGTCCCATGTCCGGGTGGGACTCTCCTTTGCGTGGAAGGCAAGCTTGGCAATTCGGATATGTAGATTTCCTTCTCTGTAACTAACTCTGTTGTAACCCTAGCCCCCTCCGGTGTCTATATAAACCGGAGGGTTTAGTCCGTAGGACAACAACAATAATAATCATAGGCTAGCTTCTAGGGTTTAGCCTCTACGATCTCGTGGTAGATCAACTCTTGTAATACTCATATCATCAATATCAATCAAGCAGGAAGTAGGGTATTACCTCCATCGAGAGGGCCCGAACCTGGGTAACCATTGTGTCCCCCGCCTCCTGTTACCATTAGCCTTAGACGCATAGTTCAGGACCCCCTACCAGAGATTCGTCGGTTTTGACACCGACAGGGGGGGTCTTTCTAGTTCGCATGCACACTCCATGTATAGGTCTCTCTCGCACACTATGTATGATTCTCTAGTCTAAGCTAAATATCTTGTGTGCACTCATTGTACGCACACAAATTCCCTGGCTCGTTGCACGTAAATCTCCCACGCACCACTTTGTTGTCTCGGAGCTCTTCCCTCTCTCTCTCTCTCAAATTCCCCATCTCCCTGGGTCACACATACACATGCATATCTCACTCGCACTCGACAGACCCATCTAAAACTCTCTCTCTCCCTCCTTCTCTCTCCATCTCACACGCACACACACACAATCTCACGCCTAGCCAAGTATGATGGTCTCTCACTCAATTGTAGGCACACACAGTCCCCCCTATATCTATATGACTAGCTAATTCTTAGTCTCCATCACAAACATGTGGATGGTCTATCTCGATTTCTCTTGGGGCATCTTTCTATCGCACACGCACCTCGTCCCTCAATCTCCCACCCATATAGTCCCCTCACGATCTCGAGGGATCTCTCTATCACAAACACACCCTCTCACCCTCCGCATGCGTCCATCTTCTCCATGTGTCCCTCTCGACCTTTGTCCCTTGTTGGCCAGACCTCTATTGGACATGTGCTACAGGGGTGTCTCTCTCCGTTGCAAACAAGCACGCACTAGTTATCTTTGTGTATCTCTTCACCTTGCTTTTCTACCTCGAAGATGGATGCGTGATATGTTTGCATAAGAATTCGAACACACACATTCTCTCTCTAATTTATCGTTTGTTGTCCCTTTCTCTTTCACACACACTCTTTTTGCACACTCACTCATTCTCCTTCACACGTATTTGATGTCTCTCGATTTAGGCACTCTCTTCGGTCCATATCATATAGATTTATTGAAAAGTCAAACATCACAAAGTTTGACCATGTACGTGGAGAAAAACATTTACATCTAGAATGACAGACATATATCATTAGATTCATCATGAGATGTAGTTTCGTATGATGTATCTTTGGTATTGTAGATATAAATAATATTTGCGTAAACCTGGTCAAAGTTTCCAAAGTTCGACTTCTAAAAAATTTATATGCACTACATTATCGAGCGGATGGAATATCTCTTTCCCCCTCTCAGCTATGTGACGCACCACTCAGCCATATCGAGGCTCCTCTATCTCTCTCAAACTTTATATCTCCCTGGTTCACACATACACATATCTCGCTCGCGCTACATAGACCCATCTAACACTCTCCGCCCTTGTTCTCTCTGTATGTGACACCCCCCCTAAGTACCATAATCCCTCACTCCATCATAGGCGCATGCACTCCCCCCTAAGTATGACTATCTCTCACTAGCCATCAGGAACACACATATTGTGCCCTTCCATCCATACGTCTATCTCGATATCTCTCGGGATATCTTCTATTGCGCACACACCTTGTCACTCGATCTCCCACCCATGTAGTCCAAAACGATCTCCAGGGGATCTCTCTGTCACAAACATACACTCTCTCCTCCCCATGTCTGCATTTTCTCCATACATCTCTCTCGAACTTTCTCCCTTGTTTGTCAGACCTCTCTTGGATACATGCTAGGGGTCTTTCTCTCTCAGTTGCAAACAACCACACACTATCTCCTCACCTCGCTTCCACTATCGAAGATGCATGTGTGATATGTTTGCATAAGACACACACGCTTTTTCTCTACTTTATCGTGTGTTGTCCATGTATCTTTCACACATCAACACCCACTTTTTTCACTCACTCTTTCTATTTCACACACACTCTCTCTCTAGTTAGGTACTCTTTCACGTCCATAAGCATATGGATGTTTTGAAAAGTCAAACCTCAGAAAAGTTTGAACAGGTATATGTGGAGAAAAACATTTACATCTAGAGTGATCATTAGATTCATCACAACATGTACTTAGTTCATACTATCATTTATCTTTGGTATTGTAGACATAAGTAATTTCTTTATAAACTTGGTCAAAGTTTCAAAAGTTTGACTTAAAAAAAATATAGGCACTACATTATCGAACGACGGGAGTAGCTCTTTCTCTCTCTCTCTACTATTTCTCACGAGACTCCCCTCTCACTCGAACTCTCTATACTGAGGGATTATATGGTCATTGTGTCAGTGTATAGCTCCGTATATTGTTTAGTTGACGAGTCAACCAGTCCACATGCTGCCTTGTCAGCTCGTGTTCTCTATCTTCGTGTGCTGGCCCATGTGGCAGTGAGTGAAAATAAGTAAACTAGTGTCAGGACCCCGACTCGATGCCACATAGGTCTAGCATGTAACACCTCATATCACTTTGCGGCCTCACACACGGTATTCCCACGGGTGTCGCCTTACCTTTGCCCGGGACCGTTTGCGTCTTTTGGCACACGTATATGATAGTGTCGCTAGCACCCATATGATAAGGAGCCCGGGCTGACATGGCTAGTCGTAAACCCAAAGTGGCACAGACTTACAGGGACAGGCATCCATGACCCAGCATCGAACGTGTCGGTCATCAGCGAGTGAATCCAGGCTGTAGCACTGGGCTAGCAGGACTCCGGTGAACCGGGCTGTAGCGGGCTAACAGGACTCCGGTATTCATCGCGTGACATTTCCCCGAAGGGACAGACACAGGAACGAAGAAGGACACATGCCGGCCAGCCTAAGTGTTCCGGAGCAGTAGCAAGCTACCATGGCTCAGTGGAAACACTAGGAGACATTTCCCGGTAAGAGAGGCTACTAAAGATAAACAACTAGATGGTCAGATCCCACACATACCAAGCATTTCAATAACATACACACAATATGCTCGATATGTGCAATACAACATGGCATCACAAAATGACTCTACGACTCAAGTAGTTTATTCAATAGGCTCCGAGGAGCGAGATATTACAAACATGGGTCTCATGACCCAACACTCAGAGCATACAAGTCAAAGCACAAGCGGAAGCTATCATGTCTGAGTACAGACATCTATAAATGAAAAAGGCTGAGAAGCCTGACTATCTATCAGATCCTGCCGAGGGCACAAGATCGTAGCTGAGGTATCAAGCTAAACGTCGAAGTCCACGTGAAACTACTAGCGAGACCGAAGTCTCTCTGCAAAAACATAAAATAGGCAAACGTGAGTACAAATGTACCCAGCAAGACTTACATCAGATCTATCTACATATGCCTCATTATCAACAAAGGGGATGGTGGAGTTTGACTGCAGCAAGCCAGCTTTGACTCAGTGGCTAACCTGAACTACGACTGCAAATAACTTTTGAGGTGGCGCACACGAGTCCACATATTCACCATATCAATACACCACTATGGATCCGCTCCCGTCTCCCTACGAGAACGCCATCCATAGCACTCACGCTTATCTTGCGTATTTTAGAGTATCCACTTTCACTTGTCTATGAACTGATATAAGCAACCCAGAAGTCCTTTTCCACGGACACGGCTATTCGAATAGATGATGTTAACCCTGCAGGGGTGTACTTCTTCACACACGCTCTCACCACTTACCGCCGTTTACACGACATGTACTCGGCAACCTTCAAGCGGAAGCCCAACGTGGGTGTCGGCCACGGCCTGCCTAAACACTCAAGTCTCTAGTCCAGGTTTATCGCCTATTCGGGTTCCATCCATGAGGAGATCCGGCCGGAGTTTCGCTCACAGCCCCAAACGATGTGTACAGGGTTCCGTGACACCAAACGGGCGCCCGGTACACCGTGCCACGTGCCTACCGCATCACAGCCCACCCCTATGGTCAGCGCTGCCCACGGCCTCCAGCATACTACAAACACCAGAAACTACTTGCAACTCCTGGACAGAGGACAAGGATGATCAAGAAGCCGAGAGGGTCCATTGGTTTCGGGCCCAATGCGTGGCTAGTAGCTGAATCATGGATCACAAACACAGAACTCAGTTCCTGAGGACGGCTGCAATGAGACAACCCACCATGTACTCCTACATGGCCTCTCACCGCTACCTTTACCAAATCGTGTTCACACACTTAGCTCACACACAGTAGGACAGGTTCACACGCCTCTGATTCATCCCCGATGAATCAGACCTGACTCAACTCTAAGCAATAGCAGGCATGACAAACAAACATGAATGAGTAGGCACATCAGGGCTCAAACAACTCCTACTCATGCTAGTGGGTTTCATCTATTTACTGTGGCAATGACAGGTCATGCAAAGGACAAAGGGGTTCAGCTACCGCAGCAAGTAACAGATGAATCGGTGTTGTCCTAATGCAGTAAAAGAGAGCAGGAGCGAGAGAGTAGGATTGTATCGGAATGAACAAGGGGGTTTTGCTTGCCTGGCACTTTTGAAGATAACATTGAGTCTTCATCAGTGTCAACGATCACATCATCGGTATCACGTCTATCGAGAGGGGACAAATACCGGCAACACAGAAGGGAACACAATCAATGCAATGCACAATATGATGCATGATCATGACATGGCAAAATGAATGTGTTTTGAGCCAATGCAACTAGCAACAGATTAAATGAAGTTGGTTTGAATACAAGATTCAAATTCAAACTCCATATGTGATTATTTAAATGCCCTTTATTTGATTTGTGCTAAACAGCAGCTATAAGTTGTTCTAACATGCATGAAAATGGTACAGATGGATTCCTTGAATTTTTCTGATAATTTTTCATATATAAATTATTTAATTTGGAGTTACGGTTAATTTTCTATGAATTTTAGAAGTTTATATTCATTTTCTGGAATTTCAGAATTAAATTAAATCCAGAAAACATTACTGCGTCAGCATGACGTTGGCATGACGTCAGCAAGTCAACAGGGGCTGGCTCGGGTCAAACCTGACGTGTGGGGTCCACACGTCAGTGACACAGGGGCTAATCCCGCGTTGACTCGGGCTTTGACCCGCTACGGGGCCCGCTGTCAGTGTCACAGGGTTAGTTAGCAGGGTCATTAGCCCCTAACGACGACGCCACGTCAGCACGCCGGAGACCGGCCGACGGCGACCACAGAACACGGCGGGGCACGCCGGACTTTGCGCTAGAGGCGTCAGTTTGGCGCGCTGAGGGCACCAGGGGAGGGCCCTTGCTCCCGCGCATCCAGAGGACCGAGTGGGAGGTCGTGGGGTCGCCGGAACTCATGCCGGCGACGAGCTTTGGCGGCGATGGTGTTCGGTGGTGCTCGGGCGCGTCGCTACGGTGCATCAGTGAGCAAATGGAGAGGCTGGGCAACACCTGCTAGACATGGGGAGCACTAAGAGCAGCTCAGTGAGGCCAAGGGAGCACGGAGGCTATGCGTGCAGCAGCAATGGCGGACGGTGGCTTCGGTGCTCGTGGGGAACGGCGCTACGGCACGGAGGGGAGCATGCTGAGTTAGGGGAGAGGGTCAGTGACTCACGGCGATGACGAGGGGACGCTCGGCGAGGTCGGGGACGGTCCGGAGCCGGCGAATTTGACGAAGATGGCCGGCGGTCCCGAGGTTGAAGAAGGCATCGAGGGCGGTGTTGTGGCACGTCCGGGGCCTCGTGGCTCGTTGAGGAGGTAGAGGGAGGACCGGCGGAGCTTCCTGGGGCGTCGGTGAGCCGTGGGGTGGCCGGTAGCCACGGTGGCTCTTGTCGGTGGCGGCGGCTCCGTTCGGTCGCGGGAGGGGAAACAGAGGAGCGAGGGGGAGGGAGGTCCAGAGAGCGAGGGAGAAGTGAGAGGGGGTCGGGGCTGCGTGGCGTCGCGGGAGGGACCAGGGAAGGAGGAGGCAGCCAGGCAGGGAGGAGGTGGCCTCCTCGGCCGCGCGCGTGCGAGCACGCAGCTGCTCCCACTGGCAAGAGGAAGACGACAGGGGGGGAGTAGCGGTGGCGGGCTGGGCCGGCTGGGCCGGTTCTGGTGGGCTGCACGGGTGAGGCCAGGTAAGTCCTTCTCTCTCTCTCTTTTATTTTTTTCTTCTGTTTTGTTTTATTTAATTTCGTTTTGCCACTGTTTTGAATTTTAAACAAATTCAAACAATGCCAAAAACTCCTCTGAATAATTTTATTTGGCTAGATGGACTTTTCCAAAAGCTCATAAAATATTTCAGGGGTATTTGAAATTATATTCTAATTATATGAATATAATTCAAATTCAAATAGCTAATGATTTAAATTCAAAGTCCCAAAAATAAATCCTTAAAAATGTTCAATATTTTGGTTGGGACCAGAACCCTTACCAAAAATTATCAAACATTTAAGAAGAGCCTTTTGGAGCAATGAATGAGATTTCTAGGGTTTTTGCCCCTCTTTTATTTAGGGTTTTGAGGCTTCCAATATTCCTCAATTCAAGTTTCAAAAATATAGACATGATGCACACATGAAGCTAGGCTAGAGCAATGCCAGAAGCTAGGGATGTGACAACTCACCCCCACTAAACAAGAATCTCGTCTCGAGATTCAAGCGTAGGGTAGGATGAAGGGGAAACGCAAACTAGTACAATCTTCACGATCCAGGGTGCACTTCAGTTGAACGTTGATTCATTCACCATCATTGTCTTGATGTCTTGTTTCAGAAATCCTGCCAACATGACATGAAGGGAAGAAGGAGACTCTAGAAGGGTCGATCTTCTTGAAGATCGAACAACTCACGGAATGAGACATAGGACCATCTCTCGGGTTGAGACACGAGATACACATCAAGAGGGGTGGAAAGAAACGGATGACGAAGGTTAACTAGGTGGACAACAATTCCACACTTAAGAAGGTGGTAATCGGTTGTCAACGTAGCGAGGAGTTGAGTTGCCATGATACCACAACGAGACACCTTCGGAACCGTGACTCGTAGATATCTCCCCTTAAGTGGCAAAAGAATTACCTTTGATTCAGAGATCATTGAAACTCTTTATACCAGCTTAAGGCAAATCATAATCGATCATTTAGAGGGGTTCGGTAGAATGGCATACTCAAACTTGGATGATGTGGATTACCTTGTTGAAGACAACGTAATGGATGAATTTTGCTTATCACCGGAAATGGAAGAGACCCATGGTAGAATGGAACATTGGCGGTGCAAGCTGGGAACAAAATGCAAATGCTGGGAATGATTCTGGTAACTGGGGAAGAACCCAACAATAGAGAGTGAATTCACTGTTGAAGTGGTTATAGCATAACCGAGGAAATCTGGGGCAATCCCAGCTAGTGCCGATGATAAGACGTAGCGCTTGTGCGTGCTCTCAAGAACTTGAGCATTTCCACAATCATCAAGGTTTTATCAACAACCGCGTCAAGGGTGCTGACAACACAACATACTACCATGATGAATAGCGATGGACGATGCAGATGCGAAGGAGGATAACACTTTCTCAGATTTCACCTTAGCGAGGCCAAGCAAATAAAATCTGGATGATCGACCGAGAGACATTTAGCACTCCGCTTCTAATGTTCTCCTTGATGTGCTAGTATAACCCATTCATAGATATGGTTTGATATCTAAAACATCAAGTAAAAGGTCGGACTTCGGGAACACAAAAATCCATAGGGGCAACTAGGGAGTAAATCCTACGAAATCCCTATGGGGAGGTGGCCAACTTCTTCAATCAAGATACTACAATAATAGGTCTTCCGGCTGGGTGTGTTGGCCATGACATCCACTTTATCGGTTATCGCGAGACCAATATTATAGTTCTTGAGAAATGTTCCAAACCATCATATCTGCCTGAGATTCAGATCTGGTTGGTGTCAGGATATTCCAGACTCATCGAGTCTAGAAAGAAAAACGAAAGTTTGCAACACAAATCGACGAGATGACGTTGCGAGATTCTCGGAAGATGAACTATGATAGCAAGCTCCAAAACATGAGCTGGTTCTGCTACAAACATGTGAACACGTTGTCCCAGACAAGCATGACCACGTGGTAGTCTTATAATAAAACACTACCGAGTTCAGGAGGGGGAACCATCAACGAGGGTATCGAAGTTCTTTCATAAGTCCGGATTAGCTCTTATGAAGGAACTCCTTCTCCTTGAACAAATCAATCAGTGGCTTGGTGTGCTAGGGATACATATAGATTGAAGGTTGCAAGTCTTCAAACCACAGCATTCTTCGCACGTGTGCATGACTGATTTGGAATGATTCCAAAGAAAGCAACATTGACTTTCTCGAATCCACGGCGGCAACTTGCATCAGATGCACATGAATTAAAGGAAGTCACTACCTTCATCCAAACATATGCTTCATGAGCTAGCATGAACAAATGCTTTCAAAAGTTTCCAACACTAGCTTAATGTTCAGCAAAATTATGGAGAAGACAAGGATGTTGTCAATGGGCACAACAACAATTCATCTGGGTTTCCTTTTAAAAGGAATTCCATAGTTAAGTGAACAAGTGATAGCATTGGTCAGACCTAAAAGATATAATGGTGTATGCTCGAGGGATCAACCACGAATAAGACAACATTACGAGCATCGTTGGTACTGATTTGATTTGACGATAGCCCACACTCAAATCAAAGGATTGATAAGACAATAGGTCCAGCAACTGATCACAAGGACCAATCGATGAAGATATCATCTTTCTTCAACACACACTACACAAGAATATCCCTTTGGAACGAACTAAGTCAGACAAGCTTTTATCTTCCAACTCTCCAAGTTGTTGTCTAGCTTAACCAACTAGCTCAGGGATATCTAACACCGATTCTTGGAGAGAAGGTGGTTCACAAGAAACCAACTTGATCACGAACTCAACATAGCGGTCAGGTGACAACCTGGTAATACTTCCGAGAAGATATTCGGAAAATCACGAACCACCGGTATGTTACTAAGCTCGAGAACAATCTCGCTTTTGAGGGCAAGACGATATGATCAAATGAGTGAGGACTTGACAAGATCCTAACTCATCAATCGAAGGGTGCACCGAAATAAGGACTAGGTAGCACGATCGGTCTTAGAATGATGACTCAATAATCAGCACGCTAAGAATGAGGTTGTGGTCCATTTAACTACCAAGCAACAAGGTTGCTAGGAGTATTGATTTCACACATCACGATTCACTTGTCGGTACTCCGGCTGCAACAACACGGAACCGAGGAATGAAAAAGGATGGCGAGAAGTATCACTATGTCAAGAATTCACAAAAGGTGGTGCAATTCTCATGAAATTCCTGTCATAAAGAAGGTAATACTTCAGGGTAGAGCAGACCAGAAGCTGGATTGTAACTTGATCTGCGGAACACAACTACTTTGACCCAATCCTAAATATGGATGGGGTACTGGAGTGTGTTTCTCCTAGTCATTCCGGAATAGAATGGCTTGACGGACCACAAGAGTAATAGGTATCGATGAACGATTGCACGCATACTCTTGACTATCAATTGATAGACGAAGGTCAGTAGACAACTAAAGAGGGACAACTCAAAGGAACATATAACTTTCTGAGTTGTGGATGCATAGATTAGTATGTCGAACCAATTCAACATATTTCTTCCGGGCAATCCATGCGGAAAGGTAGAACTGGCAGAGCCACAATATATAATGGAGATCTCATCAAAAATAATCCTGTTGTGATATTTCAGTTCAACGAGGAACTTCTGCCATAAGTAGTTCATGGTATTTGGAAGAAGAAGATACCACGGACTTCAAGGACTATCGCAAAGGTTACTAATATCCTAAAGGCACTAGCAATTACTATCAACATGAAGTAGGTAGAGTGAATCTCGGGTTCAGAACCCAGAAATAGAATGCCTACTAACTAAATGGCATCACAGGATGCTTTCGATAATAAAGGCCAGAATCTTCACACTAGGACACAAATCATGGTTAGACCACTAGATGATCCCCTAAGACACCTAGGGTCATAATAATAATTCCAACATATATGTCGAGGCAATAATTACCTCAACACACCGATTAGTGTGGTTAATCTGGCCCATGGGAACATCGGAAACAGAAGGAAGGGATTTGCAAATGCATCGGACTATTTAGAAACCTGGGATGACTCGGACAGCATAACGGCTGTAAATGCTCAGAAAAGATTTGAGACATTCACAAAAATGGTGGCATAACCACTCAGAAGCACAATATCAAGGTCTCGAGATCAATAATTAACATACAGAAGTACTAGGAGTTGAAACGAGGCTTAAGTCCAACAATCTATAAGTCTACGGTTTAGTAACACGTGATCCTGATAGAAAGAAGAGATAGCCTAGTTCTTAATCCCCGTAGAAGATAAGATGATGACTCAGATCAGAAGGGCATAAGGTATAAGGAGTAAAAAGAGCCTTACGTTCCATCCCACAATCAATTCCCTTATATAACTAAAGAATTTCTAAACTCAACTTCGACCAGTTTGGCTTGGTAATCCTACAGGCAGTCAAGCTCTGATACCAACGCTGTCAGGACCCCGACTCGATGCCACATAGGTCTAGCATGTAACACCTCATATCACTTTGCGGCCTCACGCACGGTATTCCCACGGGTGTCGCCTTACCTTTGCCCGGGACCGTTTGCGTCTTTTGGCACACGTATATGATAGTGTCGCTAGCACCCATATGATAAGGAGCCCGGGCTGACATGGCTAGTCGTAAACCCAAAGTGGCACAGACTTACAGGGACAGGCATCCATGACCCAGCATCGAACGTGTCGGTCATCAGCGAGTGAATCCAGGCTGTAGCACTGGGCTAGCAGGACTCCGGTGAACCGGGCTGTAGCGGGCTAACAGGACTCCGGTATTCATCGCGTGACATTTCCCCGAAGGGACAGACACAGGAACGAAGAAGGACACATGCCGGCCAGCCTAAGTGTTCCGGAGCAGTAGCAAGCTACCATGGCTCAGTGGAAACACTAGGAGACATTTCCCGGTAAGAGAGGCTACTAAAGATAAACAACTAGATGGTCAGATCCCACACATACCAAGCATTTCAATAACATACACACAATATGCTCGATATGTGCAATACAACATGGCATCACAAATGACTCTACGACTCAAGTAGTTTATTCAATAGGCTCCGAGGAGCGAGATATTACAAACATGGGTCTCATGACCCAACACTCAGAGCATACAAGTCAAAGCACAAGCGGAAGCTATCATGTCTGAGTACAGACATCTATAAATGAAAAAGGCTGAGAAGCCTGACTATCTATCAGATCCTGCCGAGGGCACAAGATCGTAGCTGAGGTATCAAGCTAAACGTCGAAGTCCACGTGAAACTACTAGCGAGACCGAAGTCTCTCTGCAAAAACATAAAATAGGCAAACGTGAGTACAAATGTACCCAGCAAGACTTACATCAGATCTATCTACATATGCCTCATTATCAACAAAGGGGATGGTGGAGTTTGACTGCAGCAAGCCAGCTTTGACTCAGTGGCTAACCTGAACTACGACTGCAAATAACTTTTGAGGTGGCGCACACGAGTCCACATATTCACCATATCAATACACCACTATGGATCCGCTCCCGTCTCCCTACGAGAACGCCATCCATAGCACTCACGCTTATCTTGCGTATTTTAGAGTATCCACTTTCACTTGTCTATGAACTGATATAAGCAACCCAGAAGTCCTTTTCCACGGACACGGCTATTCGAATAGATGATGTTAACCCTGCAGGGGTGTACTTCTTCACACACGCTCTCACCACTTACCGCCGTTTACACGACATGTACTCGGCAACCTTCAAGCGGAAGCCCAACGTGGGTGTCGGCCACGGCCTGCCTAAACACTCAAGTCTCTAGTCCAGGTTTATCGCCTATTCGGGTTCCATCCATGAGGAGATCCGGCCGGAGTTTCGCTCACAGCCCCAAACGATGTGTACAGGGTTCCGTGACACCAAACGGGCGCCCGGTACACCGTGCCACGTGCCTACCGCATCACAGCCCACCCCTACGGTCAGCGCTGCCCACGGCCTCCAGCATACTACAAACACCAGAAACTACTTGCAACTCCTGGACAGAGGACAAGGATGATCAAGAAGCCGAGAGGGTCCATTGGTTTCGGGCCCAATGCGTGCTAGTAGCTGAATCATGGATCACAAACACAGAACTCAGTTCCTGAGGACGGCTGCAATGAGACAACCCACCATGTACTCCTACATGGCCTCTCACCGCTACCTTTACCAAATCGTGTTCACACACTTAGCTCACACACAGTAGGACAGGTTCACACGCCTCTGATTCATCCCCGATGAATCAGACCTGACTCAACTCTAAGCAATAGCAGGCATGACAAACAAACATGAATGAGTAGGCACATCAGGGCTCAAACAACTCCTACTCATGCTAGTGGGTTTCATCTATTTACTGTGGCAATGACAGGTCATGCAAAGGACAAAGGGGTTCAGCTACCGCAGCAAGTAACAGATGAATCGGTGTTGTCCTAATGCAGTAAAAGAGAGCAAGAGCGAGAGAGTAGGATTGTATCGGAATGAACAAGGGGGTTTTGCTTGCCTGGCACTTTTGAAGATAACATTGAGTCTTCATCAGTGTCAACGATCACATCATCGGTATCACGTCTATCGAGAGGGGACAAATACCGGCAACACAGAAGGGAACACAATCAATGCAATGCACAATATGATGCATGATCATGACATGGCAAAATGAATGTGTTTTGAGCCAATGCAACTAGCAACAGATTAAATGAAGTTGGTTTGAATACAAGATTCAAATTCAAACTCCATATGTGATTATTTAAATGCCCTTTATTTGATTTGTGCTAAACAGCAGCTATAAGTTGTTCTAACATGCATGAAAATGGTACAGATGGATTCCTTGAATTTTTCTGATAATTTTTCATATATAAATTATTTAATTTGGAGTTACGGTTAATTTTCTATGAATTTTAGAAGTTTATATTCATTTTCTGGAATTTCAGAATTAAATTAAATCCAGAAAACATTACTGCGTCAGCATGACGTTGGCATGACATCAGCAAGTCAACAGGGGCCGGCTCGGGTCAAACCTGACGTGTGGGGTCCACACGTCAGTGACACAGGGGCTAATCCCGCGTTGACTCGGGCTTTGACCCGCTACGGGGCCCGCTGTCAGTGTCACAGGGTTAGTTAGCAGGGTCATTAGCCCCTAACGACGACGCCACGTCAGCACGCCGGAGACCGGCCGACGGCGACCACAGAACACGGCGGGGCACGCCGAACTTGCGCTAGAGGCGTCAGTTTGGCGCGCTGAGGGCACCAGGGGAGGGCCCTTGCTCCCGCGCATCCAGAGGACCGAGTGGGAGGTCGTGGGGTCGCCGGAACTCATGCCGGCGACGAGCTTTGGCGGCGATGGTGTTCGGTGGTGCTCGGGCGCGTCGCTACGGTGCATCAGTGAGCAAATGGAGAGGCTGGGCAACACCTGCTAGACATGGGGAGCACTAAGAGCAGCTCAGTGAGGCCAAGGGAGCACGGAGGCTATGCGTGCAGCAGCAATGGCGGACGGTGGCTTCGGTGCTCGTGGGGAACGGCGCTACGGCACGGAGGGGAGCATGCTGAGTTAGGGGAGAGGGTCAGTGACTCACGGCGATGACGAGGGGACGCTCGGCGAGGTCGGGGACGGTCCGGAGCCGGCGAATTTGACGAAGATGGCCGGCGGTCCCGAGGTTGAAGAAGGCATCGAGGGCGGTGTTGTGGCACGTCCGGGGCCTCGTGGCTCGTTGAGGAGGTAGAGGGAGGACCGGCGGAGCTTCCTGGGGCGTCGGTGAGCCGTGGGGTGGCCGGTAGCCACGGTGGCTCTTGTCGGTGGCGGCGGCTCCGTTCGGTCGCGGGAGGGGAAACAGAGGAGCGAGGGGGAGGGAGGTCCAGAGAGCGAGGGAGAAGTGAGAGGGAGTCGGGGCTGCGTGGCGTCGCGGGAGGGACCAGGGAAGGAGGAGGCAGCCAGGCAGGGAGGAGGTGGCCTCCTCGGCCGCGCGCGTGCGAGCACGCAGCTGCTCCCACTGGCAAGAGGAAGACGACAGGGGGGGAGTAGCGGTGGCGGGCTGGGCCGGCTGGGCCGGTTCTGGTGGGCTGCACGAGTGAGGCCAGGTAAGTCCTTCTCTCTCTCTCTTTTATTTTTTTCTTCTGTTTTGTTTTATTTAATTTCGTTTTGCCACTGTTTTGAATTTTAAACAAATTTAAACAATGCCAAAAACTCCTCTGAATAATTTTATTTGGCTAGATGGACTTTTCCAAAAGCTCATAAAATATTTCAGGGGTATTTGAAATTATATTTGAATTATATGAATATAATTCAAATTCAAATAGCTAATGATTTAAATTCAAAGTCCCAAAAATAAATCCTTAAAAATGTTCAATATTTTGGTTGGGACCAGAACCCTTACCAAAAATTATCAAACATTTAAGAAGAGCCTTTTGGAGCAATGAATGAGATTTCTAGGGTTTTTGCCCCTCTTTTATTTAGGGTTTTGAGGCTTCCAATATTCCTCAATTCAAGTTTCAAAAATATAGACATGATGCACACATGAAGCTAGGCTAGAGCAATGCCAGAAGCTAGGGATGTGACAACTAGAGGCCCATCTGACATGCGATGAAGTAAACAAAGTTCAAACCACTCGGGGTAGCACCCCGCACGCTAGTAAATTAAGGGCACACTTCTTCCGCGTGAAGGACACAATCGCACACACTTCACCACTGTGTGGCGGCATGCACAGAAGGACGCATTCGCGCACACCTAGCACACAATACACACCAACACACGTGTACACCGGCGTCGCCGCCGACTGAGATGGATGGCGAGGCAGCCAACAAGCAGAGGCGGCTCAAGTCAAAGCCGCATCCAGCGAGTCTGGACTTCATCAGCAGCCTTCCCAACGACATGCTACTTGTCATCATCGGCCTCCTCCCCACCAAATCTGTCGTGCGGACCACCCTGATCTCCCGACGGTGGCGCCCCCTCTAGCACCATGTCCCCGTCAACCTCACCGTCGACACCTGCCTCTGCGATGGGGATTGCAAACACATGGATGCAGTCTCCAAGATCCTTTCATCGCACCCTGGGCCAGCCAGACGCCTTGACATCCGCATGTTCAGTACCAACTGCAAGGTCCAAGCCAAGTTCAACGAGTGGTTCTTATCCCCCGCCCTAGATCAGCTCGAGGAGCTCAGGTTTGAAGCTGGATGATGTCGCTCTGTGCCACCGTCCGCGCTCCGCCTCACGCTAACGCTGCACCACGCCAGCTTCAGCTCCTGCTATTTCACCCAGATTAATGTCTGTCGCGCCCACCCTTCCTCTCCCTCAACTCAAGCAGCTCTACCTCTTCGATGTAGGCATCTCGAAGAAGGCTATGGAGCACTTACTCCGCAGCTGTACTACGCTTGAGTACCTTTGTCTTTGGCAGACCCACGAGTTCATTAGCCTCCACATTGCATCGACGAATCTCTGATGGATTTATGTGTCTTGCTGGCCCCGCAACAAGACATCAATTGGGAAGAGATCACTCCAGCTGTTCCACGTTATGTTCATTGAGAATGCGCCTTTCCTTGAGAGATTGCTTGTATCTGATCTAGAAGGTCCAACAAAAATCAGGGTCATTGACGCACCGAAATTGACAGCGTTGGTGTACCCATCTGCCAAATTCTCCAAACTCTTTATTGGATCCGTAATCGTTCAGGTACAACACTCATCTTCTTCTTCGTCTCCTCTCCGAACTCTTTATTGGACCCATAATCGTTCAGGTACAACACTCATCTTCTTTTTCGTCTTCTTGAAATTCACATTTTGAAATTTCTTCTTGATGTATTTATGACTGTCATCCATAAAATGATTCCCATAAGCTTGACCCAGTCTGTGCACATAGTGAAGATCTTGGCAATAAAATCTATCGGCTCCAATCTGGATCAAGTTGTTGGATTCCTTACAGGCTTTCCGTGCATGGAGGATCTACTCATCAAGGTGAAACTTCTTTCCTATTAGTAAACAGTAATCACAACGTAGCTCAATTTTTTCGTAATTTTCCCAAATTACGATGACAAGTGTAGTGTTCAAGACTACATCTCTGCAAAGTACCGAAAGAAATGTTTTGAGTATTTTTTCTCACATGATCATCTGCATTGTTTTTATGTTGTACTACTAGTAGCCTAGGCTAGTCGTAGTGGCAAGTAACTTAGACTAGTAACTCTATGGTTACCCTAAGAGCAAGTACTACCTCCATCCTGGTTTACTCTTCCTATTTTGTAATATCGAAATTTGACCATAGATTTAACTAACAAAATATTAATGCATGTCACTAAGAATTATATCGTCGGATTCATATTTGAACATAATTTCAAATGGTATAATTTTTTGTGACATGCATTGGCATTTTCTTAGGTAAAGCTATGGTCAAAATTCTACACTAAATACGAGGTAGTACAAAAGTGGGCTATAATGGCCCTCCACTATGTAGGCCAAAACACGTGCCAAATTCACTTGTGATGCATTTGGCATCGATGCCCCTCCATTGCTCACCTGGTGCCCCAATCTGGACCACCTACTTTGCTCTGGTGCCAAATTAACTCACACAATGAAAAAACACTTGCGTGGGAGAGGGAGAGGATTGAGGCAATAAAGTAAACACTTGTTTAGGAGAGTGAGAGGCTAGTGTAGTTGGTTTAATTGATTTGTTTATACATGTGGTTTTGTGCACACAATGGTGCCAACTCTCTCACATCGCTAGAACTGTGCCAAAATCTTTTGATTTGACATTGATGCGTATTATGTGGCAATACTTTTGAAAAATATGGCATCGGCCACATAGTGGAAGGCAACAAATGCCCAAGCTCTTCACGTGCTCCTAGGTAAATGAAGGAGAGAGAGAGAGAGAGAATATCACTAGCCAGCCAACCCTATCATATGAGCGAATGATATTGGTACCTCTTGATGACACGACAATCTTATACAACCAGTTGCTCTAAAATGTTCTCTTCTTTTGCAGATAAAAAAAGACCGGAAAGTGAAAAATGTGATGCACTATAACAATCTCATCGAATGCCTTGATCTCCATCTTATAGAAATTGATTTGATCGACTACTGATGCAGCACATCTGAGATTAAATTGGCCAGGTTCTTTGTTCTGGAGGCAAGTGTGCTCAAGGTAATGAGGTTTGGCGTTCTCTAGTGCCACAATGAATGGCGTTGATCACCGCAAGCATCTAAGCCTAAATGACAAAGTCTCCGCAAAAGCTAAATTTGTTTATTCATCAAGTTGCTAGAGACTCAAAAATTTGTTTGTCCATTAGTGACTTGTTAGGGCGGTGGATTTGAGTTTGTACGATAATGCTGCATCCACCTAAAGTAACAAAAGTTCTTGCGTGAACTTCCTAATAATTCCCTCTTCGTACGTGCAGCATTACTCCTAACATTTGTAATATTAGTTTGAAACTTGTAATATTCCCGTGTCCTATTCCTGAGTTTTCAAAATCCTGCGAATCAAAGAGGTCCTGAGTTGGTGATGATGGTGTGCGTGCCATCTTTCACCAATAGCCATCGGATCTAGATCTGACGCATACAAAGCAAACTTCTGCAGTTTTGCAAAAAGATGCCCACACTTGTTTCCTATTTACAAACAACTCCTTGTCTCTCACAATCAACCTTATCTCCTCCCCACCACATCTAGAAGGCCATGGAACAATCTGGCATGATGGCCGCTGCCAGCGCCGTCCACCCCCAATCTTGGTGTTCCGTGCAATGCACATGCATCTTACTCGTATAAGAAAAGAGTAGAGATACTCGTGGAAATGCACAGGAAATTATGTCGAACACGGCTAGTTGTAAGCGGGCTAGCTCTACAGTCATGATGATAGTGACTGCACACGGTGAGGCTGACTTTGGTATGCCGAACACGGCGCCTACACTCAGGTGTCATCTCCGGCGCAGGGTCTTGTCACTTCACTGTGAGGAGTAATTTGACCAACAAGTAGTACAGTACTAGTACTACATTGGTAGTACTACTAGTAGTCTAGCACCACCATCTCGATTTAGTATTTGACTAGCAATATCTAGTAATGCATGTCACAAAAAATATACCACTCCCTCTGTAAATAAATACATTGAGTATTGTTTTATTCGGTTTTGAACTAGTTCCCGATGATATTATGCACTCCCCCTTCCGGTAGATGGCTCAAATCTGAAGTCTCATCAATTAGACTACTATTGTACTCACCAAGCGCTCAGCTTGGTAAGCTACCAACAAAAAATTGCAATCAAAGACTACTATTGTACTCCCTCCGTACTTGTGCATTATTCATGTTAGGAAAACCAAATAATCCCAAAACTTTTAGGCGTGGTGCATTAACTACCCACCTCATTCCCTATTTTGCCATGAAAAAAGAAATCACCCAATAGGAGACATGGGGTGCGTATGCGTTCAATGACTTGATACTACTAGACCTCTTCCAATGCAAAGGTGCTTAGAAGAGGTGCTAAGTTCATTAAATAGCTTAGCAACTCAACTCACCAATGCATAGGTGCTTAACTTGTTGTTGCTAAAGCTCACTGTATTTAATGATTTAGCAACTAAACTCCTCCATGCATTGGTCAACTTATTTCATTTATGTGGTTTGCCTAGGTTCACGTGTTTGGCATTGGTTCTTCCAGGGGTCACCAAAGTGCTCTCTCTCCTCCTTAATTACTACACCATGTCATTTTTGCCTATGTGGCATGCTTAGCACCTGTCCACCATGGAGCAATGGGAAGGGCCTTAGCACAGTGTTTTTGGTTACATGCATTAACATTTTATACTAGTAAACATCAAAGTTCAAAACTTGGCGCAAAATGCAAAGGGGACCAATAAACCAGTAAACATCAAAATTCTCTCCTTTTGTCCCAACTTGGTCTCGGTGATAGCTATACTGCACCAGCATAGAGGGAGGGCCGAGGAGTAGATGGCCAACACACACGTGAATGCAACACAGTCTGCACTTCTCATATAAAGGCTCCCCACGAGTCCAATCTACGAAATCCTACGCACCTACGCACCCTAACCAAGGGCAAGAGTGATCACCCAATCACAAGATCAGTTGACTAGAAGCTAGACCCATGGATAGGGGTGGGCATTCGGTAGAAACTGGAAATTTGGTTTTTACCATTCGGTTTATTTTGTAATTCGGTTTATTTTGTAATTCGGTTAGCAAAACAGGAAACCGAAATTAGCAAGCCAAAACTGCTAACCGAATTTCCGGTTAACCAATTAAATTGGTTTGGTTTTCAGTTTATACCGAACACTGCTTATAAGTTGTACAACGAAGCAACGAGCGCTTCTATTCTGGTTAATGAGCACCTCGTAGTCTTATATAACCCAGTGCCTTGTCCCCTTGAACATAGCAAGCGACGTGGGACTAAAAAAGTATGCCCGCTGCCCCGTTGGCCGCTGCACACTCAACCCGGTTAACAGACGCATTAGCTGTTCGCGTTTGGGCCTTGTATTTAGTGGAGGGCCCAAGCCTATGCATGCATTGGCGATACACACCAACTATTAGCCAGAACTGTCTAAAAAACTATTAATCAGAATGTGGGACAAAGCTGTGTCGCCCGACGCGCGCATGCTGTGTGCCTCCAAACAAATTAATAAACAATTCAGCCGTTCATACGCTGTGTGGCCGGATGCGCACACGCTGTTGAGTAGTTGACAGTCCACAATGTTTGGCGACACGTGGGAGCACCTACTTCGGTTTTTGTTTCGGTGATCGGTTTAATACCGAACTGACCGATTTAAGTTCGGTTATTAAACATAAAAACCGAATTTAATTATGTCAGCATAAAAAACCGAAAATTTGGTTAATTCGGTTTCGGTATCGGTTCGGTATTTGGTTGGTCGGTTTTTATGCCCACCCCTACCCATGGAGGCAATGAGCACGAGCATCAGCCGGCTATGCTAGATGGTCCATGATGCCAGCTTGCGGCCTGACATCGAGGAACGTCTCCAGGTCATGCTTGAGGCCACCAGGGCGAGAGGCCTCTTGGACGACAACTTCGTCTCCTTGTTTGACGAGGTCCTCGTCGGCTTCCTCGACAAGTTCACCATCATCAAGAAGCTCACGGACGACCTTGACATACGCCTCCAGCCCACACACCCAGGCTCTGCGACGCCCGCCACCCTCAACCGCCTCTATGGTGACAACCTCTTCGACGCACTGGTGGCCCTGCGACTTCCCGCCGTTGTGCCAGAGAATATCCACCTCGAGGTCGCGCTCGCCACGTAGCGTCTGGCGTAGCAAGACACCATCAACATAATCACCCACGTCCATGCGCGAATCATCCACAAGGACTACTATGTGCAAGAGGAGGACGATAGGACGCTGGCCTTCTTGGACCACAGGGCAACCTTGGACGGCATTGTTCAAAAGCACGTTGAGCTCACCATCAACGCCGCTGCTCCTCACACTTCGGTTGGTGACCCGACGCACTAGGGCGTGAGGATGTCGTTGATGGATCCGTATGTATCTTTATCTTTCCATCAAATCCATGTAGTAGTATATTGTACTACTGGTAAGTGTCTTACCTTTCACATCAACTTCATAATTTTTGTACGTACTCTATGCATGAACCGTGCCAGAACCAACTTCTCATTACTCTAGGGAAAATCATTATCTCTATCTATCGATCGCGCCATGGAGCAGAACCAAATTTTACAAGTTACAAGTTCAAAAGGAAAAGCCTGTTGTGTTCGCGTCACACCCCCACACGGTTGGTCCGGCATGCCGCCCAAGGGGGAATGCGTGCTATGTTGCATTTTCACTTACAAGTGGGACCGCATTTGAGCAAACCGACTATTGGCAAACCCCCACCCCGCCCACCGCGTGATGGCTGAGAAAACAGGAGGGTGAAAAGATGGCTATAGCACGGACTCCAAGAAAATTGGTGTCAGATGGGACTCATGTGGATGGCGTGTGCTGTACTGCTAGACGTGAATGCTAGTTATGGCCCATGCCACCCCACTATATTGAGGTGCTAGTTACGTAGAGCGAACACATTATCTCTCCAGGAGTACAATACACCACTAGTACTACTCACATTGTCGTGAAATTTCCTGGAGTCCGTGCTCAGCCCTCCTCTCTCTCTTCTCAGCCAGTCAGTAGATGCGCGGAGCCCATCGTCTGTTTGCTCACATGCTGTCCCACATGTCAGTGAAAACGCAAGACAACCCACTGAACCTGCACATCTTTCACCTTAACGTGCTGATGATGAAAAACAAATCCAATAAAGATCTTCGGTGGCCGCTTTTGGAGTAACTCGAGAGTAAGATTCTATTTACAGTTTAACCCAAGATGCACATCACGTGGCTTCAACTAGCACTCCATTTTCTTGCATGACATGACCTGGATGCTGGATGTCCCACGTGTTGGAAAAAGGAGGAAGAACTCGACCAAATCTTCTCCACATTTAGACCAGAGGAGTAGGAAACACGGCAAGCCCTGTGCCTACATCATACTACGTACAAGCCCACCTCACACAGTCACGCTATCACCATATTTCTCGGCCTCCGTGCGACACCAAGCTCTAGTTGATCTAACTAGAACTAACTATTCTGCTAGCATACTCCAATATTAGGTTGGCTCTATGTGGTGTGGCAACTTCATATAACCGGATGCTAGCTATACTACTACGGTACTCACACTCCAAGAAGTGACTCGAAAACCGTTCATAAATTGAGTTTATGACATGCATATGCAAATGTACCATTTGTTACATACAACAAGTCATCAACACACAACGACAACGAGGATACATGTTGGATTATAGATTATTTCCAACAAAACATTATAGTAAATACTAAAGTTTTCATCACACAACAAATAACAAGCAATGAAATGAACTTCAGCTCAACCAATCCTCGGCGTTGGAAACGCTTGCTTTGAACCATAGGTAAGTGAGGGAGTCCCGGACTAGGGGGTGTCCGGATAGCCGAACTATCATCATCGGCCGGACTCCAAGACTATGAAGATACAAGATTGAAGACTTCGTACCGTGTCCGGATGGGACTTTCCTTGGCGTGGAGGGCAAGCTTGGCGATACGGATATGTAGATCTCCTACCATTGTAACCAACTCTGTGTAACCCTAGCCCTCTCCGGTGTCTATATAAATCGGATGGCTTTAGTCCGTAGGACGAACAACAATCATACCATAGGCTAGCTTCTAGGGTTTAGCCTCCTTGATCTCATGGTAGATCTACTCTTGTAACACACATCATCAATATTAATCAAGCAGGACGTAGGGTTTTACCTCCATCAAGAGGGCCCGAACCTGGGTAAAACATCGTGTCCCTTGTCTCCTGTTACCATCCGCCTAGACGCACAGTTCGGGACCCCCTACCCGAGATCCGCCGGTTTTGACACCGACATTGGTGCTTTCATTGAGAGTTCCTCTGTGCCGTCGCAATCAGGAAGGATGCCTTTTCCCGTCTTTAAAGACGGCGCCGTCGTCAAGGGAGCTTTGGACGCCGGCCAAACTATCCGGCTAGGTGGTTTTCTTATGACCGCCTGTTCGGCCACCGCTCCGACGATGACCTCTCAGGTCATCAAAAGCGATCTTCACGTCAGCTCGGAATTCGCCGAGCAGCTAGATCCGATTGAGCTCTCCTCCGTAAACGAGCTCTTGGATCGCATCGCCGCCCTGGGAGTCGCTACAGACTACGATCAGATTGGTCTTAAAACCGATCTGAGAGAAATTAACTCTCCCCAGGCTACCCACCACGTTGTTGTGGTAGAGGAACAATGCGGCGACTCTTCTTCTATGTTAAAAACCAGCTATGTCCGGATTCCCGATCCCTCCATGCCGGATTCCCGCGGAGGGACGGACGTCAATCAAATACTGAACCTAAAGTCAGGCATCGGACCAGATTTGTTGGAAGGCATCCAACAAACCAAGCTTCCAAATCCGGAAACTTCTTGGCCTTTGAGCCTCAGATCGGGCGGGGTTCCGAACTTAATTCCACCCGCCCACCCAAACATAAGCGATCTATCTCAAATACGGCAAGAGCCCGATGAAACAGTACATCATTACTGGGCCAGATTCCTCCTGGTTATGAACAGGATAAAGGACTGCCGTGAAGAAAGCGCGATTTCAATTTTTTGCAACAATTGCACGGACAAGGGAATCATAAACGCCATAAGTCGTCGCGAAGTTACACGCTTCGCCGACCTAGCGACCATTGTACAAAAATACTGTGCGATGGAGAGCGCCTGGAAAACCGAAACCAGGTTTTGGGACAATCCGGCCCTGAATACAACCCCAGTCCGAAATAAAAGGGTGCGTCATACTCAAGCACCTGGATTAAAAACCAAAAAGCAAAAAACCCCTAAAGGGCACGGAACCGTACTGGAGGGATGGCTCAACGGACCCTGCAAAATCCACAGTACGGAGGGCGCCACTCCAACACATAGCCTTCGAGCATGTTGGATACTACGGCAGGTGGCCAAAAGTGGCGAAGGCTTTCTAGCCCCGGACAACCAGCCCAACAGTACCAGTACGGTATTAACAGTCTTCGAGACTTTCGCATCAAATAACATGCGGAAGCGAACAATCCGCAGCCTCGCCGAAGTCTACCAAGTAGCAACAACAATCCATGGAGCGACACAGCTATCACCTTCAATGCCAGCGATGAACCTAAATTCCGAACAGCTCGAGCACCAGCCGCATTGGTCCTCAGTCCGATAGTGGACGGCTTTCGTCTTACCAAGGTACTCATGGATGGCGGCAGCGGATTAAACCTCATCTATGAGGAAACCCTTCAAAAAATGGAAATTGACTGGAGCCGCATTGAGCGAAGCAGCACAACCTTCAGGGGAATAATCCCTAGTCGAGAAGTACGCTGCACAGGAAAAATCACACTAGACGTAGTGTTCGGCTCGCCGGACAACTACAGGTCCGAAGAGGTCACGTTCCAAGTGGCCCCATTCGGCAGCGGATATCACGCCTTGTTAGGGCGAGAGGCATTCACAATCTTCCAAGCTATACCCCATTACGGGTACATGAAGCTCAAAATGCCCGGGCCCAATGGAATAATCACTCTCGTCAGTGATCCAGATATAGCACTCCGCGCTGAAAATAAGACAGCCGCACTGGCCCTAGAGGCATTATCCGAAGCCCTAGCGGCAGAGGAACTCACTGCGCTGCGCTCCACGGTGGATAGGGACGATGTGATACTCGATAAGAGGTCTAAGTCCACCTCTTTTAAACCAGCAGACGAAATAGTCAAATTCCAGGTCCATCCAACGGACCCCACAAAGACGGCCTCCATTGGGGCACAATTAAATCCTGATGTAGAAGCCGCACTACGAGAATTCCTTCGGGAAAATTGGGACATTTTCGCCTGGCACCCTTCAGACATGCCAGGAATCCCACGCAGGCTGGCAGAGCACAGCCTAAATATCCTAAAAGGATTCAAGCCAGTCAAACAGGCTCTTCGGCGATTTTCCGAACCCAAAAGACAGGCAATGGGAGAGGAGCTAGCCAAACTCTTAGAAGCCGGATTCATCAGAGATATAAAACATCCGGACTGGCTAGCCAACCTGGTAATGGTACCAAAAAAGGACAAATCCTGGCGCCTTTGTGTCGATTTCAAAGACCTTAACAAGGCCTGTCCAAAGGACCCTTTCCCTCTCCCTCGCATCGACCAAATCATCGATGCTACCGCAGGGCACGATTCATTGTGCTTCCTCGACGCATACTCCGGATACCATCAAATCAAGATGGCGGAAAAAGACCAGGCCGCAACGGCATTTATTACTCCATACGGACCATTCTGCTTCAACACAATGCCCTTCGGACTCAAAAACGCCGGCGCAACATATCAGCGCATGATTCAGACATGTCTGGCCACCCAGATAGGCAAAACAGTAGAGGCATACGTAGACGATGTGGTCGTCAAGACCAAACACGTCGAAACTCTAGTAGACGACTTGAGGGTGACATTCGACAACCTCCGAGCATATGACATTAAGCTCAACCCGGAAAAATGTGTTTTCGGCGTACCAGCCGGAAAGCTCTTGGGCTTCATTGTATCCGGTAGAGGAATTGAAGCAAACCCAGCCAAGATCCGAGCTCTGTCACAATTGGATATCCCAAAAGACCTCAAGCAAATACAAAAACTAACTGGATGCGTGGCGGCTCTAAGCCGCTTCATCTCCCGTTTGGGAGAAAAGGCACTGCCCCTCTATCGCCTCCTCCGGCGCACCGAACATTTCGAATGGACGGATGCTGCCACGGCCGGACTCGAAGAAATTAAGGCCGTATTGGCAACAAATCCGGTCCTGGCCGCGCCCAACCTGGGCGAACCGATGATTTTATATATCGCAGCAACACATCAAGTTGTCAGCGCGGTACTCGTCGTCGAACGAGAAACAGAAGGGCACAAATTCCCTCTTCAAAAACCAGTGTACTACGTATCCACTGTCTTAACTCCATGCAAGTCCCGGTACCCACACTATCAAAAGATAGCGTATGCGGTGTTCATGGCATCCCGGAAGCTGCGACACTACTTTCAAGAGTGTTCCATAACGGTGGCCTCCGAAGTACCTCTCAACGACATTATAAACAATCGCGATGCGACGGGCAGGATTGCAAAATGGGCCATTGAGCTCTTACCATTTGATATAACCTACAAACCACGGCGAGCTATCAAGTCGCAAGTTCTGGCTGACTTCATCGCCGAATGGACCGAAGCCGAACTCCCTAAAGAGTACGGCGCATACTCCAATTGGATCATGCATTTCGACGGCTCCAAAATGTTGGCTGGCTTGGGGGCTGGCGTCGTCTTGACGTCCCCAACCGGAGACACAGTCCAATACGTGCTTCAAATAATGTACACGGACTCCAACAATGCAGCCGAATACGAGGCCCTTCTACATGGCCTCCGGATGGCAATCTCCATGGGTATTCAACGCCTAGAGGTGCGCGGGGATTCAAACCTCGCAATATCCCAAGTAAATGGAGACTTTGACGCCAAGGATCCGAAAATGGCAGCCTACCGTAACGCTGTCCTAAAAATGTCAGCCCGGTTCGAAGGACTCGAATTCCACCATGTAGCCCGGGATAATAACCAGGCAGCAGACGTGTTGGCACGCATCGGCGCAAAACGCGACGCCGTCCCTCCAAACATCTTCCTGGAGCGGCTCTTTAAGCCATCCGTATTATGGGAAGAGGAGTCCGGAAATAACAATCCGGAACCAACTGCATCACCTAACGCAGAACATTCTGACACAATCGGTGGCTCAGCCAATGAAATAACAGATTCAGCCCACGAAATACTGGCAGTAATTGCCCCGTGGACGGAACCATTCCTAGCCTACTTAATCAGGCAGGAACTTCCCGAAGACCAAAATGAGGCCCGCTGCATAGTTCGGCGATCTAAAGCCTACAAGGTCCATGAGGGAGAACTTTATAAGAAAAGCACAACCGGAGTCCTTCAAAGGTGTATCTCCGAAGAGGAAGGGCGAAATCTCCTGGCTGAAATTCACGCCGGACTCGGCGGGCACCACGCCGCCGCCCGGGCCCTTGTAGGCAAGGCCTTCCGTACAGGATTTTATTGGCCGACCGCCCGGGCAGATGCTCAGGACTTAGTCCAACGATGCGTCGGTTGCCAGCTCTTTGCTAATCAGAGCCACATGCCACCCACCGCCCTCAAAACTATACCCATTACTTGGCCGTTCGCGGTCTGGGGGCTTGACATGGTTGGACCCCTTAAAGGGGGAACCCACAAGCACAAATACTTATTGGTCATGGTGGACAAATTCACCAAATGGATAGAGGCCAAGCCGGTTAAAACGGCAGAATCCGGACCTGTGATAGACTTCATATCCGGGGTAGTACACCGTTTTGGCGTCCCCCACAGCATCATCACTGATAACGGCACGAATTTCACGGCCGACGAGGTTAAACTCTGGTGCAAAAACATGGGCATCAAGCTCGACTACGCTTCAGTCTACCACCCTCAAACTAATGGTCAAGTGGAACGAGCAAATGGTCTAATCATGAGCGGCATCAAACCCAGATTAGTGCGGTCCCTCACGGAATCTAACACGCACTGGGTAGAGGAGCTCGACTCCGTACTCTGGGGGCTGCGGACCACGCCAAACCGCACAACCGGATTCACACCATTTTTTATGGTATACGGCGCTGAGGCAGTTTTGCCCTGCGATATAATTCATGACTCACCTCGCGTGCGCATGTACGAGGAAAGAGAAGCCGAGTTGGATCGGCAGGACAGTTTGGACGCTTTAGAGGAGGAGCGCGACGTGGCAAAATCCCGTTCCGCATTCTATCAACAGCAGGCTCGAAGATATCAAAGCAGAGAAGTACGGGCCAAAACTTACAATGTTGGCGAGCTAGTTCTACGCCTGCCGGACAAGAAAAAGGACAAACTTAAGCCCAAATGGGAAGGTCCCTTCATCATCGACCAAGTCCTTACCGGCGGTGCATACCGTCTACGCAACGCATCTGACAACCGACTCGAGCCAAACCCATGGAACGCAGCCCGTCTCCGAAGATTTTACGCCTAGCGCCGGACTCAGGGTTCGTCTCCTTCCTCCGTCCACCTTTCATGTTTTTTCGCTGTCTTTGTTTTCCCTCCTTTTCCTCCCCTCTTTCAGTACAAACCTCTTGAGGGCTAATCTGCGCTTTGTTCGCACTCACTCGATGTGCTACTCGCACTCGTTATACCTGGGGGCTTCTTTAACAGAAGCTTATTTATATGGGCTTCATGCCCACCACATGTGTCACACTTCCGCATGTACCTTTTGATCACCATTATATGCATCGATATGACTTAAGTTTTGGCCAAGCCGGGTTGCCTGGCTCCTGTGCTTACCCCTACGTTCCCGATTGTTCGGCTAGGAGGTAAAGGGAGCACCTCTGCGATTGTTACTGCCGGGTCAGCCGGATGTGTACCTCAGACTGGGTGAAGCCGAAGGCTAGCGTTCTTAAGGGAATATTCGGTCGGTGACCTGAAAGATGATTTATTACTTACTTATTTATCTGCCCCCAGATGCTTTTTCTGCTATTTTCGCAGTCCGGACATGCACTTTAGGGCATGCCTCCCAGGGAAAGGAACCCTTAACGGAACTATTCTCCCTGGAAGATGTTTCTTACTAACCATGTAATATAACATAGCTAGTTGGGCACTTGTCTGATAAAGCAATTATGACCCCTACGCCTTGTCTCCATGCATGCCCCGGTTCTTTTATAACCGTAAGGGTATTCGGACACACTCCGGACTGTTGGGTCCCGAGGTTGAAGCGAAAAGGTCCGCAAAGGCAAACGATCTACAATCCGGCTAGAAGGCATTTTACATGTCATTTTAAAATTACATCGTCAAACAGACTGATTGTACTCCTCTTCAATCCCATCTAACAGGCTGTCTAATTTACAGTCCTGTTGGGAATATTTCGCGGCCAACTCTACTTGGCCGTACATCAAGCTCACAGGGATCTCCTTCCCATCGGGCCCCACAGGTCCGACCTCGGCCATGTGGTTTGGGTCAGCCTTCGGGTACCGCGTCTTCACCATGGCCCAGGCCTCCCTGGCGCCTTGACGGCAGGCCGATATCTTCCACAGACGGAGACGCCGCCGTACTCCCTGAAGCTTCTCAGCAAGCCCTCCAAGGCCCTCAGGTAGGGAGACGGAAGGCCATAAGGCCTGAACGACGCCGCTCATCGCCTGCCGAACACGTTCGTGCAGTTGCAGCAGCTCGGGAAGAGGGTCTCCCGTGGAACCAGGCATCTCCTCCGCCGGACGACCCGTGAGCACACCTACAGACACATTTCTGTCAATCGACTTCCTCGCCGAACTCTTCTTTTCAAAAGAGTTTGCTCAAGCACTTACTATAAATGCCGCGACGAAGCCGCCGATTCTCCTTTACGGAGTTAGACAGCTGGACCCGAACATCTTTTAGTTCTTCGCCCAGCTGGGTGTTGGCATCTTGGAGTTTGTTCCTCTCCTGCTGCACCCTCATAAGCACCCTCTCGCCGGCCTTCAACTGGCGCAGCAGCTGTTGCTTGTCCGGATCTAGTCCGGCACCCTCTGCAATATTATTGTCAGACTATACACACACGCCGCACTTCATAAACTACTTCTTTTTCAAAATATGAATTACCAGAGGGGGTCTCCGTGGCTCCCCCGGCAGCGGCTAGTGCGGCCTCAAGTTGGGCCTTGCATTCTTGAAGCTCCTGAGACAGGTGGGTATTCTTCTCAGTAAGATCCTGCATAACAAATGATCCTTAAATCAGTTAGTTTAACTATTTTAAGTCTCGGGGGCTACTGGCATATATAACTATTAAAATTCCTTACCCGTATGTCCTTTACATACTGCTCCGTGGCTCTGGTTAAACCATCTTGAGCAGCACGGAGGTGCGCGTCTCCCGCATTAAAGGCATTTAACGCCTCAGGGGAGAAACACGCGTCACGAAGAACTGTCCGACGGCGCCTGTGATTCATGGCGCTCTCCACCTCAGACCTGGTGGCGGACAACCTGTCGGCATCCTCCGTTGGAGGAGCATCCGGCTCGCGCCTTGCGCTCGCCTCCCCCTCCGGACCAGGCGTTGGAGCCTGGCTGGCGGAGGCTTGGTGGGCACCCTCTCCGGACTCAGTCCGGCGAGCGCTCTTTCTCCTGGAAGAATCATGAGCATTAATATGCCTCCCAGGAGTCTTTCCCTTAAAAGACAATGGTGCACCATACCTTTGCGGCGACGTTTCGATTCGCGCCGCACTCCTCTTCCGCCTGCTAGGCCACACTGACCTCGTTTGTTCAGTCGCTGCAGGCTCGGCTTCCCGCCATAAAGGCACCTCCTGCCAAGCACCATTGGTACACGGTGGTCAGAAATAAGCATTAAAAAAGTAACGGTGTCAGGACTTCGGTCGTACTCACCTGGGAAGCCGGACATAAACCGGGGTAGTCAGCCGTAATGGCGACTAAAGCATTGTCTATGCTGAGCTGGTGGAACACCCCGTCAATCAAATCCACCTTTATGTCCGGATCCTCTTCGGAGGCCGGATCAAGGGATCTTCCCGGATCCTCGGGTTGTGGAGTTGGGCTTTCTATGCCCGCCACATCCCGGCGTATTTCCTGCGTCGAAATCATAAAGTAAGACACTTACCTTTGAAAGCACGGATCAGATATATAAGCGTCCGCTTACCCAGCTCCGAGGGTTATTCATGGAGAATCCATTCAATGGATTCGTGCGGAGGAAGTCCTCCTTCTCCCCCTTGTACAAGCCAGACAGGATCTTCACCAGATCGGCGGCCGATCCCGGCCCCGTGCGGCCATGACGGGTGGCGTCATTCTCCCCGTTAAAATCCCACATAGGGTGGCCCCTATATTGGAGCGGCGGCACCCCTCGCATAATGCATGTGGCCATGACTCCAATCATGGTTAATCCGGAATGGGCTAACCGTATTCGGCCCATCAGATAGTGGACGCTCCTGTCATCTTCCTGTTGAGGGCTCCGTGGGCGCCAACTCAGGCGTTTCTTTAGAGGAGCGTTGCTAAACTCCGGGAGGCCGATCCGGACTGGATCCGGCAGCGGGGCGTCTTCCATATAGAACCATTCCGAAGGCCAGTCTTCGGACGCCTTCTTCGGGGTTCCGGATAGATATCCGGTCCCGGCGATGCGCCATATTTCAGCTCCGCCCACTTGATATATCGACCCCTCGTAAGAACGGGGTACGAGGCAAAACAGCCTCTTCCACAGCGCAAAATGGGGCTCGATGCCCAAGAACAGCTCGCAAAGAGCTACAAAGCCCGCGATGTGCAAAATGGAGGCAGGCGTGAGGTGGTGAAGTTGGAGTCCATAAAACTCCAGGAGCCCCCGGAGAAACGGATGTATAGGAAATCCGAGTCCCCTTATTAAGTAGGGGACGAAGCATACCCGCTCTCCTTTGGAGGGATTGGGGACGCTCTCCGCCTGCTTCCCACCCTTGTAGGTGGCCAGTCCGGCTCGAACCGGAACCATAAAGGCCGGGGGAAGGTATCCCTCTGCTTGGAGCGTCACTAACTCGCTATGCGGGACTGAGCATCTCCTCCAATCTCCTGGCTGAGGACTGGGAGCGCGAGAAGAGGAGCCGCGTCGACTGTCCATGTTGGAATGGATTTTTTGTCAGATGCGCCTCGATGAGTACTTGCGGAAGGAGGATGGTGTGATTTGGATCTGGATCCTCGCCTCTCTTATAGGCAGCTTATTCGCGCAGCTAGGGGGTAAAACGTAAGAATACCCTGGCTTTTCGCATTCGTACGACACGTGGAAGAAGGCCATTATTGGACGTAGAAGCCAAGGAGCGCAACATTTATGAAGCAACCGGACACTATCCGGCAAACACATGAAGCATGAAGGAGAACCCGCCTTGCAAACGCCGAAGACAACATACGCGCCGGACTCGTCGTCATTGAAGCCTGGTTCGGGGGCTACTGAGGGAGTCCCGGACTAGGGGTTGTCCAGATAGCCGAACTATCATCATCGGCCGGACTCCAAGACTATGAAGATACAAGATTGAAGACTTCGTCCCGTGTCCGGATGGGACTTTCCTTGGCGTGGAGGGCAAGCTTGGCGATATGGATATGTAGATCTCCTACCATTGTAACCGACTCTGTGTAACCCTAGCCCTCTCCGGTGTCTATATAAACCGGATGGCTTTAGTCCATAGGAGGAACACCAATCATACCATAGGCTAGCTTCTAGGGTTTAGCCTCCTTGATCTCGTGGTAGATCTACTCTTGTAACACACATCATCAATATTAATCAAGCAGGACGTAGGGTTTTACCTCCATCAAGAGGGTCCGAACCTGGGTAAAACATCGTGTCCCTTGTCTCCTGTTACTATCCGCCTAGACGCACAGTTCGGGACCCCCTACCCGAGATCCGCCGGTTTTGACACCGACAGTAAGCCTCTGGGAAGGGCGAGCTATTGTTAATATCAAGACCAACGCAGGACTGATCATCCAGGCTGAAGCAACCTATATCAGGATGCATACTGTGATAGCCAGGGTAGGGAACCACCGCAATGTCCGACGTACATATATAGTTGCTTCTCATAAATGGTAGTAACGTTGTGTCAACAGCAGCTGGATCGCCTTTCAACACCATTGGATAGTTTTCTCCAAGGAAGAGCGAGGTTTCTCCAAGACTATCAATACTGAACCAGGGAGAAGGTGTTGGCGCTAGCACACTAGTATCCATCCCGAATACCATGCAATGAATGTTGGAATAGGTCCAGAGAGTGCGACCATGGGAGACAACACCTGCTTCCTTAGTAGTAACATCAGTAGTGCGCTGTATACAGACAAGAAGAGGTGATCCATTGGAATAAGTTGCCAGGCGCCACTGTGTATATAGGTCGTGCTCGTCCTGATGCTCGTGATCATCACCATCGTCATCTCCCCCTTGGTTATAACAATTTTCAAGTATAGGTGGTGGAATGTTCACAGGACCTTGGAAACACAAGAACGTTAATTAGTAAAGGGAAACTAGCTAACTCGCATGCATGTGGATGAAACAATTATAATTACGGTGGAAGACAAATGTATCGACACTATAAGGATCCCATGCAAAAATAGTGCCACGAGTGGTGGCAGCAAACACAAGACGCTCGTATTGATTTGCATCACAGTACTCATCCGTGTACAGAAATTGATTTTTGAGCAATATCCATCGAGGCATGGAAGTAACGACGACAACAAGCTTGTCGAAGATAGCAACAACTTCATAGTTCGTGTAATCCCAAGAGCGGTTGGGAACTCGACAAATTGCTATCTTCCATAGACGATAGTCACCATGATCGTATTTGAATGTATGTAGATCATCTATGTGCTCAACCTCAGGGCACTCTGAGATTTTTGGAAGTGGAATCCGCTGACGAGTGTACACATTCACAAGTTCCCACTCGCAGTTGTACCCAATATAAACAACCCAATCTCCATTTGCGCCTGCCCAGGCCTTACCCTTAAGTGATGACATCTTAACATCACACGTATCATTATCAAGCGGTATCAACTTGCACAAGGCGAGGCTTCCACCATCCGCGCGCCAGCGAGCAGGGTCATCGCAAAGAAGATAAGGGAGATCAAACCGTCCTAAACCCTTGGGTTCTTCGTAATGATGTTATTAGTTGAGTCGAGAATGGTCTTGAATGAACCTGCCATGCTAGCCGAGGTGATGATGTCGCACCGATCAATGAGTTCCTCCACCACGTCATCTTTCAGATCGGGGCAAGAATAACGGGGTCGTTTACGGCCTGTTCCCTCCATGGAGAAGACGATCGAACAATGGCAGAAGGAAGGTGAAGGCAAATGGAGGAGGGAGGAAGAGCATGCGACAACAATTCCAAATCGAGAGGGAAAGGCGAAGAGGCGGTGGACTGTTGGCATGGTACAGGAAGAGGCACCTCGGCCTACATATACGTCCATTCGAAAATTGTACAAAAGGACTCATAGTCGTCGCACTGACATGTTGGAACAGGACCACATGTCAACGAAACCTGGTGTGTCATTTCTCGTGCAAAATGTGATCTGGCCGTGTTGGCCCGAGGTGCCGCATTATTTCTCGACTTTATTTTTTTAATGGCGTGTCATTCAGTTTTGAAGCACGACTAACTGGTACTGTATGTAGAGAAAATTTAAACTACTCTACCACTACTCCACCTCTAGTACTAGTATCAAAAAAGATATATAGGCTGGAGCTTCAGCGCTTGCTTGCTAAGGGCTGCCCACTTGCTTCTCACACTATCACCCTCTCTCCAGATCTAAAAAACACGGCCTGTCTCTCCCTCCTCATCGGTGGTCACAGATCCGCCGGGGAAGAAAAGGTCTTGCAGCGTTGACGCACTCATCATCGATGAGCGAGGTCACGCACTAACGACAAGGCCGTCCTCTCAAACCTAGCGCTCACGCGGGATGACTTCCGTCCCAAGCTCGCTAACATAGTGTGTGCGGAGGACGACGACCACGAGCGAAGCCACTTCCCGCCGACCCTCAGGTATGCTACATCTTTTTGAACCATACCCTTGTTCTATTGCCCCATCTGCCATGTCGCTGCATGTGGATCTTTTTCCAATCCACCTTCTTCCCAATTTGCTATCCTCTGCTCTACTGGTCACGCAGACGAAAACCTTAATTTGCACTATTAAAGGAAACCCTACTTCATGCAGACTAATCCATGTCTGGGTTGAATAAGGTAAGGAAGGGAGAAAGTATTGTCGAAGAGACTAGGCGTCGAGCCCGCATCTAGGTTGAAAAGGGGAAAATCAGTAGCTAAGGAACGAGTCTCGTGTCTCTTGGTTGAAAAAGAGTGAAAAAGGTAGAAAGGCATGACAACACAATAGAGAATGACGGGGTCGATCGGTTTGTTGTCCTCACATAGGAAAAAGGTGGCTAAAGAGAACAAAAATGGGACATAATCCACATATGTTGCTTGGATATTTGTTGCTCTGGACAACCATACCTCCCTCACCACTCTATGCGTCCGTGGAGGTACATCGTACTAGTGCACCCACTGTCCAAATGGGCCTCCCATGCTCTTATTGCCACTTTTTTGTTGTTCGTATAACACCAGCGGTAAAGTCAGGCAATGCTACTGCTAAAGTGATGCCACATTTAACTAATGTCGCACTCAGTCTAATGCCACCGATAAATTTAAGCAATGCCATTTAATTAAGTGTTGATTGTGGATGTATTGAGTATTTTTAGCTAAGGCATTCTAATGATGTTGCACAACGAGTATACCAACGATGAAACTTGTTACTACCTTAAGATTTTTGCACTGTTAATGCTTATAGATTACATACCTCACTTTCATGAGATAAGTCAATATTTTTATACAGTGTCACCAAAATGCCCAGGCATTGATGCCATTTTATTTTGGTTAAACTGCACAGAAAATTACAAAGAGAAGAGGAAAGGTCAAGAGTGGGCACCTCCTCCTCCGGCTGTTCTCTTGATCCGTTCGATCAAGTTTTTATGTTTGATCGATTATCAAGATTGGGATAGGAATTTTGATGTCCCCTTGAGTTCGAAATGATATTTACCTTGAAGGTACATGGTTTGCAATTTTTTTATACTGGCATTAGTTAATAATGCTAGTTACCTTCAGACTTTTGTATTTGGTTTAATGCTGTTGCACAACTAGTATACCAATGCTGAAACTTGTTACCTTTACATTTTGTATTGTTAATGCTTATAGAAATCTTCCAGTGCTAGCTTACAGAAATCTATTCAGTAAAACCATTGTACTATACCCCATAATAAAAAAAACTACTCTATTGTTGCACGACCCACTGGATTAGTGTATATTTGTACTATTCGAATGGTGTTGCATTAGTGTATGGACATATATAAAGTGTGGCAAGCTTTCCCAGATATGTGCTCAAGAAAAATACTACCTGTTTTTCTAAATACTAGACGTTTGGGTACTTTAAATTGAACTGCGAGAACGTCTTATGTAAGGAACAGAGGGTGTAGAGTTCATTCAAATTGTCCCGGTAATTCTAGTCACGCCTTTGTTAAAATTAATGTTCACTATGTTATCGGAGGAGGTCTGTATGTTTGTCTCTAATGCCTGTCGATTACATACCTGACATCATGATGTAATGTTAAGTCACTTCTTTTTGTACAGTGTCACTGAATTGTCAAGGCAGTGGTGGCATTTTATTTTAGTTGAATTGCACAAAATATGCTTAAAAGAAGAGGAAAGGTCAGGAATGGTTCAAATTTTAAGAAAATACTATGTATGCCTTCCTGACATCAGCCACTGTTGCCTTATTTATTCCTTCAAACAGGTGGTTAGAAATAGTCTTGCTACCTTTTCCCATTAAGAAATGGGAATGCTTATATTTGTGAGTCTATGATTCAACTAGTGCCACTTTTATAGTAATCACACTTTCAATATCTATGCAAACAGGGATGCTCGATTTTAGTGGAACTGCAGAAAAAGTCCAAATGGTTCAACATTAGGAGCATGTTTTATTCCAAACCTTTATATCCAATTGGTGGCACTATGAGCTGTTCATTACGAAGGTACATGGTTTGCTACTATCTTGCTACTCTTTTTGTACTGTCATTAGATTGTAATATTAGTGGTTTGCATGTGAATTTATTGGTAGGGTGGACCTACATTGGAGGTGTAGGACATGATTCAATGATTGGGCGCTCAATTTCAGTTGTATCAATTTCACCTCTTCTATCACCGTGAACATGGATATCCTTGGTCTGATGAAGAATAGGTGTTATATTTCTGCTCTGTACCAGCAAATCAATTCAGTATGAAATTGTCCAGGGCAAAACATGACGGTATCAAATTGTCCGGTGCAAAACATGACAGATGCTAAGCAGAAGAGACGTGTTTAAACCGAAAATATAAGGTGGGGTATATGTTTACTAGCTGCTTGATATTTGTGCAGACAGATGTGTGCCCGTTGCTATTTGGCAAACAAACAAAGTGACTGGAATTTTAGTGGAACTGCACAAGAGAATAGTACAGTCACTACATGTAGTGCCATTTAAAAATAGACACAGAAAGATTGGATAGTCACTTCATGGATTGTGATACGTCTCTATCGTATCTACTTTTCCTAACACTTTTCCTCTGGTTTTGGACTCTAATTTGCATGATTTGAATGGAACTAACCCCGGACTGACGCTGTTTTCAGCATAACTACCATGCTGTTGTCTTTGTGCAGAAATAAAAGTTCTCAGAATGGAACGAAACTTCACAAGGATTTTTTATATCAATAAAGAGAATTTCTGGAGCCAAGAGCCACTTGAGGGGGGCACCTGGGTGGGCACAATCCATCAGAGCGTGCCTGCCCCCCCAGGCGTGCCTAGGTGGTTTGTCCCCACCTAGGGGCCCTGCTGATCCTGAAACCGACGCTACAAAATTGCATTATTCCAGAAAAAATCAGGGAGAAAGAATTATCGTGTTTCACAAGACGGAACCGCTGTCGTCTCCTGTTCTTCATCGGGAGGCCGGATCTGGAGTCCGTTTGGGGCTCCGAAGAGGGGGATCTTCGATCTTCGTCATCACCAACACATCTCCACCGCCAATTCCATGATGCTCCCCACCGGGAGTGAGTAATTCCATCGTAGGCTCGCTGATCGGTGAGGAGTTGGATGAGATTCATCATGTAATCGAGTTAGTTTTGTTAGGGCCTGATCCCTAGTATCCACTATGTTCTGAGATTGATGTTGCTATGACTTTGCCATGCTTAATGCTTGTCACCTTGGGCTCGGGTGCCATGATTTCATGTCACATCCCCAGTTCAGGCCTTGCTTGTCTTTGCTTTAGCATCCATGCATCATGTTTAAATTTTATGAAACTTGAAATAGGGATTGCTTAAACCCTAGCATCAAAGGAATTCACTAGGTTCAACTAAAATAATTTCAGTGAATCCAAATGGCCTTAAAAAATGTTCATCATTTCTGGAAAATGCTGGAAACAGTAACCAGAGGTGTTGCACATTTTTCCATGACATATTTGGCCTCTGAATTAAATCATATGGTATTTTCATTTGGGCATTTAAATACTATAAAATATTTTAAATGCTCAAATAATCGTAAACTAAAATGTTTACTGTTGGATATATTCTAGACAGTAGCCATGATTAGTTTCATGATTTTTGGATCTGTTTAAGTATTTTATATAAAGCCCTAAAGACTACAGAATAATAGAAAACAGAAACAATAAATAAAAGAGAGAGAGAGATTTTTACCTGGGCCACTTACCTGGCCGCGGCCCACCTGGCAGGCCCAGCATTGTGCTGGCCCATGCCAGCCAGCTGCTTCGTCCAGAGGTGACGCCGGCGACCACGAGCTCGCCACGGCGCCTCCTGCTTGCCGCTTCGCCCTGGCTTCTTCGGGAGATGCCACGCGCCCCCCTCGGACCCCTCTCACTCTCCCCCGTCCTCACCCTCTTCCCTGGATCTCTCTCTCACTCACCCGAACGCAGCCGTCATCGCCGACGAGCTCCCCCATGGCCACAGCCATCTCCGAGCCCCTCCGACGCGCCCCCGAGCTCCGCCGTGATGCCCCCTTCCTCTCCACCGAGCCGTGCCCCGCCGGAAGCCTTGCAGCATCGTCCACGGCATCGTCTTTAGCCTCTGGCCACCGGCGAACTCTTCGGGGATTCGCGAGCTCTAGTCCCTCCCCGGCCTTGCCGTTGCCTCTACCGGATTCGCCGTGAGCCCTTCCTCTTTCCCCTCTCTCCCCATGCTCGTCCGCGCCTTCTAGCCACCATGGCCATCGGAGCCCTTCCTCTTTCCCCTCCTCACTGTGATGTCAGCATGACGCCACCATGGCCCTCAGACATGTTAAGCTTCCGCATGTGCTTTGACTTGTATGCTCTGAATGTTGGGTCGTGAGACCCATGTTTGTAATATCTCGCTCCTCGGAGCCTATTGAATAAAATACTTGAGTTGTAGAGTCATGTTGTGATGCCATGTTGTATTTGCACATATCGAGCATATTGTGTGTATGTTATTGAAATGCTTGGTATGTGTGGGATCTGACTATCTAGTTGTTTATCCTTGTAGCCTCTCTTACCGGGAAATGTCTCCTAGTGCTTCCACTGAGCCATGGTAGCTTGCCACTGCTCCGGAACACTTAGGCTGGCCGGCATGTGTTCTTCTTCGTTCCTGTGTCTGTCCCTACGGGGAAATGTCATGCGATGAATACCGGAGTCCTGTTAGCCCGCTACAGCCCGGTTTACCGGAGTCCTGCTAGCCCAGTGCAACAGCCTGGATTCACTCGCTGATGACCGACACGTTCGATGCTGGGTCATGTATGCCTGTCCCTGTAAGTTAGTGCCACTTTGGGTTCACGACTAGCCATGTCAGCCCGGGCTCCTTGTCATATGGATGCTAGCGACACTATCATATACGTGTGCCAAAAGGCGCAAACGGTCCCGGGCAAGGTAAGGCGACACCCGTGGGAATACCATGCGTGAGGCCGCAAAGTGATATGAGGTGTTACATGCTAGATCGATGTGCCATTGAGTCGGGGTCCTGACATTTCAGATTTGAACCGTTTATGTTATCACCATTGTATCCATGTTCTAGATCCGATCTTGCAAGTTATAGTCACCTACTACGTTTTATGATCCGGTAACCCCGGAGTGACAACAGTCGGGACCACTCCTAGTGATGACCGTAGTTTGAGGAGTTCATGTATTCACCATGTGTTAATGCCTTGTTCCGGTTCTCTATTAAAAGGAGGCCTTAATATCTCTTAGTTTCCAATAGGACCCCGCTGCCTCGGGAGGGTAGGACAAAAGATGTCATGCAAGTTCTTTCCATAAGCACGTATGACTATTTACGGAATGCATGCCTACATTATATTTATGAACTGGAGCTAGTGCTGTATCACCCTAGGTTATAACTGTCTCATGATGAATATCATCCAACGAGTCATTGATCCAATGCCTACGAATTTATCTCATATTGTTCTGGCTAAGTTCCTACTATTGCTACTGCTATCGTTACTGCTACAAAATCACTGCTATCACTGTTACTGTTACTGTTGCTACTGCTACCATAATCAAAACTATCATATTACCGTGCCACTAATCACTTTGCTGCAGATAATTAATCTCCAGGTGTGGTTGAATTGACAACTCAGCTGCTAATACTTTCAAATATTCTTTGGCTCCCCTTGTGTCGAATCTATAAATTTGGGTTGAATACTCTACCTTCAAAAACTGTTGCAATCCCCTATACTTGTGGTTTATCAAGACCTTTTTCTGGCGCCGTTGCCGGGGAGCATAGCTATATTTTTTGAGTCACTTGGGATTATTATCATATTATCACTATGAAGAATCTGAAGGATGCCAAGACTAAGATTTTCCCCTGAAAGACGAGGGGAGGTAAGGAACTGCCATCCAGCTCTGCTTTAGATTCACCTTCTGTTATAAGTAAACTTGCAACACCACAACATGCTATTACTTCTAATATGTCACAAGTTATTGATGATGCTACTTCTCCTATGAATGCTACTCATGATGATGCTAGTACCTTGCTTGATGATGATGTGCCATTAGGTGAATTTCTTGATGAACAAATTGCTAGAGTAAGACAACATGATATTGTTGAATCTAATGATGAACTTGAAACTGAAAATATTGAAAGACCTACTAGAACTAGTCCTCCTAGATATGAATTGCCAAAGGTACCGGAAGGTTATACTATGAGTGAGGAGGCAACTAGAGATATTCTTGCTTGTAAGGATAGAGATGATCTAGAGAAATTATTATGCAAGTATAAGGAAAGATCTCTGAATTCTAAAATCAAATGTGATCCTGAGTTTGCTACTTAACCTATTTTTATTGATGATAAGGATTATGAATTCTCTGTTGACCCAGAGTTAATCACTTTGGTTGAATCTGATCCTTTCCATGGTTATGAAACTAAAACTGTTGTGGCACATCTTACTAAGTTGAATGACATAGCCACCCTTTTTGCTCAAGATGAGAAGATCCGCTATTACTATATTCTCAAGTTATTTCCGTTCTCATTAAATGGAGATGCTAAAGCTTGGTACAATACTCTTGCTCCTGGTTGTGTGCGTAGTCCCCAGGATATGATTTATTACTTCTCTGAAAAATATTTTCTTGCTCATAAGAAACAAGCTGCCTTTCAGGAAATATTCAACTTTGTGCAAATTGAAGAAGAGAGTCTCCCACGAGCTTGGGGGAGGCTTCTACAATTGCTTAATGCTTTACCTGGTCATCCTCTTAAGAAAAATGAAATACTTGATATCTTCTACAATGGACTAACCGATGCTTCTAGGGATTTCCTAGATAGTTGTGCTGGTTGTGTTTTTAGGGAACAAACTATTGGGCAAGCTGAAGAATTATTGAATAACATATTGAAAAATTATGATGATTGGACTCCTCCTGAAACACCTATTAAACCCACTCCAAAGAAGAGGGGTATCTTATATCTCAGTCCTGAAGATATGCAAGAGGCAAAGAAATCTATGAAGGAAAAAGGTATTAAAGCCGAGGATGTTAAAAAATTACCACCTATTGAAGAAATACATGGACTTGAAGCACCACCACCACCTAAGGTGGTAGAGGTAAAATCTTTTAATGAAATTCAATGATAGTGATGATCCTCGTAATAAACATCCTAGTCAATGCCTTTATGAGTTTGATAATTACATTAGAAAGCAAGATCACCTTAATACAAATGTTATGAAACAATTGAAATACAACTCTGATATGATTGCTCGCTTAAGTGACTTGTTATTCAGAATCTCAAATGATGTTAGAGGCGTAGGAAAGCATGCCTCTATGGTTCAAACTCAGTTAGAACAAGTTGCTAAATCTCAAAGGGAGTTACTTGATGAAATGAACAACAATATAAGTGACTTTGCTGTTAGAGTAGCAACTAGAGGAGGTAAAATGACTCAGGAACCACTTTATCCTAAGGGACATCCTGAGAGAATTGAACAAGACTCTCAAAGAATTAACATTGATGCACCTAGTCCTTCTAAAAAGAAAAAGAAGAAGAAAAATAATAGGACTTTGCATGCCTCTAGTGAACCTGAAATAGAAAAAGCTCTTGATAATGATAATGAAGTTCATATCTCTGATGCTGAAACCTAATCTGGTAATGAACACTCACCTTCTGAAAATGAAAAAGATAATGATGAGGTTCATGAAGATACTCAACCTAATGATAAAGAACCAGATAATGATGTTGAGATAGAACCAGCTGTTGATCTTGATAACCCACAACCTAAGAATAAAAGATATGATAAAAGAGACTTTGTTGCTAGAAAACATGGTAAGGAAAGAGAACCATGGGTTCAAAAGCCTATGCTCTTTCCACCTAAGTCAACTAAAAAGAAAGATGATGAAGAATTTGAACGCTTTGCTGAAATGCTGAGGCCAGTCTTTTTGCGAACTCGCTTGACTGATATCGTAAAAGTACCTCCTTATACAAAGTATATGGAAGACATCATCACTAATAAGAGAAAAATACCGGAAGCTGAAATCTCCTCTATGCTTGCTAAATATACTATTAAAGATGGAGTACCTAAAAAAACTTGGAGATCCGGTAATACCAACTATACCTTGCTCCATTAAAAGAAATTATGTGAAAACTGCTTTATGTAATTTGGGAGCCGGTGTTAGTGTTATGCATTTCTCTTTATACAAAAGACTTGATTTGAATAAACTCACACCTACTGAAATATCTTTGCAAACGGTTGATAAATCAATTGCCATACCTATCGATATTTGTGAGGATGTGCCCGTTGTTGTTGCTAATGTTACTATTTTGACTGAATTTGTTATACTTGCAATGCCTGAGGATGACAACATGTCAATTATCCTTGGTAGACCCTTCTTGAATACTGCAAGAGCTGTTATTGATTGCAATAAAAGCAAGGTCACTTTCATATCAATGGTAATGAGCATATGATGCACTTTCCGAAGAAACAATTCCAAGTGAACGATATTAATGTTATTGAAAAATCTCCGACAATCACTATTGGAAGTTTTCAACTACCTCTACCTACTGTTAGAAAGAAATATGAAATGCTTATTGCTGGGGACATTCATATCCCCATTGAGGTAAGTTAGTGATTTACGAAAGTTCTTCGGTTTCATGCTAATCAAAAGGAGTTGTTAATAAGACTTGATCAACCTTATTAATGGATCATTTTTGAGAGGTATGAAGTTGATGAATTCAGTAAGCACTACCTTCTGTCCCTATCTTTTGTTTTCCATTTTTCTTAGTTAAATAAAATAAAATGCCATGCTTTATCTATTTTTCGAGTTTTCCATGCAATAAAAAATGACCCAAAAATAAAAGTTCTCAGAATGCCCTGAAATTTTAACACGTTTTTTTCTGAATATTTCTGAATTTCGGGTGCAAATAATATCAGAGGGAGGTGCACCAGGTGGGCACAACCCACCTGGGCGCGCCAGGACCCCCAGGCGCGCCCTGGTGGGTTGTTGTCCCCACGTGGGCCCCCTCACTTACTTCTTCTTCCCACATCACTCCATTCACCCAGAAAAAATTCACTATCACTCTCTCTCTCTCTCTCTCTCTCTCTCTCTCTCTCTCTCTCTCTCTCTCTCGTGTTCTTGATCCCGAAACCGCGGAATTCGATCTCGTTGCTCGAAGCACCGTTTCCGAAACTGTTTCAGGGATTTGTTGCTTGGTATGTGACTCCTCCATGTGTCCAATTAGTTTTAGTTTTAGTGGTTTATACTTAGAATAATTAGCTACTCTTGGTGCTGCTGTAGATGAGCTTGCATGTTGAATTCTTAGAGTTCTAAGTAGTTTGAATGCTTGCTATGGCCTCTATACATCCCTATGAGTAGTTGCTATCATTTTTGTGAAGTTTTGTTGAGAAAAATTTTGTGGACTAAAAATTTCAGAATTTTGTTCATAGGAAAAGGATGAGTTTTTTTAGGAAGTTTGCTTCCAAGAAGAAATCCAAGGGGGTTATTGGGGAGTCATCTAACAATGATCTCCATACCCCGAGGTTGGCGGAGCTACGACCGTGCGAGTGGCCGCATAATGCGTTCATGGCAGGGGCTGGAATCCTTCAAGACTTCACCCAATATGCTGCTAATGCAGGCCTCACAGACTTCATCGCTGCTGAATGCGAATAGTATCATATCCTCACAAACTCCTTTGTGAAAAACTTTCTTTTTCATTCTAGGAATAATCCCCCTGAGGTGCATTTTAATTTATATTCTGAAACCCGCCAGATCCCACTTACTGAATTTTGTGACATATGAATGCTTCCTTATGATGGGGATTTGGTAGAGCCTAAGCCCTCAGAGTTTGAAGGTTTTTACCATACTCTGATAGTGGGGATGAGAGAGGAGTATTGGGCACCACTTCCATTAGCTTGCAGTTTCCTGCTGTGCATTATTTTGCCTTATTTATTGCAAAGTGCTTGCTATCGAGAGAGAAGGTGGGTTCACTTAGTGCCCCAGACTTTGTTGTTTTGCGTCGCACACTTTATGGCGACAACACTTATAGCTTGGGAGCTATTGTGGCACGTCGCCTTCACCTTAATAGATTCAAGGGTAAAATACATGGGGGCATTTACGCTACTCGCCTAGCGACTCACCTCAATGTGCAGATACGCCAGCATGATCATCCTTTGCCCAAAGCTTACCTAGATAGAGCAGCTATGAAGGACCACTAGTTTATTGCTGCTGATTACCCTAATATTGATATGCCTTACAACTTAGTTTTCAGTGAGAAAACTCGTAATATTATTCCCTTGCCTGCACCTGCTTTGTTTGATCATGTTGCCAGGGGCGGATACATGATTATGCCTGAGGACATTGTCGCTTACCGGAACAACCATGCTACGGCACAGGAGGAGCCTCAGCAGTGGGACCCTATGGTGCCTGCTCCCCAGCACTTCAACATTGGACCTCATGGCTTCTACGACTAGTGATTACCAAGTTAGGCCAAAATCTTAAGCTTGGGGGAGTACATATTCCCACCGACATTACATTCATGTTCACACATTTCATTCCAGTTGTCGGTGTCCACACTTTTTCATTGTATCATCCATGGTTAATTTATTTTCTCACTTTGTTCTTGTGTGTTTGAAAAACTTTGAGAAAACCCAAAAATATGTTTATTGCTTCTTTTTGATTTTTCTTCCTAGTTTAAATTGTTGCAGTACTAAAAAGAAAACCCAAAAAGATTTCCTTGTTCTTTTACTTGTTGTGAGCTTTCCCGTGTAAATTGTTTTTCTTGTTTTTGCTTTTCCCTTTTCATTTGCTTGTTTATTGAAAACAAAAATCTCCAAAAATATTTCAGTGTGTTTCTCTGAATTTCTCTTCCTTTTTATTGAGTCATACCAAGGAGAAGACCACGATGAAAATTTTGATGGCTCTCATTTGCATTATTGATCTAATAAAGAGTTCATATTACCTTGTCTTCTCATCTTGAATAAAATGTTTGCAGATTCCAGCTTAGTCGACGACACTCTTGCACTATTATTATTTTTAAATTGTTCGGTCATGCAAGTGAAAGTCAATAATGACGATATTAGATGAACTGACCGTGGAAGAGAGAAACGGGTATGAACTCGACTTGTTCTGTTTTTGTAAATATGTTTAACCTAGTATCCATGATTCAACCTATTATGATCAAACATGTTTGCAATGACAATTAGAGATTATAGTTTCTCATGCCATGCATAAGTAGCTAGGAGTGAATAATGACTTATCTTGGATATCAACATTGCGTTAAAATGATTGTGATGTAGTATGGTGATATGGTATCCTCCTCTGAATGTTCGAGTGGCTTGACTTGGCACATGTTCATGCATGTAGTTGAATCAAAACCAACATAGCCTCTATGATATTTATGTTCATGGTGTTCATATCCTACTCATGCTAGTATCCAATGTTACTTATGCATAATGCATGTTCATGACCGTTGTTGCTCTCTAGCTGGCTGCTTCTCAACCTATTTGCTAGCCTTCGCCTGTACTAACACTACAAAAAAATACACTTCCGTGATGATACGTGTTTGTCATAGTAGGTCACGTTTTTTGTCATGCATGTACATCCATGACGATTTTATAACAGAATCAAGATAGTCATACCTGTGCTATCGTAGAAGTGTTCCATGACATTACCAAAATTATCATCACGGAAGTGTCCACTTCCATGACAATAAATCACGCGTCACAGAAGTGCTTTCGTCAAGGGTGACCGACACGTGGCATCCACCATAACGGAACACTGTTAAGCTATCGGGTCGGGTTTTGGATCCGATAACCCGTTAACAGCCCCGACCAATGGGGATTTTCCACGTGTAAAATCATCATTGGCTGGAGGAAACATGTGTCGGCTCATCACTAGGACAGATGTCATCCACTCATTGGACAGATGGCGCCTATGATACGTCGGCACGTGGCATGGCCCAACAGAGGCCCATTCCTGTGAAAAGGCCGACCCGTTTGACTTGGTCAAAAGGTGGTGGGCCGGGCCATGGAAAGCCTGTTAACGGCCTGTTCGCATATAGCCCATTTACAACCCGCTAACCCAAGGCCCATTACGCCCTATCCGAATTAGGCCCAATAGCGTCATCTGGGCCATCCAATATGATTCCAGCCCGTTTTCACTTCTGGCCCATGTATGGCCCATGACGTCTTTCGGCCCATATGAGGCCCTATGTAACTCTTGGCCTATTAACGGCCCATGGTGAAACTAGGCCGTAATGAACAGTGTATCACTTTACACCGATTAACGGCCCATGGTGAAACATGCCCATAATGAACAGTGTATCACTTTACACCCATTAACGGCCCGTGGTGAAACTGGCCCGTAAAGAACAGTGTATCACTTTATACCCATCAATGGCCCATTATTCCGTTGGGCCGTTTCCAGCCCATGTTATCTTTCGGCCTTCTCAGAGCCCATTTATTCTTGGGCTCATTTCCAGCATTCGTTTACTTACGGCCCGTTACTGTCATTTTCTGCTTGTGGGCCAAATTCAGGCCGTGGTTACAGTCGGCCCATTTGTGGTCCGTTAATACGTTGGGCCATTTTCATAGCGTCATCAAATACAGCCTATTAACGATGGCCCGTTATGGTCGGCCCATGAACGGACGATTCCAACTCTAGCCCATTTACAACCATAATGCGGTCTGTTTGGCCCATGTTTGGCCAATCAATCATACGGCCCGCATAAGTCCCATTGATGATACGGCCCGTAGAAGGCCCATTGTTTCTACGGCCCGTAGAAGGCCCACTGTTTCTACGGCTTGTAGAAGGCCCACTGTTTCTATGGCCCGTAGAAGGTCCATCGTCACTACAGTAAATATTAGCCCGTGGTTATTGTGGCCTAGGTTTAAAAAAATAGGTTATTACAGCCACTAGCAAACCGCGGAAAAAGAATTGCATTGACTACAAGAAAACAAATAAACAAGACAACAAGGACATAAATAAGCAAGCAACTTACGCTAGGCTATCATGGCTATTACACATATTACATCCACTGGGCATCAAAGTTCGCCACCAGTGCAAATATAGGGAACACAGCAGCATATAAACGCCGCAGCAAAACAAGTCCAGAACTGAAACCACTTCAGAAGAGCTCAAGAGACAATATCCTGGGTACCCATAATGCTGGAAAGATGCTTAGCAAGCTTATTAACTTTCTCTTGTTTGGCGCTTAAGTCCTCCAGCGCTTGCTGTTCCACCAGAAAGTATGCATCTGAATTTTGCAGGGACTTCCTCAGTCCTTCGACTTCCTGTCGCATAACATCTGATTGATGTCTTTCAACTTGAAGTTGAGACTCAAGAAGCCGAACTGATTCAGGCAACGAGTTCGAAGAACTGGTGCCAACAGTGGTAGCCAGTAACTCGAACACTACATCAAGACAGGACTTTGGGGTTGTCTCAGTGTCTTGAATATAGTTTTTATCAGCTTTCTTGGAGACCAATAGGGATGTCTCACTATCTTGAACCTTATCTGCATTACTTCCTTTACCATTGCATAACAGGGTACTCTTCTCCAATATTTTGTTCGCGTTCTAAAAGAGAAACAAACAAACACATCTCAGGTTTATAATGTAGTATTTGAAACTCATTTTGGTAAACCAGTTCAGTAGTAAGGTGGACAGGATAACAACATGAAACAAACATATATCTATGTAGTATGGTCACTGTATTGTCTATATCATTCTAGTTTATGCTGCCAAATCAAGATAGATACAGTTCGAATCATATCTATTTAAGACAAAGCAGCATAGACAGAATATAAGTGTGGTAAGCTACACAGCAATAACAACACTTGTAATGTGCATGGCATGAGAACATCACTGTTTATTCAATTGAAACTGAAATCAACATAGAGCAAGTTACAACAGTAAACAGCCAAACACATTGAAGAAACAGGTTTAAAACATACCTGTTGCGCCATTGGAGTTTCAGTTGCATCCTTCAAATTTGAAATTAGTTGGTATCAGTAAATACAGTGATGCAAGAGCAAAGTAGTATGAACCATAGCTACGGAACCTGACCCGAGAACAATTCTTCTTCTGCTTTAAGCGTTGACTTCGGGTTCGGAGTGGTGGTCCTCGTGATTTTGGCACTGCAGTTGCCTTACTAACTGCTCGTGTTTGGGTGCTCTGTGGTGGAGACGGTGCTGTGTCAACGGGAACTGGGTGTCTATCTACTGGGGTTGGGGTTAGAAGGGGTGTAGCTGGTTCTTTGTCCAACTGGGTAGGGGTACAATCTGCATGAGTGTGGGTTATGTGTGGTGGGGCTGGTTCTTGGGCAATTACAATCGTGGTTCTATCTGCATTGACAGGTAGCACGATCTTTTCTGAAGACCGTGTTTTTACTCCCATAGATACTTCCATCACTCCCTCCAATTGAAATGGCTGATAAACAACAAAAGTAATTGAATGTACATACATTGTAAGATAGACAAGTGCAATGGATAGTAGGGAAGAAAACAAGGTGGCATTGCATGATATAATTCACATATAAGATGACTGGCTAACCAGGGTGGCATTGCAAAATTCACATATATGATGCTTGGCTAAACAAGATGGCATTGCATGATTCACATATATGCTAAAGAAACTAAACAAATGGCATTGACACAAAGCATGTCTAAACTAAGTAGATGACATCTTTAATGTATACAGTAAGCAATGCAAGGCACCATATGCATGATATTACCAACATCAGCATGCCAAGTTAGAGCGAAGACCTCATGGGGTAAATAGGAGTGGTCTTCTCCTTCTGAATCCCCCTCAGAACAGTTATCTTCCTCTTGATTATGATCCGAAATGGGTGGAGGGGGGGCTGCCTTTGCGCCCACCATGGAATGACGTCTGCATGAAATTTTATTGCCACGCAAGGCTCGTCTCTTTTGCTCTACATGATCAGTTCCATTGTGTACAGTAACTGGCATGCATAGGAATAAAACATAGTGAGATTATGTAAGGAGTGCATGCACAAATCCAGAGTGATGGTTGCAAACTATGGATAGACCCAAAACCAATGATAGAAGGCAGATAATAGCTTTAGTTAAAAAATACAGATAATGGCTCCTTTAATGTTTGTTTGCACTTACTCTCGAAAAAAATGTTTGTTTTCACCCAACATGAAACTCATAGTAGACACCGGAGATTAACCAGATAGTAGATAGATAGTACTGATTGCTGCCCCAATATGTACCCCACAACCATTTAAAAACTCAAGTTTCAGCATTAGTTTGGACCTGACTCGGAGTCTAATAGGTGAACAGGACGATAAAGTAGCATGTCATCATATTAAGCGACGTATAACGTAAGCATAAACGGAAGAGTGCAACCTCTCTTGCGGACCCGTGTAGTCCTCAAGGTCATCCGCTCAGTTGATGATGGTAATGCAGTTGTCGTGGTTGCCGGCAGCGGGGAAGAAGATCTGAGGCGGCAAAAGACAGTCTGGAGAGTGGATCCCTGCTGTGGTGAACCCTTCCGTTGTTGGAGCAGCTGAGCTTGGGTGGAAAACAGCGCCGCAGGAGCAGGACAAACCACACAAGGTTTTCTTTGACACATATCTGTAACAGAAGTAATTGAGTAAGGGCTTGTTTGAATTTGAGGATTCTAACAATGCAGCGATAGGAAATAGACAAGAATAGGACAGGAATGCACGTGCAAAATAGAGAATTTAAAAACACAGAATTTCCGCCAATCTAGGTGTTTGATTCACAACAATTGGAAGATCACATGATGCAAAAAAGCATGGTGAGATTAAGTCAAACCACAAGAAAATGTACGGTTATAATGCTATTATGCTACTATCTCTTAGTCTTGTGCTTGATGAGTAGGAATACGAAAAGGAGGAGAAGTGGAAATTAGAATTCCTACGGTTTTTCTTTCAAGGAGACACTAAAGGAACAAATCCTACAGTTTTCCTTTGCTCCAATCCTTTGCACCAAATTCATGAAAAGTAGTACCGTAGGAAACATTCGAATTCCTATGTTTTTCATTCACTTTTCCTTTCAAGCACTGGCGATTCTAGTAGGCAGGCTTGAGCAAGGAAAATCCTACACTAAAAAAATGTTTTTGTGCTACTTCTATTACTTTGGACCCAGGCCACTGCCATACTAGCTCAACTCCCAGGCCCATCGACAAATGCACAGCTCAAACGCGCAGAGATAAATAATGATGGCGTTCAAGAGAGTCCATCACAAATAGCTAAGTTGCCTGGTACCTGACTGCTTGTCATATAGTAGCATAAAATAATCGTATTTCCCGTTACTACGAGTGCTCAGCGGACAATATATATAACATGTAGAGTAAAAAAGAGATGCAACAAGTGGACAACCTCTTTGGCGAAGCCATGTCAATCTCAGCGTGATTGGGATGGCCGGTGAGGATGATCCGACTGACTTGGCTGTCGGAGGAGGGAAGAAGATCTTAGGCGTCTGGAGATGGAGCCTGAGGTACTGCTCCGCTGTGATGGAGAGTTTTGTCGTTGGAGCAGCTCCGGTGAGTTGTACGACGCCGAGGCTGAAGCAGGACAAGAGAGACAACGAACAACGTTAACCTGAGTGGAATTCTAATAGCATCTCTAATACATGACGTAAAATACATAACCACAAAGTGCTAGATGTAAAATACATCAGCCGCTCATCTCTGAACTTAACTGTCGAAACTGAATTTACCTGTCGAAATTGAACTTAATTGTCGAAACTGAATTTTGCTGTCAAAACTGAATTTTGTTGTCGAAACTGAACGCACTAGCAAGGTGAGGCTACACGTCGGTCGACTGACTTTTTCATCTCTGGTCAGTCGATTTTGCAGGTGTTGGATACGAAACCAAGGGCCTACGGTTCATCTTCAACCTCCACCCCCCTGAGTCGCCTACCACCACAGGCCAAACAGCAGCCCCCCCGCCGCCCGGGACCGGCGGTGCGCCACCCCGCCTGCCCCGGAAAAACTCCCCACCGCCGCCCCGGCCATCCCTCTAGGCCCCTCGTGCCGAGCTTTTTCTCCGGCGATCCCCACGCCACCGCCCCGCCAACGCCCAGCCACCGCCGGCGACCACCGCCCCCACCCTGAACCCTAGGATAGATAGTGGGGTACCTCTCCACCGAGCCCCCTCCCCGCTACGGCTGGTTCTTCCTTCACCCTGGCGAGCCCCCCCTGAAAATTGACTGACCCAAAAGTTGATTCAATCGACTGAAGTGTAGCTAAATCGGAGTAGCATCGCAAGCAAGAGCAAGAGCGAGAGCAGCAGCACGAGCAAGAGCAATAGCAAGAGCAGACCAGGCAGGGGACCAGGAGCAAGAGCGGAGCAGCAGCGCGAGCAAGAGCTAAAGCAGCAGCAGCTCCTACTGATGTGGACGTCACCGCCGAGGGAGCGACGCCGTGGAGGAAGTGGCCGGCGACGCCGCCGTGGATGGAGCCGCCCCGTGTTGGCTCGGGACCGAGCGCCGGTAGCACCGTGAGATCGAATCAAGAAGAAAATGCGGCGATTAGTGTACAACCTCTTTGGTGGAGCCGATTAGGCCACAGCTTCATCCGAGGAAATGGTGATGATGATGCTCTTCCGGTGGTGCAGGCGAAGACGGCAGTGTGGGAATGGAGGTGGCGCAAAAGACGAGGGGAACGTCGGGGCAGCTCCTTGGAGGTGGAGGACGGGGTGGCTGAACCGGGGGGACAATGAGATCGACGACGGATCCTCATCCGATAAGGTGGATGAGGGACGTCGAGGTGTTGCTGTGGACGACGTCATCGGGGAAGAGGCTCCAGCTGGGTGGCGGACGGAGCAAGGTGTGGGGTTTCATCACGGGTTTTCGCGGCCTCGGTGTACGAATGGGTGGGCGGATGGGATGGCAGTGGGGAACCATGGCTTAGAGACGCGCTTGTCTGAAATGTGGGGTAAGTTACAAAAGTCCCCCCACCGATTTGAGGCGGCTCTTTCGGTTCAGGGGTACCACGGGCATTTTGCGTGTCGGGATTTCACAGGAGGTGGGAGTTTTCGCGCGCGTTGTAATTTCGGAATAGCAATGCGCGGGTTGAGATGGAGGGAGTTGTCGGAACACAACGAGACAAAGATATATCTTAAATATTTCGGGCTAATGATACGTCTCCAATGTAGCTATAATTTTTTATTGCTCCATGCTACTTTATCTATTGTTTTGGACTATAATGGGCTTTATTTTCCACTTTTATATTAGTTTTGGGACTAACCTATTAACCGGAGGCCAAGCCCAGAATTGCCGTTTTTTGCCTATTTTAGTGTTTTGAAGAAATGGAATATCAAACGGAGTCCAAACGGATGAAACCTTCGGAAACATGATCTTCTCACCGAACGTGATCCAGGAGACTTGGACCCTACTCCAAGAAGTGCCAGAGGCGGTCACGAGGGTGGGGGGCGCGCCCTCCCCCTGGGCGCACCCACCTACCTCGTGGGCCCCCTGACGCTCCACCGACATACTCCTTCCTCTTATGTATACCTACGTACCCCCAACAGATCGGGGACGGAGCCAAAAACCTAATTCCACCACTGTAACTTCTTGTATCCACGAGATCCCATCTTGGGGCCTGTTCCGGAGCTCCGCCGGAGGGGGCATCCACCACGGAGGGCTTCTACATCATCACCATAGCCCCTCCGATGAAGTGTGAGTTGTTTAGTTCAGACCTTCGGGTCCATAGTTAGTAGCTAGATGGATTCTTCTCTCTTTTTGGATCTCAATACAATGTTCTCCCCCTCTCTCGTGGAGATCTATTCGATGTAATCTTCTTTTTGCGGTGTGTTTGTTGAGATCGATGAATTGTGGGTTTATGATCCAGCTTATGTATGGAAAATATTTGATTCTTCTCTGAATTCTTTTATGTATGATTAAGTTATCTTTGCAAGTCTTTTCGAATTATCCGTTTGGTTTGGCCAACTAGATTGGTAGTTCTTGTAGTGGGAGAAGTGCTTAGCTTTGGGTTCAATCTTGCGATGACCTTACCCAGTGACAGAAAGGGTTGCAAGGCACGTATTGTATTGTTGCCATCGAGGATAACAAGATGGGGTATTTATCATATTGCATGAATTTATTCCTCTACATCATGTCATCTTGCTTAAGGCGTTACTCTGTTTTTAACTTAATACTCTAGATGCATGCTGGATAGCGGTCGATGAGTGGAGTAATAGTAGTAGATGCAGAATCGTTTCGGTCTACTTGTCACGGACGTGATGCCTATATACATGATCATTGCCTGGATAACCTCATAACTATGCTCAATTCTGTCAATTGCTCAACAGTAATTTGTTCACCCACCGTAGAATACTTATGCTCTTGAGAGAAGCCACTAGTGAAACCTATGGCCCCCGGGTCTATTCTCATCATATCAATCTCCATCGCTTTATTTACTTGCTTTTGCTTTTACTTTTTACTTTGCATCTTTATACCAAAAATACCAAAAATATTATCTCTATCAGATCTCACCCTCGTAAGTGACCGTGAAGAGATTGACAACCCCTAAGCGTTGGTTGGGAGTAGCTATCATTTTGTGTAGGTACGAGGGACTTGCGCGTGGTCTCCTACTGGATTGATATCTTGGTTCCAAAAAACTGAGGGAAATTATTACGCTACTGTACTGCATCATCCTCTCCTCTTCAAGGAAATCCAACGCAGTGCTCAAGAGGTAGCAGCTAACAAGGCGCGGGTTGAAGAGGCCGGAGTTTCGCAGCATGATAGACAAAGACGCTAGCTTGAATTTTTGGCATAACAAGGCGCGACTTGAAATTTTGGAAGAACAAGCTTAATGTGTACAAAAAGAAAGACAATTTGCACCTCAACACGCACAACACACACACAAACACCATTTAGACTAGAGTAAGGTACACGTGCATTGCACGCATGAGATTTGGCAACCAATTTATGAATAAATACCACATTATAGCATGTAAGCTTTGAGTCATATATGCATGATGTAGATGTCCGTTTAATTCTTATAGTTCATTTCATTCAAAATCATCTAGTTTTTATAAGAAAGCTAATCTATTTTAAGATTCATGGAATTGTGCGTTGTAAGACATAAAGTAAAACAAATAATGGCAAATCATGTAGAAAAACATTTGCGCAATTCTGATACGGAAGATTCCAGAACAAATAAGAAGTGCTTGTGTTTTGATGTTTGTGCATTATGCTTAAGTTCAACCATGGAGTCTTCTAGATTATACATGTGGCGAAATCTGGTGGAATCTAGATGATACCCAACGGCCAGTAGTGCTCAAATTTGCCATCTTTGGACCATCGGATTCGCCTCATCCAACGACCATCTTTGAAAGTTAAAGTTACCCACACACAATATAAAAAATATAAAATATAATATATATATATAGGGGTATAGATATAGATATGTGATGCGAAGGCCGCCCATCATCTCCAATTAGAATAGTGTGTCCATGCATGGATGCGACGTGGCCAAATGATGTCTGCCATCGGTATCTCAAATTCAAATCAGTCTGACCTTGTTCAATGTGTATACATTACAACATGCTCGTTTCCAAACCACACCGCGCAGATCTCCGTTATATTCATGGATGCATGGGTTTCAAACATCAGGATCTCTTATTCAAATATTTGAATTCAACTTTACATTGATTATGACCTCACCCAGTCTTTTACACCCACACAGTCGTCTTCTCTTTATAATTGTACCACTAACTTTCTCTCGTGCATGCATGCACACACACTACCAGTCGGCATTATCTATCGCACACATGCAATCTTTTTCTTCAGGTCGGTCTCCCATGAAGGCACACACCCACACACACACCCTCCCCATCATATCGGGCATTCTTTATCTCTCACGCGTTCATGTGCAACGATCGATGTTCCTCTATGTATGTGTGTATATAGCTAGGTCTTTCATAGTTTTCCACACAAACCGATCAATCGATATATCCAGTGAGGTCTCACCCTCTTTCCCACGTCCACATCGATCAATCTATACCTCTCTATATAGGATTAACATATATAGCTAATACACCCACATTAATTATATATCCAACGTCCCCCTCTCATCATCCATGCCTTCCGCTTCATCTCTCAGACGCATGCACAATGGCGAAGACAGGGGGCAGTAAGGGCCCTGCCCCCCTAACATCACTATATATCGATGCTAATATGAATGTGATCATTAGGCAATTGCTAGTAAAAATGGTTTAAGTTCATGAATTGGCCCTCCTCGTAAAGGATTAGCAATGCTTGGCCCCTAGCTCATTTATTTTTCATGGATCCGCCACTGCACGCAACAGTGCACGTTCTCGCCCCCTCCCTCTAAATATCAATCTCGCACTTGTGCACTCCTTCATAGTCTCCCTCCACTCGGCCCCTCGCACCATCTTCTAGCCACCCACTGGATTTTGCCACATGTACAATCTAGGAGACTCCATGGTAGAACTTAAGCATAATGCACAAACCTCAAAACAACAGTGGTTCTCCTTTGTTCTAGAATCTTCCGTATCGTAACTGCCTAAACTTTTTTTTCTAGTTGAATTGCCATTATTTGTTTTTTACTTTATGCTTTACAACGCACAATTCCATGAATCATAAAATAGATTAAGGGATTCTTTGATTCAAAGGATTCTCAAAGGAATTTTGGAGGATTCTAATCCTTAGGAATTTTTCCTATCTTGGTTATTTGTTTGTAAACCATAGGATTTTTTCCATATGATTCATTTGCACTAGATTTCATAGGAAACATCCCATTCACTCAAACCTCTTTGAAAGAATTATGCATTTTTCTATGCACAATCAAAGACTCATACAATCCTGTAGGATTCAAGACGATATTCCACTATAATCCCATGTTTTTCCTATTCCCGCGTTCTTAGCTTTTTTATAAAAACTAATTGATTTTGAATGAGATGAACTATACGAATTAAACGAAGGGCTACATAAGGCATATATGACTTAGATCTTACATGCTATAGTGTGGTATTTTTTCATAATTTGGTTGCAAAATCTGATGCGTGCAATGCACGTGTACCTTGCTAGTATTTCGAGTATGTGCAAAACACGTAAATTAGAGTACCAATGGCACGCTACACAGTGTCTCTCTTACAGTTCATGAAGCCACGTGGCACATGTGGAGGCATTGTCGCGACCTCCTTGCATGGATTGATCACAGTGACGTGTTGCTGGTTCTAGAAGAATGTACTCGTCCTCCCTGAGCCATACTGGTGGTACATGCACGAAGCGAAGATGTGCACGCATGCCATGCACACTCATCCCCTCGCACGCACACGCGGGTACACGGTCGGACGCAATTTTGTACCAAGATCCACCCCATGTGATAATTTGACGCGTGTAAAGTTGTTCACTTCATTGATGGTTAATTAATACAGTGCATGCAAATTGAGTGGACATGAGGGCGGAAGAAAGACATTATTACTCCACTGCGTGCATGCGAGTAGTGAAATCATGGGTTGCTAGTAGTACTTCCATTGGTCTCCTTCATATTTTGTGCCAATTTTTGACAGTAACATAATATTTACGCATTTGAGCAGTGTAGTACTTGAAATTTATGTTTCGCTAAACTCATCGGGAGCCGTTTCGGGCCTCAAAACCAAAACCATCAATTAATCTTTACCTTGTTCCCATCACATTCGTAAGCCTGCTCACACCTAATAGTGCGTACCAAACCTGAACGTGTTCCCACTATGCAGGTATTAGTACTAGTGCTAGTACTTAGGTTATAAAAAGGGGAACTACCTAACCGAAAATTACTCTACCTTTCCTCCTCATAAGTGCTTCTTCTTCGTCCGTCATTGCCATGGCTGGTGAGCAGAGCTCTAGGTAGAGAACTACTCATAACAAGGGAGTGGCAACCAAGGCTGCAGAAAAAAAAGAGAGGGCTCGCCGCCACGGAGAGACCTCGAAAGATCTCTCACGGGCAGGTGATGGCTCCCAAGAGCGCCCTAGCCGCGGAGGCGAACATGCCGAGCCGGCAGAGCTGGAGTCGTTATCCCTCGACGGCATGCCCGATCAGCTCAATAAGCAGGAGGAGTTCATCCAAGGCTTGATGGAGTTACTGAAGGAGAGCCTCAACGACATGCCCGCTGAGCTCAATAAGCAGGGGGAGTTGACCGCCGGCTTGGTGATACTGCTGAAGAAGAGCATTGCCTCGGAGAAGAAGGCGACCGGTGAAATCCTGCGACTTCAGGAGGACAAGGCGAAGCTCTGCCACGAGATCGACCTATTGAAGGAGAAGAACGCCCACTGGAAGAAGCTGCATGAGAATAGTAGTTCCTCGATGAAGATGCTGCATGCCCTCGTCATGGAACAGAAGGAGGAGTTGGCAAAGCTCCGCATCGAGCACCCGACTACTATCAAGGTACATAAATGCGGCTGTGGAACAAATGATGAAGGCTCACGTTGAGAAATCCCGCGTCGTGGACAGAATGAAGAAGATGGCGGAGGAGACGCGCAAGGATATGGAGGTCGTGGAGGCGGTGAAGAAGCAGTTACGACTCCACGGTGAATTAGATCATTTGGGGTGATAATCTTCCTTCTTCTTTTGCTCCTGTGTTTCATCTTTTGCTTCGGGTGTTTCACCGCACGTGTCACGTTCTCTGCGAGGCATGAATAGAACAATTCTTTTTTTAGGGAATGAATAGAACAATGCTAACAATGAGATGACTAGCAAATTAGATTATTTTTATTGCCATATGGCACTAGGCTGCGGTGTTTTGTGCTCCTCCATCGCAGTACTACTCCGGTGGAAAACTTGAGTATACCGCATGGTTCTTTGCTCCTCCTCAGGTCGTCGGCGCATTTATACGAGTAGTCAAATCACAAGGCCCCACCTTCCAGCAGTAATTAGCCGTCGAATCACAAAGGCCCTCGCCTCTCGTGAAACCGACCGAGCTAGACTGCCCCGCCCTCTAGCCTTTTAAAAAATGTATATACTCTACTTTTGTACAGTAGTAGTATCGATGAATTGCGCCATGGAGCAAAACTTGAAATTAAAAAAAGGCGGTACATATAGAGAGCGCTCATCGCCAAATTATGCATATAGTACTATTAAAAAGGCTTGTCACAATAATGGTGTCCAGCACAAGTGCACAACCCACCCCTCAAATAAAACTAAGCACCCTAGAATTCTTTGACAAAACTAAGCTTCCTGAAATTCTTTGACAACTAAACTGCTGGCTATATGATGTTGGCCATATATATTGTATGTATATAATGTGAAGAAACGAGTGGTAGTACTATACCAACTAAAAGATAAAATGTAAGAAATACTAGTATGTACGTACTGAAGAGTTAAAGTAACGAGAAGAAACATAACATAGTTCTGCTGGGGGCTCAGCACAACACACCCCTCAAATTAAATTAAGCACACCTTAAATTAAACTTTGCAACTATTCCGGAGACACTGCATTAGAACCACCATGAGCAACGACACTGCCACCTTACTCGGAGTCCTCGTCCACGTCCTCGACTTCGTCCTTGTCCCTCTTCCTCTTGGCCGATACTTCTTTGCTTGAACCACACACTTGGCTGTTGCTCTTCATCCAACCCTTGTAGATATTGAAGCAAAGGTAGCCATCCATTGCAGTGTAGTGGATGTGGTCTATATCTAGTACATTCCGCTGCCATGCATAATGATGAAACGTGTATGAAGGTTTCTCTAGTTTACCGTACGAAGAATGAACTATGGCTCCTGCTAGGGTCAGCATTGAAGGCTGACGATAGGACACCAGCCGATTCTTGTAGAGGTCGAAGGTGTTGCCTACAACGAGGCCTATCCGACCCAGGACTTCTTTGTCGTTACCAAAGTCTACAGTAACGAATTTGACTAGGTTGCTCTCGAGGAAGTCCTTAAAATCCAGGCATTCAACGTCGGCATGGAATATGTGGTAGACCAAGCATAAGTCATGCACGCAAACCTGGATCACGGCGGGCTTCTTCCTCTCTTCGTCCTTTAGATCCTTCTCTCATCCCAGGACTGTGGTGTACTCAACATCTAGCCCAGTGACCCACTCATCATCTGAGTCTTCGAACATGCGTCTGAAGCGAGAAAGGCATCATTTCACCATCGCGAAAGAACGGGTGTAGATGACGTCGAACTCATCACTGGTGATGGTTCTAACCTCGTACTCACCGCCGATCGTGGAGATTTGGGACGCCATGGATTTGGGAGGAGGGTTAGGATTAGTGGAACTGCCGTAATGTGAATGGACGAGACGACTAGGAGCGAACCGCCATAGTATTGAAGGACAGAATCACGCCAGTTGCTCGCGCAGTCGCGCCCTTGGAGATTTAACACGGTGCGTTAGGCTATCTGATGTTGGCATGTCGTACATAGTCATCACTTAGTCACTCATACTACAACAAGGTTGGCTATAAGGTTTGGCTATAAGTGTATTTTTTTACTTCTCTCTATCTCTTCGTACGGAGTATCTCACTGGGTGGAAAGGCATGCAAATTCCCAAACCGCTCCCTACACCCTAAATCGAATTTTTTGCCTAACAAGTTGTGCCGTGCAATTGGAATTCCAACTCGAGTACTACTACTAGTAGGAGTACCAGGGGCCAATTGTTTTAGGCTTCTAGATTAGTAATCCCATAACTACTACCTCTGTCCTGGTTTATTGGTCCCCATTGTAATCAGTGTCAGATTTTGATCATAAATTTAACTAATGAAATGTTAGTGCATGTCACATGCACTAACACTTTATCAGTTAAATCTTTGGTCAAAATTTAGCACAAATTACAATGGTGAGGAATAAACCAGGATGGAGGTACTGTACTACTAGTACTAGTTTAGAAGCCCAAATAAATGAGTGAGACTCCCGTGCAACGCCGCCCTCTACACTAGTACTACTACATCGGTCGTGGTTTATCCCCCATTGAATTTGATATGAAGATTTAACTGACAAAATGTTAGTACATGTCAACAAAAACAATATCGTATTTGAACATAGTTTTCAATGATATAATTTTAGGTGACATGCATCATCATTTATCGTACTATATATAATGTTAGTTCAATTTCTGGTCGTACTAATCTATAGTAGTAAGGTGCCCGTGCACGAAAGAGTGAAATGCATTGATTGGGGTGTTGTTTATTTTGACAAAGGATGTGGGGGTCATCTCATGTGTAACAGGTATCGATAGGTTTCTTCAGATATTATTTCATCTCTAGAGCTCACAAACATCCGAGTGAAATAGATAAAAAAAGTATCTTTTGCAAACAAAAGCGTTCAACTGTTCAACCTGCATCCAAAACTTGTGACGAAATTACTCTTATTGTGCTTTGGAGGAAATGGTTCATCATAAGTCTTTCACCGGTACTGTAGTAAAAATTCATACATGGAAGATTCTAGACTAAACCATAAATGGATACACTTTTATTCATGCGCGATACTCCAATAGAGCAAGATCATGCATGGAAGTCTCCACATGCTTAGACAGCGGATTACATTGAGCGAAGACTAATGATCAACATTTAACTTAGTAATGCAGATGTCCAGGTGAACCTCCTTGGAGTCCCCATGCACATTGTTGGGGGTCAAATAATACCATGCGCCTTCCATGTCCACATCGGCGGGAAAGTCCCAGCTCGGCGGAGTCCAAGTCAGCTCGACGTAGCCAGTGTCGCCACCCACGGACCTCCGAGGGGTAGTAATAGTGATCACGCACCCGTACATCGGCCTCATGTCAGTGTCAGCGTCAGCGGCGTCTCCACTGACGCACACTACAGAGATGTGGCGGTGGCCTACGCGGGCCTCGCCGGTGGCCACGACCAAGAGGAAGACGCTGCCGTCCTCCTCCGAGACTACCAGGCGGTGCTGATCCTCCAGCGACTCCGACACGGTGAACGGGTAGCACGTCTCGTACTTGATGTTCTTCGCCAAGGGCCAGTACTGATCGCCGCACGCCTGCGTCAGGTGATGCATGATGTCCGCCGGCGAGCCCCAAAATGGCACCGGGCACTCATAGCAGTAGACGAAGGGCTCCTTGGAGGCATCGACCAAGCCGTCCATGAAACGGGAGTGGCTGTAGGGGATGTTCCGCCAGTTGAATATATGAGCAAGTTACTATGAGATTTACTACAAAATAAATCATGACGGCTATAACAGAGATTAAACTAATCATGCGGACTAGCATAGTAGATGAACAGATCGAGTCTAGGACACAGACTAGAAACATGAATTCTACCACGATTTTGAACAGGAAGGACAAAAACACATACGGTGCAACAGGAGCAGCACCATTGGCATTGAGGTTGTCGCCCATGTCATTGAGGAATAGGTTGCTGAGGTTGGGGAAGAAGTCGTCGTCCGTGAAGTCGTCGCTGCTAGCAGTCGCGAGAGTGCGCTCCCCAAATGTCAACAGCGCTCGCCGAATGGAGCGCATGAGGGAGTGGTTGTAGGGAATGTTGCGGCCGCCGAATGGAGCGCAGGAGTAGCCCACGAAGCAGTAGATGGTGCTCCTCCCTAGTCTCTATTCTTATCTCTATCTCTACTACTCTTCTTTGTTTTTATAATATACTAGTTGTAGTTGTCAAATCGAATAGTACTGCGCCGTCCACTGCACGCCCGGCTGAACACGCCTCCTCGCCTCCATTAAACCCGCATGCAAACCGAGAAACCTACTCCGGCCCGTGGGAGGAAATTTGCCGGTTGCCGCGGGAGGGTTATTCTGCAAATTTTCAGCAACTTAGCATGCGACCGTTTGATCTCAGATCCAAGGGCTGCCAGTAGCCCGTATCATGGTCGCACCTACCACGACCGTCGCATCGCACGCGCGGTCGCGCCCTTGGAGATTTAACACGGTGCGTTAGGCTATCTGATGTTGGCATGTCATACATAGTCATCACTTAGTCACTCATACTACAACAAGGTTGGCTATAAGTGTATTTTTTTACTTCTCTCTATCTCTTTCTTCGTACTCCCTCCATCCCATAATATAAGAATGTTTTTGACACTAGGGTAGTGCCAAAAACGTTCTTATATTATGGGACACATGGAGTACTAGTATTTATTGCATTTGCCAAGGAGCGACCTCTTCCAATGAAATGGTGTTGCTAAGTTTGCTTCATTTAATTAGCTATAGACTCAAAATTGTCTTTTCACCTAGGTACACGTGCTTAGCACCGTTTCTTCCTTGGGTCACCAAACTAGTCTCTCTCTTCTTGATTAACTTGCCACATCAGACTTTATGTCTATGTGGCAAGCTTAGCACATGTAGGAGCAAGTAAGTACAATAGTGCGCTTTACATGGCATTTTTGCATATGTGGAGGAAAGAGAGGCAAGGAAAAAGTGGAGAAGTGGGCTCTCATGCAAGAGCCAACCTCTACTACATGGTGGAGCATTGGGAGAGGCACCTGTATGGAGGTGGTCAGGAATCAGGTGACTCACGTCGGTCGTAGTGCCGCAATTAAAATGATAATGGCAAGTCAAATCACGGGGCCCCACCTGTCCAGCAGTAACTCGCTGTCAAATCACACAACCCTACATTTGCAGCAGGCTACTCCCTCATCTTCTCGCGTCTCTGTCGAACCGACTAGGCGGAACTTCCCCGCCGCCTACCGCACAGGAAAAGCCCCGCCCTCGACTTTTAAATAGTATACAGTATACTAATTTTGTATCCATGGATTGCGCCATGGAGTAAAGCCTCTAGAAAACGGCGGTACACATGTACGGAGTATACAACATGCCCATCGCGTTCGCGTCGCACCCCAGACGGTTGGTCGGTCTGGCACGCTGCTCTCTGAATGGAAGAAACATCATATTGCATTTGCACACACATGTGGGACCACAATTGAGAACCGACCATAGGCACACTCCCCGGCCCCGCAAGTCGGGTGACTTAATAGAAGAGGGAGACAAGCGATAGTACTAGAGAAGTGTTGTACTACGTTGGTGCCTGGACGATCCCTGCAAGACATGGAAGATCAATTCATCCATGCATGTGACTAGACTCCAGCAGACACGCCTGGATTGGCTATCGTCTACATTGTGCAGGCTGTGTTGTACATGGCTGTAGTTGTGGTGAGAAATCTAAAAAAAGGTTTCTTGTCATCTCGCAAAATTAGGTGTCATGTGTTTTGGATCACTGCGAGGGTTAAACAGCGACAACTAAGTTGGGCTAGTCATTGGGGGCACATGCACGAAGACTACTCGGCTGCCATCTAGGTCAAGTCGGCTATGTTAATTAGGACATCTATCGACGGACCCCTTTTCTCCAAGTTTATCTTTAATTTGAGCTTTGTTCCTCGTCTAGTTTGTCCGTCGGGATTCATGTTGTCTCCTTTGGGCAGTGAGGTTATGATTTCTTGTCATGTGGCATTTTTTCGTGTTATATGTTATAATCCAACGATTCAGATCAAAATGACGACAACTGCGCCTCCGGGCCACGTGCATGAAGACTTCTCGACAGTCATTGACGAGGTTAAGCCGGCTCCGGTAGACAAAAGAAAACTAGTACTACTGCACTATATAGGAAGGAGCCTTCGCACTTGCTTGCTAGTCTTGCTCTCTTCACACTGTCTCAGCCTCTCCAGATCTAAACACGACAGAGGTGGCCTCTCTCTCTCTCTCACTCTCTCTCTCTCTCTCTCTCTCTCTCTCTCTCTGCTCACCGCTGGTCAAAGATCCAGCTGGATCCTCTCCGCCGGGGAAGGTGAGAAGGTGCAACGTTCACGCGGTCATCTGTAACACCCACGATGCAGCTATATCTCCCATGTGTCGAAGCACGACTTAGAGGCATAACCGCATTGTGGTTTTGTCGCAAGAAGGGTCATCTTCACACAATCCCATGTAATGAACAAGAATGGGATAAAGAATTGGCTTACAATCGCCACTTCACACAATGAACATATAACTCATACATCAATCAGAGTACACACATGGTCCATGGTCCGACTACGGACGAAGCCAAAAGAAATGAAGATAACCCAACTGCTAGATCCCCGATCGTCCCAACTGGGCTCCACTACTGATCAACCATAAACAAAACATAGCAACAACTAAGATCTTCTTTGAGCTCCCATCTGAGCTCGGTTGCGTCACCTGCACTGGTATCATCGGCACCTGCAACTGTTGTGATAGTATCTGGTGAGTCACGAGGACTCAGCAATCTCAAAACTCGCGAGATCAAGACTATTTAAGCTTATGGGAAAGGAAGGGGTAAAGTGGTGAGGTTGCAGCAGCGACTAAGCATATATGGTGGCTGACATACGCAAATAAGAGCGAGAAGAGACCAAGAGGAACGGTCGTGAAGCTAGCAATGATCAAGAAGTGATCCTGAACTCCTACTTACGTCAAACATAACCCAGAAACTGTGTTCACTTCCCGGACTCCGCCGGAAAGAGACCATCACGGCTACACACACAGTTGATGTATTTTAAAGAGGTCAAGTGTCAAGTTATCTACAACCGGACATTAACAAATTCCCATCTGCCTCATAACCGCGGGCATGGCTTTCGAAAGATTATATACCCTGCAGGGGTGTCCCAACTCAGCCCATCACAAGCTCTCACGGTCAACGAAGGAATAGACCTTCTCCCGGGAAGACCCGATCAGTCTCGGAATCCCGGTTCGCAAAACATTTCAACAATGGTAAAACAAGACCAGCAAAGCCGCCCGATGTGCCGACAAATCCCGATAGGAGCTGCACATATCTCGTTCTCAGGGCAACACCGGATGATACATCCTACAAGTAAAACCAACCCTCAAGTTTCCCCGAGGTGGCCATGCAGTCTACTCAGTTCGGACCAACACTCGAAGGAGCACTGGCCCGGGGGGGGGGGGGGTTAAATAAAGATGACCCTCGGGCTCGCGAAAACCCAAGGGAAAAGGGCTTAGGTGGCAAATGGTAAAACCAAGGTTGGGCCTTGCTGGAGGAGTTTTATTCAAAGCGAACTGTTAAGGGGGTCCCATAAATCACCCAACCGTGTAAGGAATGCAAACTCAAGGAACATAACACCGGTATACGGAACTAGGGCGGCAAGAGTGGAACAAGTCACCGGGCATAAGGCCAGGCCTTCCACCCTTTACCAAGTATATAAGGTGCATTAATGTAAACAGGAGATATTGTGATATCCCAAAAAAACCCATGTTCCGACCTGGAACAAACTTCATCTTCACCTGCAGCTAACAATGCTATAAGAGGGGCTGAGCAAAAGCGGTGACATAGCCAATCAATGGTTGCTAGGACAGGATGGTTAGAGGTTTATCATGGCAATAGGGAGGCATGGTAAACAAAGGCAGGTAGGGCTAACATAGCGAAAGAGCGAGTACTAGCAAGCAAAGATAGTAATGATTTCGAAGGTATGATCGTCTTGCCTGAAATCCCGCAAGGAAGAAGAACGAGTCCATGAAGAAGACAAACGGACGTAGTCGAACGAATCCTCACAACTCTGGAACGAAACCGAAGCTAACAAGAGAAGCAAACCGGAAAGGAGCAAACAATATGGTAAACATACAAGCACATAAGCATGGCATGATGCACAAACAAGTATGATGCATGCCCGGTTTAAAGAGGCATGGCATGGCAATATGCAACAAACAATACAACAAATTAAGTGGAGCTCAATATGCAACGAGTTGCATATTAACGGAACACCACATCAATTATTTAGTTCTCTCTTGTTTAAGTTACCAAACAATATTAAATGTTGTTAAGCATGGCAAGAGGTGAAACATAATTAAACTACCTATCTAGACAAGTTTAAATGAGGCCGGAAATAACAAACAACAATTCCGGAAATCCCCATATCATTTAGCAATTTAATGCAAACACAGTTTTAACCATTTAAATGTTGTTATCATGATGCGGATGACATATACAAGTTTATGCAATTTTATGAAAACGTTGACAAGAGCAGGTTATGAAGCATTTGGTCACCATGGCGGAACAAAAGGGGTGCCACGGCAACGATAACGAAAATGGTGCCACGGCAATGATAGCGAAAATGGTGCCACGACAACATATCCGAAAATGGTGCCACGGCAACATATCGGTTCCGGTAGCTCACGGAGATACCGGTGCAAAAGGAAGCGTGCGGATGAGCATAACATGCAAGATGGTGGGGTGATCCCGGATTCCGGGTTCCCACGGGACGACGGCATGGCAAGCGAGGAGGAACTTGCGAGGACAAACAGGCACGGTGCAAACATAGCGTACATATCGTACATGCAAGGGCATCTCATCACGGTCGTCTCGGGTTATACCTTCGAAGCGTGCATTCGGGGCGGAACGAGTTCGGAGCGGTGTAGAGGAAGTAGGCGTTCACGGGACGTCGTGGAAGTAGTTGTACATGGCGTCGGCGGTAGTGGAAGTAGACATTCACATTTCATAGTTGTTCAGATCGTCGGTAGAGGTACTTGGCGATCCGAAGGGGTACTTGGCGGGTCGTCGAGGTACACGTTGTCGGGGTACTTGTCGCATCAGCAGGTGTAGTCATACATGCACGTAGATGAACTTGACGGGTCCCATGAGTAGTCGTACTCGGCGAATCCGCGTAGTTGCACATATCTTTGTGCTGTAGCCGAACTTGATGAAACCCCACGGTGACGGTAGACGTACACGGTCGGCTTGATGGAACTTGGCGGTGGTCTCCTCGGGTCAACAGTGATGTGCAAGGGCTAGAATGCCCGGGTCTTGGGCTGCTCAAGGCCATGGAGATGACAGGCAGCAGGAGGCTGCTAGTGGAGGCAGAGCCACGACGAGGAGGTAGTGGAGGCGCTGGTCGCGGAGGTCGGGGCGGGAGCTAAGCACGCTAGCAGGGCGGATGGGTGCGAGGAGAGCGGCGCTCGGCACGGGTTGGCGCGGAGCAGGGGAGGCGGAGCTCCTGCTCGGAGAGGTGCGGCGAGGGGAACCGCGTGGAGGCGCGAAGGATGGCGGCGGCGACGAATCGGGTTGAAGGCGAGCACGAGATGGCATTGGGGAAGGTGCAGCTGAAGTTGCTGCCGGCTCTGACAGAGGCGACATCCGGCGGAGGAGCTGGTGAGGAGGCGACGGGGTTGCGCGCAGGTGGCCCTCCGGGAGGCGCGGGGCGACAAGGAGGAGGCTGCGGGTGAGGGAGGAGGTTGGGCGCGCGGCGCATGGTGGTGGAGGCGAGATCCAGGCGCGGGGTTCCGTTCCCGGCGCCGGAATGGAGGGGGGGGGGCGCACCGGCGAGGAGAGGACGGCGGCTTGACGCGGCTATGGCAGGGAGGCGAGCGAGGAGGAGGTAGAAGGGATCGGGCGAGGCGCTCCTCTCGTGCGTGGTGACGGCGCGAGGGAGGAGACGGGGGAGAGTGGGGGATCGGGCAGGGGGTTCGGGCTAGGGTTAGGAGGGATTGGTGGGGGCGGCTGGGCCTTGGGCCGCAGCTACAGGAGACCCAAATGGTCGGCTGGGCTGGGCTGGAATCTCTCTCTCCCTCACACACATGACAGAAGAGAGAAAAAAATAAAGAAAGAAAAGGAAAGAAAGAAAAAGGTTAGAGAAGGGACCTGGGCATGGGGATTTATTTTGCAAGTGTGTTTGCGGTAAATCCAAAATAAAGAAATATTTAATATAGCTCCCTAATATTGGAGGATATGTTATAAAGAGAAATAACAAGTGAAATCCCTCGATTTAAATGGATCGAAAAATCCATACAATTTATTTAGTTGAGTTTTAAAAATTAAATGGCATGATGGCATGATGCAATGCAAGAGATGACATGAAGAAATGCAACAAACAAAAATAAAACACACGATGAAACTCGGAATAGCTGGGAGTCTTCTGGAGCGTCGGTCTCGGGGCGTTACAACACTCCACCACTACAAGAGGATCTCGTCCCGAGATCTAGAATGGCACCGGAGAGAAAATGGAAGAGGAAGAGAAGAGGTAAAAATAAGTTGCTTCTTCGACCAAAGAGTGAAACCGAAGAACCTTGAGAGGTTGAAAAGTTGAAAGAGAGAACACAACGGAGTAGAACACAATTGAGAGCACTGTGGTAGAGAATAGAAACAAGGAACACCATGTGAACCTTGAAGGTTGCAAAGACATGAATCAAGAGTACAATGGAGAAGAAGGAATTGAACCCGCTCTGGTTGAAACGAGATAAACAAGGAACAAGGAAGATCAAATTCGGATAGCACTCTGGTTGAAAAGAGATGCAAGACTTGATAAGATGAAAAGAACTTGAAGAGATGACACAACATTCCGGTTGAATGGATAAGCATGAAAAGAACATGATCCTCAATTCGAGAAGATGAGTGAAGAGAGCAACATCACATTGCCTCCGCAAGAAAGAATAGAAGATAGATCGTTGGAATAACAGAATGGAGGACAAAATGCCAACTTCTGCCACAAATGATCTTGGAAAGCACCCTTCCAAGAAGGTTATGACGGAGTCGTTGGAAAATCAACAACGAAAAGCACAAGCTTGTTGTGGGCTTATGGCAAACATCTCAAAATTATGAGGTGACAACCGGCCACTAATGGAAACAATTGCTTGCTTGAGATCAATGAAGAGATGGAAACTGCTTTCGCCGAGAGGATAGGAGAAAACTTGGATCATTGATAAGAACCACAATACAACATTCCTTAGGGAAGGCTTTAGGTGAAATCTATACCAAGATAACTCCAACGAAGAGATTAATGGATTTAAAATACCTCATTCTTGACAACATGTGAATCGCGAAACATGAATGAAAATTGTCAAGAATGATATAACACCATCTCAAAAGATAAGGTAGAAGGAATTGCACTTTGGAATGCAAGATGAAGAATACTTGAACGCCTCAAAACAAAACATGTGTTGAGCACCATGTTTAATTTTTTTGAGAATAGCTTGGCGGGTCATAACTTCGAGAGAAATCTTGAAGAACAATTGAAGATTGAAAAGAATCCTTGATGAACCACCATGTAGAGCCTCGATGAAGAACTCCGGTAAAGAAAATGATAGAAAGAAAGAGAAGTTGAAAACACAAGGTGAAGCCTTGCGATGATTTAGATGGAGCTTCGCGATGATATAACCGAGAGAACTTGGAACTCCAGAAAGAAAAGATGAACAACAAGAAGTCAAGAATTTATTCCTCCTGAACAAACTCCGAAGGAAAGGATTACGAGAGATATAGTGTAAACTTCAGAAGGTATTGATGGAACCACCAGTGGGATTTGGAAACAACAAATGAATTGATATGATAACGAAGGAAGAGAACTCTTGAACGAACCACCGAAAGAATAGAAAACGAACGTAGCAAAGGCACAATTCACCAGAAAGAATTTGAAAACGAAAGAAGATACTTGAGGGGATTTAGATACATGAGAACGAAGAGATCATGAACTGATTAGAGGATATTTGAACGATGCACCGGTAAGATTTGGAGAACAAGGGTTGAAGGTTGAGAATGAGTAATATTCAGAAATGATTATCAAGAAAGGAAGCAACTCCTGAAATGCGTCAAATGGTTGAAAAGAACTCTCACAATCGAAAACAAATATGAGAGGATGGTATAAAGCTAGAACCATGAATCTTGAAGAGAATGGAGCAAGATTTAAGAGAAATCCTTCTTCTTCGGTCTTCAAATGTCGAGAAAGATGATGAGAACCACCCAAAATTGCTGAGGCACTTCGGAACAAAGAAGAATAGAAATGATGAACCAACGCTGAAAATATTTTGAAAGCGATCTTGGAGAAAGAATATGACTAATGAGAATTCATTCTTACGTCAAACTTGGAAAAGAATTTGAGAATCGCTCCGGATAAATTAGATGAGTCAGGTAAGATCCTGGGAAAAGACCTGTGGGTTAGGGCCCACTCAAAAGGAAAACATCGTTGGAAAAGATTACTTGAAAGAGAGATTGCACCAGTTGAATTAAATGACTTGAATGAGATAATAATCTCCAAATAGCTTGAACTGATTGAGAATGGAAACACGAATCTTCTGAGATATCTTGAGCACTCTGAATAAGAATAGAGAGAGGTGAACAATTATGAGAGGCACCGGCATGGGATAGCATTTGAACGAGGATAAGGATATGATCAACACCGAAAGCTTGAGTTAAATCCACCGGAGAAGAAAAGAGATGAAGAATAATAAACTTGAAGCTCCATCAGTATCTTCTTGAGAATCACCTTGAAGAAAAAGGGTGGGAGGGCGGGAAAACAAAGACAACTTAAGATGAACGAAACAAACACCATTGAGAAAACTTAGAATTGATCTTGCGGATGGGGAGAATGATGGGATCATCTCGAAGAGAAGCTCACCGGTTGGAAAAGAACTAACATGGCGACCTTAATGATCAAGAAGGATCAGTATTCACATAGCAATATGAGAACACCATTTAGGAAAGGTATGGATTCAACATTTGACTTCGAAGCAACTCGAATACCACAAATAAAACAAAACAAAGGATTTGGCTTGCAGCATAAGCAGGAACAAACATATGATAGAGATTTCGTCCGAAGTTTTCGTGGTGGGGCCCACACGGGCTCGAGTGTACAGCACCATCATGTACAAGGCAGTGCACATGACATACGAAGTGTCCCCGAACCAGCATAGCCAAGGGTTCTTTAAGACACAACGAGACCACTGTAAAAACGACCGTGGAAAGGCGGACCACTAGACGTCGAACCCCAATCTCATATCATGCATCTGTCGAAAGATATTCTAGGAGCTACTTGAATTCCCACCTATAAAACTCCCGAAACTTTCTGGTTATGCAATCTGGTGTTGGGGATACAGGGGAAGCAATATATATCTCACCCAAAACTAACAATACCTACATCCAAGCTGTATCCATCCGTCAACACATAACCAAGAAAACTTCGGAAATCGTGTACCTCAACCTTCGAAAAGCATCTGTTATACAAGTTATGGCAATACTCCCGAGCTCGCCCCAGTACTGGGTTATCGGGGTTATCTCACCAACAACTGCATAAAAGAGATTTTCGATGTCGGCAAATCTCAGGTATTCTAGAACTGCAATGATAAAATTATGACGACAACACCTCGGAGCTCAACTCCCTGGGTCAAAGCCACATAAATAGACAGGAGGCACCAAGAACAATGTTCTCGTCACAAAACCATCGAAATGATTCCAAGATACCCGCGTGATCCTAAAAATTTTTTTAGTGAAATTTTGAGAAGAGGATAGTCAAAACATCTACGTCAGGAGACCTCACCAGAGCGACGTATGGACTGAGGAGTAAAAAGAATCCTACTCTCCGATATATATATATAATCCTAAGACTCAAAACATTTTTGTTCTAGACTCAACATCGCCAGCAAACAATGAAGCAGGGGGCTCCTAAGTCGGGGATGGCTCTGATTACCAACTTGTAACACCCACGATGCGGCTATATCTCCCACGTGTCGAAGCACGACTTAGAGGCATAACCGCATTATGGTTTTGTCGCAAGAAGGGTCATCTTCACACAATCCCATGTAATGAACAAGAATGGGATAAAGAATTGGCTTACAATCGCCACTTCACACAATGAACATATAACTCATACATCAATCAGAGTACACACATGGTCCATGGTCCGACTACGGACGAAGCCAAAAGAAATGAAGATAACCCAACTGCTAGATCCCCGATCGTCCCAACTGGGCTCCACTACTGATCAACAATAAACAAAACATAGCAACAACTGAGATCTTCTTTGAGCTCCCATCTGAGCTCGGTTGCGTCACCTGCACTTGTATCATCGGCACCTGCAACTGTTGTGATAGTATCTGGTGAGTCACGAGGACTCAGCAATCTCAAAACCCGCGAGATCAAGACTATTTAAGCTTATGGGAAAGGAAGGGGTAAAGTGGTGAGGTTGCAGCAGCGACTAAGCATATATGGTGGCTGACATACGCAAATAAGAGCGAGAAGAGAGCAAGAGGAACGGTCATGAAGCTAGCAATGATCAAGAAGTGATCCTAAACTCCTACTTACGTCAAACATAACCCAGAAACTGTGTTCACTTCCCAGACTCCGCCGGAAAGAGACCATCACGGCTACACACACAGTTGATGTATTTTAAAGAGGTCAAGTGTCAAGTTATCTACAACCGGACATTAACAAATTCCCATCTGCCTCATAACCGTGGGCATGGCTTTCGAAAGATTATATACCCTGCAGGGGTGTCCCAACTCAGCCCATCACAAGCTCTCACCGTCAACGAAGGAATAGACCTTCTCCCGGGAAGACCCGATCAGTCTCGGAATCCCGGTTCGCAAAACATTTCAACAATGGTAAAACAAGACCAGCAAAGCCGCTCGATGTGCCAACAAATCCCGATAGGAGCTGCACATATCTCGTTCTCAGGGCAACACCGGATGAGACATCCTACAAGTAAAACCAACCCTCAAGTTTCCCCGAGGTGGCCCCGCAGTCTACTCAGTTCGGACCAACACTCGAAGGAGCACTGGCCCGAGGGGGGGGGGGTTAAATAAAGATGACCCTCGGGCTCGCGAAAACCCAAGGGAAAAGGGCTTAGGTGGCAAATGGTAAAACCAAGGTTGGGCCTTGCTGGAGGAGTTTTATTCAAAGCGAACTGTTAAGGGGGTCCCATAAATCACCCAACCGTGTAAGGAACGCAAACTCAAGGAACATAACACCGGTATACGGAACTAGGGCGGCAAGAGTGGAACAAGTCACCGGGCATAAGGCCAGGCCTTCCACCCTTTACCAAGTATATAAGGTGCATTAATGTAAACAGGAGATATTGTGATATCCCAAAAAAACCCATGTTCCGACCTGGAACAAACTTCATCTTCACCTGCAGCTAACAATGCTATAAGAGGGGCTGAGCAAAAGCGGTGACATAGCCAATCAATGGTTGCTAGGACAGGATGGTTAGAGGTTTATCATGGCAATAGGGAGGCATGGTAAACAAAGGCAGGTAGGGCTAACATAGCGAAAGAGCGAGTACTAGCAAGCAAAGATAGTAATGATTTCGAAGGTATGATCATCTTGCCTGAAATCCCGCAAGGAAAAAGAACGAGTCCATGAAGAAGACAAACAGACGTAGTCGAACGAATCCTCACAACTCCGGAACAAAACCGAAGCTAACGAGAGAAACAAACCGGAAAGGAGCAAACAATATGGTAAACACACAAGCACATAAGCATGGCATGATGCACAAACAAGTATGATGCATGTCCGGTTTAAAGAGGCATGGCATGGCAATATGCAACAAACAATACTACAAATTAAGTGGAGCTCAATATGCAATGAGTTGCATATTGACGGAACACCACATCAATTATTTAGTTCTCTCTTGTTTAAGTTACCAAACAATATTAAATGTTGTTAAGCATGGCAAGAGGTGAAACATAATTAAACTACCTATCTAGACAAGTTTAAATGAGGCCGGAAATAACAAACATCAATTCCGGAAATCCCCATATCATTTAGCAATTTAATGCAAACACAGTTTTAACCATTTAAATGTTGTTATCATGATGCGAATGACATATACAAGTTTATGCAATTTTATGAAAACGTTGACAAGAGCAGGTTATGAAGCATTTGGTCACCATGGCGGAACAAAAGGGGTGCCACGGCAACGATAACGAAAATGGTGCCACGGCAACGATAGCGAAAATGGTGCCACGGCAACATATCCGAAAATGGTGCCACGGCAACATATCGGTTCCGGTAGCTCACGGAGATACCGGTGCAAAAGGAAGCGTGCGGATGAGCGCAACATGCAAGATGGTGGGGTGATCCCGGATTCCGGGTTCCCACGGGATGACGACATGGCAAGCGAGGAGGAACTTGCAAGGTCAAACGGGCACGGTGCAAACATAGCGTACATCTCATACATGCAAGGGCATCTCATCACGGTCGTCTCGGGTTATACCTTCGAAGCGTGCATTCGGGGCGGAACGAGTTCGCAGCGGTGTAGAGGAAGTAGGCGTTCACGGGACGTCGTGGAAGTAGTTGTACACGACATCGGCGGTAGTGGATGTAGACGTTCACGTTTCGTAGTTGTTCAGATCGTTGGTAGAGGTACTTGGCGATCCGAAGGGGTACTTGGCGGGTCGTCGAGGTACACGTTGTCGGGGTACTTGTCGCATCAGCAGGTGTAGTCGTACATGCACGTAGATGAACTTGACGGGTCCCATGAGTAGTCGTACTCGGCGAATCCGCGTAGTTGCACATATCTTTGTGCTGTAGCCGAACTTGATGAAAACCCACGGTGATGGTAGACGTACACGGTCGGCTTGATGGAACTTGGCGGTGGTCTCCTCGGGTCAACAGTGATGTGCAAGGGCTAGAACGCCCGGGCCTTGGACTGCTCAAGGCCATGGAGATGACAGGCAGCAGGAGGCTGCTAGTGGAGGCAGAGCCACGACGAGGAGGTAGTGGAGGCGCTGGTCGCAGAGGTCGGGGCAGGAGCTAAGCACGCTAGCAGGGCGGATGGGTGCGAGGAGAGCGGCGCTCGGCACGGGTTGGCGCGGAGCAGGGGAGGCGGAGCTCCTGCTCGGAGAGGTGCGGCGAGGGAACCGCGTGGAGGCGCGAAGGATGGCGGCAGCGACGAATCGGGTCGAAGGCGAGCACGAGATGGCATCGGGGAAGGTGCAGCTGAAGTTGCTACCGGCTCTGACAGAGGCGACATCCGGCGGAGGAGCTGGCGAGGAGGCGACGGGGTTGCGCGCAAGTGGCCCTCCGGGAGGCGCGGGGCGACGAGGAGGAGGCCGCGGGTGAGGGAGGAGGTTGGGCGCGCGGCGCATGGTGGTGGAGGCGAGATCCGGGCGCGGGGTTCCGTTCTCGGCGCCGGAATGGAGGGGGGGCGCACCGGCAAGGAGAGGACGGCGGCTTGACGCGGCTATGGCAGGGAGGCGAGCGAGGAGGAGGCAGAAGGGATCGGGCGAGGCGCTCCTCTCGTGCGTGGTGACGGCGCGAGGGAGGAGACGAGGGAGAGTGGGGGATCGGGCAGGGGGTTCGGGCTAGGGTTAGGAAGGATTGGTGGGGGCGGCTGGGCCTTGGGCCGCAACTACAGGAGACCCAAATGGTCGGCTGGGCTGGGCTGGAATCTCTCTCTCCCTCACACACATGACAGAAGAGAGAAAAAAATAAAGAAAGAAAAGGAAAGAAAGAAAAAGGTTAGAGAAGGGACCTGGGCATGGGGATTTATTTTGCAAGTGTGTTTGCGGTAAATCCAAAATAAAGAAATATTTAATATAGCTCCCTAATATTGGAGGATATGTTATAAAGAGAAATTACAAGTGAAATCCCTCGATTTAAATGGATCGAAAAATCCATACAATTTATTTAGTTGAGTTTTAAAAATTAAATGGCATGATGGCATGATGCAATGCAAGAGATGACATGAAGAAATGCAACAAACAAAAATAAAACACACGACGAAACTCGGAATAGCTGGGAGTCTTCTGGAGCGTCGGTCTCGGGGCGTTACATCATCCTCGGCGACGGCTCTTACCCACTGTTGGCGCGTCCCGATCAGCATGCCTTGCCGTTCTCTCCCAAGCACCACTGGCGAGGGAGGGCCTCCAACCCCTTCTTCCTTGCTGCCGTAGTGTGGGCAGATCCGGCCTCCCGCCGCCCACCTAGCGACATCCCGGCGCCCATCAGGTATAACTTCCTTCGAAACCTGCCTTGCTCTACTTCCCGAGCTCCCGACGTCGCTGCATTTGTATCTTTTACTATTTCTCAGGCCCCCTCGTAGATAGGATCGACCGGCTATTCGAAAACCACCTAATTTTTTTATGTTCAAGAGGTAAAACTAGTTCATGCACTCGAATCTAGTACTACTTGGTTCAAATAAGGAAGAAAGGGGGTGGGGGTGGGGGAGGATTTGTTACCTGAATTTAGGACTTGGTCGAAAGAGGAAATAATAGGGGCGAAAAGTAGCAGAGACTGGCTATCCAACTGGTCTCTAGGTCTACTAGGGAAATAAAGGGAAACACATTACAAACTCAATATAAACCCGATCTATTGGTTGAAAAAGGAAAGAAAGTGGGGACTGGGGGACAAGTCAAGAGAGTAAGTCCAACACTAGATTTGCTAACCTCACACAGTATAAGGTGGCTATACCGAACAAAAATGGGACCAACCCAAATATCATGTTCTGATGTTTGTTGCCCCGAGCCACTCTTATGTAATGCCACTGGTAAAATGTAGCAGTCGCACTGTTAAAAGTAAGGACACGTTAAACCAATGTTGTTTTCAATGTAATGCCTACAGTAATATGAATCAATGGCACTTCTTTACATGTCCTACTAAAATTTCCCATTAAGATAAGTTGGTTCTTTTCGTTAGAAATGCAACTGTCCTGGTCCGCCTACTCTCCCGTGCCCAAAGTAATGTCGTATTTAATGGTTGTCATAGTTAATCCTAATGCCCACACTAATATCTAGCAATGCCACTGCTTTAGAAATTGCTACTGTCCTTGTAGGATTGCCATTCAGATAAGGAACATGCTTCTTTCCATTTGATGCATGTTTCATCACTTGTTAGTCACCCTCCTTTCCACCTTTTTTGTGCAAACAGAGATATACATTTCACGCTCGATCTTAGTTGAACTGCACAAATGATATCCAAATTATAGTTGAACATTCCAGGAGCTTCACAACCAACCTTGATGTTGCTCAATTTTATTGCAACTAATGAAGAAGAAGCTCTATGGGTTTCGTTTTCTGATGGAAATGGAACCGGGGCTGGAGCCCTTTTCTTAATTTTTTTGAAGAAGAAGCTGCTAGCTCACGGGACATTGCTTCATTTTAGGTGAACTGCATGAAAAGGTCCCATGAATTGAATCATCCATGTTGGTGACTGAAAGAGCCGGCTTCAACATACCAGTCTAAGCACCCCCGGCCTCCATCCTTGCGATGCACGGTACACCTCGTTTGCCACCTGCTCGACCCTAGTGTCACTGATAAAATGAAGTAATAATATAGTTAAAATAGAGCGAGTGTCATCTCTATCTTTTCATTTCCAATGTAGATAAAGAAAGTGCTTCTCTTTGTTAATGTATGTTTCATCAACTAGTCCCATTGTTAATGTTTAAGCGTTTCTGCAAACTGGGGTGCTTAATTTTAGTTGATCTGTACAAAAATAGAGATTTGAATGTCTCAAGGTGCCTCCTTGTACTACCGCTGTACACTGATGTTCAACACTGGAAGAAGGTGTATTTGGGAGACTTGGGACAATGTCCAGTATGAGGCGTACTGTATGAGGCGTCGTAGGGCCCATCTCGCCCTCGCAGCATGGCATACTATGGTACTATCGCAACATTTTATTCTATTTATTTTGGGTGTTTCATCAACTAGGGCCACTATAATGTAATCACGCTTTTTCATTATCTGTGCAAACAGGGTTATTCAGCTGCATTTTGGTGGAACTACACAAATGTACGTATGGAACCGGCATATATGTAGAGTGCGAGGTGTGCCATGTAAAAATTACCGACACCAACCATGCTGCATGCACGCATTGGCATCCACCACCACCAGTGGGATGTGTGGCGCTCTCTGTGGACGGATCTTTCTCGGCAGCAAATCCTCTAACCAAATACTAGTAGCTTATATTGGCAGTTTTCTAGGGAGTACTCTTTTCTGAAAGAAGCACCAATCTATTTTTCTTTATTTGTACACTGTGTCACAACTTTGACCCAAAGGTCCACAACTATTTTAGGGTGATTGGCGTAGTACTCGGAGACTGATTGTAAGCATGATTTTCATTAGCTGTCACACTGATTGCAAGCATGAGCAGGTGGAAGATTAGGTTAGTGCGAAGCTTACCTTAAACCCTACCGCCACCGTTGAAACGATGCGAGCGTCGAGGGAACCATGGAGAACGGCGGGGAAGCAACGTCGCGCCATCCGGCCTCCTCTTGCGGTGGGAGAACGAATACTCCTATGGCTCCGGCTGGCTCTGCACCCTCACGAACGGCACACCATACTTGATCGATTCGTTATCCTCTGGGTGCTTGACCTTCGACCTGTACGCCCACCACCTCCGCCCGACTGTCACCTCGGGAGAATCTGTCTGCTCCATCACCCAGAGGAGATACTCAATGAACTCGGAGGACTCCGGCGTGACTGTCGCCGAGGAGTACATGTATCGCCGCCCTCATCGCTGCCGTCTCGCTCTTTCGCATACATTGCCACATGGCACGCACCGTCCTCGAAATTTGCCACTCATTGTCAAACCAAGTAAGGATCTCCTTCAACCTGGCTAACTTTGCCTGGTCGCCGCCGCTGATCTGCCTGATTCGTTGTTGCATCCTCTCCATAGATGTCCTTTTGAGTGGTCCGGTGCTAGCTTTGTAAGATGGGAGGAGAGACGGTGGTCTTGCAATAGAGAAGAGGGAGAGGCGAGATGGTGGTTTTGGAATGGAGATGATGGAGAGGAGAAGAGGTGGTTTTGCAATGGAGAAGATCATAAGAGGGAGAGGCGAGACGATGGTTTTGGAATGGAGATGATGGAGAGGAGAGGAGGTGGTTTTGCAATGGAGAAGATCCGAAGAGGGAGAGGCGGGACGGTGGTTTTATAATGGAGATGATGGAGAGGAGAGGAGGTGGTTTTGTAATGGATAAGAGGGAGAGGAGCGTGCGGCAGCAATTTAGGATTGGACGAGAGGGCCGACGCGCTGTGACTGGATCAAAATCAAAATCAATTTACCCTTCAATTAAGAAAGCGACCCCACATTAACTAGTCTCCCTTTTATTCTGGGTCATAATTGACCATGATTTTCGCACATAAAATATATGTTATACATTGCAAAAATAATATAATTTGAAAGTACATTCAGATACGAACCAAATGATACAATTTTTGGTGACATGCATTCACATTTTGCTTGTCAAATACAGTACGTGGTCAAACTTTGACCCAAAATACGCAAAACAACAAAAAAATACTTCCAAGACCAGCGCCACTCTTCCGCTCTTCCCCTCTTAAACCACTGCCGCTCCTCTCCTGTTCCAATCTAAATCCAGTGCCGCTCCTCTCCCCTTCCATTTCAAAACCACCGCCCCTCCTCTCCTGTTCCAGTCCAAAACCAGCGTCGCTCCTCTCCGTTCTAATCCAAAACCAGCACTGCTCCTCTCATCTTCCATTCAAAAACCACTGCCGACGAGTGAAGGTGTTGTGGAGAAGTAGATCGATGGAGGAGTACAACCTACACGTGAGGATCGCAGACGACGACCCTGTGAAGCTAGCTAGGATGTTGGAGATACAGTCTTGGTTTGACAACAAGGACCAACTAGCAGTGACGACGACATCCATGGCCAAATATCTGCAACAGAGCGAAAAGGCGGCGATACTCCCGGAGGGAGTTGCGCCGGAGTACATAGAGCTTCTCCTCTGGGCCATGGAGCAAACAGATTCACGAATCCGATTGTAAGGGAGCGGCGGTGGGAGATCAATCCCAGATGGAGCATCCACCAGAGATTGAAGGATCGAGCATCTACAGGGTGCCGTTTGTGAGGGTGTCCTGCCAGAGCGAGCCGGTGGAGTCTTCATCGACCGAACCCAACTACATGAGGAGAAAAGCAGTTGGCCCGACGATGCTTCCCCGCCATCGTCTCCCTCGCCGTTCACATCGTCTGATGGGGCGGCTGTCTGCCACCGAGGAATAGGAGGGGACTGCCCCCGCCCCCAATCCAATAGTCGGGCAGGTTGTGAATTGTCAGGAGGAGCTTAGGGTTGTCAGTATTTGCAGGTTGTGAATTGTGTTTTGTGTTGTGTATTTTGAAAGTACTTTCAGATATGAATGTCTTTTGAATTTCAGATTTGCAGTATTGAGCATATGAAGTATTTTATGAATTCTAGAGATCTATTTTTAGCACTTAAAAAATGTAGTTTCATAGGAGTATAAAAGTGCAGATAATGTGATTCTCAGAGAAGAAACTGCAAGTTTCAGTTTCAGATAAGAAACTGCAAGTTCAGTTTCAGATAAGAAACTGCAAGTTCAGTTTCAGATAAGAAACTACAAGTTTCAGTTTAAGATAAGAAACTACAACTTTCAAAGGCAGAGCATTTATATTAATACGACCTTTTCAAACAGGGTTAACATCATGTTGGAAGTTTTATTCATGGTCGAAAATGGAACTACCAGCCAGTTAACATCATGCTGATCAACATTCATGCATAGCACATCTTCATGTGATGCACAGTCAAAATGCCCACACAATCGAGTGTGCGAAACACAGAGAAAATGAGGGACGAAGTTTTGGCAAGTGTTGGACGTGGTTTTGGGCTGCCCCGTCTAGGCTTTCATTTTTAACATGCGCAGCCCACGACCTCGGATGGGAGGTCCATAGGCCTGTTTGTATTTTCTTGAGGGCCGTCATGTATCGACCGGCCTATGGACCTCCTATCCGAGGTTTTATTTTTCCTGAATATCGGCAACCCAATTTATGTATTTTTTTGAAGAAAACGCAGAGGTCTGTTCTATTTTTCTATATAAGAATAGGAACGCCAGGTCCAACTTATGTTTCCCTTATAACTATATTATATATATTTAAATTGTTTTATATGTTATTATATATTATTTTTATTGTCATCATATATTTAACAGATACTTACATATGTAAGAAAACAATATCCCACATCTTATTAACTTATAAAAATAATTTCTTAACAATAAAATCATGGATTGTTTTGGCACGAAAATCCTAGTTATTGTGTACAAAAGCTTGGTAAGATTTAAGGACGAAATGTAATAATATCACTTATTATTTAAATATATTTATAACAAAATGACCATCCCCTTTTTATTTTTTGATAACATTGCTGGCCCAACCCAACACTATAATTAGAATCAGCCCAACAAAATCGTGTATTTCGAGAAAGTGCAAATGGCCTGTTATTTTTTAGGAAATAAAATAAATGGGCCGCATGGACGCCACATATTTTGTTCACCCAGCCCAGCTAATGGCTGTAATTCAAAAAAATAATATCAAATTGACTGTAAATTCTACCGCGCAAAAAAAGACTTTAAATTCTGAAAAAATGGGTTGAATACATGCCACATTTTTGGAGGCTGAAATGTGGGCCAATAGGTTGAAGCCAACACAAGTCGTTGTTAATTTAGTCAACAAATGATTCTGACATGTTAGCTGTTGGATTTACATCCAACGACCGGCATACATCTTCAATCTCTCGTCTTCTTCCTCCAGTGCCGCCGGGACCACCTCCTGCCTCCTGCTGCTAGCAGCTCTGCTTAGCACGCTTCGCTATGAAGCACTCTTCCACCGTTGGCCAGGCCATCCCTCCACCCCTCCACACCTCTTGTTCTTCTCCACCGACTGCCGAACCACACTGCACTAGAACCAGTTAACCCTCGTACACCTCTCCGTCTGCGACTCTACTCCCGCGTCTTCCCATCTCCGGCTCGTTGCTGTCAGGGGCCTCGCCGTCGTCCACCACCTTGGATGCGCTCGGCGCGGCATGGTAAACGAACAACACCATCGGTAGTAGACTGTGAGTGGAGAGGCTGACAGCTCGGTCCACGGCCGCACACAAGGAAATGCCTCCTTATTACACGCAAAATAATGATTTCTCCACCTGACATCTGGGACCCACCGGAAGGGCCTCTATATTTTGTGTAAAAACGTTCCCCCCGCTGTCAGGTCGGACCCACCAGCTATCTTCACACGCAAGGAAGTGCCTCCTTATTATGCACAAAAAAAATGAATACTCCCCCTGCCAGCTGGAACCCAGCATAGTGGGAGGCTGACTTGTGGGCCTACCAAGTTGACAGGGATGGAGGGCTTTGTCAACTTAGTCAATATGAATGATTCTAGCTCCTGTTACCGTACGATGTTCATCCAACGCCCGTAGTGCTTCTTCAACCTCTGGTCTTCTTGCTCCAGCCGCCCAAACCAGCGCCGGTCGTGCCGCGTGCTCCTGCCTCCCATGGCCGGCTGTGATGCCGCGGAGGCCTCACCGCCCCCTACTACTCCCACCGCTGGCCAGGCCATCCCTCTACTCACCCACACCCCCTGTTATTCTGCGGCGACAGCAGCCTCACATCATAGCCGAACCAGTGAACACTCGTACTCCCCTTCGCGTGGGCATCCACTGCTGCGTCTTCCCCAGCTCCGCGTGGCTATCATAGTTGGATCTTATGATGTTTCTCCCCCTCTACTCTCTTGTAATGGATTGAGTTTTCCCTTTGAAGTTATCTTATCGGATTGAGTCTTTAAGGATTTAAGAACACTTGATGTATGTCTTGCATGTGCTTATCTGTGGTGACAATGGGATATCACGTGATCTACTTGATGTATGTTTTGGTGATCAACTTGCGGGTTCACTGACCTTGTGAACTTATGCATAGGGTTGGCACATGTTTCCGTCTTGACTCTTCGGTAGAAACTTTGGGGCACTCTTTGAAGTACTTTGTGTTGGTTGAATAGATGAATCTGAGATTGTATGATGCATATCCTATAATCATGCCCACATATACTTGAGGAGACATTGGAGTATCTAGGTGAAATTCGAGTTTTAGTTGATTTGTGTCTCAAGGTGCTATTCTAGTACAAACTCTATGATAGATCGAATGGAAAGAATAGCTTCGTGTTATTTTACTACGGACTCTTGAATAGATCAATCAGAAAGGATAACTTTGAGGTTGTTTCGTACCCTACAATAATCTCTTCGTTTGTTCTGCGCTATTAGTGACTTTGGAGTGATTCTTTGTTGCATGTTGAGGGATAGTTATATGATCCAGTTATGTTATTATTGTTGAGAGAACTTGCACTAGTGAAAGTATGAACCCCATGCCTTGTTTCCTAGCATTGCAATACCGTTTGTGCTCACTTTTATCACTTGTTACCTTGCTGTTTTTATATTTTTAGATTACAAAAACCTATATCTATCATCCATATTGCACTTGTATCACCATCTCTTCGCCGAACTAGTGCACCTATACAATTTACCATTGTATTGGGTGTGTTGGGAACACAAGAGACTCTTTGTTATTTGGTTGCAGGGTTGTTTGAGAGAGACCATCTTCATCCTACGCGTCCCATGGATTGATAAACCTTAGGTCATCCACTTGAGGGAAATTTGCTACTGTCCTACAAACCTCTGCACTTGGAGGCCCAATAACATCTACAAGAAGAAGGTTGCATATTAGACATCAGTCATCACCAACACATCTCCATCGCCAATTCCATGATGGTCCCCATCGGGAGTGAGTAATTCCTTCGTAGGCTCGCTGGTCGATGAGGAGTTGGATGAGATTCATCATGTAACCGAGTTAGTTTTGTTAGGGACTGATCCCTATTATCCACTATGTTCTAAGATTGATGTTGTTATGACTTTGCCATGCTAAATGCTTGTCACTTTGGGCCCGGGTGCCATGATTTCATATCCTAACCGTTTACGTTATCACCATTAGATCCATGTTCTAGATCCGATCTTGCAAGTTATAGTCACCTACTATGTGTTATGATCCGGCAAACCCGTAGTGACAACAATCGGGACCATAGTTTGAGTTCATGTATTAACCTTGTGTTAATGCTTTGTTCCTATTCTCTATTGAAAGGAGGCCTTAATATCCCTTAGTTTCCAATAGGACCCCGCTGCCATGGGAGGGTAGGACAAAAGATGTCATGCAAGTTCTTTCCATAAGCACGTATGACTATTTACGACATACATGCCTACATTATATTTATGAACTGGAGCTAGTGCCGTATCGCCCTAGGTTATAACTGTTTGATGATGAATATCATCCAACAAGTCACCGATCCAATGCCTACAGATTTATATTATATTGTTCTTGCTAAGTTACTACTGTTGCTACTGCTATCGTTACTGCTACAAAATCATTGCTATCACTGTTACCGTTACTGTTGCTACTGCTACCATCATCAAAACTATCATATTACCGTGCTACTAATCACTTTGCTGCAGATAATTAATCTCCAGGTGTGGTTGAATTGACAACTCAGCTGCTAATACTATCAATTCTTTGGCTCCCCTTGTGCCGAATCTATAAATTTGGGTTGAATACTCTACCCTTGAAAACTATTGCGACCCCCTATACTTGTGGGTTATCAGACTGCACAAAATTAGTACTGTACTATTTATTGTCCAACATTAGTGCTTCATTGCTTTGGTCTGATTATGCAATGGGCATCATTTTGCCTAAGTTAAAGTTTGTATTCCGAAAATAGTCTCGCCGTTTGATCAAGAGAAGACCAAATCATATTGCAGTGGATGTTCCTCCATCATGTGTGGTTCATTCTCATGGTTCCAGCTATTGGTGAAACCACTTAGGTTCACAAGAGGAATTGTAGACTTCACAAACAAATTTGTCTTTCACTCTGTATTGAATGTTGGCCTAGAGAAGCATCCATGTTAGTAGGAAGAACATATGTTTTTTCTAGATCTTTGCTTTTGGAGCTACATATTTGTATATAGTCTATGAATCATTGAGATGCATTAACATGTTACTAGTTTGTTGCGAATTTGGGCTACTAATGTGAACATATTACCATGCCAGGCTTGTGAGTCTTGTGTGAACATTTCGAACGGATCGGCTCTTACTACTGTGCACAACATGATCCTTATTTTTGTGTTCTCAGTGTTTACAAGTTACTAGCAGTTCCTTATTTCTGTTCGCTCTGTGTTTACAAGTTACTGATCGATCACTAGCTAGCCTACTAATATGCTCCTGGCAGTTTTAGTTGCGACGCAAGATCCAAAGCTGGCGGTTTTTTGAATAAAAATGCCTACCTTTGAAGAAACTGACAAGCTGTTTTGAAGAAAATGCCATGCGAATCTGAAGAAACTGCCAGCAAAAAAGTTTGCAAATGCCTTATCTCCCAGCGAATGTTCATCAGCTAATGCAATCCTACATGTACACTATCTGACCTACTCGATCCTACACGCACACTATCCGACCTACTCGATCCTACACGAATAAATAGCGGATCACACACGTACTAGCTCCTTTCCAGTTTGCAGGGCTCAATTCAAAAATCTCACCAACCAAGGTAGATGTTGAGTGGTGGAATAATTTTTGACAAGGAGGGAATACCTCATATGGATGATTCAAGTTCACTCGTTTGACCGTCATGCTGAATGTGCGACCTACCACAGACGGGACGCACCACTGATGGGATGGGATGGCACATCAGTTTTTCTAGTTTTCCACGGTAAGCTGGCGCATTAAGCATGCCTACTTATGCGTTGAATTCCGATGACTGTCGCGTTTCCCACGACACACTGCTTCACCTACCTTCTGCCTATAATTACTGGTTCCCAGCATTCTCCGGTAGCATCATCACCCAACTCGCCCTATTGGCTCCACTCACAATCCCCACCAGGTCGACGGTTCTCGCCACTTGCCCTCGCTCTCGCCACGACTGTCATGCCCCCGACCATCTGCAATAAGCGACGCCAAAGGCACTCACCGCCGGAGCTAGTGTTCGGTTATTCACGGGAAGGAAGACAGAGGGAGGAGGCATTGTATCGGTCTTTAGATGGCAATGCGGAGTACGAGGACTTGTTGGAGCGTGACCGGCTGATGGAGGAGCAGCGTATCACCGATTTGCGCCGCTAGCTGGGCTTGGAGCAGCAGCACACCACCGGTTTGAGTCACGAGCAGAGCGCCCGCGACTGGGCCGACCACGTGGAGGCTGGCGCCCGGCAAATAGCCCTAGAGGCTGTCGGGCACGCACACGTGTGCGATGCCGAATTTTACTACCAGCTCATCAAGTGAGTTTTTCGCTTAGAAGCCGAAACTTTGGTGGACCACGCCGACATGGAAAGGGCCAACACGCGCGAGCAACGCGCCCTATCACACCTCCGGCAAGTCTGAGGCGAGGAGGAGGACGTCGGTGCCGGCATTTAGCATGTACCACAGATGGCAGCCGACATCGTATAGTTAGCTAGGAGTAAGTCAGTACTTGTACACTATAGTATTAGTGGGAGTAGATAGTTAACTTGGCTATGATGGTTGTCAACGTGGAAGTTCAGTACTCTATATCTGTTCAGACCTGTTACTTTGCTCTGAATGTTGAACTTTCTGTGTGAACGTATGGAATGGGCTGTTATTTTTAAAATTGGGTTGTATTTGTCCGCCACGGGTTTACAGGCTGACTTGTGGGCCTACTAGGTTGACGCGAACACAACCAGGAGATGATTGTACATGGAGAGGATGACAGTAGGGACCCACCAGGGTCATGGCAGTATGTAAGCAAGTGCCTCCTAATTTCAAGCCACCAAAAAATGGTTCCTCCGAATGGATTTCTAACATCTGGGTCCCATGCCATTATCAACATAGTCAATAAACGAGAGAATTGCAGAACGATCGGCTGACATTAGGGACCCAGTAGCTTGCCCAGTTATTTTTGTTTTTGAGAAGGAAGCAGGGTGTCAATTCGGCTGTGCGGGGCTCTCTGGCCTGTCTAGCCAACCTTTTCTTTTATGTTTACCACAAGACCAACCCAGTAGTTTTTTTCTTTTTGAAAATGGATAGTCCAGTTTTTTGTTCTTTTGCAAAATACCCAACCGAGGCCTACTTGCTTTGTCAGCCCTGCTGGGCTGCAAATCTTTCAAGACGAGGAAATGGGCTATCAATAATGAGAAATGGGTTGTACATTTTTAAAACACATCAAACCAGCAATTAGTTTCAAATTTCTTTTTTTTTCATTTCAAGATTTTAAATTCCATTAATTTTTATGCGTGGACAATCATTTAGATTTTATATTCAATGTGACTCGAAATTTCAGTATTAAAAACAGTTCAGACCGCATCAAAATATGCAAAATTCTGTATAATGTTTTAACCGTGGCCACAATATGGGTTGTAATGCTGACAAAAAGGATATGGGCTCCAAAAAAATTCCTTAAGAATTAGCAAATTGCCTGTAAATTATTAGTAATAATGGCAGATGGGCTGTATGTTGTTTTCCATAGATTTGAGGCTGACTTGTGCGCCTACTATCGGTTGATGCGTACGCTTTCCTAAAAAAATGGTTTACACGCACACAACACCGTGCCAACTTAGTCAACACGTGAGAGCAGTGACTGTTGGATGTCCATCCAACAGCCGTCGTGCTTCTTCAATCTCTGCTCTTCCTGCTCCAACCGCTCAAACAAGCACCAGCAAGACTGCCTGCTCCCTCCTCCAGCGGCTGATACGTCTCCAACATATCTATAACTTTTGATTGTCCCATGCTATTATATTATCTGTTTTGGATGATTAATAGGCATTAATATGCTATTTTATATTATTTTTGGGACTAACCTATTGACCGAGAGCCCAGTGCCAGATTCTGTTTTTTTGGCCATTTTAGAGTTTCGCAGAAAGGATCAAACGGAATGAAACTTTCGCGATGATCTTTCTTGGACCAGAAGGAAACCAAAGACTTGGAGATGAAGTCGGAGACGCAACAAGGCAGCCACGAAGCAGGAGGGTGCGCTCCTAGGGGTAGGGTGCGCCCCTACCTCGTGGGCCCCTTGTAGCTCCCCTGACCTAGCTCCTTCGCGTATATATACTCTTATACCCTAAAAACATCCAGGGGAGCCACAAAACCACTTTTCCACTGCCGCAAACTTATGTACCTGTGAGATCCCATCTCGGGGCCTTTTCCGGCGTCCTGCCGGAGGGGGATTTGATCACGGAGGGCTTCTTCATCAACACCATTGCCTCTCTGATGAAGCATGAGTAGTTTACCACAGACCTACGGGTCCATAGCTAGTAGCTAGATGGCTTCTTCTGTCTCTTTGAATCTCAATACCATGTTCCCCTCGATGTTCTTGGAGATCTACTCGATGTAATATTATTTTGTGATGTGTTTGCCGAGATTCGATGAATTCTGGATTTATGATCAAATTATCTATGAATATTATTTGGTTCTTCTCTGAATTCTTATATGCATGATTTGATCTTTGCAAGTCTATTCGAATTATTGGTTTAGTTTGGCCTACTAGATTGATCTTTCTTGCAATGGGAGAAGTGTTTAGCTTTGGGTTCAATCTTGCGGTGTCCTTTCCCAATGACAGTAGGGGCAGCATGGCATGTATTGTATTGTTGCCATCGAGGATAAAAATACGGGGTTTTGGTCATATTGCTTGAGTTAATTCCTCTACATCATGTCATCTTACTTAATGCGTTACTCTATTCTTCACGAACTTAATACTCTAGATGCAGGCAGGAGTCGGTCGATGTGTGGAGTAATAGTAGTAGATGCAGAATCGTTTCGGTCTACTTGACACAGACATGATGCCTATGTTCATGATTATTGCCTTAGATATCGTCATAACTATGCGCTTTTGTATCAATTGCTCGGCAGTAATTTGTTCACCCACTGTAATATTTGCTTTCTTGAGAGAAGTCACTAGTGAAACCTATGGCCCCTGGGTCTCTTTTCCATTATACTGAATCTCTTTTACATCTTACTAGTTTCCGATCTACTATTTTGCAATATTTTACTTTCTGATCTATAAACCAAAAATACCAAAAATATTTACTTTACCTTCTATCTATCTCTATCAGATCTCACTTTTGCAAGTGACCGTGAAGGGATTGACAACCCCTTTATCACGTTGGGTGCAAGTTGTTGATTGTTTGTGCAGGTATTCGATGACTTGTGCTTTGTCTTCTACTGGATTGATACCTTGGTTCTCAAACTGAGGGAAATACTTACGCTACTTTGCTGCATCACCCTTTCCTCTTCAAGGGGAAAACCAACGCAAGCTCAAGAGGTAGCAAGAAGGAATTCTGGCGCTGTTGTCGGGGAGATCTATGTCAAGTCAAGCCATACCAAGTTCCCATCATAAACTCTTCTCTCTTGCATTACATTATTTGCCATTCGCCTCTCATTTTCCTCTCCCCCACTTCTAAAGTGATTTTTGAAAAGATTTTCCTTTTCTTCGCCCTTCTTCCGTTCGATCTTTGGTTCGCTTGTGTTACCATGTGCCTTCTTTTTTCTTGCATATTTGCTTGCTAAAATTTTATGGATCCCCATCCACTTGCTAATCTTTTTAAGAGATCCAATTATGATGAACCAATTGCTAGTGAATTGAGTGCACTAGATTATCTTTATGAGGTTTTGCTTGAAATTCGTGAATCTAAAATTGTGATGAAGTGCTTTATGAAGTGATTCACGATAGATCTTTGAACAAAAAGCATGATTGCAATGATGTTATTATAAATTCTATTAATGTCAATTGTGTTAATGATATGCAAAACCCTAAGCTTGGGGATGCTAATTTTGCTATGTCTACTACTTGTTGCACTGATCATGATTGAAGTGAATCTTCTTATGATCCTGAAAATTTATTTAAGCCCCATGATGAATATGAGATTGATAATAATGTTTGTAATAATATTGAAAGTGGGGTTGGAAGAGTGTCAACTTTAGATCCCACATATTTGGAGAATGTTCAGTCTTAGGAAATTTTTGAGAAAAGTGGGTTTGGAGAGGTCATGACTTTAGTTAAGGTTAATCCCACTATTTTGGAAGAGTTTCAACTTTGCATGCATTCGGATCGTCTTGAGAATAATTTATGTGATAGCTATATTGTTGAATTTGCTTATGATCCTACATGTAATTATTATGAGAGAGGAAAATATGGTTTTAGAAATTTTCATGTTACTAAATTACCTCTCTTCATGTTGAGATTGCAATCGTCTCTTTCTTCTTCCTTCCATATGCTAGTTTTTGCTTGCCTTGATAATTTGTTTGATTATATAATGCCTATGCATAGTAAGTATGTTAGACTTAGATGTGTTTTTCACATGTTTTATGATGCTCTCTTTGTGCTTCAATTCTTCTTTTTTACGTGAGCATCATCGAAATCTCAATGCCTAGCTGAGGGCGTTAAACAATAGCGCTTGTTGGGAGGCAACCCAATTTTAATTTTGTTCTTTAACTTTTATTCCTGTTTAGTAATAAATAATTCATCTAGCCTGTGGTTAGATGTGGTTTTATGTTTTAATTAGTGTTTTTGCCAACTGCCAAGTAGAACCTTTAGGATAGCTTACGGTGATAGTTGTGTTCATCCTGCTGAAAACCAGAATCTTTTGCGCTTAGTAAATTAGTTTTGAAAATTCGCAGAAATGTGATCTTGATCTGATTATTTTTGCTCTGGGTTGGTACAAAAATTTCTCAAATTTTCCTAGTTTGTATGGATTTTTGGAGTTACAGAAGTATTCGAGAGTTACAGATTACTACAGACTGTTCTGTTTTCAACAGATTCTGTTTTTCGCGTGTTGTTTGCTTACTTTGATGAATATATGGGCATTATCGGGGGGGGGGGGTATGAACGATGGAGAAGTTGGAATACAGTAGATATTACACCAATATAAATAAAGAATGAGTTTGCAATAGTACCTTAAAGTGGTGATTTATTTTCTCATACCAACGGAGCTCATGAGATTTTCTATCGAGTTTTGTGTTGTGAAGTTTTCGAGTTTTGGGTAAGGATTTGATGGACTATGGAATAAAGAGTGGTAAGAGCCTAAGATTGGGGATGCCTGAGGCACCCCAAGGTAATATTCAAGGACAACCAAAAGCCTAATTTTGGGGATGCCCCGGAAGGCATCCCCTCTTTCGTCTTTGTCTATCGGTAACTTTACTTGAGGCAATATTTTTATTCACCACATGATATGTGTTTTGCTTGGAGCGTTGTCACACCCTGATTTTCATGCCACAACACTTAAGCTAATAAATCATGATAAAATATGGTTTGACAATTTTTTTGAGTGTTTTGGTCCTTGCTTGATTTGATTTTTGTGTGTTGGTTGCAAGTGCTCTAAAAATCGAATAAATCCCCCAACTCTTATACTCCTTCTCCTTGATCCAAAACTTCTGCCCAATGATCATGCCATGTGTATAGTATAGTATAGAATTTTCTTATTAAAATAATTTGGCCAAAAAGTATTTTCTAAATTTAGTTTTCCAAAACCCCCTGAATTGAGGCTTGCACTACAAGTACTTGATTTGGGGTATGAAGAATCTTTCAAAGAATATGTTTGACTCCTATTAGGTATAGGACTTGCATAAACCACACAAATATAATTCTAAAAGTTATTTTCTTATTTTATTTAAAGGATTTTTCTTCAGGCCAGAAATGGTCTTTAATAGGTTAAAATATTTTAATTCTTTAAAAATATTTGGGAAAGTTTAGGGAAACACAGTAGGCATATATTGTCCATATATATGAGTTTCAACACATGGTCATGTTCAAAATATTGGTCAAATTCCTCAAAAACCCTTTCTGGATATTTCAAGCTTTTGAAATATTTACAAAGGAAATTTTATCTATAAATTCCAAGAAAATTCTAGCATGTCACAAATGCCCTATTTGGTTATCTTGACAAGTCTCATGTCATGGAGAACAGTATAACCCCATGAAACCCTCTCAAAACCATTCCCGTCCTTTTCCAAGTTTGAACAACTTTGCACTGCCAAACATGTCCAAATGATCTCAAACTTGGTACACATGCTAAAATGGTCTAATAATTTATCTATACCAAGTGGCACAAGATGGGGAAGAAGTTAACTTGAGCAAAGTGCCTCAAAACCCTCTCTATACAGAACCAAATTTGAGCAACTCTACATCGCCAAGTGTCTCCTTTTGATCCCAATTTTTGTGGACATGTTCAAATCCTCAAATGATGACACTACACCAAGTGGTGCATCAAGGAGAAAAGATTTGCATAACTAAATCTTGGAAAATCCATTTCTATTGATTTATAGGGTTTGCCAAAGTTACATTGGCAACTTTCTCCAAATGGACTCAAACTTGGTGAACCACCTCATTTGCATAAGACATTTGATCCTGTTAATTCTCATGTCAAGTAGAATCCATTTGCTTGCCCAAAACTTTATCAAACACCTTCTGGCATTTTGCCAAAAGCATCATTTTGACCACTTACACTATTCTCCTTGAGCTCAACTCTTTACCAGAGCTTCTCCTGGTCACCCTCTACCTCTAGTAACTCCCTCCCAACAAGAGCACCATGATTGATTGGGGTAAAACCCCACTTTTCTCCTCTGTTTTCACTATGGCAGCACCTTTTCTACCCTCCTACTTCTTACCCCTCCCTCCTACCTTACCTCCTAAGCATCTCAGAGCATCCTAGTACCACCCCACAGCTAGTGGACAAGTTTGGCCACGCGCAAATGCCAATGCCATGTTATGGCATGCCAAATGGGCGCTCTGGAGCGCGCTACAGTGCACCAAAGCACTGTAGCCGCATCCTTCCCGAAGCCCCCGACCACCTTGAGCCTCCCACTCACGCCAGTCGAGGTGCCTTGACATCCTCAACACTCCACCATGTTGTCCTCCTCCTTCCCCCCTCTCTCTCTCACCCCCTGAGGCACACGCCAGATGCTGCCCAACTCGGCCAATGCATGCACCCATGCCTGGGACCCCCTCGAGCTCGCCCCGCTTATCCTCTCTCTTCCTGGCTCCTTACTCTACTCCCACGAGCGCCACAGACATCCCTAGCCACCTCCTGTGGACACCCCGGCCATTTCCGCGGACGCCCGTAGGCCGCGTCCATGGTGAGGCATGGCCTCGCCATAATATGACTCCCCAGGCTGGGTCCCCTTCGCTTTCTCTCCCTCCCAGAAACCCCCTGACAAACTAGCACCTCCTCCCGTGCCCTCCAAACTCATCCATGGCTGGAGCCGAGCCTCCGACCATCGCCTAAATTCCTGTCGTTAGAGCCCCCTCTTATCCACCTATGCGTTTCTTCGCATCGCCACTACCCCCACGAATCTCCACCGCACTCCGGTTACTCCTCCCGGTGGCCGAAATGCCATGCCCACCATCGCCGTCGGCCACATCCGCCATGGATGGCGCTCCCCTTGACCTAGTCTTCCCTGGCATGCGTGTGACCCATGGCTGGAAGCGCCTCTCTCCGCTGGTCACGCTAGTGGGCAGAACATCCCCAAAGACGCCCTGTAGCCCCGGCAATCATCCTCGGGAGCTGCTCCTCCCCGCGGCCAGGATGTGAGCAGGAGGTTGAAGACGCCCTGCCATTGGGCCCCGCGCGTCAGCGACCCAGTGGGCGGGCCCCGCCCGTTTAAGTGGAAACGGCTTCGGCTAGGTCCGCTTTCCCCGCATGTAGGCGTACTTCCGGGAAGCCACCTTCGACGTCACCGCTATCGCCCATGCGGCCGTGCTGCTGGGCCGGCCCACTAGCTATCTCTCGCCTAGTGCGTGTTTTAGGTATAGCCTAAACTTTTCCTTTTTCTTTTTAAATTTCTAAAATCCATAATAAATTCATTTCAACTCCAAATTTGTTGGTTCAAATCTGTTGTGACTCCATAAATCACTCTCTATCACACGATGCTATTGGCACATTTTCCAAGGGATATTTCTTTCACAAATATTTATCAAAATCCTATTTTTGCATTTCTGTGATAAACTTTAGAAAATCACAGAGAGCCCATTTTTGATCCAAATGCCATGGTTAAATTCCTGGATACTTATAAGTTCAAAACTTAGTTTTTTTGAACATTTTTCCTAATACTTTCTATGCCACATGAAATATTGGTCCATTTCTCCATGTATAGCCAACTTTGCAAATTCATAGAAAAATCATATGAACTCCAAATCCAGTGAAACCAACTTCTAGGTGCTTCAAAAACCATTCCTTGTTAAATGGGTGTATTTGCCCATTTTTAAAAATAATATTTTTGTACACTTCTTGCAAATCCACAAAACCATTGATTCCATCATATTGAAATGTTTAGATTAAGCCATAGACCAAATCCCAATGAAACCACTTTGGTCATTCCTCACATGACCAAAGGTTTCCTAGAAAAGTCGAACTCACATTTTAGAGCACTTTTATTTTTGCCTTGTTGTGTTGCTTATTGTGATTGTTTCCAACGTTAGTTGACGAAGTAGACGGAGTACTTGGAGAAGGACCAGAAGACTTGAAGACTCTGATGAACCAGGCAAGTAACCCTTTGACCATGATGAAGTCTTTTTTATCATAGTAGCATTTCTTTCCGTGATTCTTGAATGCATGATATCTTGAATGGCAACCTTGCTAGGTTTGCCTTCGTTCCATACCTTGTTGATACTTGCATTGTTCATGACTCTATCCTCGTTTAGAGTTGTGTTGGTGGGTTGTAGAAATATGCTATAATAGTTGGCTAAGCAAAATGGATCAGAGTTATGCATGGTAAGGAACAAGTGTGGGTTGGCATACTTGCAAATAGCCCTAGTGGGTGCCACTAATGCCCCTAGGAGATGATGATGAACTTGGTCACTACTTGGCGGAGAGATAGTGTACCGAGGCTTTATGAAAGTGGTGTTTATAGAGACGGATTAGATTTAAGATTTGTTGACCATCCCCACCCTACATGCGCAACCACTCTACCCTTATATGGAAAAGGGCATTATTGATTACCTAGGCCGATACTAGCATGGTGTCCACATTACTAGTGACGGGGGTGACATGGGGTCACTCTCGGGACGGAGTCGTGCTTGGATAGGCGGCCATGACTGTTTTTACAAGGCATCGGACACACCGTTGGTACCTGCGTGTATGTGTGATAATGAAAAGGGTAGAGTCCCAAGATCTTGATGCTTATACACAAAGGCCGTGTACCAATGAGTGGACCTTATGTTAGTCTCTCCTAGGGAAAGATAGTGATCGGGTGCTTTCCCCGAGTACTTGAGGTACTACAAGATTGTGGATGACACGAAAGTTTCCCGAATCTTGTGGGTAAAGTGTGCAACCTCTGCAGAGTGTCAAACTATTTGAATAGCCATGTTCACGGTCAAGGACAGTTGGGTGCTGCTGCTTAGACTATGTCCATATGTTTCTGACAAACAACACAACTTGGTAGAGTTGTTCATAACTCTTTCTCGATGTTGATGTCTATAACCTCCTGATACTTGCTGCAGATGCATTCATGTCCTTGGTAAATGTTGATCATAATTGCATGAGAAGAACTAGCTTTCCACAAAAATGCCAATTTAGCAGTAGAGCCTTGCATAATTATTTTGTTATCACTCTTGGGTTGCTTGCGAGTACATTCAAAGTACTCATTGGCTTTCCACTGGTTATTTAATTGGCCAGGTATGAAAGAACATGATGTGAAGAAGAGTTCTTTGGTGACGATCGTGCGAACTAGGACACTTCCCAGTCAGAATGCCTGTAGGGTTAAGGCAGATGGAATGGGTCCAAGTGTCAACGAAGATTTCCTTGTGATAATATACTCAAGACTTGACCATAATAGTCATAATTTGTGTAAGATGGTATGTATGGATGTAAGTCTCTTGTTATTCAGCTTCTGTGTGTTCAATGAGCATTGATATCTGGGATCACTGTACATGTGCATTCGATGATCGCGACTTATGAGTCAGGGTCCCCACAGAGCTGGTATCAGAGCCATCCTAACTATAGGAATCCTTAGTTAGCATGGTCATTAGTTGGGGTAAAACTATTTTCAGAACTATTACTCATTTTCAAAACTATCTATACTTCTTTTCCCTTCTGAGTTTTTCAAAAATTGGGATATATTTTTCCTTGTTGACCTCTTCCCCTTGAATTTTTTTGCAAACGGTCGCTAGTACCCTCATGCTCCTGACCACTGGATACCTTGAAATCCTCATGGGTAGCCTAGAACCAATACACCTTGCCAGACAATCGCCCACATTTTCAGAACAGAAGTTTGGTGACACCACGAGAAGGCAATGCCAACAGAAAAGACCGTCTCGAGGAATGAGGAAATGAAGACCCAAAGGATGGTGACACCTTCCACATTGCCCCAAGATGATGTAACCTCGGGCTACGATGATCAGGGCATAGGATATACAAGATCATGATATACATCGCTAATAGAGTAACCCTGTCGTTACCATCATTGTATCAGTAAGCACCGGTGGATGAGAACCTCGCCATTTGGTCCGCCTCACTATAGTGAGCAGGAAAATGGTTCTCGGCATTCCCCGCTCTCGGTGATGATACTGTTAACAATGTGTCTGACATATTGGACCTCTACTATGCCTTTGTTAATGTCATTGCATAAAGGATTACATACGTGGAACCCTTGACGCCTTAGAAGGCAAAAGGGATCGTCATGATTAAGAAGATAACAGAAGACCAAGTCAATGCCAGCTACGAGGAACCACCTCCACCCCATCACCTCATCAGGCGAGAAGTTGTTGAAGATTCTTCAGGCTCAACCCGGATTGTTTCATCAAACAACTACAAGAGATGCAACAACACTTGAAGAAAACCCAGAAGACTGCACGGATCCCTAGGGTAGGATGAGTCATGTACCCCCTATGCACAGTCGAGTCCGTATGATGGTTCGAATAGAACCATGGTTGTGTGTTGCTTATTTTTATTTGTTTGTGTTTTTATATAAGTCGCCCTTTTTCCCTAGGCAACAAGTACGCGACTATATCACTTCCCTTATCTTAATACTTGTGTTTGCCCGCCCTTTCGGCACTTGTTTGTTTGCACCTGCACTATAGGACCCCCTATAGGCATTCCCCTCCTCTATGGTACTTTTCCCTCTCATCTTTCTCTCTCTCCTCAAACTGAAGACCGGCAGGACAAGATACACCAAGGATTTCACTTCGACTACCAACTAGCACTAAAGACTTTTGCTACAGTATCCTCGACCAAGTGCAACCCCGTAGAGATATGTTACTCCTCAAGATTAGAAGCCCATCCCTAGACCCAGCTCAAATCCTTAACCATGTCCTTAACCCACAAAATTGTAAGAGAACCAGTCACTACAAAAAAAAGACACATCCGTGACATTTTGGGCCGTTTTTTTTCCTGTCATACATATGACACTTCTATGACGATAATTGTGACAAAACCCGGTATCATCATATATGTGGTGGGCTCCTACTTCTATGATAAAAAATCATGACAGAAAATGGGCTTTTCGTCCTGGGCGGGCCAGAGATGCAGCTGCATGACATTCTTTGGGCCGTCCATGACGGAAAAAACCGTGGTAGAAGCGAGGGCGAGGAAAATTTTGGGGAGTTGCCGGTTACGTGGGAGTCGGGGCCGAGCGATGCCGTTTCTCTCGTACCGTACGCGCGTGTTGTGAGGCGTTGGCTCTAAAACTGAACCGAAGCGAGGCACGTTGGGCTCTAACTGAACCCGAGCGATTGCACTGCAGGCTACACGTTACAAACCGAGCATTCGATCGAATGTTTTGTTACTGAACCCGATCGAGCTGATCAACTTCGCCTGGCTGCTAACTGAAGCCATAATATGCTGCTTCTGGGTATGAAAGGTGAGTTTCCGCAGTGTGGGGGAGGGGGGGTGGATGAACTGTGAGCGGTGGTTGCCTCTGGATGAACAGGACCCCCGTGGTGTGGTAGGTCTGACATGAACAGTAAGACGTGGAGGGTGGATGAACAGTAGCCCGTGGAGGGTGGTTGAACAGGAGTCATGGAGAGGGGTGGTTGAACAGTAGCCGGTGGAGTACGCGCAGGGTGGAGGCTGGATGAACAGAGCCCGTGGAGATGAAACAATGTCGCAAGTGGAGGCTGGAGGAGGTCGATGGTGGATGAACAGTAGCCCGTGGAGGTTGGAGGAGGTCGACGGTGGAGATGAACAGTATCCCCTAGAGTCCCGTTTTGCGGTACGCCATACCCCTCCCGATGAACAGGACCCCCGTTACGGCCGTAGCGCTCCAACACAAGTCCGTTTCATCCGTTTTGTGGTACGCCACACCCCTCCTGATTAATAGGACCCCTGTTTCAACCGTAGGAGGCCTGTTCCCTCCGTTTTGCGGTACGCCAGACACCCCCCGATGAACAAGATCCCGTTTCAAACGTGGCCGGTCGAACACAAGGCCGTTTCCTCCGTTCTGCGGTATGCCAGGCCTCGTTTCCATCGCCTGTTCCGTCCAAGCCCTCCCGATGAACACGACCACACATTCCGTTCCGACCCAGCCAGTTGGCTCCCCATGAACATGACGGCGACGCTGTTTCTTCGTTCTGACCCATCCATGTACACGAGACCTGGCCGTACGTATGCGCGAGTAGGCGTTCGAGACCCCGCCTGTATGTACACATACATGGCCTTATTTTCTTTCTTGCACACTGGCCGCTGTACGTACGTGTATGTGCTACGTGCGCGACTCTACTACGATACGTACGCGCCTCTACTACGACACGTGCGCGCCTCTACATCCACCAGTATATATGTACGTACACGTTCGCTACTAGAATGACAACGCTACGTACGCTTCGACCAGGTGGGTCCCGACTGTCAGGCACTTCCTTGCGTGCTAAGATGTAGCTGGTGGGTCCCAGCAGTTAGGGGGGCGAATCAGTTTTTTTCCGGACGCACTTCCTTGCATGCGAAGATATAGCTGGTGGGACCCAACAGTCAGGGGGAAACGTTTTTTTCGCAAAATATGGTGGCCCGTCTGGTGGGTCCCCGCTGTCAGGTGGAGGAATAATTATTTTGCACGTAATAAGGAGGCACTTCCTTGCTGCGGCTGTGGACCCAGCTGTCAGCTTCTCCATGTACAGTCCACGTCCGATGGAAGTCATTCCTTGACCACATTGACCACGCCACGCCGAGAGCACCAGGGCGGTGGACGACGGTGAGGCCTAGGAAGGGGACGACGCGGAGCCGGGGAAGACCCGGTAGTGGATGCCCACGCGTAGAGGAGTACGAGGGTTCACTGGTTCGCTGCGGTGTGAGGCTGCCGTCGCCGCAGAATAACAGGGGGTGTGGGTGAGTAGAGGGATGGCCTGGCCAGCGGTGGGAGTAGTAGGCGGCGGTGAGGCCTCCGTCGCATCGCAACCGGCCACGGGAGGCAGGAGCACGAGGCATGATCGGTGCTGGTTTGGGCGGCTGGAGCAAGAAGACCAGAGGTTGAAGAAGCACTACGGCCGTTGGATGGACATCGTACGGTCATTGGAGCTAGAATCGTGCATATTGACTAAGTTGACAAAGCCCTCCGTCCCCGTCAACTTAGTAGGCCCACAAGTCAGCCTGCCACTATACTGGGTCCTAGCGAACAAGTGGAGTATTCATTTTTTTGTGCGTAATAAGGAGGCACTTCCTTGCGTGCGAAGATATAGCTGGTGGGTCCGAGCTGTCAGCAGCGATAACGTTTTTTTCACGAAATACAGAGGCCCTTTCAGTGGGTCCCTGATGTCAGGTGGAGGAATCATTATTTTGCGCGTAATAAGGATGCATTTCCTTGCGTGCGGCCGTGGACCCAGCTGTCGGCCTCTCCACGTACAGTCCACTTCAGATGCATGTCGGTCGTTGACCATGTTGACCAGGCCGCGCCGAGAGCACCAGGGCGATGGACGACGACGAGGCCTAGGAAGGGAACGACACGGAGGCAGGGAAGACTCGGCAGTTGTTTCCCATGCGGAGGGGAGTACGATTGTACGAGGGTTTACTCGTTCATCTGCCGTCGCTGGAGAATAACAGCAGGTGTGGGTGAGTAGAGGGATGGCTAGGCCAGCGATGGGAGTATGGTGTGGTAGTGAGGCCTGCGCGGCAGTAGAGCCGGCCGCGGGGAGGAGGGAGCATGCAGTCCTGTCGGCGCTTGTTTGAGCGGCTGGACCAGGAAGAGCAGAGATTGAAGAAGCATGACGGCCATTGGATGGCCATCCAACAGTCACTGCTTGTGCATCAACCTTTTTTTAGGAAAGCCTCAAATTTGTGCAAAACAACATACAACCCATTTGCCATTATTTCTCATAATTTACAGCCCATTTGCTAATTCTTAAGGTTTTTTTGGAGCCCATATTCTTTTTGTTAGCATTACAGCCCATATTGTGGCCACGGTTAAAAAATTATACGAAATTTTGCAAATTTCGGTGCGGTCCGAACTGTTTTTAATCCCAAAATTTCGACTCACATTCAAACTGATTTTAAAAATAAATGTATATCAATATAAAATCCAACAAATTCTCAACGCATAAAAATTAATGTAATTAAATCTCGAAATGAAAAAAAAAGATATTTGAAACTAATTGCCGGTTTGATGTGTTTTAAAAATGTACAACCCATTTCTCATTACTGATGGGCCATTTTCTCGGCCAGCCGAATGAAAGCTCTCCTCGTCTTGAAAGATTTGCAGCCCAACAGGCCTGACAAAGCGACTTACTTGGCAAATCACAAAAAAACTGGGCTGTGGCCGTGGACCCAGCTGTCAGCCTCTCCACGTACAATACTCTTCCGATGGAATGTCGTTGACCACATTGACCACGCCGCGCCGAGAGCACCAAGGCGGTGGACGACGGCGAGGCCTAGGAAGGGGACGACGCGGAGCCGGGGAAGACGCGGCAGTGGATGCCCACGCGGAGAGGAGTACGAGGGTTCACTGGTTCGGCTGCGGTGTGAGGCTGCCGTCGCCGCAGGGCCTGGCTAGCGGTGGGAGTAGTAGGGGGCGATGAGGCCTCAACGGCAGCACAGCCGGCCACTGGAGGCAGGAGCAGGCGGTCTCCCCGGCGCTGGTTTGGGCGGCTGGTGCAAGAAGAGCAGCGATTGAAGAAGCAGCAGGACCGTTCGATTCAAATCCAACGGTTACTGCTGCTAGAATCGTTTGTTGACTAAGTTGACAAGCCCTGCGTACGCGTCAACTTAGTAGGCCCACAGGTCAGCCTCCCAACCGGTGCGCCCCAGATGTCAGTGGGAGGAATCATTTTTTTCGCGTAATAAGGAGGCAGTTGATTGCGTGCGGCCAGGCCAGCGGAGGGAGTAGGGTGGGCCGGGGAAGCCTGCGCGGCATCACAGCGGGCCACAAGAGGAGGGAGCAGGCAGTCCTGCCGGCGCTAGTTTAGGCGGCTGGAGCAGGAAGATCAGAGATTGAAGAAGCACGTCGGCCGTTGGATGGACATCCAACAGTCACTGCTGCTAGAATCGTGTGTTCACTGACAAAGCCTTGCGTAAACAAGTCAGCCTCGAAATCTGTGGCGTGTACAGCCCATTTGCTATTATTTTTATAATTTTTACTCATTTTCTAATTCATATGGAATTTATTGCAGCCCGTTTTCCATTTTTAGAATTGCTGGCCATTTTCTGGTCAGTACCAGGGTCAAAAAATTAACTAAATATGTGGGAAATTTTGAGAATTCGCAATTTTTGCTGGGGAACGAAATATTCTTAATCCAAAAATTAATAGCCATACTAAAACAAATTTAAAAATAAATTAGTACTATGTCATGTTAAATCCAATGAAATACGTATAAGATATCAGTGAAGAACAAAAACAAAAAAAGAAACTAATATCCCATTTGCTATAATTTTTTGGAATTTTCAACCCCTTTTGATATTACTTTTAACAGACATTGACCATACTCTTTGGCCAGGACGGAATTCATCCCTCCTCGTCTTGAAAGATTTGCAGCCCAGTAATTCGGAGAAAACAAATAGGCCTAGCTTGGGTATACTTCAAAAAGAAATACTGGGCTACCTATTTTCCCAAAGAACTGGTGCATGAGCATTTAGCTTTATTTATTTATTTACTTATTTATGTTTAGGGGACCATGAGCATGTACCTGGGCCGGATTCATGTGAGAGCCTCCCTTCCAGTTAATTATGGGCTTCTCTATTGGGCCTTCATCAGTGGGCTGCATGTTATCAACAAGTGGAAAATGTGTTCCGTATGAAAAATAGTATGAGCTACGTACGGTACGGGGCACTAAAGGATCGAACCGTGCAACGACTTCCAAAACATTGTGTTTGTCGTTCTAACAACACATTTATTCAACCAACAGACGAAATATACTACTGATTGTACATTGAAAACAGCAGCAGCAGCAACCAGGGCTGGGGGTGCAACAGAAGCAGTAAGCAGGCCAGAAGAGTGAAGACGCAGCTCTCTCTTCCAAACCAAACATCAGCCATCATTACAAAAGGGCTACCAAAAAAGAACAAGTGTATGCATCAAACTAAATAAAGATCCTACTACACAAGTGTACGCATCTAACTAACTGGCTCAGTTAGACGTTACTATTTATTAAGCTGTGGAGATTGGCTGACGGCTTGAACCAGATGGGTGCCTGACGGGGGAAACTCCAGCCAGCAGGTCGAAGTCTGATACTTGCGACCCTCTCTCCTACTTTGGGCTGCAGAGCGTGGCGGCACATATCAGGGTATGGTGCATGCAGAGACGCATGGTACGCTGTGTACACACAGTTTTGCCTGATGAACGAAACCGCGCTGCCATCATGATCCTTGCCGTCGGTTATCTCCTGGTTAATCGGATAATTCAGTCCGACAAACAGAGAGCGTGTACCAAGGCTACTTACCAGCCTCCAGTCAAAAATTCCTGAAGGCCCAGAGAAGCTGGGATCCTGCTCAAAGACCTTGCAGTGACTGTGATTGTATTCCGCGAAACAACACGTCCGGTACGTGCGAACGATCATCAATCTTTCGCCGTCGTCTGATCGAGCCAGGAACCACCTGCAACTGCCATGCCGCTTTTCTTTGAAAGGTTCTGGGATTAGGAAGGGTAGGGACACCAGGCGGCCTACAACATCATATCAAGTTGGAGTCAAATAAAAAAGGGCTCTTGATTTAGTCAATCTTAAGAACAACATGTTATGAGCATGAATATTTTTTCAGTAAATGTTGACAGTAATATAAGCAAGCCATCATGATATCATAGGAAAGTAACATACTGCTGTAACAGCTCTTTGTAGCAACGACTGGAGTAGGCCAGCAATACGTCCAGCCATAGAAGGAGTCGACAGCGTAAATGAAGCCGTTGTGTTCAATGGCATCAGAGAACCATGGAGGATGTATGATTCTGCGATGGACATGCAGATTTATCCACTTACCGCAGTGACCTGTCAGATTGGCGAGACCGTGGTTGAAGAACGCAATTGGCCTGAAGTCTTTATAATTAGCAGATCTTGTGGGCACTCGGCAAATTACAACCTTGAGCGAATCAAACTTGGTATCATGTTGGTTACTGTAAGATTCCGAGTATTCTGGGCCGCGGTGCCAAAGCAGTGCAGTGTTAATCGAAGGAAGGGGGATCAATTGTCGGGTGTAGACCTCCACGAGCATCCAGCTGTCGCGACCGTCGATGAGCACCATCCAAGATGTGTTCATGTCGACCCAGTACATACCGTTAATGTAGTTGAGGCTGACGGGGTTTGGATCGCAGTCAAGGGGATTGATGCTCGCCACCCTACGATCGCTATGCTGCGTGACACGCCGTTTCTGAAGATCAGGCGGCATCAGCAAGCAAGGAGCTGGCTTAAAAAGCTCCAGCCTGAGGGCTTTGAGTAAACGGTACAGCCCCGACGAGCACGCGGCGAGCGACATGGTACTGAGATTGTCCACACGCGAAACAATGAGCTTGATTACCTCTGTGGGGAGCGAATTCCAGCCACTCTTTCGGCGGACGCTGCTCGGTTCTGCCATTGTTAGTGCTTGGGTTTCGGACGAGGGGGGAGGCGCCTTAGCAGGGATGGAAGATTGGACGAGATTATGTGCGGACAAAGATGGAGAAGCGAATATGTGCTGCGGGAAGTGGACAGGTGATGATGACTACAACACGTCGCTTGACTTATGAGACACATACCAGCAGCGTAGGTTCATGTCGATGCCAGACAACTTGCTTGAGTGATCACAGTACTGGTACTCCCTACAGTACCTACTACAGTACTATGCCCTAACTTGCTTGAGTAGAGTAGTAGAGTAGGACTCTGCTCTACTACTAGCACCGGAGGAGTAGTATATTCTAATCTAAAATAGTTACAAACTTCAATGCCCGAGCGTGGAACGACTACGAACCGTGCTCAAAGACCGTGTCTACGTGGTGTTTGGACTTATATGCAAAAAAATAGCAAGATGTCCATGCATTGCACGGCACACCATCATCACCAACTCATTTTTTCTCTACTCCTACTCCTATAAAAGACTCAGGGGCTGTTTGGATTGTGACTATCTTTGCCATATATTGCCACATGATTTTTGCCACAATTGCCACACTTGCCTTAGTTGAGTTGCTCAAATTGTTAGCCACAATTTGGCTTGCCTAAGGGACACCATCTACTGCTTCGTGCACTACTCCTGCGCTCCATTCGGCGGCCGCAATGTCCCCTACAGCCACTCCGTCCTACGCTACATTCGGCGGGCGCTGTTGAAATTTGGGGAGCGCACTCTCGCGACTGCTGGCAGCCACGACTTCACCGACGACGACTTCTTCCCCGACCTCGGCAACCTCTTCCTCAATGACATGGGCGACAACCTCAACGCCAACGGTGCTGCTCCCGTTGCACCGTATGTGTTTCTGTCCTTCCTATTCGAAATCGTGGTAGAATTCATGTTTCTACTCTGTATCCTACTACTATGCTAGTCCACATGATTAGTTTCATCTCTGTTATAGCCGTCATGATTTATTTTGTGCTTATTCGAATTAAATCTCGTAGTAACTTGCTCATATATTCAACTGGCGCAACGTCCCCTACAGCCACTCCCGTTTCATGGACGGCCTGGTCGATGCCTCCAAGGAGCCCTTCGTCCACTGCTATGAGTGCCCGATGCCGTTTTGTGGCTCGCCGGCGGACATGGTGCATCACCTCACGGATGCGTGCAGCGGTCACTGCTGGCCCTTGGCGGAGAACATGAAGTACGAGACGTGCTACCCGTTCACCATGCCGGAGTCGCTGGAGGATCACCGCCGCCTGCTAGTCTCGGAGGAGGACGGCAGCGTCTTCCTCTTGATCGTGGGCACCGGCGAGGCCCGCGCAGGCCGCCGCCCCGTCTCTGTAATGTGCGTCAGGGGCGACGCCGCTGACGCTGACACTGACACGAGGCCGATGTACGGGTGCGTGGTCAGTGTTACTACCCCTCCGGGTCACGTGGGCGGCGACACCGGCCTCATCGAACGGACTTGGACTCTGGGGAGCTGGGACTATCCCGCCAATGTGGACTTGGAAAACCCATGGCATCCTTTACCCGCCGACGCGGTGCACGGGGACTCCAAGGAGGTTCACCTGGACATACGCATTATCAAGTTAAATGTTGATCATTAGTCTTCGCTCAATGTAATCCGCTGTCTAAGCATGTGGAGACTTCCATGCAGGATCTTGCTCTATTGGAGTATCGCGCATGAATAAAAGTGTATCCGTTTATGGTTTAGTCTAGAATCTTCCATGTATGAATTTTTACTACAGTACTGGTGAAAGACTTACGATGAACCATTTCTTACATCTCCTCTGCCCCCTTGCAAGTCATCCTGATTTAATCCCTCCGTCTAGGTGTATAAGGGCATGGTTAATATAACTTAATAGTATAGCCAACTGTTGACTATAAGAAAGTGCCATGTCATCTGTAGCCAACATGTATAACAATCGATACTCAAAAACTAATTCTTAAAGATCATTTCTTGCAAAGCACAATAAGTGTTATTTCTTCACAAGTTTTGGATGCAGGTTGAACAGTTGAACGCTTTTGTTTGCAAAAGATACCTTTTTATCTATTTCACCCGGATGTTTGTGAGCTCTAGAGATGAAATAATATCCGAAGAAACCTATCGATACCCGTTACACATGAGATGACCCCCACATCCTTTGTCAAAATAAACAACTCCCCGATCAATGCATTTCACTCTTCGGTGCAACGCACGGGCACCTTACTACTATAGATTAGTACGACCAAAAATTGAACTAACATTATATATAGTACGATAAATGCTGATGCATGTCACCTAAAATTATATCATTCAAAACTATGTTCAAATACGAATCCAACGATATCGTTTTTGTTGACATGCACTAACATTTTGTCAGTTAAATCTTCAGTCAAATACAATGGGGGACTAATAAACCACGACCGATGTAGGCCCTGTTTGGATCCATGGGTTAGAGTTAGTTTGGGTTAGTTTGGACTCAACTAACCCAAAAGTATCCAAACAGGAGGGTTAGTTTGGGTTAGATGCATCTAACTCATCCAAAAAATCTAACCCACCCAAGAGGTGCTTATTCGGGTTAGTTCTTCTCGGGGCCATTAAAAACACATTTTTCTCTCGCTCTTCCTGCAGCATATCCTTCCCCACTTCCTCGAAGCTTCTCGTCCTCTCCCTCCCTCCCTCTCGCACCGCCCGTGAAGGCGCCTCGCCGTATCCGTGCTCCATCTAACCCTGCCATCCAAACACCTCTTTGGTTAGAGTTAGTTCAGGGTTAGTACAAGTGTAGAGGGCGGCGCTGCACGGGAGTCTCACCTCTCACCCCGCTCGTGGCGCGGCAGTAAAGCCGTCATATCACAAAACCCAACCACTCCCAGTAATAAGTGGCCTGGTAAAATAAACGGACAAGCAACCATCACATCCCTCCGTCTTTTTTGCATTTCATCTCTCTGCATTTACTTTCTCCGGTTCATCTCGCACACTCGATCCCTAGCTACTACTCCTAGGGCCAGTTCTTTTGGCGGCTTCCCCAGCTTTTCCCACAAGACTAGTCACAGTGGAGAGTAACAATAAGGCGCCTCACTCATTTATTTGGGCTTCTAAACTACTACTCCGTCCTGGTTTATTCCTCACCATTGTAATTTGTGCTAAATTTTGACCAAAGATTTAACTGATAAAATGTTACTCCCTCCGTCTAGGTGTGTAAGTCATCTTACGAAAACCAAATAATCCCAAAACACTTAGGCGCGGTGCATTAACTTCTACCTCGTTTCTTGTTTCTTGACATATCAACCAATAAGAGATAAAGAGTGTGCATGCTTTTAATGACTTGAGATATCAAACACGACATGCAGTGGTTAGTTCATTGCATGCAATACTATTAATTAGCAAATAAACATTAACGTTTCTCGTTTTCTCCTCCTTGGTCACGGTGCACAGCCTAAGATGACTTACTCACCTAGACGGATGGAGTAGTGCATGTGACATGCACTAACATTTCATTAGTTAAATTTATGATCAAAATTTGACACAGATTACAATGGGGACCAATAAACCAGGACGGAGGTAGTAGTTATGGGATTACTAATCTAGAAGCCTAAAAGAACTGGCCCCTGGTACTCCTACTAGTAGTAGTACTCAAGTTGGAATTCCAATTGCACGGCACAACTTGTTAGGCAAAAAATTCGATACAGGGTGTAGGAAGCGGTTTGGGAATTTGCATGCCTTTCCAACCAGTGAGATACTCCGTACAAAGTACGACAGAGAAATAACCACAGAGAAGGAAGCTAAAAGTAAACAATCAAACAAGAATTTTTGCATTTGTTTTGCATTGAATCGTTTCACAAGCTTGACTAGTGCTGTTTTTCTACTTTTACAAAAACCGCATCGTAATGTTAAAACGTGCATTTGCACGTACATAACTAATAGTAGTACTCCCTCCGTCTAGGTGTACAAGTCTTCCCTCCTTCTTGGTCATCGTGCACAACCAAAGATGACTTATTGACCTGGACGGAGGGAGTAGCACAGTCTGCAAGCATATATCGAGAGAGACGTGTAGTCCGATAGTATATAGTAAAGTTTGTGCTATATGCATGTACTTGCAAAATGCGTAATAATACACAAGGTTTCCAAACTTTCCCTTTTACATACTTAATTAAGGACGCTAAAAATTCCTGAACGTTCGGGATTTATCATTTGCGTCCCAAAACTAATGAGATCGCCTTACGAAACAAAAATTATACTCCTCCTAAAAGCCACGGCGCTCGCAGGAGCGCTTGCGGCGCGCCACAAGTGCCCTGGTGCGCGGCCGTTTCCCAGCGCGCCGACACAACGCCTCTTCCTCAGCCTCGCAACTCGCGAGGTGCTGATTGGCGGCTTGCCGGCGGGCGAGCGCGATCTCACCGGTGTGGTGATCCGGCGCCAACAGGTACTCCTCCTGGCTGGAAGCGTGCACCCGGTCCACGTACCGCCAAGCGTAGATGAGGCGCTTGGGCCCAACTGCACTCAGGGCGTCGGCACGGGCGTCCTCCGCCACCCTCACGGCCCTCGCACGAGCCTTCTGCCAAAGAGCCAATTGCCTGACTCTCTCGGACGCGACATAGGCCTCCCAGGCAGCTTGTTCCGCGGTGCGCTTCTCTTCCTCGGCCTTCTTCTCCGCCTCTATTTTGGCGCGCTCTGCTGGAGGCAAAGCCTCCCACAAGGCGACATCCATTTCTTTCCAAAGCTCCTCAAGGCTGGGGGGCTCGGCGGGCGGCGCGGCGTTCTCCTCGTAGCGGGGAGCCGACGCGTCCTCCGACGCGCGTGCTGGCGAGATTGGGAACGCCGACGCGTCCACCTCGACGCGTCGCGGCGAGGAGCGGAACGCCGACGCATCCTCCTCGACTAGTGGCGGCGAGGAACGGAACGGCGACGCGTCGCGTCGCGGCGAGGAGCGGAACACCGACGCGTCCTCCTCGACTAGTGGCGGCGAGGAACGGAACGGCGACGCGTCGCGTAGCGGCGAGGAGCGGAACACCGACGCGTCCTCCTCGACTAGTGGCGGCGAGGAACGGAACGGCGACGCGTGACCATCCGCGCGGTGCAGCGAGGGGCTCCTAGGGCTTGGGAGGGGCGATGCCATGGTGGTCGACGTGAGAGGGAGGGGGAGGAGATAGCGATGAACGTGAACGTGAGGGGGAGGAGATAGCGATGTCGTGGGAGGCGCAGTATTTATAGCGAGCAATGGCACACCTATGTAAGATATGGACTGAGCTGCACTGACTTAACTGCAGGTCCAGTTGCGTCACTGACATGTGGGCCAGTCCCCTGTTGGGCCCATATGTCAGTGACCCAATGCACCTGAAGTTAAGTAAAAGCTACGTGGGCATATTTGTTGGAGTAAATTACGGGGGAGCGAAGGGGTGGAAATATTGCTGGTCACAACGGATTGGACGAGCGTGGGGGGAGGAGAGTCATGCATGCAGATTTTTTCACACGGGGTGGAGTGGTCGGACCGCCAGAGGGAGAAGGAGAGTTTGGCAGGCATATTATTTCCACACATGGAGAGGAAAAGATTTGGAGACGAACGGGCTTCCTGCAGGTATGGGGAACGGTGCATAATAAGTCATCTTGCATGCCGGGCTAGCTATAGTCTCAAGTCATTAAAAACATACACGCCCCACACATGTTCATATTTCAAGATGCACTAAATTATTGCATGCAATGATTAAGGCTGGCCATAATGGTGGTACTTAGCTGGTATCATGCACATGGGAATAGCAAACATGCTGATGTGGCAAAGAATTAAAGAAGAGAGGGGGGTTGGAGTAACTAGTGTTCATGCATGCATTGGTAAACACATTTTTTTGTGAAGAACGACAACATTAGTTGAGTACTTTTACAGACTTCAAAAACTATTCCACCGCCTCTACTATCTTGCTAAGAGTAGGTGAAAATTTTGAATCGAGCCCTTTAAACTAGAAGGGAGGTAGTGGTACTCTAATAGCTAACCTTGTTGTGATGACAAGATAGGACATGACACGCACCTGGACGGAGGAACTAGTCTGCATTGTGCATTTAAGTTTTGTCTGAAGTTAATGTACCTCTACTTTCACCAGACTTATAGAAAAATGTAGTACTCATTATAATCAGCATTCACAATGTCAACATTCACAATGTCAAATCAATATTTTTACACTCATTATAAAACGTAGTTCTTATACTCATTATAATCAGTATTGTAGATATTGATATTTTTAGTATAAATTTGGTCGTGGGATTTCATTGATGCCTGTCAAAGCATGGAGGAAGCGGAGCTTAGGGCTTGCATTGCCGGTCTCTACATAGGTGTTTCTCTTCATAATCCTGTAATTTTAGAGACTGATTGCGCTTTTGTGGTAGCGTCTCTTGCATCGGGGGACTATGACAGGTCTGCTATGCGTGACCTGAAGATGAAAGCGTTGAGCATCTCGAAGTTGATCAACAATCTTCAATTGTCAAAGATTAGCCGTTCGGCCAATAAGGTGGCACACTTAATCGCTAAGTATAGCTTTGACAATAGATTAGATGGTATTCTTGTAAATAACGTACCGCCCTGTGTGGTGAATATTGTATCGAATGAGTGTACTGGTGTGGCTGGTTAATTAATATAAGGTGGTGTTAAAAAAAGTATAAATTTGGTCAAACACTTTGCAAACGGTTGACGGGAGTAAAGACAGGGAGTATCATGCATGCGGAGTAGGCAAAAAAATTGCTCATTTATAGCCGGTCGAAGTCTCAAAGGGCGCGACCGCGCGAGGGAGGCGAAGGTCGTGGGAGGCGCGACAGTTGACGGAATTAAGTGAAGTTACATCCACGCGCCGGCATGGCGTGCGAACAGGCAGAAGCTATACCGTCAGGCCTACGATATGGGTCTAGTAGACATGACATCTAGTGGGTCCCGCATAGTTCTCGAGAACTCTTTGGGGGCTTGCAGCCGTTTATCCACCGGGCAAGCCAGCAACCCCACGCCGTTCGCACGCCCTACTCGTCCCCGTCTTCTACCTCACAACAGTTCGCTCCCAGTCGTCCCGTCCTTTCACATTAGTTCGCTCCCAGTTTTTGCGGGGTACAACAGTTCAACTTCTCCTAACCCTCCTCCAAAATCCATGGCCTCCCAAATCTCCATGGTCGCCACTGAGTACCAGGTTAGAGCCATCACCGGCGATCAGTTCATCGTCATCTACACACGTGGATCCGCGACGGTGAAAGCATGGCTTGCTCGCTTCCTACGCATGTTCAACAGTTCAACGGATGAGTGGGTCGCTGGGCTAGATGTTGAGTACACCACAGTCCTGGGACGAGAGAAGGATCTAAAGGACGAAGAGAGGAAGAAGCCCGCCGTGATCCAGGTTTGCGTACATAACGTTTGCTTGGTCTACCACATATGCCATGCCGACGTTGAGTGCCAGGATTTTAAGAACTTCCTCAAGGACAAAAGAGTGAAATTCGTTACTGTAGGCTTTAAGAACGACAGGGATGTCCTGCGTCGGATAGGTCTCGTTGTAGGCCAGCCCTTCGATCTCCAGAAGGCAAGCCTGGTGTCCTCCTCTCAACCTTCAATGCTGACCCTGGCAGCAGCCATGATTGATCCTTCGTACGCTAAACTGAAGAAACCTCATCACGAGTTTCATCATGCATGGGAGTCGAAGACATTAGATGAAGATCACATCCTGTACGCAGCAATGGATGCCTACCTTTGTTTAAATATCTACAAGGGTTGGATGAAGAAGCAGAGCCCAGTGTCCGGTTCAAGCAAAGAAGCGTCGGCGAAGAGGAAGAGGCAGAGGGACGAGGACGAAGTCGAGGACGTGGACTCGGACTCCGAGTAGGTGGCAGTGCCGTCGCTCATGCTGGTTCTACTGCAGTGTCAAGCGGACTAGTTGCTTAGTTTATTTTCAAGGGTGTGTTGTGCTGAGGCCCCAGCAGAACTATGTTTATGTTCTTTCTCGTTATTTGAACTCTTTAGTACGTACAGTAGTACTAGTACTATGTCTTACTACTGTTCTTCTTGCAGTTGGTACTACTGCTCGTATCTTCGTGTTCCTACTGTACTTAATACGTTCGTACTAGTAGTATAATTTGGGTCAGTCGATTTGTGAAAGAAGTTCGACGGAGTGAAGGAAGAAGACGGCAGAAGAGGTGGAAGAAGCCCTTCTAGCCATCCATGTTGCATCAAACGGCTCACATGAGTCGACTGACCCAAATTGCTCCTTCAGATTGCAGGATCCACGTGGCATTCAAGGTCTCGAAGGTAGATTCCGCGTCCGCACCCGGTTTGCGGGCTCGACGCGCGCGCGACCGGCTTCCGCCGCGATAGCCACCATGCGCGCCTCCTCCGCGCGGGCGGAGACGACAATGACACGCTAGTTCCTCCTCGCCGGCGTGCTGGAGCACGCGCTCGTCCTCCTCTTCGTACGCTGCGTGCATAGACGCGGCTCCACCAGCTGCTCGCGTGCTTGGCAGCGCGGCGGCATGTCGAGGAGGGACTGCAGACGACGTGAGCGGGCGAGCCTTCGGCTTCATGGCACAGGGATGGCGGCGACACGGCGGTGATGGGCGAGAAATTGTTGGCCGGAGCAGGCGGGCGCCGGCATGCGCAACGGCGGCGGCGGCATATTGATGAGTGCGCGTGTGGGAGCTTACTTTAGTTTTATATAAGGTTGGTCAAACTTAAAAGAAAACCGTACTAGTACACGTAAACATTAGACTTAGGCAGCGCTTTTATTAGTTTTTTTTGAAGTTAGTACCACAGCCACGATACGGAATCCTGTGCAAGCGCGTGAACCGCGGCCGCGCGGTCGATCGAACGGTGCGTCACCGTGTCGCGCTCGAAGGACATCCACCGAACCTTTTTGTGTGTGTGAAAACAATCCTCGAATATTACTCAACTTTTTTTTCCTGGGAAAGTTCTTGACGCTGCAATATTTCCATATATTTGAATTTAGCTCCAGTTCGTGTTTATTTGGATTTGGACGTTTTAGGTGCGCCCTAGTTTTTTTAATACTTATTTTGTGTGTGTGTGACTGAGAGAGAACGTGTGTATGTGTCCATATGTGTGTTGTGGCGGAAGGGCAATGTGGAGACGGCGTGCGTGTGATACAGACATAGAGAGGTGTGAATGTGCAAATGATCATGCATGAGTGAGACATAGACAGATGCCGATACGTTATGTATACATGAGAGAACGGTCTTCTAGTTTACTTGTGTGTGTGTGTGTGAGAGAGAGAGAGGCAGAGAGAGACAGAGAGAGAGGAGCATCCGTAACACAACAACCATCTCTCTCGATTCGTCCGTCCCTCGCACGATCGCATGCAACACATGCATCAACGCGCACATTTTGACACCCTCACCCGGCCCCTGCCCACCTCAAGGCCCGCACAATCTCTTCGTGAATACCCATTTCTCTCCTTAGGTTTGTTTTCTCTCAATATCTGACACACACACACACACGCAGCACAACACTCACACACACACACACACTCCCCCGAGCACACAATTCATCCCCATCCAAGGTTATACGGCGACCACTCTCGCTTGTGCTTCTTTGCACCCCAACATGCACAACACCTCAATCTTCAAAGAGGGCATCGAGCAGATCGAAGACGGCGACCACACCGCGCTAGAGAATGCGGGGTCATTTGGAAGCAGGGTGATGTGACGACGGCTAACTGACTCCTCCCCCCACCCCTCTCTCTCTCTCTTGCACAAAATTACCAATCCCTCTCTCCCCCACACAAAATTGTCAATCCCTCAACCCACGAGATCCTTCCCCTCTCGTCCATGTTTTTCCAGCTCTCTCATCAAACATGTTGTCTCTTCTCCTTCCACGTATACAGAATCCGGATGCACACGCATCTCACGTATATTACATGTCTCCATCTTTCTCACAGACCTAAGTTCTTCCTCTCTCTTTCTCTTTCTATCTCTCTCTCTCTCTGTCTCGTTAGGTTTGTCTCCTACTCTCTCGTCCACATACATACAATCTTTCCCGCCCTATCTGCTCCATCTTCAAAAGCTCTCTCTGCACGTTTCATTCACACATTGGGATATGTCAAAATGTTGCTTCTATAATGGCTGATGTAGAGTTATGGTTGTTTTTGTTGCATCCTACAAAGTAATAACTATGAAATGCATTTAGATTCTCATTTGACTGGGATTATGTGAGTTTGAGCATGTTGTGAAGTACTATAGACCTTGTATACATCTTGGGATTCGACAATGATTGTAACTATTGAATTGTATAGACCATTACATTCGAAGTCAATAGCCTAATATATTTATTTCACAATTTCAACAAATGATTAGTTCACTACAAACTAAGAAAACAAATGTGTACTCCCTCCGTTTTATTTAAGTCCGCGTATTAGCATTGGTCAAAGTCAATTTTTGTAAACTCTCAGAAAGCTTATAACAAAAAATATTAACATATACAATAACAAATAAATACCATTAGATTCATTATTGAATGTACTTTCACATCATACATATTTGTTATGGTAAATGTTTATATTTTTCTATAAACTTGGTCAAACTTTAGGAAGTTTGACTTCGGTCAAACCTAATATGCAGAGTTTACTACTACTACTCGCTAGTTGCTTAGCCGAATCACTCAACACGCCACACGGGGAGTCCAGTGTCACAAAATTTTGAGGTCGGCGGGAAAATCTCCCGCGACCCTGATTCGAGCAGTGGGAAGTTACCATCATAGCCTTCGGAACAGGCCTACGGATGACGCTTGGTAGGGGGCTGTTTTCGTAACTTCAGGTTCACCCTACCCAGCCAACCCCACCCCGGCACCCAGAGTAGTACACCTGAATACTCCCCATTTTCTATCCCCACCGCAAAATAGACTTCTCCACGGCACCGCAGCCTTCGTGCTCCTCCCCTTTACATCGGCGCACTCGTCCACCGCAGCGCATCTGCCTCATCGACGACCTCGTACGCCGCACTGGAGCCGGTCCACCGTCGTCGTCGTACACGGAGCCTCTTCCCCGGCATCGTCTTCCACGGTCTCGGATCTGCTTCCCGGAAGCCGACGCCAAGCGCAGAAGTACCACCGTCGTGGACAATGAACTGACTCCCGTTGCCGACCATGACTCACAGAGGCCGCCGCGACCATCGTTCTCCTCCTCGATTGGTAATGTGTGTATTGAATCACTTAGCAGTACATGTGCAGTTCCAATTTTGTTCATACCTACCCTTCAAATTTCTTGGGTGCTATTGTTCCCGTAAAAGTAATTGGTTATAGCCTCCATTGTCCAACATAATATCAGCTTGTAATTGTGTGTCGCTCCTTTATCGTGCTGTGCTTGGGTAGGTTTTTCATCTGCAACCAGTAGTGTGGCAAATGATGGAAAGGTTTTTAGAACTAGCAAGATGCCCATGCGTTGCACGCATCAAGATGCATTTGTATGAGTAGTTTATCTTGTGGGAGAAAAGGATGAACGAGGGATGGCCTTATTTGCAAATCTGGAGAGGGGTATGAGTATCTTTTTGCAAAATTCCCATTAGTTTCCTTCCTATCTGTCAGATATAAATCAGACGGCCTATATTGCAAGAAAAAAAGTATAGAGAAAAAAAAGTAGACAGGAAAGGAAGTAGAGATAAATATTAAATATTAAATATTAAACAAATATAACAGTAGAGAAGAGAGTAGAGATAGCAGAGACGTCGGGAAAAGATCGCGCGCGCGGGGAAAAAGCGGCCGGGCGTGCGCTAGTTTTGGCGCATGGCGTCCGGCGCCCTTTATAAAATCCAACGCCCTCCCACCGCTCTCTCCCCGATCTGTGCCTCGCCATCGCTCTCTCCCCGCTCTTTTTCGCCTCGCCGCTGCCGCACCACCATGCCGCCGTGTTGCCGGGAAACTTGGGGATACCACGGCGTCCGCGCGCACTCCTTCGGCGGCTTCTCCGCCGAGATCCGGTTCCGCGGGATGCGCCTCGGCCTCGGCAATTTCGACACCGCCAACGAGGCCGCCCGTGTGTACGACGCGACGGTGTGGCGCCTCCGGTGGCCTCATAGAACATTGAATTTCCCCAACATGCCGACGCAGGAGCGGGCGCAGGAGCTCGCGCCTCTGCCGCGGCTTAGCACCGACGAGTATCGTCGCGACAACCGGAGGCGGGAGCACCGTCTCAGCATCGCCGAGATGGACGAGGAAGCCATGGCACTGTGGTGCCAACACTCCCCCTAGGACATCATCAACGAGCGCGAGTTCTACGTGCAAAGGAGGGCGGAGAGGGATAAGAGGAGGGTGGAGCGAGCCGCCTATCGCGAGGACAAGCATAGGCAAAAAGCGGACGCTCAGTTCAACATGAGCCTTCGAGCAGCATCACCCTGGGAATCCGACGATGATCGGTATCTTCACGCCTACAGTCAGACGTCGAAGGAGGACATCACCGAGGAGGAGTCGAACGACGTGGAGTAGTTGAATTATTATTTTTTATCTATATATGCTGAGAACTATCCTCTACTCTCTAGTATCTACTTCTCGATCTCAGCACTTTAAACACTTTTTTAAAGCGCCGTGCATTGCGATTCTGTTGGAGATGCTCTAACATGGCAGACGAGTGCTTTAATGTTGCCCGCAAGATGCGCAAGTATTACTAGTAGTATATTTTTCTTGCCATGTTGAGATTTTAAAACCACGAGTGCGAACATGTAGAGGAGCAATGAAGACCAAACACGGGATATTTGGGACATCTTCAAGGAGCGTGGCAAGTTAAAGAGGAGCTGCACCAAACCTATAAAACAAGCTTTGGTAAGTAACACCCTTTCAATTACTTTCGTTTAGCCTCGTGTTCTTCGATGTGTATATGTTGTAGTTTCTGTTTCTCTTAAGCGTGGTGTTCTTCGATGTGTAATAAGAAGAGTCTTAATCGTCCTAATGCTTTCGTTTTTAGCTTGATGTGGGAAGTGGGTGTTCTCACCTTGTAGTCTGTTTTTATATTTCTTTTCCTTTTGAATTCACTTCTCCGAGTTCTGTTTATCTGGCTTCTACTAAATGGATCTAGGTTGCTCTGAGTATTGATCTCAAAAAGAAGTAACTTCATGTCAGGATGCAGTTCCTGCGAGGAGGGAAGTATGGTCAACCTCGAGATCATGTTTCCAAAATGAGGCTGGATTACACACAAGGTGCCAGTTCCCTAATGATGCTGGATTAGACACAAGGTGCAAATTCCCAGATGATGCTGGATTACACACAAGCCAGGTGGAGTCGTCAGCTGTTCGTGTCCTCGTGGCATTAGTAAAGGCTGAAAGAAAGCGTGCAGCAGCCCTTGAGAATGTAGCTGAGTTCCTGAAGAAGCGAAAAGAGCAATCAGATGCTCTCTTCACCCAAGCCAAAGAAGAGATGGAAGAAGCCAGAAATAAGCTAGCAGAGGCAGAGCAGGCTAGGCGTCTCCTGCTATCTAAAACTGTTGTCAATACAAAATTTCCTTCATAATAGCTAGGTTCAAATGTTTATCCAGTCAGCATGCCTGTTGTGATGTCTGTGCATCTACTGATGTGGCACAAAATGTTTTTTTGGGTCATGTAATAACAGCAATTACTTTCCAAACAATAACAGACGAAGCATTGGACATGGTATAGTTCACGCGCAAGCCCGACATTCCAAGTTCAACTTCCACATCAAACTCATGTTCACAGATATCTGTCCACAACCATGATTCACTTCAAAGCCAAAAAAATGTGAGGAGAGTTATAAATAAAGAAAAACCTCTACTAGTTCCTGCTACCAGTGCGAGCACAACAAGTCAAGACCATGCGTAAATTAATTATATTTTAGTCATTTTTTGTGTTCTAAAATGCCTGCCGGCTCGCGGAAGGACGTGTTGCCGGCACACGCGCGGATTCAATGAAGGCAGGCGGGGCAGTCTTAAGCTGGTTGCACGCGGCGAGGAGGCGTGCTCAGCCGGGCCTGCAGCGAGTGCGGCCCTCTTGGCCGGCGCGCCGGTTCAATGCCTGCGCTATGAGAGGTCGCGTCCGTGTCAGAGCAATCACTCCCTCCAGTCCTTTTTTGTTTGGGTATAACAAAATCTCGTTTTCCATTCACATTTTACAAGTAAAATTCGTGGACAAACTTTGACCCAAAGTACGATGGGGACTAGTAAACCAGAATGGAGGTAGTAGTTTTTTTAATCAAAGAAGGGTTTCCCCTTCCGATTTTCATTACTGAAAACCAGCATCTAAATCTAAACCATAGTATTTGCCCTAGAACTACCAGGTTCAACATCTCGCAACATAAACCCATACAACCATACGCCAAGGAGGTACGTAGTACTATGAATTCCATTTTCGCTCCATACCAATCGTTCTAAAAGCTACTTACTACTTATAACGTGCCATTGAAAATCGGAACCCTTAACCCCGCTAAAAAATGATATTTTAAACGTGGCTACTCGATCTGTGGCAACTGGCGAGCCACCGCGCTCCAAGTCGTTCACCTGTGGTCCCGACCATCAACTCCTACGGATCAAATTATCACGCGAGCTGACTATTCCTACAAAGGTGCTCCACCACGTACCCGGTACCCGCGAATGCAGCAATCGTGCACCTAGGGTTTTAGGGTATATTTGTTAACGTCGCCTTTACGTAACACTCATGTGTGCGAGACAGCGAGAGGCCGACTGCGTGCGTGCGCCTCTTCTCTTCGTATATGTACTCCACCGTTTGTCTGGTGTCCAAAAAATTATAATAACTACTAGCAATGTGCCAATGCGTTGCCACACGATCAAAGTAGATTAATACATATTCACCGATTTGATAGAAAAAAAGTCTAGTTTTGAAATACGTATATCACTAAAAATATGTTATGTTTCACTCAAAATATATTCCTTTGGCGGTTTTGATGAGATAAGGGAGGAATGTTGTTGGTTTCAAGATTCGAGAAGTGGTATATGTCTAATTTCTACTCTTACTAGCAAGATGCCCGTGCGTTGCACGGAACATCAATCTTGTGGGAGAAAAGGATGAACGAGGGAAGGCCTTATGTGCAAATGTGGTGAAGAGTGCGGGTAAATTGCCATATTTTCCTTCCTATCCGTCAGATATAAATCGGACGACCTACATTGCAAGATGGCAGGCCCACCATCATCACCAACTCTATTTTTTATCCCTACTCTTATAAAAAGCATTGTCGGTGATGATCGTGTGCCTGCCATCCTGCAATATAGGCCGTCCGATCTATATCTGACGGATAGGAAGGAAACTATGGCAATTTTGCAAAAAGATACCCACACCCCTCTCCACATTTGCAAATAAGGCCTTCCCTCGTTCATCCTTTTCCCCCACAAGATAAACTACTCATACAAATGCATCTTGATGTTCCGTGCAACGCATGGGCATCTTGCTAGTTGTTGCAAAAAGCCCATGTGTGTGTGAGAGAGAGGGAGAGTGGAGGAGGACGGAGTGCATGTGTGACAAAGACACAAGGAGTGTGTGTGCGATAGGTATCAGCTTAAAATGAGGCGATAGTGTGTGTGTGCATGATCGAGAGGGCGTGTCTCAAGAAGGGAAGAAAAAGCTACATAGATACAAGGAGCGGGAGAGAGCCATGTATGCAATGGTGGAAGCACGAGTGTGCGGGTGTATAAACCTGTCTAGAGGCTAGCTAGTCGATAAATGTTTGTGAGAGAAATACGAGTCGGGGTGCGAAAGCGAGAGTTTTGTGTGTGTGAGAGAGAGACGGTAGTCGGGAAGGGGAGTGGAAGCAGGAGTTGTGTGTGTGTGTCTGTGAGAGAGAGAGAGAGAGGAGACGGTAGTCGGGGTTGTCTGATCGGTAAACAAATGAATAATGTCAGTCTGGGATGGAGACGAAAAGGAGACCGCAACAAATGTTGTGTCTACAGGAGAGAGAGAGAGAGAGAGTAATTTTAGTGGTATGAGTCATATGTAGAGACATATAGGGTGTGTGAGAGAATCCCATAGAGAGAAAGACAAAGTGAAAGACGAGTGGAGACTGTGTGTGTGGCGGTGAAAAAGAAAGCTTAGGTACCGAGTGATACCAGAGAACAGTAGAGACGTGAGAGATAATGAAAACCGTCTAATGTATAATGATAGGGAGAGTGTGACACTTCTCAAGGGAGACGTCGAGAGACCATGTTTGCGAGGATAGGAGAAACATGAAGTGAGCGTGCGGGTGAGCTGGAGAAAAGAGAGTGATAGCTACCTGAAGGAGCATGCATGCAAGAGAGATGGGCGCGAAAGGAGTAAACAAAAAAGGGATTCAAATATTTGAATTCGAGATGATGATACATGTAATCCATACTTGAACCAAAATTGATCTATCAAACAAGCATACTCATATGAATTCACACACATCTATGTTATTTAATATGTAGATATTACTGATCCATACATTTTAGTAGAACATAATTTGGCTAAAATTTTTAGAATTCAACCTTAAGATTTCGAGATCGTTGTATTTGTAAATCATATTATACATATAAAGGAGCAGAATTCTTTGTTGTGCTTTTGAAAGTATATATAAAAAATGATGTATATAGAATGTAATTCCAATTGAAAATCGATCCCGCCCGAAAAAAATAGAATACAAACGGGATTCGAATTGAGTTGGCACGAGCGTAAACGTGCACTGTGCAAAATTTGAACGAAGCGGGGAAAGTCGCAGTAATCATCTCAAACCAAAATCTGCGAGATGGAAATTACTACTGCCTATCCCTGCCACGCAAAGCCTATCTACTGGATTTCAATAGGTTTCGATAGGGGTAGGTTTGTAATTTCACCCAAATGTGACGTAACCGCCTCTCAACTGGATTCATACACGGTGGGCGCCAAAACATAGTGTGTCCTCGGCCAAAATCGACTCCCTCCCTAATTCATATTCATATACACGGTGGGCGCCAAAAACAAACTCTCGTCGGCAAATATTCGGTGTATGCGAGATTACCGTCCTATCCCCAACCGACTAATGTTGTTGTGATGTAGTAGAAATTTGAAACGGGGGCTAAGTTTGTAAATTTCCTCGCATTTGAGACAAGCGCGCCCTGAATACATGTTTCCCCCCTTCCTTTCTACCTCCCTTTTCCCCATTCGTACTCCGTGGGCGCCAAAACACCCTCTCCACCCCACCCTCCTCCGTCCGCCGCCGCCCTCCACCCCATCCACCGCCGTCCTCCTCCACCATGCCAGAGCTGATATGCCGCCGCCGCCGTCCATTACAAGAGATCGACCTCTCTCATCCACGGCTTCGGACCGGGATCCTTGCATCCCGTCCTCTCGCTCCTATGACTGTCTCGTCCACCGCACCCTACCGCCACCGTCTACCCTCCTAGATCTAGTTCCACGCCGTCGATAGCCATCGCTACTGCAGCACCGTCAAATTCTCAGCAGATGCGTACACGGCACCGCACCAGAGGCGGTACTCTTTCGTATCTGCTCAACTTATTTATCACAGCAAGAAAATAGATTGCCACTACTTTACTCTGAGTTCTTGTCTTGGTTGCGAAGTTGCCTTTGTCTGCTTTGCACCTTCAGATCCGCCATGGCATGCTCAACACTATACTCCCAATGCTTATGGTTTTCCCCTTTTATATTCCACACTAGTTAAATCACAGTAGACTAAATTTTTCAGAGCTCGCCGGAGTTCGCCGGTGCGAACGAAGGGGCTCGGGTGGTTGTGGGGCCTTGCCGAACGAAGAAAACTCAACGCGGGTGGGGGTTGGGGCGGGGGTGGGGGGGGGGGGTGGTGGAGGAACATGGGCGGTGGGTGCCGGTGGTCCGGCCGGCATCCCGTGCGGTGTTCTGTATGGGAAGAATCAGAGACGAGGAAGAAGATGGGTTAGGAGACGTAGGATCTTCATCCAACCGCCTAAAATGGTCGAGAGACAGCTGGGAGTTGCATTCTTAATGCGCTCTGGTTCATCATGTGTGGGCACTGTGCAACCAACATTCTATTATCCAAAATCTGCTTGCTCTTCTTTACCATGTTCCTCTTCCGTTCTTCTTTAATGTGTACTCTCTCCGTTCCTAAATACAAGTCTTTGTATAGATTCCACCATGGACTACATATGGAGCAAAATGAGTGAATCTACACTCTGAAATGTATCTGGATACATCTGTATGTGATCCATAGTGGAAATCTCTACCAAGACTTATATTTTGGAACGGAGGGAGTTTGATAGTAGTACAGTATGTTCCTTGTACTGAAGATGAGCAGGGACATTTGCAGTGTAGAGGTCTATACGGTCGGTTGTGATGGACACTTTGAGCCTCTTTGATTCGTAGGATCTTGTAAACATAGGAATAGGATTTGTATTGGCCTGCCCACTTGAATCCTATAAGAACAACAAGGAAATGCGGGGAGCTGTGTCGCCTTTGAGAGTTACACTGATATTAACAGTACCGCACCTTCACTTGAAGAGAGCTGGTATCCGAAGCCTTTCTAGCCGTACCGGCAAACTAGCACATATATTCCAGCAAGTTCCACTTTGCTGATTTTACTCTGATGCTTAAGGTTTTCCCGTTATATCTACACTATGATCTGTGTAGCTGCTTTGTGTCGCACTAGCAGCAGTCCACTCTTGAAGCTAAACACTGCAATGACTCACAAAATTGGCACCAAGGCATTGGGTGCCATTCTGGATGCAATGAAACTCATACGCTCCCCACCTGTTGACTCTTGTTCAGAATATGATCCTAATGACTCTTTTTCAAAATTGCCACATATAGAGAGACAGCATGGAATTGCATTTCTTTGGGCGCTGTGATTCATCATGAGTGGGCAACCAACATTGTATGCAATGAAGCGGAACCTCAAGAATATGCTTCCTCTTCTGTTCTTTAACATGTTCCTCTTTGTTTATTCTGTATTTAGTACGTACAGTATGTTCCTTGTCAGGAAGGGGCGCAGGGACATCTGCAGTCAACAGCTGATAGAGCTGGCCTGTACGTGATCGATAGGCTTTCAATTACTAGCGGCAATACAACACCGTATTTTCAAGCCAGTTCCACTTTCCCGATTTATATATCGTGGTTATGGTGTACCCCTGTTATGTACACTATGATCTGCCTAGTTGTTGTGTGCTCTTGTTATCATGGTTTGGCAATAAACTCTCTATACAGTATATTATGAACCTGTCATCTGCCAGCTATCCTTACTTCTGGAGCCTATTTTTTGTGTACTTGTGCCAGATTATATAAATGCACGCACCATATTACAGCACACATGAGCTCTCTCATCAGAATCCAGTGATAGCACACAAGTGTTTACAGGGGCGCCCCTATATTAGAATATCATCTGCATTACAAAGATAATCTCACAACTATTTATGTTTTCATGGTTCTCAGATATTATACGCAATTACAGTGAATATCAGAATCCACGCATCAGAAGAATATTGTGGAACACTGCAATGACTTACAAAATTGGCACCAAGGCATTGAGTGCCATTCTGGAAGCAATGAAACTCATATGCTCCGCACTTACTCCAGCAAGTAATGACTATTCTAACCTCGAGGAGTCAAAGGCAGATGGCCTGTCCTGTTCACCCATCAAGGTGCCTGTTCTAATTTGGCAAGGTTTTATTGATTGCGCGTATCTTGCATATGTTGTCTTGCATTTCTTCTACTTTGTTGCACCGCCATCTGCTTAGTTTACTCATCATATAACTCGAGATGCCATGCCCATCCATTATCAATACATATTCCATCTGTCATCATACCATGTTTTCCACTCAAATGATGTTCTTGTGCATCAGACATCAAAAAGGAAGAGGGTGATTGCCGAACCCGAAGGAGCACCAGCAAAGTCCTTGAAAAACGTGGTGGTGCCGGAGAAATCAGACAGCGCCCCACTTATATTGGTTGTACAACCAGTGACACAAAACGTAGGACCGACTCCAGCAGACTGTACCCATACTTCACTGGCCACACCACTAGCCCCACCACACAGGACCTGCACTCCAGCAAAAGGTATACCGATTTCATTTGCCATAGCACCAGCCGTACCACAGAAAAATCCCACTCCAGCAAAAAGTACAGCAAGTCCACCGGCCGAAGACCTATCCCAACTGCAGAGACGGCCAATTCCTGCAGATTGGAACCCCATTCCATTTATTCCCAGTTTAAAAGACAATGCTTTCAATGTTGTTAGGGACTACGTGCATATATTCCCATCATGGGAAGATCATAGTGAAGACAAACACCATTTTCACATCTTCCTGTCCAACTTACGTGTAAGTGCTATTATTCATGGTTATTATTTTCCTGTTTTCTGCTGATCGAACACATCAATGATTTACATTACATTGTTGTAACTAGGCGAGGGTCAATCTGGATAGTCATGACGAGCAAAGCTTGCTTGTGCTTTTCAAGGAAGCATTGCAGCAGTATCGGTGTTACCTGAGGAAATCACACTTTGATGGCAAGTCTATAAACGAATTTCCGGTGAAGTCTCCTGTGCTAAATTTAGAAGACATTGAATGGAAAAACCTTGTTATGCACTGGTCTCGTTCCCAGGATGAGGTACTGTCTATGAAATCACATGACAATTTGAACTTCTACTTTTCCGCATGTGCCTTACGGATCTTTTTTGCAGGAAATCTGCTCGAAGAAGAATTCCGGTTTGAAAAGAACGACAGGATATCGCAAATATGCTGCCCGCTGCTTTGCTCTTGTTAGTACCTGTTGTCCTGTATCACTGTACTTGCATACATACCTGGTTCATTATGTGACAGCAGTATGCATGATAGCTTGCTTATCAATTGTTCGCTCCAAATTATCTGATCTGTATGAATGGTTACATTAGTGTAGAATATATCCAATGCCAATGAATTTTTTTAGCTCTGCATTGTTCTTGTAAGTACATGCTGTCCTTTATCAGTGTACTTATATTGACAGGTAGTTGTTCATGTACCATCACTCTGCAGCTTATTTTCCTTTGCCCTCCATTTTCTACACATCAGATCTATATTTACTCTTACCATAAGGTTGGTACTGAAGAAGTTTAGCTGTGCATTGCTCTTGGCTGTGCCTTTTGCCTGTATCGCTGCACATACATTTATAGCTACTTGGTTATGTAGCATCACTCTTCATCTTATCTTAAATATTCTCCATTTTTTCGTATATTATCACATCTATATATACTCTTAACAAAATGTAGAATAAAGGCAATGCTTATGAAGAAGATTCTGTGGTAAACTTCTTGAATTGCCCCCCCCCCATCAGCATGGACAAGGGCTTTATAGAGCCTGTCTTCACCAGTAATGTAAGTTTGTCCTTCTCAAGCCTTCAAACTTTGTTGTGTATATTTGGTTAGGCATGACTGCAACAGCTGTTTATTTTTGGTGTTTGCATCAAATTGCATGTTTAAAGTTTATTATGTAGTTCATAAACAAAAGTTTGTCCTTCTCAATTTAAGTTTTCAGTTGTACAACCAAGTTCCTTCTTCATACCATGTAAATTAAACTATACAGAGCAAGTGATCTTCTTTTGCACTGCATGTATGCTTCTGTTCTTCATCCGTAATCCAGTGGTGTGGTGAACCTACCCACTACAGCACAATGTCATATTCTGCAATGTCTTAACTATGAACAATGTCATATCATTCTACTATTATTTAAACCGTCTCTTTATTTGCCAATCTGAAATGGGATAAATTGACAGCACACTAACCATTGATACTTATGAGTTCTTGATCTGTAATCCAGTGGTGTCGTGAAGCTGCCAACTCCTTCACAATGTCATTTCCTGCCATGTCTTGACCTGGACAATACCATATTTTGTTAATGCATATTTAAACTGTGTCACTTTATTCGTCAGTAAGAAATGTGATGAATTGTCAGCACTGCTACTTTTATGTGCAAAACCTGTCATTTGTCTACTCGTTTATCTTTCAGAGGGAGGAAGATACAAGTGTTGAACAACCCCAGTCTCATCATCTTGCTCAGGTGCTTGCGCTGCAGCTCACCAGCAGAGCTAGCCTTTCTTGAACTCTATTGAAGTGCTGTCGGTTTTGTATATTATTTTGTCGGCGTGTTTATTTGCACTTGTGGCGATCTTGGATGCCCAGTGTATGTAATCTGCTGTCTGCTTGTGCTTTATTATCATAGTGGCGAACTTTGATGCCCAGTGGATTTAATATGCCGTAATTTCTTTATTGTATAGTCTAGGTTTTTTCTTATTCATGATGCTGCAGTTATTATACTGTATATATATCATGTCTTTGCAGTAAAGCGGACAAACCATAAAATTACGGTACATAATCGGGCCGTCATGCAATCACGATGTATGATTCGCATCATGGGCCCCGCCAAACTGGCCCACTAGTAGATTCAGGCCTTTAATAGGCCGAGTAACCCTCGGCCCTCTTTTCGCAAGAAAACTCAATGTGCTTTTAGGAGGCGGAGAAGTAGGTTGGGCCTGAAATGTGCCGAACAGGTCACGGGCCGGTAGCAGCCCAAAATGGACCCCGGCCCATGATTGTGCGAATCAAATCACGGGCTTTTAACAGGCCAAAATTGTCTCGGTCCTTGTTTGGCCCAATCAGATATCGGCTGCGAGCAGGCCGGATGCAAACCGGGCCGTAGTTAGGCCCAACTATATGACGGGCTTTTCACAGGCCAAAATTAATATAGGGCCGAAATGTTAAACGGGCCCGTAACATGCCGAAACTAATATCAGGCCGAATTACTAAATGGGCCTTTTGCAAGTGGGCCCAAAAGCATTGTGTTTAGTTAACGGGCCGAATCTGATATGGGCCATAATTGAGGCCAAAGCCTCTTAAAGGGCCGGACCTGATCTGGGCCGTGATTTGGCCTAGAACGTGGGAGGCTTTTAACGGGCCGGATCTCATATGGGTCATTATTAGGCCCGGAACGTGGCATGCCATTAATGGACCGGATCAAATATGGGCCGACATTTGGCCGAAAACATGGCAGCCAGTTAATGGGCCGACCTACTAGGGTCCTCAAAATCTTGTGGGCCTACAGATGGGACGGCCCATTAGTGTCGGCGAAATCTCGTGGGGCTTTATCCGGGCCGGCCCATTATGATCCGCAAGAATGTTGTGGGCCTTTACCTGGGCTGGCCCATAATGGCACACAAAAATCTTGTGGGCCTTTACCTGGGCCGGCCCATTATGGTCCATGAAATCTTGTGGGCCTTTAGCTAGGCCATCCCATTATGGTCCGCAAAATCTCGTGGGCCTTTAGTTGGGCCGGCCCATTATGGTCCACAAAATCTTGTGGGCCTTTAGTTGGGCCGACCCATTTAAACTTGATGGTCCGTGCCACGTGTCGACGTACCATAGGCGCCTTCTGTCCAATGAGTGGATGACATCTGTCCCAACGATGAGCCGACACATGTTTCCTCCAGCCAAAGATGATTTTACACGTGGAATATCCCCATTGGCAGGGGCTCTTAACGGGTTATCGGATCCAAAACCCGACCCGATAGCTTAACGACGTTCCGTTACGGTGCATGCCACGTGTCGGTCACCCTTGACGAAAGCACTTCTGTGACGCGCGATTTACCGTCATGGAAGTGGACACTTTCATGATGATAATTTTGGTAATGTCATGGAACACTTCTACTACAGCACAGGTATGACTATCTTGATTCTGTCATAAATTTGTCATGGATGTACATGGATGACAAAAAATGCGACCTACTATGACAAACATGTATCATCACGGAAGTGTATTTTTTTTGTAGTGAGTTAAGCCTCCGTAACCTTGCTCGGCATTGGGTTCATTATGGAGCTAGTGGACGAAGTGAGCAAGCACATTATCATACTAACCTAGCACAAGAACTGGTGATGCCATAGGGAAGACCGATTTGAGGATAAATTAATACAGGACAAATGACTTGATGAGGCTATACTAGTAATCTTAAGGAAGTATGTGAGACTCTTGGTGAATTATGAGGTTTTCATGTTGGGAACTTGGTGGGATCTTGATAATAGGGTAGCATAACCTTTGTTACCCCTGATTAATTGGATTTAGTAGGACAATTATGATCACAAGCCGAGATTCTTGGAGGAATGAGAATTTGACTTGATCAGATGATATCACTAGGAGATTGTTGACATTACGATAATGACTTGAGGGGCACATAGGAATTCTCATTGGATGTGAGATTTGGATTTAAATAAGTGATCCTAGTGGAGTATAGATGTTGAGTGAGTCTACATGGTTCGGAGTAAATTGGATTTAGACTGATGACCTCGATCATCATACCATGTTTCTTGGTGGACGATGAACTAGGAGATTGGATTAATTGTCAAAATTGATTTAGGGATCTATATAAGCCTGACCTTGGAGTTTACTTGACCATGATGATGGGAATTGGTGGACCGACTATAGTAAGGACAACCCTTTCAAGTACTTGGGGATTATATGACATTAGTAGATCATGTGGAACACCATAGACATTGGATTTGAAGAATTAATGGATTATGTAGTGATTGATGGAGGTTAATGGGCTGATGGAGTTGATTCATAGGAAGGAAATAAGATCTTGGAGTGGCATACGACGTGTTCCCTTAGGATAGAAATGCACTATCTCGGGCCTTGCAAGAATAGGCTGAGCACCTGGATTGTCATGTTTAATTCAAGTTTGGCAGTTGTATGTTCTACCCATGGATTTTTACATGAGGATAGCCATACACATGAGTTTGGGGATAGTAGACATGTATGATTTTGTTAAGACCTCCTCTCGGGAGTCATGAGGATATGAATAAAATGAGTAATGATTGGAGTTGACCTATACGAGATGATGCTTTTGGTGGTATAAGGTGATTTGTTTAAAGGACTAGGTAGAACTATTGGCATCTCAGAAACCGTGCTTAAGGATAAGATGATAAATGTTCACCCACACACTAGAATCCTTGAGACCTAAGACCCACCAAGCCACAACATGGTTGGATCATGACCATGGGCCTTGACTCAAGAAGACCTTTGCCAATACTCAACTGTGACCACCACCAATGCCTCAGCCCACTTGGCGTGCCCCATAGACTTCATGGAGTGCTTGGACAAGTTAGTTGTCATCTTTAATTGGAGACATACATGTCTACCCGAAAATGGAAGAAGAGTCGTTCAACTGAGAACATCTAAAGATCGCCATGTTAAGGAAGAAGAACTATACCAACCACCATCTTCAAGAAGTGAACTTCCTCGTTGAAGACCGTGCATATCCGCAAACCACTCCTCTCGAAGGAACCAAGCATTTCCATGTCAAAAGGAAGCTCACACCAAGATTTATCACCCCCTCCGAGATCACTGCAAGACAAAGAGTAGACAGCTACCAGCTGGAGTCACCACTTGAGTTACCTACTGTGCGCAATGTTTTCCACATGACACAACTCCGGAAGTGTTTCCAACTTCATAACTAGCCCGACACTAACAAGGAAATCGATCACCGAGCCATTGACCTCCATCCCAACCTGGCATATGCAAGAAACCCATTAGCAACGTGGATCAAGTGGAGCGTTATACACGAATCCACACCATCAAGTACTTCACGGTTCAATGGAGCACCACTGGGAAGCAGAAGTAGTATGAGGACGTGAAGACTACCCCAAACCCAAGCTTCCATACTCCTTTCCGCGCCTAGTTTGGGAATCCCGGGGACGAGATTCTTGTAAGGGGGGTAGGTCTGTCACACCCTGATTTTCATGCCACAACACTTAAGCTAATAAATCATGATAAAATATGGTTTGACAATTTTTTGAGTGTTTTGGTCCTTACTTGATTTGATTTTTGTGTGTTGGTTGCAAGTGCTCTAAAAATCAAATAAATCCTCCAACTCTTATACTCCTTCTCCTTGATCCAAAACTTCTGCCCAATGATCATGCCATGTGTATAGTACAGTATAGAATTTTCTTATAAAAATAATTTGGCCAAAAAGTATTTTCTAAATTTAGTTTTCCAAAACCCCCTGAATTGAGGTTTGCTCTACAAGTACTTGATTTGGGTTATGAAAAATCTTTCAAAGAGTATGTTTGACTCCAATTAGCTATAGGACTCCCATAAACCACAAAAATATAATTTGAAAAGTTATTTTCTTACTTTATTTAAAGGCTTTTTCTTTAGGCCAGAAATGGTCTTTAATAGGTTAAAATTATTTAAATGCTTTAAAAATATTTGGGAAAATTTAGGGCAACTCAGTGGACATATATTGTCCATATATGAGTTTCAACACATGCTCATGTTCAAAATATTGGTCAAATCCCTCAAAAACCCTTTCTGGATATTTCAAGCTTTTGAAATATTTACAAAGGAAATTTTCTCTTTAAATTCCAAGAAAATTATAGCATGTCACAAATGCCCTATTTGGTTATGTTTACAAGTCACATGTCATGGAGTACAGTATAACCCCATGAAACCCTCTCAAAACCATTCCTAACGTTTTCCAAGTTTGAACAACTTTGCACTACCAAATATGTCCAAATGATCTCAAACTTGGTACACATGCTAAAATGGTCTAATAATTTATATATACCAAGTTGCACAAGATGGGGAAGAAGTTAACTTGAGCAAACTGCCCCAAATCCCTCTCTGTACAGAACCAAATTTGAGCAACTCTACATCGCCAAGTGTCTTCTTTTGATCCCAATTTTTGTGGACATGCTCAAATCCTCAAATGATGACACTACACCAAGTGGTGCATCAAGGAGTAAATATCTGCATAACTAAATCTTGGAAAATCCATTTCTATTGATTTATAGGGTTTTCCAAAGTTACACTGGCAACTTTCTCCAAATGGACTCAAACTTGGTGAACCGCCTCATTTGCATATGAAATTTGATCCTGTTAATTCTCATGTCAAGTAGAATCCATTTGCTTGCCCAAAACTTTATCAAACACCTTCTGGCATTTTACCAAAAGCATCATTTTGACCACTTACACTATTCTCCTTGAGCTCAACTCTTTACCAGAGCTTCTCCTAGTCACCCTCTACCTCTAGTAACTCCCTCCCAACCAGAGCACCATGATTGATGGGGTAAAACCCCACTTTTCTCCTCTATTTTCACCATGGCAGCACCTTTTGTACCCTCCTACTTCTTACCCCTCCCTCCTACCTTACCTCCTAAGCATCTCAGAGCATCCTAGTACCACCCCACAGCTAGTGGACAAGTTTGGCCACGTGCAAATGCCAATGGCATGTTATGGCATGCCAAATGGGCGCTCTGGAGCGCGCTACAGTGCACCAAAGCATTGTAGCCGCGTCCTTCCCGAAGCCCCCGAGCACCTCGAGCCTCCCACTCGCGCTAGTCGTGGTGCCTCGACGTCCGCAACACTCCACCATGTTGTCCCCCTCCTTCCCCCCCTCTCTCTCTCACCCCTGAGGCGCACGCCAGATGCCGCCCAGCTCGGCCAATGCATGCGCCCATGCCAGGGACCCCCTCGAGCTCGCCCTGCTCCTCCTCTGTCTTCCTGGCGCCCTACTCTACTCCCATGAGAATCGCAGACAGCCCTAGCCACCTCCCGTGGCCACCCCGGCCGTTCCCGCGGACGCCCGTAGGCTGTGTCCACGGTGAGGCATGGCCTCACCATAAAAGGACTCCCCAGGCCTCCCTCTGGGTCCCCTTCGCTTTCTCTCCCTCCCAGAAACCCCCTGACCAACCCGCACCTCCTCCAGTGCTCTCCAAACTCATCCATGGCTGGAGCTGAGCCGCCAGACATCGCCTAAACTCTCATCTTGGAGCCCCCCTCTTCTCCACCTATGCGTTTCTTTGCATCGCCACTGCCCCCACAAATCTCCACCGCACTCCGGTTACTCCTCCTGATGGCCGAAACGCCATGCCCACCATCGCAATCGGCCACGTCCGCCACGGATGGCGCTCCCCTTGACCTAGTCTTCCCCGCATGCGCGTGACCCGTGGCTGGAAGCACCTCTCTCTGCTGGTCATACCGGTGGGCAGAACGTCGCCAGAGACGCCCTGTAGCCCCGGCAATCACCGTCGGGAGCTGCTCCTCCCAACGGCCAGGATGTGAGCGGGAGGTTGGAGACGCCCTGCCACTGGCCCCGCGCGTCAGCGACCCAACGGGCGAGCCACGTGCGGCTGTGCTATCCCCGCACGTAGGAGTACTTCCGGGTAACCACCTTCGATGTCACCGCTATCGCCCGTGCGGCTGTGCTGGTGGGCCGGCCCACTAGCTATCTCTCACCAAGTGCGTGTTTTAGGTATAAGCCTAAACATTTCCTTTTTCTTTTTAAATTTCTAAAATCCATAATCAATTCATTTCAACTTCAAATTTGTTGATTCAAATTTCTTGTGACTCCATAAATCACTCTCTATCACATGGTTCTTTCACAAATATTTATCAAAATCCTATTTTTTCCATTTCTGTGATAAACTTTAGAAAATCACAGAGAGCCCATTCTTGATCCAAATGCCATGGATCAAATTCCTGGATACTTATAAGTTCAAAACTTAGTTTTTTTGAACATTTTTCCCAATACTTTCTATGCAGATGAAATATTGGTTCATTTCTCCATGTATAGCCAACTTTGCAAATTCATAGAAAAATCATATGAACTCCAAATCCAATGAAACCAACTCCTAGGTGCTTCAAAAATCATTCCTTGTTAAATGGGTGTATTTGCCCATTTTTCAAAATAATATTTCTGTACACTTCTTGCAAATCCACGAAACCATTGATTCCATCATATTGAAATGTTCAGAGATATCCATAGACCAAATCCCAGTGAAACCACTTTGGTCATTCCTCATATGACAAAAAGTATCCTAGAAAAGTCCAACTCACATTTTTAGAGCACTTTTATTTTTGCCTTGTTGTGTTGCTTATTGTGATTGTTTCCGATGTTAGTTGATGATTAGACGGAGTACTTGGAGAAGGACCATAAGACTTGAAGACTCTGATGAACCAAACAAGCATCCCTTTGACCATGATGAACTCTGTTTATCATAGTAGCATTTCTTTCCGTGATTGTTGAATGCATGATATCTTGAATGGCAACCTTGCTAGGTTTGCCTTCGTTGCATACCCCGTTGGTACTTGCATTGTTCATGACTCTATCCTCGTTTAGAGTTGTGTTGCTGGGTTGTAGAAATATGCTATAATAGTTGGCTAAGCAAAATGGGTCAGAGTTATGCATGGTAAGGATCAAGTGTGGTTTGGCATACTTGCAAATAGCCCCAGTGGGTGCCACTAATGCCCCTGGGAGATGATGATGAACTAGGTCACTACTTGGTGGAGAGGTAGTGTACTGAGGCTTGATGAAAGTGTTGTTTATAGAGATGGATTAGATTTAAGATTTGTTGACCGTCCCAACACTACATCCGCAACCACTCTACCCTTATATGGAAAAGGGCATTATTGATTACCTAGGCCGATAATGGTGCCCACATTACTAGTGACAGGGGTGACATGGGGTCACTCTCGGAACAGGGTCGTGCTCAGATAGGCGGCCATGACTGTTTTCACAAGACACCAGACACACCGTTGGTCCCTGCGTGTATGTGTGATAATGAAAAGGGCATAGTCCCAAGATCTTGATGCTTATACACAAAGGCCGCATACCAATGAGTGGACCCTATGTTAGTGTCGCCTAGGGAAAGATAGTGATCGGGTGCTTTCCCCGAGTACTTGAGGTACTGCAGGATCGTAGATGACACGAAAGCTTCCCGGATCTTGTGGGTAAAGTGTGCAACCTCTGCAGAGTGTAAAACTATTCTAATAGCCGTGTCCACGGTCAACGACAGTTGGGTGGTGCTGCTTAGACTATGTCCATATGTTTCTAACAAACAACACAACTTGGTAATATTGATGATGTGATTTGCGAGGAAGTCATGATGAGCTTGAACATGAGTTGTTCATAACTCTTTCTCGATGTTGATGTTTGTAACCTCCCGATACTTGCTGCAGACGCATTCATGTCCTTGGTAAATGTTGATCATACTTGCATGAGAAGAACTAGCTTTCTGCAAAAATGCCAATTTAGCAGTAGAGCCTTGCATAATTTTTTTATCACTCTTGGGTTGCTTGCGAGTACATTCAAAGTACTCATTGGCTTGCCACTAGTTATTTAATTGGCCAGGTATGAAATAACATGATGTGAAGAAGAGTTCTTTGGTGATGATCGTGCGAACTAGGACGCTTCCCAGTTAGAATGCCTGTAGGGTTAAGGCAGATGGCATGGGTCCAAGTGTCAACGAAGATTTTCGCTGTGATGATATACTCAAGACTTGACCATAATGGTCATAATTTGTGTAAGACGGTATGTATGGATTTAAGTCTCTTGTTATTCAGCTTCTGTGTGTTCAATGAGCATTGATCTCTGGGATCACTGTACACGTGCATTAGGTGATCACGACTTATGAGTCGGGGTCCCCACAAGCGTCTTGTATGATTTGAGTCTTTGCCTTTTAGTTTACCACAATCATCCTTGCTATACACACCTTTTGGGAGAGACACACATCAATCGTGATTTATTAAAATACTCTATGTGCTTCACTTATATCTTTTGAGCTGGGCAATATTGCTCTAGTACTTCACTTATATCTTTTTAGAGCACGGCGGTGGCTTTATTTTCTATAAATTGTTGAACTCTCATGCTTCACTTATATTATTTTGAGAGTCTTTTAGAACAGCATGGTAATTTGCTTGGGTTATAAAACTAGTCCAAATATGATGGGCATCCAAGATGGATATAATAAAAACTTTCATATAAGGTGCATTGAATACTATGAGAAGTTTGATTCTTTATGATTATTTTGAGATATGAAGATGGTGATATTAGAGTCATGCTAGTGGAGTAGTTGTGAATTTGAGAGATACTTGTGTTAAAGTTTGTGATTCCCGTAGCATGCACGTATGGTGAACCATTATGTGATGAAGTTGGAGCATGATTTATTTATTGATTGTCATCCTTTCATCCTTTGTGTGGAGGTCGGGATCGCGCGATGGTTAACTCCTACCAACCCTTCCCCTAGGAGCATGCGCGTAATACTTCATTTTGATGACTAATAGATTTTTGCAATAAGTATGTGAGTTCTTTATGACTAATGTTGAGTCCATGGATTATACGCACTCTCACCTTTCCACCGTTGCTATCCTCTCTAGTATCGCGTAACTTTCACCGGTACCATACACCCACCATTACTTTCCTCAAAACAGCCACCATACCTACCTATTATGGCATTTCCATAGCCATTCCAAGATATATTGCCATGCAACTTTCCATCATTCCATTTATTATGACACACTCCATCATTATCATATTGCTTTGCATGATCATGTAGTTGACATCGTATTTGTGGCAAAGCCACAGTTCATAATTCTTTCATACCTGTCACTCTTGATTCATTGCACATCCCGGTACACCGCCGGAGGCATTCACATAGAGTCATATTTTGTTCTAAGTATTGAGTTCTAATTCTTGAGTTGTTAGTAAATAAAAGTGTGATGATCTTCATTATTAGAGCATTGTCCCATGTGGGGTAACGATGATGGAGAGTATGATTCCCCCACAAGTCGGGATGAGACTCCATGCGAAAAAAGAGAAAAAAAAGTTCATACAAAAAGACAAGGCCCAAATAAAAAATTGAGAGAAAAAGAGAGAAGGGACAATATTACTATCCTTTTTCCAAACTAGTGCTTCAAAGTAGCAACATGATCTTCATGATAGAGAGTATCCTATTTTGTCACTTTCATATACTAGTGGGAGTTTTCATTATAGAACTTGGCTTGTATATTCCAATGATGGGCTTCCTTAAGATGCCCTAGGTCTTCGTGAGCAAGCGAGTTGGATGCACATCCACTTAGTTTCTTTTTGAGCTTTCATACACTTATAGCTCTCGTGCACCCATTGCATGGCAATCCTACTCACTCACATTGATATCTATTGATGGGCATCTCCAGAGCCCGTTGATACACCTAGTTGATGTGAGACTATCTTCCTCCTTGTTGTCTTCCCCACAAACACCATTCTATTCCACCAATAGGGCTATGTCCATGGCTCACGCTCATGTATTGCGTGAAAGTTGAAAAGGTTTGAGAATACTGAAGTATGAAACAATTGCTTGGCTGAAACTGAGGTTGTGCATGATTTAAATATTTTGTGTGATGAAGATAGAGCATAGCCAGACTATATGATTTTGTAGGGATAGCTTTCTTTGGCCACGTTATTTTGAGAAGACATGATTGCTTTGTTAGTATGCTTGAAGTATTATTATTTTATGTCAATATTAAACTTTTGTTTTGAATCTTTCGGATCTGAAAATTTATGCCACAATAAAGAAAATTACATGGATAAATATGTTAGGTAGCATTCCACATCAAAAAATCTATTTTTGTCATTTACCTACTCGAGGACGAGCAGGAATTAAGCTCGCGGATGCTTGATACGTCTCCAACATATCTATAATTTTTGATTGTTCCATGCTATTATATTATCTGTTTTGGATGTTTAATAGGCATTAAATGCTATTTTATATTATTTTTGGGAATAACCTATTAACCGAGAGCCCAGTGCCAGTTTTTGTCTTGTTTTGCCTATTTTAGAGTTTCGCAGAAAAGGAATACCAAACGGAGTACAAACGGACTGAAACTTTCGCGATGATCTTTCTTGGACCAGAAGGAAACCAGAAGACTTGGAGATGAAATCGGAGATGCAACAAGGCGGCCACGAGGCAGGAGGGAGCGCCCCCTACCTCGTGGGCCCCTCATAGCTCCCCTAACCTAGCTCCTTCGCCTATATATACCCTTATACCCTAAAAACATCTAGGGGAGCCACGAAACCACTTTTCCACCGCCGCAACCTTCTGTACCCGTGAGATCCCATCTAGGGGCCTTTTCTGACGTCCTGCCGGAGGGGGCTGCGATCACGGAGGGCTTCTTCATCAACACCATTGCCTCTTCGATGAAGCGTGAGTAGTTTACCACAGACCCACGGGTCCATAGCTAGTAGCTAGATGGTTTCTTCTCTCTCTTTGATTCTCAATACCATGTTCTCCTCGATGTTCTTGGAGATCTATTCGATGTAATATTATTTTGCGGTGTGTTTGTCGAGATCCGATGAATTATGATTTATAATCAGATTATCTATGAATATTATTTGGTTCTTCTCTGAATTCTTATATGCATGATTTGATATCTTTGCAATTCTCTTCGAATTATCATTTTATTTTAGCCCAGTAGATTGATCTTTCTTGCAATGGGAGAAGTGTTTAACTTTGGGTTCAATCTTGCGGTGTCCTTTCCAGTGACAGTAGGGGCAGCATGGCACGTATTGTATTGTTGCCATCGAGGATAAAAAGATGGGGTTTTCATCGTATTGCTTGAGTTAATTCCTCTACATTATGTCATCTTACTTAATGCGTTACTCTGTTCTTCATGAAGTTAATACTCTAGATGCAGGAAGGAGTCGGTCGATGTGTGGAGTAATAGTAGTAGATGCAGAATCGTTTCGGTCTACTTGACACGGACATGATGCCTATGTTCATGATCATTGCCTTAGATATCGTCATAACTATGCGCTTTTCTATCAATTGCTCGGCAGTAATTTGTTCACCCACCGTAATATTTCCTATCTTGAGAGAAGCCACTAGTGAAACCTAAGGCCCCCGAGTCTCTTTTCCATTATATTGAATCTCTTTTACATCTTACTAGTTTCCGATCTACTATTTTGCAATCTTTAACTTTCCGATCTATAAACCAAAAATACCAAAAATATTTACTTTACCGTTTATCTATCTCTATCAGATCTCAGTTTTGCAAGTGACCGTGAAGGGATTGACAACCCCTTTATCGCATTGGGTGCAAGTTGTTGATTGTTTGTGCAGGTATTCGGTGACTTGTGCGTTGTCTTCTACTGGATTGATACCTTGGTTCCCAAACTGAGGGAAATACTTACGCTACTTTGCTGCATCACCTTTCATCTTCAAGGGAAAAACCAATGCAAGCTCAAGAGGTAGCAGCGGCCGGCTGTGCTGCTGCGCAGGCCTCACCGCCCCACCATACTCCCATTGCTGTCCTAGCCATCGTTCTACTCACCAGACCTCTTGTTATTCTCCGACGATGGCAGCCTCACACTGCAGCCGAAGTAGTAAACCCTCGTACTCCCCTCCGCGTGGGTAACAACTCCTGAGTCTTCCCCGGCTCCTGGTCATTCCCTTCCTAGGCCTCGCCGTCGTCCCCGCCTTGGTGCTCCCAACACGGTGTGCTCAACGTGGTCAAGGAACGACTTCCACTGGAAGAGGACTCTATGTGGAGAGGCTGACAGCTGGGTCCATGGCCGCAGCAAGGAAGTGCCTCCTTATTACACACAAAATAATGATTCCTCTACATGACAGCGGGGACCCACCAGAAGGGCCTCTGTATTTCACAAAAAACATTCCCGCCGCTGACAGCTCGGACCCACTAGCTATATCTCTTCGCATGGAAGTGCCTCCTTATTACGCACGAAAAAATGAAGACCCCCGCTGCTAGGTGGGACCCATCGTATTTGGAGGCTGACTTGTGGGCCTACTAAGTTGATGCGGACGCATGGCTTTGTAAACTTAGTTAATATAGACGATTCTAGCTGCAGTGACCATATGATGTCCATCCAACGACTGTCGTGCTTCTTCAACCTCTGGTCTTCTTGCTCCACCTGCCCAAACCATCGCGGGCCGTGGCACCTGCTCCTGCCTCCCGTGGCTGGCTATGCTGTCGCACAGGCCTCACCGCCTCTCCTACTCCAACCGCTGGCCACGCCATCCCTCTAGTCACCCACAAACCCTGTTATTCTATGGCGACAGCGGCCTCACACCGCTGCCAAACCACTCAACCCTCGTACTCCTCTTCTCGTGGGCATCCACTGCCGCATCTTCCATGGCTCCGTGTCGTCCCCTTCCTAGGCCTCGCCGTCATCCACCGCCTTGGTGCTCTCGATGTGGCGTGGTCAATGTGGTCAAGGAACAACTTCCATCGGAAGAGTACTGTATGTGGAGAGGCTGACAGCTGGGTCCACGGCCGCAACAAGGAAGTGCCTGCTTATTATGCACAAAATAATGATTCCTCCACCTGACAACAGGGACCCACTAGACGAGCCACCGTATTTCATGAAAAAACATTTTCCCGACAGCTGGGACCCACCCGCTACATCTTCGCACGCAAGGAAGTGTGTCCATACTACGAAAAAAATTCTTCCCCATGACAGCTGGGACCCACCAGCTATATCTTCGCACGCAAGGAACAACTAGGACCCACCCGCTTGAAGCATACATAGCGTTGTCTGTCTGGTAACGAATGTGTATGTACATACTGGTCGATCGTTCTCTCTACAGCGATGAACTGTGGCTGAGTAAGGAGCAACACGTGTCATAGTAGAGCCGCGGACGTAGCATGTCACGCAGTCCCGTCTATAACATGTACACATACGTACAACCACGTTGCAGGAAAGTAAATACGGCTACATACATACATACATACAGATGTGGTCTTGTAGGTGTACAACAACGTCGTCCTGTTCATTGGCAGCCAACGGGCTAGGTCGGAATGGAGGAAACAACATCGTGTTCATCGGGAGGCAACCGACTGGGTCGAAATACGTGGTGTTCATCGAGAGCCAACTGGCTTGGACGGAACATCCAAAACGAGGTCTGGCATACCGCAGAACGGAGGAAACAAGCCTTCTGTTCGACTGTGTACGGTCGATACGGGGTCCTGTTCATCAGGAAGGGTCTGGCGTACCGTAAAACGGAGGAAACGAACTTCTGTTCGAGTGCCTACGGTCGAAGTGGGGTCCTGTTGATTGGGAGGGGTGTGGCGTACCACAAAACGGAGGAAACGGACTTGTGTTGGAGCGCCAATGGTGAAACGGGGTCCTTTTCATCCACCTCTACTGCCTCGCTTCAGCCTCCACGGGTTACTGTTCATCCACCGTCGGGCTCCTCCAGCCTCCACCAGATACTATTCATCCACGGGCTACTTTTCATCCAGCCTCCACCGGCTACGATTCATAGAGCCTTCACGGGGTCCTATTCATCCACCCCCAACCAGCTGGGGTGCGGCGGCCTCCTCAGGGTCATGTTCATCCAGCCGCAACCGCCTTCTACCATGGGGTCCTGTTCATCCACCTCCCACCAGGAACTGTTCATCCACAGCCAACCAACCGACTCGACTCACCACGTCTCGACTCATTCTTCGTACCGCGGGCACGGTAGCAACGGTCACTGTTCATTGAGAGGCAACCAAACACCGTCTCACTACGTCTTGCACGGGAGCTCAATCTGCTTTAGTAAACAGTAGTAGTGATCGATCGCTCGGTTCAGTTAGCAGCAACAACAAAGGAATTGCTCGGGTTCAGTCAGCAGCGAATGAATCGCTCGGGTTCAGTTAACAACCAAGGGATCGATCACTCGGGTTCAGTAACGTGCGATCGCTCGGGTTCAGTTATCCAACGCCTCACACGTACGCGCGTACATGAGAGAAACGCGGAAACCTCTATGTATCGCTCGATCCTGACCACCCACTGCAACCGGGAACTCCCCGATATTTTCCTCTCCCTCGCTTCTACCACGGGTTTTTCTGTCATGGACGGCCCAAAGAATGTCATGCAGCTACTGACACTACAAAAAAAAGACACATCCGTGACATTTTGGGCCGAACGAATTTTTTTCCTGTCATACATATGACACTTCTATGACGATAATTGTGACAAAACCTGGTATCATCATAGATGTGGTGGGCTCCTACTTCTATGACAAAAAATCATGACAGAAAATGGGCTTTTCGTCCTGGGCGGGCCGGAGACGCAGCTGCATGACATTCTTTGGGCCGTCCATGATGGAAAGACCCTGGTAGAAGCGAGGGCGAGGAAAATTTCGGGGAGTTCCCGGTTATGGTGGGAGGTCGGGGGCCGATTGATGCGCGTTTCCCTCATACACATACGCAAGAGTGTTCGAGGCATTGGCTCTAACTGAACCCGAGCGAGGCGTTGGGCTCTAACTGAACCCGAGTGATTGCACTGCAGACTACGTGTTACTGAACCTGAGCAATCGATCGATGGCTGTTAACTGAACCCGATCGAGCGATTCCTTCGCTACTGTTGCTAACTGAAGTCGATCGATGCTACCTTTGGGATGAACAGTGAGCGTTGTGGGGGGGTTTGGATGAACAGTGAGCGGTGGTGTTGCCTCTGGATGAACATGACCCCGTGGTGTGGTGGGCTGGATGAACAGTAGATGGTGGAGGGGTGCCCGTGGAGGCGTGGTTGAACAGTAGCCGGTGGAGTAGCACGCGGTGGAGGCTGGATGAACATGAGCCCGTGGAGGCTGGAGGAGGTCGACGGTAGCCCGTGGAGGCTGGAGGAGGTCGACGGTGGAGATGAACAGTATCCTGTGGAGTCCCGTTTTATGGTATGCCACACCCCTCCCGATGAACAAGACCCCCGTTTCAACCGTAGCGCTCCAACACAAGTCCGTTTCGTCCGTTTTGTGGTACGCCACACCCCTCCCGATCAACAGGACCCCCGTTTCGACCGTAGGAGGTCCGTTTCCTCCATTTTGCGGTACGCCACATCACTCCTGGTCAACAGGACCCCCGTTTCGACCGTAGGAGGTCCGTTTCCTCCGTTTTGCGGTACACCACACCCATCCCAATGAACAAGATCCTTTTTCGATCGTGGCCGGTCGAACACAAGGCCGTTTCCTCTGTTCTGCGGTACGCCAGGCCTCGTTTCCATCGCATGTTCCGTCCAAGCCCTCCCGATGAACATGAGAATGCATTCCGTTTCGACCCAGCCGGTTGGCTCCCCATGAACACGACGATGATGCTGTTTCTCTATTCTGACCCAGCCATGTACATGAGCCCTGGCCATACGTATGCGCGAGTAGGCATTCGAGACCCCGCCCGTATGTACACATACGTGGCTGTATTTTCTTTCTTGCACACTGGCCGCTGTACGTATGTGTACATGCTACATGCGCGCCTCTACTATGACACGTGCGTGCCTCTACATCGACCAATATATATGTACATACACGTTCGCGACCAGAATCACAATGCTACATACGCTTCGACCAGGTGGGTCCCGACTGTGAGGCACTTCCTTGCGTGCGAAGATGTAGCTGGTGGATCCCAGCAGTCAGGGGGGCGAATCGTTTTTTGCCCGGACGCACTTCCTTGTGTGCGAAGGCGTAGCTGGTGGGTCCCAGCAGTCAGGGGGAAACATTTTTTTCACGTAATAAGGAGGCACTTTCTTGCGGCCGCCGTGGACCCAGCTGTCAGCCTCTCCACGTACAGTACACTTCCGATGGAAGTCGGTCATTGACCATGTTGACCACGCCGCGCCGAGAGCACCAGGGCGGTGGACGACAGCGAGGCCTAGGAAGGGGACGACACGGAGCCGGGGAAGACGCAACAGTGGAAGCCCACGCGGAGAGGAGTACGAGGGTTCACTGGTTCGGCTGCGGTGTGAGGCTGCCGTCACCATAGAATAACAGGGGGTGTGGGCGAGTGGAGGGATGGCCTGGCCAGCGGTGGGAGTAGTATGGGGGCGGTGAGGCCTCCGCGGCAGCATAGCCGGCCACGGGAGGCAGGAGCAGGCGGCACGACCGACGCTGCTTTGGGCGGCTAGAGCAAGAAGACCAGAGGTTGAAGAAGCACTATGGCCGTTGGATGGACATCATACGGTCACTGAAGCTAGAATCATTTATATTGACTAAGTTGACAAAGCCCTTGGTACGCGCCAACTTAGTAGGCCCACAGGTCAGCCTCCGAAACGGTGCGCCCCAGATGTCAGGGGAGGAATCCTTTTTTGGGCGGCCGGAGCTAAGAATATCCGAGATTGAAGAAGAAACACGACATCCGTTGGATAGACATCCAACGACCATTGCTGCTAGAACCATGTGTTGACTATAATAAGTTTACAAATCCTTGCATACGCGTCAACTTATTTTTTTTAGGGGACGCGTCAACTTAGTAGGCCCACAAGAGTGTGGCAGAGAACTTATAGCCCATTTGCAATTTGTAAGAAGGTACAGCCCATTTACAGTTTGTTAAAAGTACATCCCATTTTCTAGCTAGGACAATGTTTAATAATTTCAACCAACCGTTGAAGACAGAATTCAATAAAATTTCCCACATTTTGATGGGATCCGAAATATTTTTATCCCAAAATTTCTAGTCAGATTAAATATAAATTTGTATTACGTAAAAATCCAGCGCAACATTGCACGCGCAACAATGAAAATTTAAGATTTTCAAAATTCATAAATAATATTTTATAAACTAATTTCGTGTTTGGTGCATTTTTTATAGTTACTGCCCTGTTTTTATAATTACATACAATTTATTATTTTTAAAGCCCATTTTCCTGTTAAGCCTAATGCATCCCTCCTAGGAAAGATTTGTAGCCCAGCGGGGCGGAGAATAACAAGTTGACCTTGCATGGGTATTCCTCAAAAAAAGGTATAGCTGGGCTAGCCATTTTCATCTTCAAAAAATTAGTATCTGGGCTGGATATCTGGCCTGGGCTAGACGGGCCATAGCCCGCCCAGTTAATACCCTGCTCTCCTCTGAACAACAATGAAATCATCGCCAAGAAAAACTCTGCAGAGCTCACGCCTCAAAAACACAAATACTGCTCGAGCTGCTTGGTCCCAGCTGTCGGCCGCACCTTGTGCAATTCTCTCGTTTATATTTACTACATAGGTTGACAATGGTGTGGGACCGTGATGTCAGGAAACCAGGAGGAAGCAAAAAAATATAGTTGTACATAATAAGGAGGCACTTGCGTACGTACGGCTATGGCCCTAGTGGGTCCCTAGTGTCGTCCAGCCGAAATAAAGTCATCTCCTGAATCCTCATGTTCGTTGACGATGTTAACAATGCTCGGCGCCACGACAAGTGCAACAACTCGAAGGACGACGGAGCCCTACGGATGGTCTGATACAACGCCCGCTGCTCATTCAGGAAGCCAGGATCATCGGACACCTATGAGCACCTTCGAGAAACTGAGACGACATGAAATGGCAAGGCCGCGCTTGGGAGCTCTGGTTTATTTCAAACATGTATTAACATACAAGTGTAATTTACTCATCATCGGAAACAACACGTAAAATACAGACGTAATGAAACCGAGGGCCCAAGGTCTCTAAGTAAAACCGGCGGGTTACGCGTGTAATTTGAGAGACCAGTGTATATTTTACGAGCACTGCTATATGGACGACATTACCAGACGATACATGCACGACGTGCGTATCATGCCATCCATGGGCAAGGCTGAAACAGCAGCTAACGACTGGATTAGCAATCGTCCGAGTGTCGTTCAGCGTTTTTATCGTGTGTGAAGTACTTCCGATATTTTACTAGTCGAAATCGACCAACCAAGTGGTTCGTCCGAGACCATCTACTTTTATTTACACGCGTCAGTTTTACAAGCGGTTTTGGTTGGAAAACGATGATGCAATCACGGCCTAATATCATGAGTTGGTCGGAAGAATATATGGTTTCACGTCTAACCTACCCGACTTGTTGTATAGGCTATGAATGAAATATAAGACGATGAACTTCTTAAGCACGAAAACAACAGAAGAGGTTGATCTTCTTAACAAGCAAATCACTCGCATTAGATCGACATGCAAAACAATACGAAGCATTATTCTCAGGAGGCACGGTGAACAGCTTCTGATGCCGCATGCCACAACATTCCAAGCTCAACTTTGCAATCAAACACAAGGCCTGGCATTACATAGAAAATATTCAGAACAAACACTTAATATATCTCAACAGAGTAACTATTTACTTCTAAACTGAACATAGGAATCGGAAAAAACAATCGATGCTGCTCACAGCAAGGGCATCCCACTCAAAATATCAAATGCATTTCTTCTAGCTAACATCAATGAGCAAATTTTGACAAGGTTTTCCAGTTCCAATATATTAAACTAACGTCTTCTTGCTAACATCAATGATTAAACTTTAACAAGCTTTTCCCATTCAAAATATGTAATGCCTATGATCGTGGAGTCCCGTCGTAGCTTCTTGTACTTGTTTGGGCACTTTTTGCCCAATGCACTCCACGTGTTGTTAAATTGCCAATGCTCTCTGCAGACTAGTCATGTCACCAGCGTCTAATAATACTATGTAAAGCTTCTCGGTCATTCCTTCTGTAATGTAGTGCAAACAGTGACCGCTTCTTTATGCAAAGTGGAACGACCAACTAGACCCTGTAATGCAGCAGTTTGCCTTGGACACATTGGCTCCTTTTGTGCAGTTCAACTAAAATCAAAGTCGGAATAAAACCGAGCTTTAATTTTGATATCCCTGTAAGCAACAATAGGTATAATGGAAACAATTACTGAGAAATAATGGTTGATGGCTTGTACTCCCAGAAGAAAAGCATCTACTGATCTACTTTATCTTAATGGGAAACAAAGCAGGAGAGTAGCAATTCTCCATCAGTGTGATTCATTCATATTGACTGAGACATTATCTTAACAATGCCTTGTTTCAACATGTATAAAGAATGACAAAGCAGAAAAGTACCATTCCTAAAACAATGCAACCGATTCATTTTAACAGAGACATTATCTTAACAATACCATGGTTAAACATGTAGAAAGAACTACAAAGCAGGATAGTACCATTCCTAACAAGTGTTGCAGTTTTGAACTAAGATTTAGTAGTTAATTAATTCTGAGAGTGGCATTGCTTAATTTTACCAGCGGCATTATATTAACGAAAAGCATAAACAGTTCCAGGGGAGAGTGGGCGCAACAACAATATGTGCTTCCATCTACTTATAAAGGGGGTGATGCAGAGTTTGTTGTAACAAAGCAACAAGCATCATGTCTGGGTTGGTCCCATTTTTTTCACTACTTAATGGGAAAAGACAGCAATACAATAGCTTCAATTCAACATTTATTTAAAACAATACCAATACAAGTAGCACAACATCTCAAGGCACACTGCACAATCATGTGGATGAAGGCCTGTACTGACCTTTCATGAGAACACCAGGATAAAATACGAATCTGCCAACACGAATAGGAAATCCAATCTCGTTTTGGGCAGTTGCACTGAAATCAAGCAAAGTGTTTCGCGTTGCAAAGCAAAATGTCGCAATAGCAACAAGTTGAATAGATATCCCTGTTTATACAGAGGCAAAAAGGAATCAATTACTAGCTAATAAAGGAGGATGAAACATGCGGCCACAAAAATGGTAATCCCGCCAATCCCTAACAAGTGTTGCAGTTTTGAAATAAGATTCAGTAGTTAATTCTGAGAGTGGCATCAATTACTGGCTTATAAAGGGGGTGATGCTGAATTTGTTGTAACAAAGCAACAAGCATCATGTCTGGGTTGGTCCCATTTTTGTTCACTACTTAATGGGAAAAGACAGCAACACAATAGCTTCAATTCAACATTTATTTAAAACAGTACCAAAACAAGTAGCACAACATCTCAAAGCACACTGCACATCATGTGGATGAGACCAAGATTTGAAACAACTCGCCACGAAGACTGGAAACAAATCTTGATCTCCTTTTGTGCAGTTCCACGAAAATTAAGCAAAGTCACCGGTGTGACATTCAAGTTGAACTGCACAAAACATTCTTAAAACATAAGTGTTTCGAGTAGCGAAGCAAAATGTCGCAATAGCAACAAGTTGAATCGATACCCCTGTTTTAACAGAGGCAAAAAAGGAAACAATTACTTGTCGATAAAGGAGGATGAAACAAACGGTGACAGAAAGAAGCATCTAACTTATCTTGGATGGAAAACAAAGTAGGATAGTAGCATTTCTAAAACGGTTGCATTGATTCATATTAACAGAGACATTCTCTTGAAAAAACATTCGTTAAAAAATGTAATTTACTTTTAGCAGTGGCATTGCTTCAATTTTCCGGCGGCATTCTTAGATTAACAATAGCAAAATAGTTGTATGGGACATGCCAGCACCATGTGCGTCCACATGTATAAATGGGTGATGCAGAGTATGTAGCCAAGCAGCATATATGCGTTGGTCCCATATTTGTTCTCTTTGAACCTTTTTCCTGTGTGAGGGCAGCAAATCTAGTCCTGCACAAACTACCCGACCCCCAAGTTTCTTTCCCTTTTCAACAAAGAGATAGGTTCCTTACATATGTGTGTACTGGGTTACCCCCTTTTCCCTTTTCGACCAACAAAGAGGCTGGATAGCCAGTCCATACTACTTTCCTCTTTGAACCAAGACCTAGATTCGACTACAGATCAAAAAAGATCCACATGCAGCTAGAGCAATGACGGTTTCAAAGAAACTTATACCTTAGGGTCGTCGGGATGTGGCAAGGCGTGAGGCGGGAGGCCGGATCTGCCCACACTACGTATGGCAGCGAGGAAGAAGGGGTCAGCGGCCCTCCCGCACAGGCGCTGGGTGAAAGAGAACAGCGCAGCCGGCAGTGGATTGGCTCCCTCACTGAAGGCGATAGAGTGAATGTTGCACCTCCTCCCCTTCCCGATGCGACGGGATACGGACGCCTCCTTCACCATCTATGATGGGAGAGAGAGAGAGAGAAGAGGCCAACGCAGTCTTGTTTAGATCTGGTGAAGAGAGGGTGGGAGACTGTGAATATAGCAAACCCTAGCAAATGAACGCTGAGCCTCTAGCATGTATACATATATGTAGTGCGGCGAGAGTGTGGAGAGTGCAAACCCTAGCGAACAAGCGCTGAGGCTCCAGCTTATATATACACTACTGTAGTATGGACTGAGCTCCAGTGCCTTCACTGCACCTGCTTTTGGCTGTATGACAGGTCAGCCAGACACATTTTGGGCCCACCTATCATAAACCCAAAGGCAGGTGCACTAAGTCAATGAAGCTGCATCAATATAGTACTCTCGTGGAGTGGTTTTCTTATTCTCTCCATAACAATCGTTTTAAATTGTGTAAGTACGAAACGAAACTCTTTATTTAACTTGCGGTACACGCCCACGCATCCACGCATCCTGGTCGCACTTCCACGCCCACGCCCACGCGTCCTGGTCGCACTTCCACGCCCACGCCCACGCATCCTGGTCGCACTTCATGTCCTTCACGTGCGGTACACTACCCTCCCTTAAGTGAACAACCACACATGCGCCAAATTATCGGAAACGTGTGAGAGTGTGTACAAATAAAGAATTTTAATTTCAATTATCGGAAAGGTTTGAGAGTATTACAAAGTTTGACTTCAGTCAAATCTAATATGTGGAGTAAATAAAAATGGAGGGCTACTACGTCCATCCGGGTTTTGAGTCCACACCATTTTTTAAATCAAAGTTAATAGCTGAAAAAATAAAACTACAGGGGAGCTGGAGACAAAGTTGTGAGAAGGCTTAGAAATCAATACAAAACTTATGCTCTTAGTACCAACATTGATCTTTCTTCGAGGAAACATTTGGTTCATAGCCAATTGTTTGATAAAATTGCACCAACGTGAAAGACGACTGCGTCTCCAATGCAACCAAGGTGAACTGACGAAGGATATCATCTTTGTGTGTAACAAGCAAAGAGCATTGATGGAAGACAGCTTGTTTTCCATTGAAAATCGATCAGCTTCACCAGCCGACGCAACCATGAGGAGCAACCATGAGCATCGATAGGTCATCATGGTGATGCATCATCCATTTGGCATCAAGTTTGGGTGAGGCACCTATGAAGTTCAACAAATCCTCACTGTGGTCTGTTTCTTCTCAGTAATCAAGCTCGAGGAAGGAATGACCACGTGGCAGAGGACAGTGAGGCGGAACAACAATGGCCATCCAATTTTGTGCAGTTCCACTAAAATTGACGAAGACATGCCCGGGTATGGAGACACGCATTGCTGTTTCCAAAAATATAAAAAAGGTTAGCAACAACATCTCAATTGTCAATAAGAATTAATGAAAAGTACACCAACAAACAGAAGCATCATAATTATCTTGATGGGAACTAAACCAGGATACCCGAGAAAAAAAGCACTTCTTCATTTAACCAGTGATAGTACTACCACCATATGGACAATGACCGCACAACCACCATGTACTTTTTGTCGAAACAACATGTATACCTCCACCGAGGCATAAATCAGGACAACTTTTCGAGTGGCATTTCCTCTATAATAGTACTAGTAGGTGATGTTGGACTAGCCGACGAACCCTAGATACTATACACGGGGAGCTGGGGAGTAGTCGCATAGAAGAAAACCCGCACGCAGCGACCTGGGGAGCTGGACCAGTACAAGAAGTTTTACCTCAGGTGGGCGAGATATCGTTCAGGCGGGCGGGCGGGATCTGCCCACATGATGGCAGCGAACAAGGGCGCGGAGGATCTTCGTCCACGCTAGCGCTGGCTCCGAGAGGACGGTACGCATCGGCTTCCTCCGTCGCCGACGGTGACAACGACAACGCTGCACCTCCTCACCTCCCGCAGCGGACGGGATTGAGCCGGATCTATGACCACCGGTGAGGAGAGAGATAGAGTGGACACTATCATCTTGTTTTGATATGGAGAGGGTGAGAGAGCGAGACGCGAGAAACTCTATCAAACAAGAGGCTATAATGGAGTAAAAAAATCTCTCCATAGCAGTGGTTTTAAATAGAATACGCGCATTCCCGGAAAAAAGAAACGAAAACTAGCGGACAATTTTTTAAGGGTCTGTCTAGGACACATCTAGATGTGACATAGTTATGTCACATCTAAGTTGATGTCCACTCTGTTTGTGGTCTATTTTTTTGTCCTAGTTTTTTTTGTTTCTTGTTGCTACATTATATACTTGGGGGAGCTTAGATGTGATATCCTTAAATAAGATCTAGATGTGAATTAGACAAACTGGTTTTCTAACGTAACAAGAAAGAAAACTCGATCAAAAACACGCCCCCGCTTCCAGGTCGCGAGAGTCGTCGCGCACACACACACATAGACGTAGACATGCATATTCGTGTTTACGTAAAATTCCATTTCCATCTCCATCTCCAATCATATTTGTCCAACTGGCACATTATTTACGTTGTTAATTATATACACAGCATTATTAACATACAACATCTCTTGTTTGCGGATGTCCGGACCATTGCCACGGCCGGTCCTGACCAACCCGAACCCTCTTCATCACCCGCGCATGCTTCCGTCCTAAAATAGTCAGTGCCGCATTCATGCCTGGCTAGACCAGACGTGACCTCTCACTTGCGCCGGCATTGAAGCGGCGCGCTGGCTGTTGGGGATATAACTACTGAGTGTAAACCGCTCAGGAGGGGCCGGTTCACCCTCAACTATATTGAAGCCCATGAAGACTCAGAAGATGGCGCTTTACTATGAAACTTAGAGGCCCGGAGCCCAAAGGCGGATTAGGGCCCGTAGTGGTAAACCGCCATAGTCATGTAACTTGTGTTGTAAGATAAGGAAAGGAGAGACCGACCGAACACTTGTATGAGTCGGCCTCGGGACTTAGTAGACCGGCCGAGCGTCAACCCGTGTATATAAGGGGACGACCTGGCGGCGGTTCAGGGACAAGAAACAGAACTCGATAGCCAGGCATAGCTTGTTTAGCTCCTTGGTTAGCGAGACCCCAATAATCCCATCACAACTAGACGTAGGCCTTTACCTTCATCAAAGGGGCCGAACTAGTATAAAATCCCTTGTGTCCTTTGTCCGGTTTAACCCCTTTAAGCTAACCCGTCGCGATGGCTCCACGACTAAGTCCTTACACGAGGACATCTAACGTGATATTTCCACAACAGTTGGCGCCCACCGTGGGGCTATCGCACGATGGTTTCAAGTTCTTGAAGGGCAGCTTCGAAGGACTCAAAGGATACGTGGTGGGTCGGATGACCAAGAGTCATCGCGGCAAGCTCTACATTGACGATGCAGGCAAGGGCCCCAAGGCCGGCTCAATCGAGTACGGGTACCGGGTCCCCTTCGGCGGAATTCACGTCTTCATCGGCAAGATCGGCGAACCGGGCCCTGAGCCGGACATCTGCACCGACCTCATTGAAATGGCTCAGCGTGCAAGTCCAGCCCGGATTCAGCGTCCCATGAAGCGTGCGTTCGTGGGATGTGTCCACGGGATCGGATCTGAACCGGTGTCTGAGGGTGACACGGTCGCTTATTCCGACGGCGTATCATCTGGTGAAACCGAATCCTTGTACCAAGTTCAGGATGGCGTGTTTGAAGGGTATTCCGATGGCACCAGTATTCCAGAATTCCTTGAAATGCCGAACCACATTGGAATCTTCATGGCTGGAACACAGCCAACCTTGCAAAACTCTACTGCGGCGGCATCTGGACCGGTAGCAGGGGCAGGAGGCTCCGCGCGTCGGCCGGCTCAAGTTCTCTCCGGTTTGATGGATGCTTGGGCGGCCTTGTTGACCACAGCAGTTACACCAGCGACGCAGGATCAGCACAATGCGGACATTGCGAGTCTAAAAGATCAGATAACGCAAGCCAAAGCGGACTTAGCGGCTAAGGAAACTAGGATGGCGGAGGAACGGGCCGCTTTAGATGCCCAGGCGCAAAGGATTCAAGCTGAGAATTATCGGCTTTTGATGGATCAGAACGCTTTAAATCAAGTATCCAGAAGGAAACATCAATCTCGCTTGCCGGCGGATTACAATGCAATGAATCTCTTTGGAACGCCAGGTGCAGGAACTAGTAACCCGCCAGCAGTAAACCGGAATACCGATCCAAGGACCGGGGCGCTGGATCAACCTCAGGTGATGGGTCCACCTCAGCGTACGGACAACCCGCCGCGGTATACCACACCGCCGCCGGGTCACTTTTCTACCCCGTTGGACAATATGATAGCAGCAGCATCCCGTTGGCTGCTATTCCGATTGAAGGTGAATCGCCGGCAGCGGTTGAGACACGGCGGGCCAGGGATCTTCTTCAAACAGCTTTGACACAACAGCAAGCTTACTCGTATAGCCAAGACAGTGTTCACTCAACTCCACGACCGAGCAAAAGCTATAGCAGGCACATAGATGAACGGAGGTATCTAGCAGTGCGCGGCACCGCATTGTCCCTCAAGGGCCTAATCCGGTGCGTGGTGATATGAACGCTCAGGACGTGGTGGATAATGGCAGAGCACGACGGGAGGCCGCTTTAGCAGCGCAACATATGGGGCGATACCAACCCGCCCCGGTTCAGCCAGCAGCGTCAGTAGACCGAGGCGTCGGAGTTGCTTTCAGCTCGTGGGGAGTGCCGTGCCTTATTCCGGTTCTCCGTAATGTGCGATTGCCTAAGGACTTCAAAGGCCCACGTAAGGTGCCGAATTACACCGCTGATCAGCCACCCGAGGCGTGGGTAGAAAGTTATGAGATGGCAATGGAGATGCTGGACGTTGATGAAGCGGCTTGTGCAAAGTACTTCACGATGATGTTGGAGGGAACAACCCGCACTTGGTTGAAAAACTTACCACCTAACTCCATCGAGTCATGGGACCAGTTGAAGGCCCGGTTTATAGCCAATTTCAAGCACACATGTAAGCAGCCTATGTCCATTGTGGATCTCGATGCCTGTGTGCAAGGGGAGACCGAATCAACAACTCATTGGGTGCGCCCGGTTTTAGAAGTCTTGCATTCATCGGACCGTATTAATGCTGGCTCGGCAATCATCACCTTGGTGCATAATTGCCAGTTTAAGTCACTGAAGATGAAGTTGGGACGGCTCAAGCGTCACTGCAATGACATGGGCACCCTTATGGCCGCCTTGGTCAAGTATGCCGATTCTGATAATACCAAGGATCCCGATTCTGATGAGGAGAAACCGGAGAAGGGAAAGAAGAACGGCGGTGCAAAGGGACAGCAGCACAACCAAGGAGGCCATGGGAATAATGGTAAGCATAAAGCGGATTCAGATTTTGTAGCTAATGCTAATGTGCAGCGTCGTAAGGGTAAACCGCCCCAGCGCGGCGGCGGAATGAATCTGGAGCGTTTGTTGAATCAGCCCTGCCCAAAGCATGGGACCAAGGAGGTTCCTGCGACGCATCTCTGGAAAGATTGTCACATTATGAAGGAGTTCAAAAACTCTGATCTTTTCCGGTATGATCAGGGTCCATCAGGCGGTTCAGGTCCAGGTTTTCATGGAGGCGGCGGTTCAAGCTCTGGATTTCAGAATAATCAGGGCAACCAGAACAACCAAGGTGGTAATAACCAGCAGAGTAATCAAGGAAATCAGCAGCAGTCGGGTTACCAGAGTCACCCAAAGCAGTGGAATGGTGGGCAGTATCATGTGTTCACCACTAGTTTGTGCAAGCATGATCAGAAGCTTCACAAGAGGGCCGTTAATGCTGTTGAACCGGCAGTACCACGTTACCTACGGTGGTCCAAGCAACCTATTGTATGGAGCAGAGAGGATCATCCACCCCGGGTTGACAATCCGGGTCACCTGGCTTTGGTGATGGCACCTCAGGTGGGAGGTTATAATTTTATCGAGGTTCTCATATATGGAGGAAGCAACATCAACATTCCGTATTATGAGACCTTCCATCGCATGGGGTTGACAGACAAGAGTCTTAAACCGTCCAACACTGTTTTCCATGGTGTGGTACCAGGTAAGTCGGCATATCCTGTTGGTAAGATTGCTTTGGAAGTTGTGTTTGGTGATGAACATGATTCCCAGTCTGAGACATTGACCTTTGAAGTGGTGAGGATCCAGAGCCCGTACCACGCACTGTTTGGGCGACCGGCTTATGCAAAGTTCATGGCAAGGCCTTGTTATATTCACTTGTAGCTAAAGATGCCTGGTCATAAAGGGACCATTATGGTTCACGGAAGTCATAAAATCGCTTTGGACTACGAGGAAGGTGATGCGGCCTATGCTGAGTCGGTTTGTGCTATAGAGGAGCTGAAGTATTATAAGGAAAATGTTGATCCGGCAGACATGACCCCTCTGAAGAAGCCTACCACTGAGAATGACCCAACCCTGCATTTCAAACCGGCTGATGAGACTAAACTTGTTGATTTCGCTCCTGGCGATTCATCCAAGCAGTTCAGCATCAGCACAAATCTGGATCCGAAATAGGAAAGCACGCTCATCAAGTTCATCCGTGAGAACCGGGACATTTTTGCATGGAAGCCTTCTGACATGCCAGGTGTACCGAGGGAACTCGCTGAGCACACTCTCAATATTGATCCCAAGTTTAAACCGGTCAAGCAATTTCTTCGTCGCTTTAACGAGGAAAGACGCAAGGCAATTGGTGAAGAGGTAGCCCGGCTATTGGCTGCTGGGTTTATCGTTGAAGTGTTTCACCCTGAGTGGTTGGCTAATCCGGTGCTTGTTCTTAAGAAAAATGGCACTTGGCGCATGTGTGTGGATTACACAGATTTGAACAAAGCTTGTCCGGCCGATCCTTTCGCTCTCCCGCGTATTGATCAGATCATTGATGCGACGGCGGGTTGTGAGCGTTTGAGTTTTTTGGATGCTTATTCAGGCTATCATCAGATCAAAATGGCAGTTAAGGACCAGGAGAAGACCGCCTTCATCACTCCCTTTGGAGCCTTCTGCTATGTTTCTATGCCCTTTGGGCTCAAGAGTGCCCAGGCAACTTATCAGCGTTGTGTGCAGAATTGTCTTCATACTCAGATTGGGCGCAATGTTCATGCCTATGTTGATGACATTGTGGTAAAATCCAGGAAGAAGGAGACACTGATAGATGATCTCAAGGAGACCTTTGACAATCTGCGGGTTTACAAGATGATGCTCAATCCGGACAAGTGTGTCTTTGGTGTTCCGGCAGGCAAGCTTCTAGGCTTTCTGGTGTCCAACAGAGGCATTGAGGCTAATCCGGAGAAGATCAAAGCGATTACATCTTTGGCTAAACCGGCGTGCATCAATGATGTTCAGCATCTAGCAGGGTGGATTGCAGCCCTAAGCCGGTTTATCCGCCGTTTGGGAGAGAAGGCGATCCCTCTATATCAGATGTTGAAGAAAACAGACACCTTTGTCTAGAGTGATGCGGCTAATGCGGCGTTTGAAGACTTGAAGCGGCAGTTGGCTGAACCGCCGGTCCTTGCTGCTCCGGTTGACAGGGAGCCCTTGTTGTTGTATGTGGCTGCTAATGCCCGTGCTGTCAGTGTGGCAATTGTGGTGGAGCGCAAGGAGGCTGGTAAGGAGTACCCGGTTCAACGGCCTGTTTACTATATCAGTGAGGTGCTTATCAAGTCAAAGCAGCGATATCCGCATTGGCAGAAGCTCGTATATGGGGTTTTTATGGCAAGTCGGAAGCTCAAGCAATATTTCCAAGGCCATCCCATTACGGTTGTCAGTTCAGCTCGTTGGGTGATATAATTCAGAACAGGGAAGCAACTGGCCGGGTTGCAAAATGGGCAATTGAACTTGGTCCACATGGTCTGAAGTATGTGCCCCGAACAGCCATAAAATCTCAGGCACTTGTGGACTTCATCAATGACTGGACCGAGTTACAAGCGCCAGAGGACAAACCGGATAATACATATTAGACTATTCACTTCGATGGATCCAGGCAATTGGAGGGCTCGGGGGCTGGAGTTGTTCTTACTTCCCCTCGAGGTGATAAGATTCGTTATGTCCTCCATTTAATGTTCCCCTATACTAACAATGCAGCTGAGTACGAGGCTCTGCTCCATGGGCTCCGCGTGGCCAAGGAGATGAACTTAAGCCGGGTACGATGCTTTAGAGACTCTAATCTGGTGGCTCAGCAAGTTTCTGGCACTTGGGATTCTAAGGATCCACTCATGGCGGCTTACAGACGTGAGGTGGATATTGTGGCGGGTTATTTCAAAGGGTATCAGGTTGAGCATATCGATCGGCGCAAAAACGAAGCAGCAGATGCTTTAAGCCGGCTTGGATCTTAGCGTAAACCAGTACCTCCCAATACCTTTTTAGATATTTTGCATAACCCGTCTGTTAAGTTGCCTACAGAGGAGGATTTGGTTGTTCCTGATCCGGAGGCTCAATTGGTGGCCGCTTTACACGTTGTGCCGGATTGGACGGTTCCATATTTGGCGTATATGAACCGGGGCGAGTTACCAGATGATGAAGTCCTAGCTCGGTAGATAGTCCGGCGGTCCAAGTTCATGGTTATTCACAATGGCGAGTTACACTGCTGCAACGTTTCAGGCGTATTTCAGCGTTGTGTCTCTCCGGAAGAAGGCCAAGAGATCCTACGGGAAATTCATGAAGGGGATTGTGGTCATCACGCTGGTTCAAAGTCCTTAGTTGCAAAAGCTTTTCGTCATGGATTCTACTAGTTGACAGCTCATGCTGATGCGGAGGATTTGGTAAAGCGATGTGACGCTTGTCAAAAGTTTTCACGCAGAGCTCATGTTCCGGCTCAAGAATTAAGGATGATTCCCATCACTTGGTCGTTTGCCACTTGGGGACTTGACATGGTGGGACCCTTTAAACGCTCCAAGGATAAGAAGACCCACCTGCTGGTGGCGGTTGACAAGTTTACTAAGTGGGTTGAAGCGGAGCCTGTCAGCAAGTGTGATGCGGCTATGGCGGTTCAATTTCTCAAAAAGATTATCTTCCGCTTTGGTTTTCCACACAACATTATCACGGATAATGGCACAAACCTCTCTAAAGGTGAGATGGAAGATTTTTGTCAGAGAGAACACATCCGGCTTGACTTAGCATCAGTGGCGCACCCCCAGACCAACGGTCAAGCGGAGAGAGCTAATCAAGAAATCTTGAAAGGTATTAAGCCCCGGCTTATGATCCCTCTAAAGCAGACGCCGGGTTGTTGGGTGGAGGAATTGCCTTCTGTGCTATGGAGCATTAACACCACTCCCAACAGATCGACGGGTTACACGCCTTTCTTCATAGTGTATGGGGTAGAGGCGGTCCTCCAAAGTGATATTCGTCACGATTCGCCCCGGGTTGCTAATTATGTTGAAGCAGACAATGAGCACGCACGCCAGGAGGCGTTGGACCTGTTAGATGAAAAACGGGATATGGCTTTAGCCCGTTCGGTGGTTTATCAGCAAGACCTGTAGCGTTATCACAGCCGCCGGGTCAGGACACGGACCTTTCAAGAAGGCGATTTGGTGCTCCGGCTCATCCAGGATTAAACCGACATGCACAGTTATCCCCACCTTGGGAAGGGCCCTTTGTGGTCAGCAAAAAATTGCACAATGGATCATACTACCTCATTGACGTTCGAGACAACTCACGCACTTCTGAGGAGGAGACCCGGCGGCCATGGAACATAGCTCTCCTACGGCCTTACTACACTTGAGCCATAGGCTTTTCTTATGTACATATTTCGACAATGTATATATTATGATCAATAAAATAAACCAGCATCCTTGCTATAAGCAGGGCCTCTGCTGTTTTTTCTCAAATATCCTTTGAGTTACATGGGGGCTTCAGTTGACAAAGCGGGGTACTACCTGTTAAACCGGCTATCATGCCACAATACAGCTTGCGAGCTTCACACCCAAGGGGCCAAAGAGAGTCTGGATGCTATGCACAACTCAAACATAGGCACCCAATGAGCACAGCTCATCATGTTACCTGGGGGCTCCTTGTGTCAAGTACCAAGGAGTTTGAAAGGACCCTTGTAGCTGGGTATCGACCCACGGCTTGGAAGCCTGGTATATTTACCTAAAACCCCTGGTTAACCTGTCTTCATCAAGTAAGCCACTCCTATCTAGGTAATCCTGGCACGACCCTCCGAACGTTTGACAGTTACTCTCATTGAGACCCTGAACTTGTCAAAGCTAAAACGGGGATTGGTTAGTTGGAGGCCTATCTTAAAAGGCTTTGTCAAATGGTTTAACTCAGCGGCCTGGCAGCCCATGAAAAGCCTCGAATTTGGGCCTGACAGCCCTCGAAAAGCCTCGACTACACGGTTTTATTTGCACTTGTCACTATTTTTCTTTTGATGATTTTTATGTTAAACCGGTATCTTTGATCTGGTATGGCTTTTCAGTCATCATATTAACCCGGTGTTTGTTAACCCGGCTTGGATCTCAACTAAAGGTTGACGAACCTTATTATTAAACCGGAGTTTATTAACCCGGCCTGGCTTTGACTACTTGTCGCCAGTTTTGATCATCTGGTGTTCATCGTAACCTGGCATGACTTCTTATACACCATCTGTACAAGGTGAAGTTGTATAAAAATTCAAGATTTGGGTCTTCACCCTTATTACAATCAAAGTTGGTAAACCAACTAACATGATATCACATCACAGGTATGAGTTATTTCATATTTCCTAAAGTTTGATTATCAATCAGGCTTTGTCTTGGGCATTATGACCTGTCCGGCGGTAAACCGCCAGGACAATTCTTTTATGCAGATACAAGGATTGCATATTATGATATATGAGCCAACATTGAAATTTTCATAACGGATCACATAAAGTATTTCCCACTGCACGATGGCAGCAGATCAAAGTATTTTTGCTACCCTATTACAAGGCGCCTAAACGGCCCAAAATATGGAATTGTCTTAAATCGGACAGTTTGTGCAATATCAACTGGATTGCCGGATCAAGCATCATCGCCATGTTGACGTGAAGTAGATGGGTCATCTGGCGTCGGTTCGACCTCCTCATCCCCATCCAGTGGTTGGAAGTCAGCAGTGGTCCAGTCAATCCGGGTTAAGGCCTGAAAGACAACCTCTTCACTTATAAGATCAGTCGGATTAACGTCAGGGGCATAAGTGTGCTTACGGGTTGGCGGAATAAGATTTTGCACTTCCGGAATGACAGCCTCCACTCGTTTGTTGTTAGCATCATAGAAGGACCGGTGAACCGCCAAGTTTGCTTCTTCTGCCAACTGACTCGCCAGAGGACACATCTCCCTTGTCACATGTTTGAGGGCGTCATTATCAAACACTGCCCCATTTTCTTGTTCACTGGGAAAACCCTTGGCAATATCGACCGGATCAAGGCTAGCTATCCATGCCTTGGCTCGGGTAAGTGCTAATAAAGCGCCAGCCCTGGCGGCGGATCGCTTCACCTCTTCTATCTGAGCTGGCGTCATAGATAACCTAGCCAGAGTGTCCTTGATCAGTGTCGGGGCCGCATTATCATAAGAAGTTGCGCAGATAACCCGTTGGGCGCTGGTATACAGCTGTTCAATCAGCGTATAGGCGGCCTTGAGCTTCCTCCACATATCAGTGCCCAGCTGAGTAATACGATTACCTACAGTGGTTTAAGGATTTCACGTTAAACCGACAAAAATTCTAAACGGAATATTCATAAAACCTTGGCAAACAGTACTTACCAAATACTGCAGAAGTCATGGCATTGACTTGGCGCTTTAATCCAGTAAGCTCTTCCGCCACCGGTTTAAGAGCTAATTCAGCATCTTCCGCCCGCTTCAGCAATCCAGCCTTTTCGGTATCCCAGTTGGCCCGTTCAGACTTGAACCACTCTTTGAGCTGTTCCATGGTGGTTAAGGCGGTTTTCAAATCATCCCTGGCCTTGGTGGTTTCTGCTTGTTGGGATTTCAAATTTTCTTGAAAATCCGCAATCTGAGAGACTTGTTGATTTATCTCACTCTGCAACAGTAAGAAGAGCATGTCAATACCCTTTTTGAAAGTCCCAAGCATATAACCAGTTATACACTTGGCACTTGGGGGCTAATGTGGATCACTTTTTCTACTAATTATTGAAGTCCCACGGATTAATACAAGTTTTAATCATGGCACTTGGGGGCTAATGTGTGTTTGATCAAAAATACACAAGGGAAATCAACAAAGTACAGTATGGAATGTACAAAGTCCCGGTTTGACTTTCTAAAAGACAAACCGGCCCTTGGGGGCTACAATGCAATGAAGGTACAGAGTAAAGGATCAAACGGTTTACCTCATAGCGCTCCTTCATCAAATTTACCAAACCGGCCTCATAGTCTCGGTTGGTGAAGAGACGGTTTAAGAAACTGGAATGAAGGTCCTGAGCAGATAAATCAGCATAGTCTGACAAGTCGGTTTTGCTTTTCCCCTTGTTCATAAACGCAAATTCATCCTTGGCGGAATGCTTGGATAAAGCAATTGGGTCGCCTGGGGCGGTATATGCCGTGCCAGTAATAACAACATCATCATCCTTGGCGGGGCTTGATGGATTGACATTCTCCTTAGCAGGGCTTGGTGCTTTGGCAGCAGGGCTCGGCGGTTTGGTAACAGGGCTTGGCGGATCAACAGTTGGACTTTGAGGGGTGGCATCAGGAGTTGATGTATCACCCTGTGTCTCCAGTTCAGCTTCTGGCAGATTAGCATCAGCGCCTGGATCTTGCAGAGCAGAGTGGTCTATGGCAATCTCAGGATTTTCGCCCTCATTTTCTGGGGTCTTCTCCGGATCAACATCGTCAGTATGGTCGTTGTTCTTGGCTTTTTTACTCAATCGAGCCTTGGCGCTACAACATCCAAAGTTAGAATATGATAAACCGACGCATGAAGAAACAACTTGAGAAAGTGTACTTACCCAGCAACAGTCTTGAGGGGAGGCAACTGAGTGGTTGATGAACCGCCAGACGAGTTGGAAGATCCCTGATAATTCGGATCAGACGGATTGAGTGGGCATCGGAAGAAACCCTTCAAAGGATAAAGTTTTTCAGGAGAACAAGTCACCTCTGGACAATGTTTCCAGGTTGGTGTATATGGTAAATCGGACGAGGTGATTTGCTGACCACTGTGCCGGGTTGTGCGACGTTCTGCAGCTTGCTGTGTCTTCAAAGAAAATTTTGGATCCAAATGAGCAAGGGGGTGAGATTGTCTTACTTTCCGAACTGTGCGGCAAACTCTGTGAACCGGCACAAGATTTGAATCAGAAGAAAGAGTGATTACTTCAGCATTGTCTGCATGGCTGGCCTCGGCATCCTCCTAGGAATAATCATTGTCAATAAGATGTATGAATAAGGAACCAAGTAAGTCAAGTTGTACCTCTGCGTCTGATTCCCCATCTTCTGGCGGATCAGAAGACTCGACGGTTTTCTTCTTGGAAATTTTCTTGGCGGCCTTAGTCTTTGCACGAGGAGCCCTGGCCGGTTTAGTCTGTTTCCAGAAGGAGCTGTTGGCCTGTGGCATTAAGGCAAAGAGATGTTAGCACATAGTTAAAGTGGAGGCGAATTAGTAAATATTAAGATAACTTTACCGTTGGTGGAGGATTGGAGACACAAAAAGGTGCCAACCCGGTTTGACTGCATGCAGAGATTGTTTCATCGAGCATCTTCTTCGTAGATTCAGTAACTTCAAGGTCCGTCATTACTACTTCATGATAGCGTTGAGGGTCTTTGACGTTGCCAGTATATTCATGCATCAATCTGGGGCGGCGGCTTAAAGGCAAAATACCCCAAGACACCCAGCAGCGGACAAGGTCAATGCCAGTCAAACCGTTGGCCATGAGAGCCCGGAGCTTGGCGATTTGAGGTGTAAAGTTTTTTCGTTCCGCGGCGGACAAGCGTGAAGGTAATGGATGACTGTTGCTAAGCCATTGAGGGTGATAACCCGGCAAAGGATTTTCTCCGGTAGGGGCAGTGTTCCGGCAATAAAACCAAGTTTGGTTCCAATCTTTAGGATGACTACGGTGTTTTGCATGAAGGAAATCAACTTCTTTCCTTTCTTGAATTGAAACACCACCAAGTTCTGTGTTGGGACCATCAGAGAATTCCGTACGGCGGTTCAAATGGAAAAAATCCCAGAACAACTCCACAGACGGTTCTTCCTGAAGGTAGACTTTGCAGAATACTTGAAAATTGCAGATGTTGGACATGGAGTTTGGTCCAATATCTTGTGGATGGAGTTGTAAGATTGCGAGGACATCCCGGAATTTTTTTGATCCGGGTGGACTGAATCCTCGGTCTAAATGTTGCATAAATACAATCACTTCTCCCTCTTGAGGTTCAGGAGGGCATCCAGAATCTAGAACACGCCAATAAATGACCCTTTTGGAGGCTAAAGCGCCAGTGGTGACATATCCATTGATTTGTGTCTCAGTGATCTTGGACGGAACCCAATTGCAGGCAGAGAATTGTTTGGCCATTCCGGAAGAAAAAATGTGAAAGGAAAAGTAAAGGCCGGTTTACAATTAACGGTTTACGCATATTATTCAGTATTAAACCGGCAGATTGCCATTCAATTTCAGTTGCCGGTTTAAGTGAGGACTAATGGCGTATGACGGATTGACTATCAAAAGTTAAAACCGCCCTTAGGCAGAAGGGACAAAGCTAAAAAATCTGCTAAGTGTTGACAGAAACAGGTTTCACACATCGAAGGAATTAATTTGGATCTACCAAAGCTTCAGTTAGAAAAAATTTCTGCGATCTATAAAGGCTTTAAACAGAGCAGAGAAGTTTGTGCATTCTATAAAGGGATTCTGTACAAGAAGGAAGATATACTAAGTGCTAAACTGGATGCGGAGCAACTACCGCACGAGATTTATGCTACAGTTGAATCAAAGAAGCTATGGCAGAAGCGAATACGAAGAAACTAGGACGAACACCTATGAACGCAGATGAAAACATGAGCCCTAAAATACAGATCTAGGATCACGAGGGAGAAGCTTACCGGATGCGCAGGATAGTGGAGGAACACCGAAAGATCTCTGGTACAACCAGGTTGATGCAGCGGCCTTTGTTGACGCAGCATTCGAAGGTCGAGGGCGGCGGCGGAGCTTCAGAGCTGGGGCGGCGCGAGGAAGAAGAAGTACGGAAGGGGAAGAAAGGAAAGGGCCCCCGGGCTTATTTATAATAAGCAGAGGATAAATGGCAGGTGCGAGAATTGAGGAGCCCAAGCCGGCGAGTGGCGCAGCTGTCACCTCGATTTCCGGGATGATATTAAATGAAGGGAATCTTTTTATTCGTTTTTTTATAGAGATGACATCATGATGATCTGTTGTTGTGTCCAAAAGATGACGTCACGGCGGTTTAACAAGATTTATAGAGGGAAGACATCATGGCGGTTTACGAGAAATGAAGGAAGATGTTCACAGGGTTTTTCTAAATGTTGAAGATTGACATGAACGGGTTCAAATCAATCTGGGGCCTAATGTTGGGGATAGAACTACTGAGTGTAAACCGCCCAGGAGGGGCCGGTTCACCCTCAACTATATTGAAGCCCACGAAGACTCAGAAGATGGCGCTTTACTATGAAACTTAGAGGCCCGGAGCCCAAAGGAGGATTAGGGCCCATAGTGGTAAACCGCCATAGTCATGTAACTTGTGTTGTAAGATAAAGAAAGGAGAGACTGAGCCGAACACTTGTATGAGTCGGCCTCGGGACTTAGTAGACCGGCCGAGCGTCAACCCGTGTATATAAGGGGACGACCCGACGGTGGTTCAGGGACAAGAAATAGAACTCGATAGCCAGGCATAGCTTGTTTAGCTCCTTGGTTAGCGAGACCCCAATAATCACTTCACAACTAGACGTAGGCCTTTACCTTCATCGAAGGGACCGAACTAGTATAAAATCCCTCGTGTCCTTTGTCCGGTTTAACCCCTTTAAGCTAACCCGTCACGATGGCTCCATGACTAAGTCCTTACACGAGGACATCTGACGTGATATTTCCACGACACCGGCCGAGAGAGCGTCGCCCGCACCGCTTCCGGGTGCACACGGCTGCTCCGCGTTTAAAGGTTGCAATAGCCGGCTACAACATGCATGTAAAAAGTTCTTGGGAGTCCATGCTATAGCTAGCTGTCCTCCCCCAACTCGTCAATCTCTTCCAGTAGTGCTAGTACTCCATGGTGCGATCCATCGACAAGCAGGCGGGAAAGTTATTCTATACTCGGGTTGCAGTGAGTGGCATGCCGAGCGATCGTGTGGGGTCGAGCCATGAAGGAGGGTGAGACACGAACACGACGGACGTGATTTAAATGTTGGTTTTGCTCGATGGCGCGATCCAACGAAACGAAACGTTGGTTTCTCTCCGTTTCCATTTTTTCTCTGGAAAAACGGAAACTTTCCACTCCATTTTCATTCCTATTCCAAGGTTTCCCCATTACAACATTCCATCAAATACAAAGGAAAACTAACACGCATGCTGATGCATCTCAATGATTCACAGATCATAGCCAATATTTACTTCACAACTAAAGAAAAAAGTTGTGAGAGCGTGTACGAAAGAAATGTTGGAAATATGCCCTAGAGGCAATAATAAAAGTATTATTATATTTCATTGTTCATGATAATTGTCTTTTATTCATGCTATAACTGTATTATCCGGAAATCGTAATACACGTGTGAATACATAGACCTCAATATGTCCCTAGTGAGCCTCTAGTTGACTAGCTCGTTGTGATCAACAGATAGTCATGATTTCCTGGCTATGGACATTGGATGTCATTGATAACGGGATCACATCATTGGGAGAATGATGTGATGGACAAGACCCAATCCTAAGCATAGCACAAAGGTCGTTTAGTTCGTTTGCTAGAGCTTTGCCAATGTCAAGTATCTCTTCCTTAGACCATGAGATCGTGTAACTCCCGGATACCGTAGGAGTGCCTTGGGTGTATCAAACGTCACAACGTAACTGGGTGACTATAAAGGTGCATTACAGGTATCTCCGAAAGTAGCTGTTGGGTTGACACGGATCGAGACTGGGATTTGTCACTCCGTATGACGGAGAGGTATCTCTGGGCCCACTCGGTAATGCATCATCATAATGAGCTCAAGGTGACCAAAGTGTTGGCCACGGGATCATGCATTACGGTACGAGTAAAGTGACTTGCCGGTAACGAGACTGAACAAGGTATTGGGATACCGACGATCGAGTCTCGGGCAAGTAACGTACCGATTGACAAAGGGAATTGTATACAGGGTTTGATCGAATCCTCGACATCGTGGTTCATCCGACGACAACATCGAGAAGCATGTGGGAGCCAACATGGGTATCCAGATCCCGCTGTTGGTTATTGACTGGAGAACGTCTCGGTCATGTCTACATGTCTCCCGAACCCGTAGGGTCTACACACTTAAGGTTCGATGACGCTAGGGTTATAAAGGAAGTTTGTATGTGGTTACCGAATGTTGTTCGGAGTCCCGGATGAGATCCCGGACGTCACGAGGAGTTCTGGAATGGTCCGGAGGTAAAGATTTATATATGGGAAGTCCTATTTTGGCCACCGGAAAATGTTCGGGATTTTTCGGTATTGTACCGGGAAGGTTCTAGAAGGTTCCGGAGTGGGGCCCACCTGCATGGGGGGACCCACATGAACGTGAGTAGTGGGGGAAAGGCCCCACATCCCTGGTCAAGGCGCACCAAGATCCCCCCTTAGAAGGAATAAGATCATATCCCGAAGGGATAAGATCAAGATCCCTAAAAAGGGGGGATAACAATCGGTGGGGAAGGAAATGATGGGATTTCTTTCCTCCCACGTTGGCCAACGCCCCAATGGACTTGGAGGGCAAGAAACCAGCCTCTCCACCCCTATATATAGTGGGAAGGCGCATGGGAGCTCAACACAAGCCAAGGCGCAGCCCCTCCCCTCCCCAACACCTCTCCTCCTCCGTATATGCTTGGCGAAGCCCTGTCGGAGTACTGCTGCACCAACTACACCACGCCGTCGTGCTGCCGTTGGAGCAATCTTCCTCAACCTCTCCTTCCCCCTTGCTGGATCAAGAAGGAGGAGACGTCTCCCGTCCCGTACGTGTGTTGAACGTGGAGGTGCTGTCCGTTCAGCACTTGGACATCGGTGATCCGAATCACGTTCGAGTACGACTCCATCATCACCATCCCCTTGGCTAGCTTCCGCTCGTGATCTACAAGTGGTATGTAGATGCAAACTCTCTGCCTTGACTCGTTGCTTAGATGAACTCATAGATGGATCTTGGTGAAACCGTAGAAAAAATTTTAATTTTCTGCAACGTTCCCCAACAGTGGCATCATGAGCCAGGTTTATGCGTAGTTCTCTTTGCACGAGTAGAACACAATTTTGTTGTGGGCGTGGATCTTGTCATCTTACTTGCCTCTACTAGTCTTTTCTTGCTTCAGCGGTATTGTGGGATGAAGCGGCCCGGACCAACCTTACACGTACGCTTACGTGAGACCGGTTCCACCGACTAACATGCACTAGTTGCATAAGGTGGCTGGCGGGTGTCTGTCTCTCCCACTTTAGTTGGAGCGGATTCGATGAAAAGGGCCCTTATGAAGGGTAAATAGAAGTTGACAAAATCACGTTGTGGTTATTCGTAGGTAAGAAAACGTTCTTGCTAGAACCCAATTGCAGCCACGTAAAAGACGCAACAACAATTAGAGGACGTCTAACTTGTTTTTGCAGCGATTGATCATGTGATGTGATATGGCCAGAAGTTGTGATGAATGATGAATTGTGATGTATGAGATCATGTTCTTTGTAATAGGATTCACGACTTGCATGTCGATGAGTATGACAAACGGCAGGAGCCATAGGAGTTGTCTTTATTTTTTGTATGACCTGCGTGTCATTGAAGAACGCCATGTAACTCACTTTACTTTATTGCTAAACGCGTTAGCCATAGAAGTAGAAGTAGTCGGTGGCATGACAACTTCATGAAGACACGATGATGGAGATCATGGTGTCAAGCCGGTGACAAGATGATCATGGAGCCCCGAAGATGAAGATCAATGGAGCTATATGATATTGGCCATATCATGTCACAACTATATAATTGCATGTGATGTTTATTATGTTTATGCATCTTGTTTACTTAGGACGACGGTAGTAAATAAGATGATCCCTTACAAAAACTTCAAGAAGTGTTCTCCCCTAACTGTGCACCATTGCTACAGTTCGTTGCTTCTAAGCACCACGTGATGATCGGGTGTGATGGATTCTTACGTTCACATACAACGGGTGTAAGACAGTTTTACACAGCGAAAACACTTAGGGTTAACTTGACGAGCCTAGCATGTGCAGACATGGCCTCGGAACACGGAGACCGAAAGGTCGAACACGAGTCGTATGGAAGATACGATCAACATGAGAATGTTCACCGACGATGACTAGTCCGTCTCACGTGATGATCGGACACGGCCTAGTCGACTCGGATCGTGTAACACTTAGATGACTAAAGGGATGTCTAATCTGAGTGGGAGGTCATAATTTGATTAGAACTTAATTATCATGAACTTAGTCTAAAACCTTTGCAAATATGTCTTGTAGATCAAATGGCCAACGCTCATGTCAACATGAACTTCAACGCGTTCCTAGAGAAAACCAAGCTGAAAGATGATGGCAGAAACTATACGGACTGGGTCCGAAACCTGAGGATCATCCTCATAGCTGCCAGGAAACAATATGTCCTAGAAGGACCGCTAGGTGACGCTCCCGTCCCAGAGAACCAAGACATTATGAATGCTTGGCAAACTCGCGCTGATGATTACTCCATCGTTCAGTGTGGCGTGCTTTACAGCTTAGAACCGGGGCTCCAAAAGCGTTTTGAGCATCACGGAGCATATGAGATGTTCGAAGAGCTGAAACTAGTTTTCCAAGCTCATGCCCAGGTCGAGAGATATGATGTCTCCGAAAAGTTCTACAGTTGTAAGATGGAGGAAAACAGTTCTGTCAGTGGGCACATCCTGAAGATGTCTGGGTTGCACAACCGTATGACCCAGCTGAACATTAACCTCCCAGATGAGGCGGTCATTGACAGAATCCTCCAGTCGCTCCCACCAAGATACAAGAGCTTTGTGATGAACTACAACATGCAGGGGATGGAAAAGACCATTCCTGAAGTGTTCTCGATGCTGAAGTCAGCAGAGGCTGAAATCAAGAAAGAACATCAAGTGTTGATGGTCAATAAGACCACTAAGTTCAAGAAGGGCAAGGGTAAGAAGAACTTCAAGAAGGACGGAAAGGAGGTTGCCGCGCCTGGTAAGCCAGTTACCAGGAAGAAGTCAAAGAATGGACCCAAGCCTGAGACTGAGTGCTTTTATTGCAAGGGGAAGGGTCACTGGAAGCGGAACTGCCCCAAATACTTAGCGGATAAGAAGGCCGGCAACACCAAAGGTATATTTGATATACATGTAATTGATGTGTACCTAACCAACACTCGTAGTAACTCCTGGGTATTTGATACCGGTGCCGTTGCTCATATTTGTAACTCACAGCAGGAGCTGCGGAATAAACGGAGACTGGTGAAGGACGAGGTGACGATGCGCGTCGGGAATGGTTCCAGAGTCGATGTGATCGCCGTCGGCACGCTACCTCTACATTTACCTACGGGATTAGTTTTGAACCTTAATAATTGTTATTTAGTGCCAAGTTTGAGCATGAACATTGTATCTGGATCTCGTTTAATACGAGATAGCTACTCATTTAAGTCCAAGAATAATGGTTGTTCGATTTATATGAGAGATATGTTTTATGGTCATGCTCCGATGGTCGATGGTTTATTCTTAATGAATCTCGAGCGTAATATTACACATGTTCATAGTGTAGATGCCAAAAGATGTAAAGTTGATAACGATAGTCCCACATACTTGTGGCACTGCCGCCTTGGTCACATTGGTGTCAAGCGCATGAAGAAGCTCCATGCCGATGGACTTTTAGAGTCTCTTGATTATGAATCGTTTGACATGTGCGAACCATGCCTCATGGGCAAGATGACCAAGACTCCGTTCTCCGGAACAATGGAGCGAGCAACCAACTTATTGGAAATCATACATACCGATGTGTGCAGTCCAATGAGCGTTGAGGCTCGCGGAGGATATCGTTATGTTCTCACTCTCACTGATGACTTAAGTAGATATGGGTATGTCTACTTAATGAAACACAAGTCTGAGACCTTTGAAAAGTTCAAGGAATTTCAGAATGAGGTGGAGAATCAACGTGACCGAAAGATAAAGTGCCTACGATCAGATCGTGGAAGAGAATATTTAAGTCACGAATTTGGCACACACTTAAGGAAATGTGGAATCGTTTCACAACTCACGCCGCCTGGAACACCTCAGCGAAACGGTGTGTCCGAACGTCGTAATCGCACTCTATTGGATATGGTGCGGTCTATGATGTCTCTTACTGATTTACCGCTATCATTTTGGGGATATGCTCTAGAGACAGCTACATTCACTTTAAATAGGGCACCGTCTAAATCCGTTGAGACGACACCGTATGAATTATGGTTTGGGAAGAAACCTAAGCTGTCGTTTCTAAAAGTTTGGGGATGCGATGCTTATGTCAAAAAACTTCAACCTAAAAAGCTCGAACCCAAGTCGGAAAAATGCGTCTTCATAGGATACCCTAAGGAACTGTCGGGTATACCTTCTACTTAAGATCCGAGGGCAAAAATCTTTGTTGCCAAGAACGGATGCTTTCTGGAAAAAGAGTTTCTCTCGAAAGAAGTAAGTGGGAGGAAAGTAGAACTCGATGAAGTACTACCTCTCGAACGGGAAAGTGGTGCAGCTCAGGAAAATGTTCCTGTGATGCCCACACCAATCGAAGAGGAAAACAATGATGATGATCAAGATACTTCGGATCAAGTTGCTACTGAACTTCGTAGGTCCACAAGGACACGTTCCGCACCAGAGTGGTACGGCAACCCTGTCCTGGAAATCATGTTGTTAGACAACGGTGAACCTTCGAACTATGAAGAAGCGATGGCGGGCCCAGATTCCAACAAATGGCTTAAAGCCATGAAATCCGAGATAGAATCCATGTATGAAAACAAAGTATGGACTTTGACAGACTTGCCCGATGATCGGCGAGCGATAGAAAACAAATGGATCTTTAACAAGAAGACAGACGCGGATGGTAATGTCACCATCTATAAAGCTCGACTTGTCGCTAAGGGTTATCGACAGGTTCAAGGGATTGACTACGACAAGACATTCTCTCCCGTAGCGAAGCTAAAGTCCGTCCGAATCATGTTAGCAATTGCCGCATACTATGATTATGAGATATGGCAGATGGACGTCAAAACAGCATTCCTTAACGGGCATCTTAAGGAAGAACTGTATATGATGCAGCCGGAAGGTTTTGTCGATCCTAAGAACGCTAACAAAGTATGCAAGCTCCAGCGATCCATTTATGGGCTGGTGCGAGCATCTCGGAGTTGGAATATTCGCTTTGATGAGATGATCAAAGTGTTTGGGTTTATGCAGACTTATGGAGAAGCCTGCGTTTACAAGAAAGTGAGTGGGAGCTCTGTAGCATTTCTCATATTATATGTAGATGACATACTCTTGATGGGAAATAATATAGAATTTCTGGACAGCATTAAGGCCTACTTGAATAAGTGTTTTTCAATGAAGGACCTTGGAGAAGCTGCTTATATATTAGGCATCAAGATCTATAGAGATAGATCGAGACGCCTCATAGGTCTTTCACAAAGCACATACCTTGATAAGATTTTGAAGAGGTTCAAAATGGATCAGTCCAAGAAGGGGTTCTTGCCTATGTTACAAGGTGTGAGATTGAGCTCGGCTCAGTCACCGACCACGGCAAAAGATAAAGAAGAGATGAGTGTCATCCCCTATGCTTCAGCCATAGGATCTATTATGTATGCCATGCTGTGTACCAGACCTGATGTAAACCTTGCTGTGAGTTTGGTAGCTAGATACCAAAGTAATCCCGGCAAGGAACACTGGACATCGGTCAAGAATATCCCGAAGTACCTGAAAAGGACAAAGGGCATGTTTCTCGTTTATGGAGGAGACGAAGAGCTTGTCGTAAAGGGTTACGTCGACGCTAGCTTCGACTTAGATCCGGATGACTCTAAGTCACAAACCGGATACGTGTATATGTTGAATGGTGGAGCAGTAAGCTGGTGCAGCTGCAAGAAGAGCGTCGTGGCGGGATCTACGTGTGAAGCGGAGTACATGGCAGCCTCGGAGGCAGCGCATGAAGCGATTTGGGTGAAGGAGTTCATCACCGACCTAGGAGTCATACCCAATGCGTCGGGGCCAATCAAACTCTTTTGTGACAACACTGGAGCTATTGCCCTTGCCAAGGAGCCCAGGTTTCACAAGAAGACCAGGCACATCAAGCGTCGTTTCAACTCCATCCGTGAAAATGTTCAAGATGGAGACATAGAAATTTGCAAAGTACATACGGATCTGAATGTCGCAGATCCGTTGACTAAACCTCTCTCGCGAGCTAAACATGATCAACACCAGAACTCTATGGGTGTTCGATTCATCACAATGTAACTAGATTGGTGACTCTAGTGCAAGTGGGAGACTGTTGGAAATATGCCCTAGAGGCAATAATAAAAGTATTATTATATTTCATTCTCATGATAATTGTCTTTTATTCATGCTATAACTGTATTATCCGGAAATCGTAATACACGTGTGAATACATAGACCTCAATATGTCCCTAGTGAGCCTCTAGTTGACTAGCTCGTTGTGATCAACAGATAGTCATGATTTCCTGGCTATGGACATTGGATGTCGTTGATCACGGGATCACATCATTGGGAGAATGATGTGATGGACAAGACCCAATCCTAAGCATAGCACAAAGGTCGTTTAGTTCGTTTGCTAGAGCTTTGCCAATGTCAAGTATCTCTTCCTTAGACCATGAGATCGTGTAACTCCCGGATACCGTAGGAGTACCTTGGGTGTATCAAACGTCACAACGTAACTGGGTGACTATAAAGGTGCATTACAGGTATCTCCGAAAGTAGCTGTTGGGTTGACACGGATCGAGACTGGGATTTGTCACTCCGTATGACGGAGAGGTACCTCTGGGCCCACTCGGTAATGCATCATCATAATGAGCTCAAGGTGACCAAAGTGTTGGCCACGGGATCATGCATTACGGTACGAGTAAAGTGACTTGCCGGTAACGAGACTGAACAAGGTATTGCGATACCGACGATCGAGTCTCGGGCAAGTAACGTACCGATTGACAAAGGGAATTGTATACAGGGTTTGATCGAATCCTCGACATCGTGGTTCATCCGATGACAACATCGAGAAGCATGTGGGAGCCAACATGGGTATACAGATCCCGCTGTTGGTTATTGACCGAAGAACGTCTCGGTCATGTCTACATGTCTCCTGAACCCGTAGGGTCTACACACTTAAGGTTCGATGACGCTAGGGTTATAAAGGAAGTTTGTATGTGGTTACCGAATGTTGTTAGGAGTCCCGGATGAGATCTCGGACATCACAAGGAGTTCCGGAATGGTCCGGAGGTAAAGATTTATATATGGGAAGTCCTATTTTGGCCACCGGAAAATGTTCGGGATTTTTCGGTATTGTATCGGGAAGGTTCTAGAAGGTTCCGGAGTGGGGCCCACCTGCATGGGGGGACCCACATGAACTTGAGTAGTGGGGGAAAGGCCCCACATCCCTGGTCAAGGCGCACCAAGATCCCCCCTTAGAAGGAATAAGATCATATCCCGAAGGGATAAGATCAAGATCCCTAAAAAGGGGGGATAACAATCGGTGGGGAAGGAAATGATGGGATTTCTTTCCTCCCACCTTGGCCAACGCCCCAATGGACTTGGAGGGCAAGAAACCAGCCCCTCCACCCCTATATATAGTGGGGAGGCGCATGGGAGCTCAACACAAGCCAAGGCGCAGCCCCTCCCCTCCCCAACACCTCTCCTCCTCCGTATATGCTTGGCGAAGCCCTGTCGGAGTACTGCTGCACCAACTACACCACGCCGTCGTGCTGCCGTTGGAGCAATCTTCCTCTCCTTCCCCTTGCTGGATCAAGAAGGAGGAGACGTCTCCCGTCCCGTACGTGTGTTGAATGCGGAGGTGCTGTCCGTTCAGCACTTGGACATCGGTGATCCGAATCACGTTCGAGTACGACTCCATCATCACCATCCCCTTGGCTAGCTTCCGCTCGTGATCTACAAGTGGTATGTAGATGCAAACTCTCTGCCTTGACTCGTTGCTTAGATGAACTCATAGATGGATCTTGGTGAAACCGTAGAATTTTTTTTAATTTTCTGCAACGTTCCCCAACAAGAAAAACTACTGATGGGGTCACTACGACTTAAACCCTAAACCCTAAACATGATTTAATTTCCTGGCCAGGTAGAACTTGTCGAAGGAAAGACGTTTGGCACCCTCGGATCATACGATGCTTTTGTGCAGTTCCACTAAAATTGACCTGAGCATCCCTGATGGCAAAGATATTGAAGAAGTGTGATTAGAATAATAGTAGTGGCACTAGTTCATGAGACATAAACTCATCACAAGTAGAAGCCGGTAGAAGTAGAGAAAGATTGACATGGAGATGGAGCTACGGCAGTGGAGCAAGCCGGCTCCAAAAGGAAGATGGACTACCAGGGACGTCGGGCTGTAGCTAGAAGGGCGGTTGGGACGCGGCATCGGCCCATACCGCAGTGACCCCGATTGGGACGCACCGACTGTGGGTTTTCTCCCTCGCCAATGTCGACCGCGTCTACGCAGAACATTGCTCCCTTCCCCCAACTGCGGGATCAGGCCCGTCGTTCTATGCTTGTGAAGAGAGCAACCTAAGCAAGCAGGCTTGTAGCTTAGGATCTGCTAGTGTATATATAGTGGTTTTCTTTTTCTCTCCATGTCAACCATTTTATATTGCGTACGTGTCATTGAAGAGTGAAATGATGGTTGCTTCTTCCGACTAACTTACTGTGTGATTTGACTGCTCCTTAGTGGCCCCTACACGTACTCCCCCTACGTGTATGCAACAGTCACGCGTACACATGGACGCAAAAACGCGCGCGACGCCCTAATGCATGCATGTCCGAGCTGTTGACACCAGATTTTGGCACGGTCAATAACTTATTTAAGATGGCCTCAAATGGAAAAGTGATCTTCATGAAAGAGTTCCGTATTGTCGATATGAACATCTTTGAAGTTTGGGTCATCGCGGTCCGATTTCATCTCAAAGGCCGAAACTATGCTCAAAGTACTAAGATCTTATATTCGGAGTACAGTTTGGCTGATTAAGCCACCAAGATGACCTCAAATAGAAATATTATCTACACGGATTGTCTTCGTCTAGTCGAAACAATCGATTTTGATATAAAAAACGTTCCAATCCGAGTTCGTATGCAAAAGTTAGAGCCATCGGAATACAGCCCTGTCAGGAGGCCAAAACTGGCGCGCCCCACCAGACACCCTGTCTGATGGGTAGCGCGAGGGATAGCCTGTTTTGCGCGATCGATTTGACCCTCAAGATGATCTCTGATCAAAAATCGTTCAACATAAAAGTTGTTCGCCTCATTGAAACGGTCAAGACTGCTTTTGGGCTCGTTTCCATCCGAGGTCGTTTACCATCACAAAAAAGACCCGCAAGGTGCAGCCAGTTTAGTCCGAACAGTTTTGGAAAGTTTGGACAAAACCAATCCGAATTTAACTAGGGTTTTGGACGTGAATCCAAGCCTTTTCCTTGCACGGGAAGTCCAGCCGCCTCTTATGTACCTAAGGGGTGACGGCCGATTGAACAACACCAATCGAATTAACACGTCTAATACTTTTTCGTATTCATCTACTTTTATCTCTCCCCTTGTATCTTTCTTCTCGTTCTTCGTCATTCTTCAAGATTGGAGGCTGCCAATCTACGAGGCTCTAGGGTCGGTAAGGCCGACCTCGAGCAGCCAATCGTTGCCACGAGCCCTGACGGGGTCCCTCCCGGGCGAGCGGGGCGTCTGGTCCCAAAAGCGCCGGCTTGCTGTCTTGCGTATCGCGCTGGAAGTCGGCCTCCCGCGGTGTGAGTTGCGGAGCATCTCCCTCGGCGCTGCGGGTACACATCGACGTGTTCGTGTGACGCGTTCCAGCGTCAACACACTTTTTGGCGACTCCACTGGGGACCGAAGCTTTGAACGGTCTCCGGCCCGTTCTTACTACAAAGAGATCGTCATCTAGGGTTTGCAATCTACAAAGGTAATATGAACACCCAATTCCTCTTTGTAGATGCAAATAATTCATATGTTGTTGCTAGGTTGCCTAATGATCATAATGTATCGGCTAGCCCTAGTTTTATCAATCATGCATCTAATTATGTGCAACAGCCGATTCAAAATAATCTTTATGCTTCAACTTTATATAATTTTAGCAACGTGCAACATATGTATCCCAACTCTCATGCATCGGCAACCCCACAAATTGTTATGCCGATGAACAACATGGTGAGTTCAGTTAATAAATTTGAAATACCTAATGTTAGAATTTCCAATGTCATGCAAGAAAGTGTTTCACCCTTTTATTCATCGGCAAGTAATGTGCAATATACTAATCCAACCATGCCAATGAACGAGAGAATTGGCCATGCTGCTACTAGTTATTCGGCCAGTTACTCTCAACCGTCATATGCTACACCTCATGTTAGTAATTCTTCGGCACCATACACAACTGTAGATGCTCATAATTCATCTTCACACCTTCCTGGTTATAGCCGAATGAATGGAAATTTTACAGGAGCGGTTGTGCCCAATATTGTAGAAGATGAGGTAGTGGTGGCTGCATTGAAGAGTTTAGCCCAAAATAAGAGAATTAGTGCTCTTTGCCTTGAACAACATGAAAAGGGGCTATTTCTGATTATGCCGCAATAAAAGCTAGAGTTTTGCAAGAAGATGAATCTTTGCCAATTGATAAAATTGGCGAGCAAAAGTATGGTCTTACAACAATGCATATGCCTTCACCTAGTACTACATCATATTATACACCCCCTACACAATTGGAAAATTTTGGCAATACCCATGTGTCATTGCCGAAAGAATCTAAAAGCATTGGGGGGCAATCATATCCGGAGTGGGCTGAAATTGAGAAAAAGCTTAAAGCTAATTTTGCCGCTCGCCGTCAGAAACAAATAGAAAAAGAATTGGCTCAGATAAAAGAAGCATTGCCAATTGGTAGTATCAATGAAAAGAAGGATAATTCAGAACATGAAAGTGCTTCGGTTGAAAAAGCTGAATCAAGTAGTATATATTCTGAATCCATCAAATCCAATGAGGCATACAGTATACTACTAGTGCTATTATTGTTTGACTTCCCGAATAGGCGAACAGCCAAGTGCAAAGTTTACTAGTAGTACTAGTACTACTACTATAGTCTATAAAGGTATGTACTATACTAGTAGTACTCCTACTAGGAACCGGATGGAGGAGCGTCTGCACTGTTATTATAATTTTAAAATGTGATAAAGCAATCTTCAACACATTTGGTTCTCTTCGAGGGTTCTCGCATGTGATAATGGAAGTTGATTGCATGGAACAATCGCCACAATTCTCGCTTAATTCTGGCTCATATCCTGTTACAAATAGGAGCGCTCGGTAATATTTCCTCTTTTTTTATTATTCAGCATGTAAACAGGTCATCAAACCTTGCGACGCATCTTCATGCGAACCGTTCTTGCTGCACTTTGAGTGTGGCCGAGAGCTGGCTTGATGAAACACCTCGCTTCCTACTTTTTTTTTGCGGGGTACCTCGCTTCCTAGTGACTAGTGTCTTGGCTGATCGTCCTAAGATATATGAATAAAGCTCTCTCATTTACCCTCAAAAAATATTAAGCCATATTGACCGGAAAGGAGGGAGTATGGACTAGCACTACTTTTTGGTGTGTCCCATCAACTCGTAGAATGAGGAGAAGCTTGCAGGACAAGGTGAAGCTCGCTTACGCCTTTTGACTAATGCAACCTACCCTCAATGGACTTGCATCAGTCCAGTCGGTGTCAGATTGTCAGAGGCATACACTGTAGTAACCAAGATGCGGAGTACCATCATTGTTCGAGTTCACGAAGAGGCGAAGAGCCAAGTGCAGTAGTACGAGTAGTACTACTACTAGAACCGCATGGTGGAGCGTCTGTACTCTTATTTTTTTATCTCTGATAAAGTACACGTTTATTCCGGAGAAGGGCGGAAAATGGCAGCCCAACATGTAAGAGCAAGTACAATAAGGTGATGTAGGCGGGTTGTAAGACATTAAATATTATATTCTTGCTTACTTGGAAGAGAGAGAAAAGGAGAGAGAACAGAAGCGGGCTGCTAGTTAACAGCCGGCTGCAGCACGTCCTCCTAGGTACTTTGTGAGAGACTGGGGTGGGCCATGTATCAACAAAGTAGTACATATTTATATCTAGCTATTGTACTTGTTGGCTATAAGCTTGACTATATGTGACATGGCAACATCATATAGCCAGCAGCTGGCTATATTATTAACCATGCTCTAATGAATGCTATCAATCAACCAACCATGCTCGAATATATCTTGGCCTCCGTGCGAGCCCGTCTGTGTGTTCTTGCTCCTCGTCTCTCTCAAGGAACGGTGGGTTGGCTCTTTGCCGTCAATTGAGATCGGTTTTCTCACACTCCTGTCCCACATGTCAGTGATATGCCAAGAGGAGGTGCATTGACCGAATGGCCATACGCGTACTTGGTTTTGCACCTTCATACTACTCCTCCCTCCGTCACAGTTTACAGGGCGCGCTTCATTATGATGCATTTCTCTCAATGCATTTCCACCACCAGAGAGACTTTAGACACGTTTGGTTTAATGCTCATTTAATTAGGGCGTGGTAACCGCAATCAAGTACACAATTTTCTCTCCATGTACTTACTACGGAGTGGAGTAAGTGCATGCATGTGTGTACCCGGGGTGGAAGCACTGCATGCATGTGTGTACGCATTATTCCCTCTAGTAATAGACGTCGTGATATAACTACCAATGCTATTTTTCAGGCCGATTGCTAGTCGCCTTGGTCCCACAGACTTTTTTTCTTTTTTCTGAAGCGCGCTCTATAAACAGTGACGGATGGAGTAGTATGAGCGGATTCAAAGAAGAGCGTATTGATGGTTGCTTCTTCCGAGCAACTTACAGTGGGAAAGGTGGGGCTATGATTTGACTGCTCATTACTCACTATTAATGCGGCGCAACGACCGGGCTGAGTCTCCCATGGGTTGTGCACTACCCCCTCGGTTCTTAAATATACTCCGGAGTATTTGTCTTTCTAGAGATTTCAATGAGTGACTACTCAAATATTTGTCTTTTTAGAGATTCAAATGGACTACTACATACGGATGTATATAGACATATTTTAGAGTGTAGATTCACTCATTTTGCTCCGTATGTAGTCACTTGTTGAAATCTCTAGAAAGACGAATAGAGTATTTAGGAATGGAGGGAGTACACATACGAAGCAGAATGAGTGAATCTACACTCGAAAATATGCCCATTTGAAATTTGTAAAAAGACAAATATTTAGGAACGAAGGAGTATAATTCTGTGCATGGCACATGGACTCGGATGATGAAGAGGCTTCTGGCAATGCTATCAAGCTTCCATCATTTGTTTACATAATTGATGTACTATACAAATAATTTTCCAGCAACATGAAATTGTACAATGGTGTGAGCTTTCATATTTTGTTTCGTGTGTCTTGCCATCGATGCTCTTTCAAAAACAATAAAAAACTAACTTCCTTGCTAATGCATGTCAATTATTAGCAGATCAGAGCTAATAATTACATCACAACTGAAGACAGAGTTGTGAGAAGGTGTTAAATTAAAATTGATCCATGCTTTCATTAGCAGCAACGTCCCCAGCTTTGTCTAAATCAACAAGGCATGTTGGGAAAAAAAGTAGCTGTCTGGAGCATGCAACATTCTGATCATTTTGTGCACTTCCACTAAAATAGAGCTGAGCATCCCTGTTCCAAAGATATTAAGTGTGATTACGATAATAGAGGACTGCTGATGAAACAATAAACACACAAATAGAAGCCGGTCACCTTTGCAGTATCTCTTAAGACTAACTAGTTGGAGAAGATTAGGCTCGGAGTTGGATGAGGAGGATAGAGCAAAACCAATCTCCCTTTGTGCAATTGCACTGAAATGTGGAGACGTTGCCCATGTGACATTTTAGTACAACTGCACAAAACACTCTTAAGAAAAAAGTGATTTGTGCAGTTCACCAAAAGGTCGCAATAGCAACAAGGTGAAATGGATAGCCTTTTTTGCAAAAAAGAGGTAGAAAGGAAACAATTACTGGCCAATAACAGTTGATGACACATGCGATGACAAAAAAGAAGCATATTCCTTTTCCTAAGGGAAGATAACAACACGGTTGTGTTTGTCTAAAACAGTGTGAGGACGAGATTGCAATATGGAAAGTATGCCGGACGAGCTACGTTTTGGGCAAAGAACTATGGAAGATCCACATGCAGCGACGTGGGAAGACGGGCAGTGGAGCAAGGCCGGAGGGGATACATGTTGGTTGTCGGGATGTAACTAGGTGAGCGGCGGCGGGCAGAATCTGCCAGCAGGTGGCGTAGGACCTGCCGCGCCGGAGCTTGGTCAGAGAGAGCGGCGTGTACCGCAGATCGGGACGTGCTGCCTCGGCGCCGTCGAACGGAGAACCGATGCACTTCCTCCATTTCCCCCGACGGACGGGATGCGGCCGGATCAGTGTCCAACGATGAGAGAGCGAGAGGCCACCACACTCCCTTTCCACCGGCGGACGGGATGCGGCCGGATCAGTGTCCAACAGTGAGAGAGAGAGAGAGGCCAATGCAGCCTTGTGTGAGATACTCTGAAGAGCGACAAACCAGGCAGGCAGGCTCCATTGTATATAGTTGAGTGGACTACCTTTTTCTCCAAAAAAATCGTTTTATATTCTGTGTACATGCCATTGAGCACTATAAATTTATTTAAAAATAACGCAGCAACGCGTCAAGTCGAACTTTGTTTCGTGCACGTGTGGTACACAACCTCCCTAGGTAAACAACCGCTACAGGCGTTCAAATTAGCATGTGGGCTGCCATTTCGTAAAGAAATGAGCTCCATCGTGTACCCGCGCGGGTGTGGCTGGGCACGAAGCGTGAGTACGTGCACGGTGCACCTATTCTCTTCTTGTATACGTACACCACCTACATGGGGTTGTGTGAGAGAGATACAAACCTAGAGAGATATAGTGTGTGGGTTCTTGAGAGTTTATTTGGGGGGGTCAATCAAAAAATGTAACATATGCAATGTGTGTGAAATAGAGTCCTGGATATAACATATATATAGAGGGGGCAATCCACGAGAAGAGAGTGGAGGTATCATCGGCTTGAGGTGTCCATAGAATCAAAGAGATGGATGATGTGTGTGTGTGTGTGTGTGTGTGTGTGTGTGTGTGTGTGTGCGTGCGCGCGCACAGGCGATCGATAAAGAGTGCCATCGAATTTGTGTGTGCCCACGTCAAAGATATAGAGTGGCTGGCCTACTAGAACGTGAGAGGGGACATATGCAGTTTGTCTCTGTGGCATGGACACCTACCTGCAGCGCTTGACTATCGGTGTGTGGTGGGGGAAGAGGGAGGCCCAATTAACTATAGAGGTACAATGGCTGGTGTCGGTGTCAAAACCGGCAGATCTCGGGTAGGGGGTCCCGATCTATGCGTCTTAGGCTGATGGTAACAGGAAGCAAGGGACACAATGTTTACCCAGGTTCGGGCCCTCTCGATGGAGGTAAAACCCTACTTCCTGCTTGATTAATATTGAAGATATGAGTAGTACAAGAGTAGATCTACCACAAGATCGTAGAGGCTAAACCCTAAGAGCTAGCCTATGATGGTATGGTTGTAATTGTGATCGGCCTTCTAAGGACCATCCTCTCCGGTTTATATAGACACCGGAGAGCTAGGGTTTACATGGAGTCGGTTACAAGGAAGGAAACATAATATCCGGATCGCCAAGCTTGTCTTCCATGCAAAGGAGAGTCCCATCCAGACACGAGCTGAAGTCTTGAGTCTTGTATCCTGACGCTTCTATAGTCCAGATGATGTGTACTGTCCGGCTGTCCAGATACCCCCTTATGCAGGACTCCCTCAGTAGCCCCTTGAACCAGGCTTCAATGACGATGAGTCCGATGTGCAGTCTTGTCTTCGGCATTGCAAGGCAGGTTCCTCCTCCGAATACTCCAAGATGGTTATCGAACACGTAGATCGTGTCCGGGTCTGCAAGATGAGCTTCACATACCCTAGCATAAATCCGCTCTGCTGGCAATTTTTGCTCGTCGTGCCCTTGCATCATGGACTGGTCCAACACGAACCGGCGTCTCCTGCTCCACCTCGACTCGTGTTGCGAGGCGGTTTTATTGGCACGTCCTGCCAAAGCAGAGATCGTGTCCCCCTTAATACGGGATCTTTTATCAATATGGGCATATGTGACCCCACGGTGACCGTTGGTATGATTCCGTTTATTTTAGATAAGTCTCAAGCGGTCACACTGAGGAATCTTGGTATTCATCCCTTTTATAAAGGGGTCAAGGCCTACGTCTCTTCTCCACCTCTCCTGCCCCTGCTCGCCCCTCGAGATCCGGTACTCAAAACCCTAGCTCCAACGCCCCCCAAGTCCCCCAGTATGTCCGGATCCGACGTAACAGGCTGGTGGGCGGCCTCCTCGATTCAAGAGGAGAACATTGCGAAGCTTAGGGAGGTCGGATACCTGACCGCCGATATCTAGCACAGGCTTCCTACTCCGGGGCAAGTTATTCCCACGCCGGAGCCCAACGAGAGCGGCGTGTTTATCCCTCACTTCCTCCGAGGCCTGGGCCTCACCCTCGATCCCTTTGTGAGGGGGCTCATGTTCTACTATGGGTTGGATTTTCATGATCTGGCTCCAGACGCCATCCTCCACATCTTATCTTTCATTATTGTGTGCGAGGCCTTTCTCCACGTCAACCCACACTTCGGCTTATGGCTGAAGACCTTCATTGTGAAGCCAAAGATGATCGAGGGGCGACATGCAGAGTGCGGAGGCACTATAATAAGCAGAAACGCTGATGCCCCATGGCCAGAGGGTTCTTTTCCGGAAGTATCCGACATATGGCAACGGAGATGGTTCTATGTCACTGCTCCCAGAGGCACAAAGTGGGTAGTTGCCCCCGAGTTCCGCTCAGGCCCTCCGTCACAGTTGGCGTCTTGGACCGATGTGGGACGGAATTATGGGCCTGCTGGCGATGTACCAGAACTGCAGAATCGCATCAAGGAGCTTATTGAGAGGGACATAAATCTTATCAACATAATTTAGGTAATGCTAGTCTGGCGGATGTTGCCGTGCAAACGTCGGCCTCTCCTGATGTGGGAGTTTAATCCGGAGGGTCCGCAGACTAGTAAGCACTTCTTCGGCCTGACGCTCGAAGGGATGTGCAAGTTATTCTTCGGACCACATGTAAAGTGTCCGGACACCACCGACGATGCGGGCCTAAGCTGCAATCGCCTAGATGCCCAAGTAAGTAACCTTAAAGCCGGACACTTCATTTATATTTATCATAACCATTATTCTGAAAATCCTTCCATGGCCAGGAATGGCTCAACAATGCGGAGAGAATCAGGTGTCCGGCGCCACTTCCTGAAGGCTCGCCTGGTCCCACTATTGCAAATATGTTGGGCCGGGCGCTCAGCAAAATCCCTTCAGGGAAAGGCGAAGGAAAGGGCAGTGAAGCCGAACTTCACACGCTACGCATCCAGACCGAGGAAATCACTACCCCTCCTATGGAGGATAGCCGGAAAGGGGTGGCCAAAGCCTCCTCCCCACGCGGGAATAAGAGGGCTGCCTCCGAAGAGTTGGAGGCGGAGCCGCCCAAGCAAGGGAAGAAAGCATCACCAGGGGGCTCTGCCACGACGGGAACCCTCACCGCGTCATGCCCACCAATGGGCCAGCCCTCCATCAAGCCGTAAGTTATTCATTAATTCGAAAGTGTGATGTTACTCCGAGATCCATAACCAGGACTTCGTCTTTTGTAGTCCGGTGAGCAGCTCTTTGCAACAGAGTTCGTCTTCGGGGGACCTTTGTCTGGAGATGATGGAGAGTGAGACTCCACCCACCTCTACGCCTCATGAAGCGGGCGACACGGAGGTGTCGTCACGGAGGAGTCCGGATCTGCCGAAGCCGGAGGCTAATACATCAGCCGCCCTGAGCCCGGAGCGTTCGGCTCCCACGGCGGGCGATGAGAAGGGTCCGGCATAGTTCAGTGTCCGGCCGGACATACTAACGGGCTGTTTGGAGTGAGTCGCGCTCTCGGAGGAGCACCGCTCTTTAATGAGCACGATGATTACGAAGATTTCATCCGCTACCAGCGGTTTGAATGAGGCATTTACAAGCCTGCTCAAAGGCTTTGAGGTATGTAGTGAGAAATGCACAATTTTTTGCTTATGAAGCGCGCACTAGGTGTGCTCCCTATAGATAGTAGCCCCTGAGACTCTGGTTGCCCGCCATAGGCGGCAAACAGGGGATCGTATACTAATGTCTGCGCCATACATGTGCGCAGATATACAAGGATCCGGCAGCCGACCAGTCTGCTGAAGTTGCCGAACTGAGGAGGCAGATCGAATCCATCGATGCCGATATCACGCTGGTGAATAAACGGCTGGAGGATTCACGGGGTATGTGCTCTGCTTCCCTTATTATGATGTATAGGAAATGTAAGAGGGGCATAATAATAATGCGATGTGTTTGCACTGCAGATGGTGTTGCTGCCGTGGAGGCCCTGAGGGCGGAACTTGCTCAAGCCAAGGAACAAGCTCGGGCTAGCAATGCAGCTGCCCTAAAGGCGGCCGAAGAATTGAGAGCCGAACAGGCTGCTCATCGCCGAAGCAAAGAAAAGATAGCCGAAATGGCTGGGGAGTTAAAGAATGCCGCCGACCGGTACGCACTCCTCGTAAAGGAGAGTAAGGCTAGTTCGGCCGAGCTGGACAAGGCACTTAATGCCGCCAAGAAGGTGCGGACCGAGATCCGCAGTATGCGGGAAGAGCTCCAATAGGCCGACAAAATCGTGGCTGGGGGCTCATACTTACTGCGGATGAAGTTCTTGGATCCGAAGTATGCTCCCCTGGCGGGGCGCTTGAGTCCTGCAGACGGATATGCGCACTTGGCGAATAGTACAGCTGACGCTATCAAGTTCTTCGAGGGTCAAGGCGATGAAGAAGTGGAGAAGCTTTTTTGGTCGCAGTTCAATGCTCCCACTCGCCCGCTGCCGCTGAATGAGAAGGTGGCTGCTATGGCGGAGCTCCACAGGCTGTCCGAGCTTGCAATGCGGTCTGTAATAGACCATCTTTGGCCAAAGGGGCCTAAGCCGGACAACTATTTTGGTTTGGTGCAGCAATTCCTTGGAGCCGTGTCTCAGATTGACGCCATGAGGTGGTCGGCATGCATAGAGGGTGCGCGGATGGCGCTATCCCGCGTTAAAGCCTATTGGACGGATATGGAGGCCACTGTAATAGCGACCCAGGATCCGGCGGGAGGCCAATAGTCAGCCGAGCACTACTTGGCGCAAGTCACGGAAGGTGCCCGCCTAATAGAGGCACAATGCTCAAAGAATGTTTTATTCGAGTGATAAGTCGAATCATTGTAGAGAACAATGTTTTAGTTTAATTATGAGGCTATGTTTATACTTTTGTCCAGAAGTATGATCGTATCCCCTTTGCGGCCGTTTTTATATGTATAAGTAGTCCAAAAGATAGCAGTCGTTGGCTTCAGCCCCCACACATATAATGCGGGGGTGTTCGCAAAAAATATGCTTAATCACACTTGATCCAACGTCTTGGTCCATTAAGGAGGTGATCGCACGTCGAACTTGGCAACCGGACTATATAGCTATAACACTTTCGCTTAGCCATGGGAGTATAATGGTGGGGCTACTATGTAGCCCCTGGTACCTTCGCGTGCATCCGAATATGGGCGCGTGTATACATGGCCACAAAACGGCCCTTCGTTAATGCGGAGGAATCTTTAGGGATTCCGGTGAGTCTTCGAGTGGTTGAACAGTCTCTCGTTGTATCATGACATTCAGTTTTCGTCTTTCTCTACAAAGGCGCTCATCCGGAATAACCAGTGCATAATCGCAGTAGTTCTCCTTTGGCCTGCCTTAGCCGGTGATAACGGAACGTAAGGCGGCAAATCCAGGAGCCGGGCAAACCCAACATTTGACCAAAGACATGATTCGGAGCTGATACATATATGGCCAAACTCATGACGCCGAACACTCCCGAGGGTATTCGGTCTTTATAAAGGAAAAGAGGCTGACAAGAGCCTATTATAAGCCCTTAATTCCTAGGTACGTGCAATGTAGTCTGTCGTGGCCAAATGCCAAAGACGGCAGTATCCTCTGTGGGTATAGAACCCATGGGATGGTTAAACAACAAGAGGCAGTAGAAAAGGTTTACACAGGGGCTTAATCTAAAAAGAAACCTGTTGAACGGGGCCCTGCTGCACGTATGCGCCTTTGTCTCCATTGTGTCGTATCCTGGAAGGGTCTCGCACGAACGTTGTCTGTAAAAAAAAGAGAATCTCGTAGGAGAGTGCAACGTAAGTATCGATTAATAATAAAAGTGTAAGATGTTGGCCTGCCAATAAGGTCGAGCCAAGTGTGGGGTTGTATTAAAAAATTTATAGCCCCTGGTTTCCGCTATGGGGGTACATATACGGTGCCCTGGTTGAACCGGGCTACCGGATTCGTCTAACCGTGTCTGTGGTCTTAATGACCAGGAATGTATGTGATATTTGGAGGCCTCTTATAGTCCGGCCGTCAGGGCCGTCGCGTGTTCCTCTGTGTGCGAAGAGCGCTTCGTTATTCCGCTAATGGTGATGACGCCATGGGGACCGGGCATCTTGAGTGTAAGGTAGCCATAATGCGGCAATGCGTTGAAGCGGGCGCAGGCCGGTCTTCCAAGCAATGCATGATAGCCGCTTTGGAAGGGTGCGATTGTCACACCCTAGCTAGTCATGCATTAGAGTGTTGCATCATGTTTACTCTTTCATCAGAAACTTGAAATGGGGAATTGTGAAACCCTCAGAATCATTTTTGAAAATGACCCAAATAAAAATTTCTCCAAAAGGGTCCAAGAAAATGCTCATGTTGCTCTCTGAAAATATTGGACAGAGATAAAAATCAAACCAATATTTTTAAGAGCTCATAGGTATTTATTTTGGGCATTTGGAGTTAATGCATAAATATTTGCATTGGATATATATTAGTTATATATATTAATATATGTCCAAAAACTATGCCACCTGTTGGGGAGCTCGGGAATAATATATCTAGCTCCTGCAAAAATTGGCATAAGGTAATAAAATGATTTAATATTTTATTTAAATCAAAACAAATGTCAGAAATTAGAAAACAGAAATAAATAAAAGGGAGAAGCTTACCTGGGGCTCCTCCCTGTGCAGCCCAGCCAGCTGGCCGGCCCAGCCAGCAGGCGGCCCAGCCCGTCTCCCTCCTCTGTCGTCTTCGTCCTCGACAGAGGGAGGGGAGTGTGCCCGGCGCGCGCGCGCCACCGCGCCACGCCACCAGCTCGCCTGCCTGCCTGCCCCTCCCCTCCTCGTCTGGATGGCCTGGAACGACGCCACGCCCTCCCCTGCTCTCTCTCACTCTCCCCCGGTTCTTCCTCTCCTCTCCCTCGCTCTCTCCCTCCCGTGTCCGAACGCACCCATCGCCGCCGTTCGCCATAGCCGCCGCCACCGGCCTCCCCTCGCCTCCCCGACACGCTCCCCAGCTCCGCCGCGACCCCCTCTTCCTCCCCACCAAGCCAAGCCCCTCGGAAGCTCTGCATCGCCTCCACGCCATCGTCTTCCTCCTCGGGCTCCGACCACCATCGCCGTCGATTCGCCGTCTCCAGCGCGTCCCCGAGCCCGCTTCGACGCCCACTGCAACCGCGGTGAGCTCCGCCACCGTTTCCCCCTCTTTTCCCCCTCGTTCCCGCGCCGTAACCCCGTTCCCACCACGGCCGAACCTCCGCCGTCGCCGAGCTCGCCGTCGACGCAGCTCCGGTGACCATTTGGTCACCCCGGCGAGTCCAACAAGTTCGTAAGGCCCCGTAGAGCATCCCTAGCGCCTTGCTTTGCTCGCCTTCGAGCTCCAACCCCGTTTCCGTGCACGACCGAACCCCGGCGGCCGCAGCCGAGCTCGCCGCCGTCGACTCCAGCCACCCCAGGCCCAGCCACGGCCACCGCCCGACGCGCCATCGAGCCAGCTCTCCAAAGCACCTAGCCGCACGCCGTTTGGAGCACCACAGAGGAAACCCGAGGCACATGTACGCCGCGGACCTCGCCGGCGACTAACCGCCGGCGGGTTTGACCTGTTTGACCTGGGGTCTGACCCCCCCAGGGTCACTGACGCGTGGGCCCCGTCGGCCAGGTGGTCAGCTTAGTGCTAATCACTGTTAGTCAACCCCCCTGACACTGACCAGTGGGCCCCAGCGCCACTAATTCCTAATTAGGATTAAATTAACCCTGTTAAACCCCCCTGTCACTGACGTGTGGACCCCACACGTCAGGTTTGACCCCAGCCAGCCGCAGTTGACCGCTGATGTCATGCTGATGTCATGCTGGCGCAATATATATATTTCTGGATTTAAATTAAATCAGGAAATTACAGAATATTATTTAAACTTCAAAAATTCATAACTTTTATTCTGTAACTCCAAATCAGACAAATTATATATGAAAAATGATCAGAAAAATCCAATCTATCCATCTGTACTATTTTCATGCATGATCAAACAAGTTAAATTGATGTTTAATGCAGAACAAGGAAAAGCACTTTAAAAGGCCATATTTGAGTTTGAAATTTGAATCTTTGATTCAAATTGGTTCAAACCCTTCTGGTTTTAGTTGCATTAGCCCAACACACTCATACTGCCATGTTTCATGCATGCATCATATTGTTGCACATTGTTTGGTGATGGTTGTGTATCGGTGTCCTTTGCGACAGGTTCTGCCTCTGAGGAGTACCGTGATTACCCTAACGAAGAACCATATCAGTGCATCGAACCATCAGGCAAGCAACCAACCATTTGATCATATCGATACAATCCCATGGTCTCGCTTCTGCTCTCTTTTACTGCATTAAGACAACGCGTTTCAAACTGCTGTGTGCTACGGTAGTTGAACCCATTTCCTCTGCATGACCTATCATTGCCACAGTAACTAGATGAAACCCACTAGCATGTGTAGGAATTGATTGAGCCATATGTATGTGTTGTTCCTACCTTGCTATGCCTGCTATGCTTAGATTCGTGTCAGGTCTGGTTCATCTGGGTGATGGGCTAGAGTGAAATGATTATGTCGGTAATGAGAGTGGTGTGGTGAACACGATTTGGTAAAGGTATCGATGAGAGGCCATGTAGGAGTACATGGTGGGTTGTTTCATTGAAGCCGACCTTAAGCACTGAGATCTGTATGTGTGATTTAAGAATCAGCTACTACCATGCATTGGGCCCGAAACCAATGGACCCTCTCGGCTTCTTAATCACCCTAGTTCTCCGTCCAGGAGTTGCAAGTAGTTTCTGGTGTTTGTAGCCTACTGGAGGCCGTGGACAGCGCTGACCGTAGGGGTGGGCTGTGATGCGGTAGGTACGTGGCACGGTGTACCGAATACCCGTTAGGTATCTCGGGAACCCTGTTCACATCGTTCGGGGCCGTATGGGAAACCTCGGCCGGACTCCCTGCGGATGGAACCTGGATAGGCGATAAACCTGGACTGGAGGCTTAGGTGGTTAGGTAGGTCGTGGCCGACACCCACGTTGGGCTTCCGCTTGAAGGTTGCTGAGTACATGTCGTGTAAACGACGGTAAGTGGTGAGAGCGTGTATGAAGAAGTACACCCCTGCAGGGTTAACATGATCTATTCGAATAGCCGCGTCCGCGGTAAAGGACTACTTGGTTGCCTATACAGTTCATAGACAAGTAAATGGAAACTACTAAAAGCCTCAAGATAAGTGTGAGTGCCGAGGATGGCGTCTTCCGTAGGAAGACGGAGGCGGATCCTCGGTAGTGTATTGAATTGGTGAGTAGTGGACTCGTGTGCGCAAAACCATTTCAAGTTGAAGTATCGTAGGATAGTCTAGCCAAGAGTCAAAGCTGGCTTGCTGCAATAACTCCACCAACCCTTCTTGATAATATGCATGTATGTAGGATTTGATGTAAGTCTTGCTAAGTACCTTTGTACTCATGTTGCTATAATTTACATTTTTACAGAAGACGCTGCAACCCCTTCTGATGGGTTCTATGTAGACGTTGACATCAACGAGTAGGCTAAAGGCCCAGGTGGTGATCCTAAGCTTGTGAAGGACCACGTAGTATAGCTAGGCCTTCCAAGCCTCTTTTATTTTACTAGTTGTCTGTACTCAGACAAGTTACTTCCGCTGCTGGTTTGTATGACTGTATGACTTGAATGTTGGGTCGTGAGACCCGTACCTTTGTGTATGTTATGTATGGCTCCCTGAGCCTTAAATAAAGTACTTGTGTCGTAGAGTCATGTTGTGATGCTTCGTTGTATTTGCACATATCGAGCATATTGTGTGTATGATTGAAATACTTGGTATGTGTGGGATCTGACTATCTAGTTGTTTATCTTTAGTAGCCTCTCTTACCGGGAAATGTCTCCTAGTGTTACCGCTGAGCCATGGTAGCTTGCTACTGCTCTGGAACACTTAGGCTGGCCGGCATGTGTCCTTCTTCGTTCCTGTGTCTGTCCCTTCGGGGAAATGTCACGCTTTGAGTACCGGAGTCCTGTTAGCCCGCTACAGCCCGGTTTACCGGAGTCCTGCTAGCCCAGTGCTACAGCCCGGACCCACTTGCTGATGACCGACACGTTCGAAGCTAGGTCATGGATGCCTGTCCCTGTAAGTCTGTGCCACTTTGGGTTTACGACTAGTCATGTCAGCCCGGGCTCCTTATCATATGGATGCTAGCAACACTATCATATACGTGAGCCAAAAGGCGCAAACGGTCCCGGGCAAAGGTAAGGCGACACCCGTGGGGATACCGTGCGTGAGGCCACAAAGCGATATGAGGTGTTACCGGCTAGATCGATGTGACATCGAGTCGGGGTCCTGACAGCGTTGGCATCAGAGCCGGACTGCCTGTAGGTTCTCCAAGCCAAACTGGTCGATGTTGAGTCTAGAAATTCTTTAGTTATATGTAGGGGAATTGTTTGTGGGCTGGAATGTAAGGCTCTTTTACTCCTTTATCTTATGACATTCTGATCTGAGTCAGTCTATTCTTCCACCGGGGATTAAGGAATTAGGATTTGTTCCCTCTATCAGGATCACGTGTTACTAATCAGTAGTACCTTATAGGTTTGATGGATACAAGCCTAGTTCAGTTCTACTACCACATTATGTTGCTAGGATGGTCTCAGAACTTTGATATGATGATGATGAGTGTGTATGTAATCCTTTGTCAAATGTCTCAAAATCCTTCTTGAGCATTTATAGCTGTTATGCTGCCGAAATTTTGCTAGAAATTCTAATGCCTTTGCATTATGATTGTGCTTTCAGATGGCCACTCGCGACCTCAATCAAGTGGTTCGCCTGACTCGATGCCTAGATGTACCCGGCCATACTGCCAAGTTGGTCAGGGTAATGACTGAGGCTGGATACCGCTGGTATCCTGAGTACACGGTCGAAGAGCAATTTCGAGACTTCAATCAAAGCCAGTATCTCTGCACTGTCAGGATATTTCCATCTTATCCTGGATCCACCGAGCCCCTTCACTGCTCCTATGGACTCGGGGTTACTATTGAGATGGCTGTGCAGGATGCCGCCTACTCTATGATGACCATCATGCGAGTCAGATCTGGACTATTTCGGGACTCTGATTTCCGGTATATGCCAGGATCACTTCCGGGAGCACAAGGGTATCCCCAGGCTATCTATGCTGACCCCACCCAGGAGGATTCACGGACTCGCACCACTGCTGAGATGCTCGAGGATAAGGACCGTGAAAATCGGGCCTTGAGGTTAGAGCTCTTCAATACCCGTGCTGACCATTGGGCCACGTTGACTCGGTTTACACCGGCGGTGCAAGCTGGATATTCGGATATGCGCGATCTCTATCCTGTGAGATCTGCTCTGCCAGACGTGATGGGTTGGCGTGATGTAGGAGGCATCACCCCACCTCGCGGTCCCCGCAGGCCACCGTCTGTTGGTCCAAGACCTCATCCTAGCCCCTATGGTCCACAAGCTCCGCGAGATCGTCTGTTTCCGGATGATCATGTTGAGCTTCCAGGCTATGGAGTTGACTTCTACGAGGACTACTACGGATCGGTCTGAGTTAGTGGTAGTATCACTAGTTCGCACTAGCTGTGTCGTCTATGGTCCCGCGTGACTCGTGGGATATGACCTAGTTTGTACTCTTTCCGGAGGTGTAGAAAAATAATGTATAGGAGCTTGGGATGTCTCCGATGAGATGTAATCCTCTTTTCACCGTAATAGTACTTTGTTTGGTCTTGTACTAAACCCTGTATGGTGTGTATGACGATGGAATAAAAGAAGCAGTTTCTGTATCTACCATGTCATGCGGATGATCATCTTGCATTCCGAGTTATTCCTTACATTTTGTATCCTATGTCGGAATTTTATCATCCTGACTAAATCATTGTCTTGTTTACCTAGGAAGGTCAACACGCGCACTAACCCTGCTCCTCAAGAGAAGGCCGAAGGCAGTGAAGTCAGGGATGCAAATCTGCCTCATCCTCCTTCCCTAGCCGAGGTTATGATGGAAGCTGAGAGAAACAAGCGGGAGACCAACCGTTTGTTGGAGCGTATTGAACAGAACATGGCACACCATCAGAGGACTAACGTGGTGTCACTCAGTGATTTTATCAAATTACATCCACCCACGTTCCACCACTCCGTCGAGCCTCTCGACGCCGATGACTGGCTTCGCAGTACCTCTCACAAACTGCGTTCCGCGCTGGTAGTGGAGGCTGACAAGGTCACCTTTGCTGCATATCATCTTGAAGGCCCCGCCAGTCTATGGTGGGAGAATTATGGAGCTATGCGCCCGACGGGCCATGTCACTACTTGGGCTGAATTCAGCGAGGCTTTCTGTGAACATCACATTCCGGAGGGTCTCATGGACCGTAAACGTGAGGAATTCTGCAATTTCACCCAAGGCCGACTCTCTGTGGATGTTTACAGCAGGGAGTTTGGTAACCTCGCACGATATGCAACTGAGGAAGTGTCCACTGATGCCAAGAAGCAAGCAAGGTTCCGTAAGGGCCTTAGTCCTGAGCTTCGCCGCGACCTCCGTCTGCATGAGTGCACATCTTTTCAGAAACTTGTTAACAAAGCCATCAGTGCTGAAACTGGTCAGACTGACTATGACGCAACACGCAAGCATGGCCGTGACATGGGTTCCTCATCCGGTGCTGGTCCTCAGAAGCGCCGCGTGTGGGTGCCCAACACCGCCCTGCCACCCAGGTTCACACCGAGGCCATCTTTCCAGGTGCCTCGCCCTGTTCAACAGTCTGCTCCAGCCAAGCCCTATGGGGGTCCAACCAACAATGCTCCTCCACGTGCCAACTCCATGACTTGTTTCAAGTGTGGGGAATCTGGCCACTATATGCGTGAGTGTCCCCAGACCAACCCCAACCAGTCTGCTAAAGCTGTTGGCCGTGGCAAGCCGACAGGGAAAGTGTTCCACGCCAAGCCGGCCACCGCCTCACGTGGCCATGTCAACTGTATCTCTGCCGAGGAAGCTCAAGAGGATCCCAACGTCGTTCTCGGTACGCTTCTTGTTAATTGCCACCCGGCATCTGTTCTTTTCGATACAGGAGCCTCCCATTCATTTATATCTGAAAATTATGCTCGTTTGCATAACGTCGCATTCGGTGATATGCCAACCTCTATGGTAATTCAAACTCCGGGATCCAAATGGCAAACTTCTAGAGTAAGCCATGGAAATGAAATCCAAGTCGACAGACTTGTTTTCCTTGCATCTTTGATAGCCCTTAAATTTTCAGATATTAATATCATTTTGGGTATGGACTGGATGTCAGGTCATCAAGCCAAAATTGATTGCTTCTCTAGGACTGTTCAACTCACCCATCCTTCGGGGAAGATAGTCAATGTCTTGACCCGAATAGCCAAACGACAGTTATATTCTCTTAACGCCAGCCCTTTGCCAGACATTGAGGACGTTCCGGTAGTCCGTGACTTCCCGGATGTCTTCCCAGAGGAATTGCCAGGTGTTCCACCTGACAGGGATGTTGAGTTCGTAATAGACCTCATCCCAGGAACCGTTCCGATTGCTAGAAGACCCTATAAGATGGCACCCCTAGAACTAGCCGATCTTAAGAAACAACTCGATGAGTCCTTGAAAAAGGGTTTCATCCGCCCTAGTTCATCTCCATGGGCTTGCCCCGTCCTATTCGTCAAGAAGAAGGATGGTACGGACCGGATGGTTGTAGATTATCGACCTGTCAATTTGGTCACAATCAAGAACAAATATCCGCTTCCCAGGATCAACGACCTGTATGATCAGCTCGCTGGATCCTCAGTCTTCTCCAAGATGGATTTGAGGTTGGGCTACCATCAAATCAAAATTAGAAACAGGGACATTCCTAAAACGGCCTTTGTTACTCGTTATGGCCAATACGAGTACACCGTCATGTCCTTTGGTTTAACCAACGCTCCAGCCACTTTTTCTCGGTTAATGAACTCAATCTTCATGGAGTATTTGGATAAATTCGTCGTGGTTTACCTCGATGATATACTCATCTACTCCAAGAACGAGGAAGAACATGCCGAACATCTAAGGCTAGTGTTGAAGAAACTTCGAGAGCATCGCCTTTATGCCAAATTTTCTAAATGTGAATTCTGGTTGTCAGAAGTGACCTATCTGGGTCATGTAATATCTGGTAAAGGTATTGCTGTTAACCCTGAGCGAGTTCAAGCCGTCCTTAATTGGACTCCACCTAAATCGGTCAAGCAAGTTCGGAGTTTTCTGGGCTTAGCGAGCTATTGCCGCCGCTTCGTCGAAAACTTCTCCAAAGTTGCCAAACCTCTAACCGAACTCTTCAAGAAAGATAAGAAGTTCGAATGGACTCCACAATGTGAGCACAGCTTTCAGGAACTGAAAAGACGCCTGACCTCTGCTCCCATACTGGTACCGCCAGACTTCTCCAAGGACTTTGTTATCTACTGCGACGCCTCGCGACAAGGACTAGGTTGCATCCTTATGCAAGATCGACACGTAATTGCCTACGCTTCACGGCAATTGCACCCACATGAGGAGAATTATCCTACTCATGATCTAGAGCTTGCAGCCGTAGTCTATGCACTCAAGACCTGGCGACATTACCTCCTCGGTAACCGTTGCAAAATATTCACTGATCACCAAAGTCTGAAGTACATTTTCACCCAACCGGATCTGAATCTCAGGCAAAGACGTTGGGTTGAGTTGATCACAGACTTCGACTTAGGAATAACCTACACCCCAGGGAAAGCCAACGTCATGGCTGATGCGCTAAGTCGTAAATCTTATTGTAACAACCTGATGTTACAACAAAGTCAACCGCTTCTCCATGAGGAATTTCGGAAGCTTAACCTTCACATTGTACCTCAAGGTTTTCTTTCCACCTTGGTGGCAAAACCTACCCTTACGGATCAGATTATCAAGCACAGAAGGTAGATCCGGGAATTTCCCGCATCAAGAGAAACATCCAGAAAGGAGTTGCGAATTGTTTCTCCGTTAATGATCAAGGGGTCGTATACTTCGGGAATCGACTAGTGGTTCCCAAAGTGCGAAACCTGAGGCGATTGATCCTTATGGAAGCTCATGAATCTCCTCTCTCCATTCATCCCGGTAGTACTAAGATGTATCAGGACCTACGCCAGAGGTTCTGGTGGACTAGGATGAAGAGAGAAATTGCTCAGTATATTGCTAATTGCGACGTCTGTCGTCGTGTAAAAGCAGAGCACCAACGGCCTGCTGGCACCCTTCAACCCTTAGCTATTCCTGAATGGAAATGGGATAAAATTGGTATGGATTTCATTACCGGTTTTCCCAGGACCAAGAGAGGGAATAATGCTATTTTCGTCGTGGTCGATCGTCTTTCCAAAGTAGCCCATTTCTTACCTGTTCGTGAGAGTATAACCGCTAGCCAGCTGGCAGATTTATACATCTCCCGAATAGTGTCCCTCCATGGTGTTCCTTTGGAAATCAACTCGGATCGAGGAAGTCTTTTCACCTCTCGATTTTGGGAAAGCTTCCAAAATGCTATGGGAACCCGTCTCTCCTTTAGCACCGCTTTCCACCCTCAGTCGAGTGGTCAAGTGGAACGCGTCAACCAGATTCTAGAAGACATGCTTCGAGCCTCTGTTATCTCATTCGGAATGGACTGGGAGAAGTGCCTTCCATTTGCCGAATTCGCTTACAACAACAGCTATCAGTCTAGCTTGGGTAAAGCCCCTTTTGAAGTTCTCTATGGACGACGGTGTCGAACACCCCTTAACTGGTCAGAGACCGGGGAAAGACAATTCTTTGGCCCGGATATGATTCAGGAAGCAGAAGAACAAGTTCGTATCGTTCGTGAAAAATTGAAAACAGCCCAATCTCGTCAAAAGAGTCAATATGACCGAAAACATAAGGCTATGACTTTCGAGGTTGACGAGAAGGCTTATCTTCGGGTCACCCCTCTGAAGGGAACCCATCGTTTCGGTATCAAAGGCAAATTGGCTCCTCATTACATTGGACCTTTTCGCATTCTTGCCAAACGAGGAGAAGTTGCCTACCAGTTGGAACTACCTCCGCACCTCTCCAGAGTCCACGATGTCTTCCACGTTTCTCAACTCAGGCGTTGATTCTCGGATCCTATCCGTGGAGTGGACCACGAAACGCTTGATCTCCAAGATAATCTTACATATCGAGAGTACCCCATTCGTATCCTCGATCAGGCCGAACGTACCACCCGACGTCATAATATCAAGTTTCTCAAAGTTCAATGGTCGCACCATTCTGAGGATGAAGCAACTTGGGAAAGGGAGGATCGTCTTCGACTCGAGTATCCCGCCTTCTTCCCGGAGGAACCCAAATCTCGGGACGAGATTCCTTTGAGTGGGGGTGAGTTGTCACACCCTAGCTAGTCATGCATTAGAGTGTTGCATCATGTTTACTCTTTCATCAGAAACTTGAAATGGGGAATTGTGAAACCCTCAAAATCATTTTTGAAAATGACCCAAATAAAAATTTCTCCAAAAGGGTCCAAGAAAATGCTCATGTTGCTCTCTGAAAATATTGGACAGAGATAAAAATCAAACCAATATTTTTAAGAGCTCATAGGTATTTATTTTGGGCATTTGGAGTTAATGCATAAATATTTGCATTGGATATATATTAGTTATATATATTAATATATGTCCAAAAACTATGCCACCTGTTGGGGAGCTCGGGAATAATATATCTAGCTCCTGCAAAAATTGGCATAAGGTAATAAAATGATTTAATATTTTATTTAAATCAAAAAAATGTCAGAAATTAGAAAACAGAAATAAATAAAAGGGAGAAGCTTACCTGGGGCTCCTCCCTGTGCAGCCCAGCCAGCTGGCCGGCCCAGCCAGCAGGCGGCCCAGCCCGTCTCCCTCCTCTGTCGTCTTCGTCCTCGACAGAGGGAGGGGAGTGTGCCCGGCGCGCGCGCGCCACCGTGCCACGCCACCAGCTCGCCTGCCTGCCTGCCCCTCCCCTCCTCGTCTGGATGGCCTGGAACGACGCCACGCCCTCCCCTGCTCTCTCTCACTCTCCCCCGGTTCTTCCTCTCCTCTCCCTCGCTCTCTCCCTCCCGTGTCCGAACGCACCCATCGCCGCCGTTCGCCATAGCCGCCGCCACCGGCCTCCCCTCGCCTCCCCGACACGCTCCCCAGCTCCGCCGCGACCCCCTCTTCCTCCCCACCAAGCCAAGCCCCTCGGGAAGCTCTGCATCGCCTCCACGCCATCGTCTTCCTCCTCGGGCTCCGACCACCATCGCCGTCGATTCGCCGTCTCCAGCGCATCCTCGAGCCTGCTTCGACGCCCACTGCAACCGCGGTGAGCTCCGCCACCGTTTCCCCCTCTTTTCCCCCTCGTTCCCGCGCCGTAACCCCGTTCCCACCATGGCCGAACCTCCGCCGTCGGCGAGCTCGCTGTCGACGCAGCTCCGGTGACCATTTGGTCACCCCGGCGAGTCCAACAAGTTCGTAAGGCCCCGTAGAGCATCCCTAGCGCCTTGCTTTGCTCGCCTTCGAGCTCCAACCCCGTTTCCGTGCACGACCGAACCCCGGCGGCCGCAGCCGAGCTCGCCGCCGTCGACTCCGGCCACCCCAGGCCCAGCCACGGCCACCGCCCGACGCGCCATCGAGCCAGCTCTCCAACGCACCTAGCCGCACGCCGTTTGGAGCACCACAGAGGAAACCCGAGGCACATGTACGCCGCGGACCTCGCCGGCGACTAACCGCCGGCGGGTTTGACCTGTTTGACCTGGGGTCTGACCCCCCAGGGTCACTGACGCGTGGGCCCGGTCGGCCAGGTGGTCAGCTTAGTGCTAATCACTGTTAGTCAACCCCCCTGACACTGACCAGTGGGCCCCAGCGCCACTAATTCCTAATTAGGATTAAATTAACCCTGTTAAACCCCCCTGTCACTGACGTGTGGACCCCACACGTCAGGTTTGACCCCAGCCAGCCGCAGTTGACCGCTGACGTCATGCTGATGTCATGCTGGCGCAATATATATATTTCTGGATTTAAATTAAATCAGGAAATTACAGAATATTATTTAAACTTCAAAAATTCATAACTTTTATTCTGTAACTCCAAATCAGACAAATTATATATGAAAAATGATCAGAAAAATCCAATCTATCCATCTGTACTATTTTCATGCATGATCAAACAAGTTAAATTGATGTTTAATGCAGAACAAGGAAAAGCACTTTAAAAGGCCATATTTGAGTTTGAAATTTGAATCTTTGATTCAAATTGGTTCAAACCCTTCTGGTTTTAGTTGCATTAGCCCAACACACTCATATTGCCATGTTTCATGCATGCATCATATTGTTGCACATTGTTTGGTGATGGTTGTGTATCGGTGTCCTTTGCGACAGGTTCTGCCTCTGAGGAGTACCGTGATTACCCTAATGAAGAACCATATCAGTGCATCGAACCATCAGGCAAGCAACCAACCATTTGATCATATCGATACAATCCCATGGTCTCGCTTCTGCTCTCTTTTACTGCATTAAGACAACGCGTTTCAAACTGCTGTGTGCTACGGTAGTTGAACCCATTTCCTCTGCATGACCTATCATTGCCACAGTAACTAGATGAAACCCACTAGCATGTGTAGGAATTGATTGAGCCATATGTATGTGTTGTTCCTACCTTGCTATGCCTGCTATGCTTAGATTCGTGTTAGGTCTGGTTCATCTGGGTGATGGGCTAGAGTGAAATGATTATGTCGGTAATGAGAGTGGTGTGGTGAACACGATTTGGTAAAGGTATCGATGAGAGGCCATGTAGGAGTACATGGTGGGTTGTTTCATTGAAGCCGACCTTAAGCACTGAGATCTGTATGTGTGATTTAAGAATCAGCTACTACCATGCATTGGGCCCGAAACCAATGGACCCTCTCGGCTTCTTAATCACCCTAGTTCTCCGTCCAGGAGTTGCAAGTAGTTTCTGGTGTTTGTAGCCTACTGGAGGCCGTGGACAGCGCTGACCGTAGGGGTGGGCTGTGATGCGGTAGGTACGTGGCACGGTGTACCGAATACCCGTTAGGTATCTCGGGAACCCTGTTCACATCGTTCGGGGCCGTATGGGAAACCTCGGCCGGACTCCCTGCGGATGGAACCTGGATAGGCGATAAACCTGGACTGGAGGCTTAGGTGGTTAGGTAGGTCGTGGCCGACACCCACGTTGGGCTTCCGCTTGAAGGTTGCTGAGTACATGTCGTGTAAACGACGGTAAGTGGTGAGAGCGTGTATGAAGAAGTACACCCCTGCAGGGTTAACATGATCTATTCGAATAGCCGCGTCCGCGGTAAAGGACTACTTGGTTGCCTATACAGTTCATAGACAAGTAAATGGAAACTACTAAAAGCCTCAAGATAAGTGTGAGTGCCGAGGATGGCGTCTTCCGTAGGAAGACGGAGGCGGATCCTCGGTAGTGTATTGAATTGGTGAGTAGTGGACTCGTGTGCGCAAAACCATTTCAAGTTGAAGTATCGTAGGATAGTCTAGCCAAGAGTCAAAGCTGGCTTGCTGCAATAACTCCACCAACCCTTCTTGATAATATGCATGTATGTAGGATTTGATGTAAGTCTTGCTAAGTACCTTTGTACTCATGTTGCTATAATTTACATTTTTACAGAAGACGCTGCAACCCCTTCTGATGGGTTCTATGTAGACGTTGACATCAACGAGTAGGCTAAAGGCCCAGGTGGTGATCCTAAGCTTGTGAAGGACCACGTAGTATAGCTAGGCCTTCCAAGCCTCTTTTATTTTACTAGTTGTCTGTACTCAGACAAGTTACTTCCGCTGCTGGTTTGTATGATTGTATGACTTGAATGTTGGGTCGTGAGACCCGTACCTTTGTGTATGTTATGTATGGCTCCCTGAGCCTTAAATAAAGTACTTGTGTCGTAGAGTCATGTTGTGATGCTTCGTTGTATTTGCACATATCGAGCATATTGTGTGTATGATTGAAATGCTTGGTATGTGTGGGATCTGACTATCTAGTTGTTTATCTTTAGTAGCCTCTCTTACCGGGAAATGTCTCCTAGTGTTACCGCTGAGCCATGGTAGCTTGCTACTGCTCTGGAACACTTAGGCTGGCCGGCATGTGTCCTTCTTCGTTCCTGTGTCTGTCCCTTCGGGGAAATGTCACGCTTTGAGTACCGGAGTCCTGTTAGCCCGCTACAGCCCGGTTTACCGGAGTCCTGCTAGCCCAGTGCTACAGCCCGGACCCACTTGCTGATGACCGACACATTCGAAGCTGGGTCATGGATGCCTGTCCCTGTAAGTCTATGCCACTTTGGGTTTACGACTAGTCATGTCAGCCCAGGCTCCTTATCATATGGATGCTAGCGACACTATCATATACGTGAGCCAAAAGGCGCAAACGGTCCCGGGCAAAGGTAAGGCGACACCCGTGGGGATACCGTGCGTGAGGCCACAAAGCGATATGAGGTGTTACCGGCTAGATCGATGTGACATCGAGTCGGGGTCCTGACAGCGATGGTGTTTCGCTTCTGGAGTTGCCTGGAGAGCCAAATGTTACTTCCAGCACGACGGAGCCCCTGCCGTAGGTTTCAACGCCTGGTATCACCCCTTCAAAGGTGGTGTTGCTTTGGCTAATTCTGGATGGGTTTATCCCCATTCTGCGGACAGTGTCCTTGTATATTAAATTGAGACTACTGCTGCCGTCCATGAGGACACGGGTGAGACGATATCCGTCTATTATTGGGTCAAGCACCAAGGCCTGTGATCCTCCGCGCCGAATATTAGTTCGGCCGTCCATGTGATCGAAAGTGATCGGATGAGACATCCAGTAATGAGATGTAGGTACAATGGGCTCTACATCGTGCGCGTCTATGGGCGCACGTCCATGCCTTCTCGTCGATGTGTGAGTCGTGTGGATCATGTTTACTGTTTTAACCTCTGGCAGGAATTTTTTCTGTCCCCTAGTGTTCGGCTGGCGAGGTTCGTCCTCGTCTTCACTTGGTGTTTCTCTCCCTTTGTGTTCGGCATTTAATTTGCCGGCCTGCTTGAAGACCCAACACTCTCTATGGGTGTGGTTCGCAAGTTTCTCCATGGTGCCATGAATTTGGCATAGTCTGTCCAGAACTCTGTTCAGGCCGGACAGTCCCTCTGTACTGCCTTTAAGTGGCTTCTTTTGCTGATCAGGTTGAGAGCCCCTGAATCCGGCGTTGACCGTCGTGTTATCCGGGCTCTCTTCCTTGTTTTGGCGTTTGTTTTTATTACGCCTTGGCTTCCCATTGCCATCCCTTATTTTGGATGTGGTGGGGTTGCTGGTGCCTTTACGGGCTAGCCAGCTATATTCACCCGCGCAAAAGCGGGTCATAAGGTTTGTTAAGGCTGCCATTGTCCTTGGATTTTCTTGGCCGAGGTGTTTGGCAAGCCACTCGTCACGGATGTTGTGTTTGAATGCCGCTAAGGCTTCGGCGTCCGGACAATCGACAATTTGATTCTTCTTAGTGAGGAATCTATTCCAAAGCTTGCGGGCGGACTCTCCGGGCTGTTGGATTATGTGACTTAGAACGTCTGCATCTGGAGGCCGGACATAAGTCCCTTGAAAATTGGCCCTGAAAGCGTCTTCAAGTTCCTCCCAACTCCCAATTGAGTTTTCGGGGAGGCTTTTCAACCAGTGTCGAGCTGGTCCCTTCAACTTGAGGGGAAGGTATTTGATGGCGTGGAGGTCATCCCCACGAGCCATGTGAATATGCAGGATAAAATCCTCGATCCAGACCCCTGGGTATGTGGTGCCGTCGTATGCTTCTATGTTCATAGGTTTGAAGCCTTGTGGGAATTCATGGTCCAGTACTTCTTCGGTGAAGCACAAGGGGTGAGCAGCCCCTCTGTATCTGGACGTGCTGTGGCATGTAGTCGGCTGTTGTTGTGTCCGGAGTTTGTTCCGGGCTGGTATCTGGCTTGTGTGAGCGTTTGGGTGACCATATTCCTTCGCCGGGGTGTGTCTTTTAGGTCCATAGATGGACCTGGCTGCACCGGCCTTCTTATCCAGATGCTCACGTAGATCATGCACAGTGTCCGCAGCTGCTCTGTTATGGTTGTGAAGTGCTGCGTCTGGTTTCTTGGTGGAATTTTCTTTTGGTGGAACGGCCGCGTCGTCGAATTCTGGCAGTAGCTTGCGCTTCAGATAGCTTTTCGTATGGCGGTCATCACCATATCTTTCTTCGGTGTCTAGCACTTTATTCCATCTTCGGCTGAGCTTTTCTTGTTCGGCCTTGAGCCGTTGCTTCTGCTTTTTGACTTCTTGCAGTGGCCATAAGCTTTCTGTGGAGGTTGTCTCATTCCACTTGTTCGTCCGGGATGATGAATGCATCATCGTCCGGACTATCTTCCTGTTCTGGGGCGGCTTCATGAGCTCATCCCTCCGGATCATTGTGATCGGGTATTTGCTCCGAACTTGATTTGGCGTGACCTGGCTCATCCTGCTCCATCGCTGGGTCCATGTGGTCGTTGTTGCTTTCGGAGTTTGCGGTTATATCGACCCTTCTTGCGCTCTTGTCGCTATTTTTGCAATTGCTGGACTTTGAGCGGCGTCTGCGCCTCCTTTTTGGCTTTTGCCTGGGTGTTTCATCTTCTGGATTATCGTTGTCGTCCTTATTGGGCGTATGTACCATGTATATATCGTGTGACAAGGAAGTAGTCCCGCGCCCCAGGGATTCTGGAGCTTCTCCTGCATCGTCGTCCATACCGTCAATGTCTTCAGAGTCGAAGTCATGCACGTCGGTTAAATCTTCGATCGTGGCAATGAAGTGGGTGGTGGGTGGGCACCGAATTCCTTCGTCGCCTGCTTCCCACTCGGGCCGGACATAGTTCGACCCAGAGCCTCCTGACAAAGAGAGAGACCTTACTAAGTTAAGCATGTTGCCAAAGGGCGAGTGCTGAAAGATGTCCGCAGCGGTAAACTCCATTACTGGAGCCCAACCTGGCTCGGCTGGCTCAAGAGCGAGCGGACCGGGACCAACAGCCGGATATGAGTCCGAGGGCCCAGGGTTCCAGGCCTCCACAGAGGTGAGACCTACGTTCGACTCCACCGCCGATGAGTGTGCGGCCTGCGGGGCGGGGTCCAGCCCTCCGTCCATAGGCAACGCAACCTGCCCTGGATGTAGATCCGAGGCTGCATCAGGGATGATGTCCTGAGCATTGTCCGACAACAGGTCTAGGCCGTGCTTGTCGTGACTGTCCGGCGTTCCTGGTGTAGGCTCGAATCCGTCGAAGATCAAGTCTCCACGGATATCTGCCATGTAGTTCATGTTTCCGAACCTGATCTGGTGGCCAGGGGCAAAGCTATCGATCTGCTCCAATCGGCCAAGCAAATTGGCCCGCAGTGCGAAGCCGCCGAACACAAAGGTCTATCCGGGGAGAAGAGTCTCGCCCTGGACCATGTTGTTGACGATTGAAGACGCCATCAAGCCTTGAAGCGACGACATAGAGGAACTCTCAATGAAAGCACCAACGTCGGTGTCAAAACCGGCAGATCTCGAGTAGGGGGTCCCGATCTGTGTGTCTTAGGTTGATGGTAACAGGAAGCAAGGGACACAACATTTACCTAGGTTCGGGCCCTCTCGATGGAGGTAAAACCCTACTTCCTACTTGATTAATATTGAAGATATGAGTAGTACAAGAGTAGATCTACCACGAGATCGTAGAGGCTACACCCTAAGAGCTAGCCTATGATGGTATGATTGTAATTGTGATCGGCCTTCTAAGGACCATCCTCTCCGGTTTATATAGACACCGGAGAGCTAGGGTTTACATGGAGTCGTTACAAGGAAGGAAACATAATATCCGGATCGCCAATCTTGTCTTCCACGCAAAGGAGAGTCCCATCCAGACACGAGCCGAAGTCTTGAGTCTTGTATCCTGACGCTTCTATAGTCTGGACGATGTGTACAGTCCGGCTGTCCGGATACCCCCTTATCCAGGACTCCCTCAGCTGGTATATGTGTGGAGAGGATAGAGGCCTACCTCATGTATTAAGGAGATCGATCTGCCTCATGTATTAAGGGAGATCGATCGGCATCCATGCATATGTGCAGGAGAGGAATAAGGTTGGGAGAGAGACAGAGCTAGAGTGTTGGAGGGGGTGGTAGTGGAGTTGCTTCTAACAAATGGTGGGATAGGCTTGCTAGACAAACGAAGGGCACGCCCGCAATATCAATAAGAGAGGAGATGGTTGCTTGTTGTATGTGCACGTGCGTGTGAGAGATGGGTCAGGAGGCATGCACAAATGATGAGGCGGGACGATATGGTTTTGGTAAGCAGACGTAACTACATAGGAAGATCAATCGCCCTTTGTTAGAGAAAGGAGAGACATAAACTTGCGAGGTACGTCGATTGATGGGGGGGATAGTTAAAGTCGATCTAGGTATATGTTGGGAGATCGATCAATATACATGCATGTGTGTGTTAGAAGCAAATGAGGCACGAGGAGAAGGATAGAGCGAGAGGGATGCATCTAGGAGGTGGTACGAGAGGCATACTATATCGAGGGGGAAGGAGTGTGCGAGTACGAGATCGATGAAAAGAGTGGTGGGAGTGAGGCATGGACGATGACAAGAGAAGAGGGGAAGCTTGTGTTTGTGCTAAGCACACTTGGCTAGAGAAGCATATCGATCGATGTGTGCCGTAAAGAAGGAGCTGGCGGGCCTACACACACCATGGGTGAATGACCTAAAGTGAAAAGACGAATTTGCACGATGGAGCTAGAGAATGTTGAGGGAGGGTGAGAGGGATGCGGGCGTGTGCATGCACGAGAGAAAGTTAGCGCTAGCTACAAAGATAAGAGGGTTATGTGGGTGTAAAAGACGAATAGAGATCATATATACTTCATTACAAAAAACGAATTCGGATATTTGAAGAATTTATCATAGTGTTTTAAACCGACGCATGTGTGAATATATATAACAGTGATACACATGGTGTGGTTATGAACATGTTATACTACATATAATATATTTTATCTCTACTCTTATAAAAAACAGAGTTGTTGATGATGGTGTGCCTGTCATCCTGCAATATAGGCCGTCCGATTTATATCTGGCGGATAGGAAGGAAACTATGGCAAGTTTGAAAAAAGATACCCACACCCCTCTCCATATTTGCAAATTAGGCCCCTTGATCATGTTGATGTTCTGTGGAACGCATGGGCATCTTGCTAGTACTACGTATAATACATAGAACATTGATTATAATTTGGGCTAATGTGTGGCTTTTGCAGCTCAGGTCTAAATACTTGTCATAATGTAGGGGCGGGGCACTATACTTTGTGTGATAAACACGGTGTACGTATGGAACATGGTTTAGATTATGAATATATAGTTAGTACATCAAATGTACTATTATTTGGAATCAACATCAAGTGTATTCAAAAAATAGAATCCGAGTTCATGTAGTACACATAGTTCATATCTATCTCTAAGTAATCATGTGGTGTGTTATTAAGGTAATACACGAATGATGGTTGAAGTTGGAAACAATCATGATTGTAGATTCTTATTGAATTAGAGAAACAAATTCAAATTTAGTTCGAATTGCAGCGGTAGTATAGACATTTGGAATGCACTTAAATGTTGGTATGAGTAGGTTACATGCATTATACAACAAGTGAAATTTTTTAATCAGACATAACATGGATTCATACTCCCTCCTTCCATCCATATAGGGCGTAATGAGATTTTTAAGACCGCCTTTGACTATTGACAAGATTAATAGTACATGACATGCACAATGTGAAAATTATATCATTGAAAGAACCTTTCACAGATGAATTTAACGGTGTGCTTTGTGTAAGTTGCATGTTATATATTATTGCTCTAATATTTGGTCAAAGTTAGCATCGAAAAACGCATTAGGCCCTATATAGATGGAAGGAGGGAGTATCTTCGAATAGCATTTGTATAGTAAAACGGGGCAAGACTCTCTCTTTGTGTGGTGTGAATAGTTTTATTTTTTCGTTTTCTTTTTGGTTGAGGGAAGTGCGAATTGATTTGGTACGTACAAGTACAATATTACTACACATTAGGCTTGTCCCTAAAATTCAAACTGCGTCTTGTTATATCCCGAAAATTCAGATATCGTGCTCCCGAAACTGGCGCCTTCACAACCTGCGCCTTGCTATCCCGAAATTACAACGCGCGCGAAAACTCCCTCCAGCTGCCAAATCCCGACACGTGAAATCCCCCTTCTAACCCTGAGCCGAAAGGGCCGCTAGTTCAAATTGGTGTGGGGTACTTTTGTAACACACCCTACATTTTGGACAAGCGCGTCCCTAAGTCATGCTTCACCCCCTCCCATCGCCCCCTTTTCGCCATTCGAAATCCCAGGCCGCCATAACCTCTCCGCTCAAGCCGCGAAACCCCACCCTCCTCCGTCCGCCACCTCACCTTTGCCTAGCCGGAGCCTCTTCCCCAACACGTCGTCCACCGCAATAGCTCAACATCCCTCGTCCACCTCCCCGAATGAGGATCCGTCGTCCATCTCGTCGTCCCGCCTATTCAGCCGCCCCGTCCTCCACCTCCAAGGATCTGCTCCGATGATCGCCTCATCTATTGCGGCTGCTCCATCCCCACAGCATCGCCTTAACCTGCTCCACCGGAACCGCAGCATCCTCACCGACTCCTCGTACAAAGCCGAGGCCTACTCGGCACCACCAAAGAGGTTGTACACTCATCGCATCGCACCTTCTCCTTAACTCGACCTCCCAGCGATGACGGTGCTCCATCCCGCACCCCCATGGAGCGGCTACCTTGAAGCTGGCGCCGTAGGCGGCATCTCCATGGCGGCTCTCCCCCAGTGCGAGGCCCCTTCGGCGGCTGTGTCCATACCAGCCGGATCTGCTGCTACTGCTCTGGCTCTCGCTCGCTCGCTCGCGCTGCTCCTGTTGCTGCTTCGGCTCTCGCTCGCTCGCTCGCTCGCCCAGCTGCTGCTCTCCCCCTTGCTCGTGATGTTGCTCTGCTCCGCTTTAGCCACACTTCAGTTGACTGAATCGACTTTTGGGTCAGTCAATTTTCAGGGGTTGGGGGGGGGGCTCGCCAGAGTTAAGGACGAACTAGCCGCAGCGGGGACAGGGGCTCGCCGGAGAGGTACCCCACTATCTATCTTAGGGTTCAGGGTGGGGTGGGGGCCTAGAGGGCTAGCCGAGGCGGCGGTGGGGAGTTGTTTCAGGGCGGTGAGGCGGCGCTGGGGCCGGCGGTTCGGCCGGTGGTGGCTGGCGGATCAGGGGGGTGCAGGTTGAAGATGAACTGCAGGCCCTCCCTAAACTACATGTCAAGTGCCTCTCTGCTACCATTTCGTTCAGTTTCGAAAGTAGCATTCAAATTCCACAGTAAATTTCAGTTTTGACAGTTAAGTTCAGAGTCAACAGTTTTTACCTCATCTGTTGTAGTGAGGTGGTTTTTGGTGATGTAAAATTTACATCCATTTTACATCATCTATTGGAGATGCTATTAGAATCCCACTTGAGATTGACGATGTATGTCTTGTGCTGCTTCAGCCTTGACGTCTTACGGCTCACCAGAGCTGCTCCAACAACAGAACAATCCATCACAACAGAGCAGTGCCCGGAACACCATCTATAAATTCCTCAAATCTTCCTCCACACCTTCAACAGCCACCTCTGCCTCAACTGCTTCAGCGACCAACCCAATGATGCTGAGGTTGACACGGCTATGGAAAATAGGTTGTACACTTGTTGCATCACTTATTACTATACATTCACGTCGATCCATTAGGGCTATTTTGGTTCAATGGAAAAACATAGCAATAGGGAATTTTCCAATGGCACTCTACTATTCAATTATTCATGCATTTTGTTGAAAGGAATGAAGCAAAACATCCACCTGGACCTACTTTTCAAAATCCTATGCATGAAAACAAGACCAAGTGCATTACTGCCAGAATAACATTCTAACTGTACACGCTTTCATATGGTTTCACTTTATTTTGGCCATGTTTCTTTGCATTCCTCTGCTCTTCCAATTCCTGTAAACCAAACACCCAAATTGACAGAAATCCTGTGTTTACAAATGCTCTGTTTACCATGTGCATTTTCCTATCCTATTCCGGTGTTTTTTCTATCCCTGCGTTTTAAGAATCATGCAAGCCAAATGAGCCCTTACAGAATTACTTCAGTTACAGGTACGTATCGAAGGGAACTTGGTGTGGTTTGTCCTGCTCCTGCCATGACGTCGTCCACCTCACCTAAGTTGCTCCATCGACAGAAGCATCCACCACCAGATATCACGACTCCTGACCGTCTTTCGCCACCTCAGATCTCCTTCCCTGCTGCCGGCACCCACCGCAACGGCATCACCATCATCGACTCAGCAGATGAACCTAAGGAGTACACAAGTCCACAAGAGAGGTCGCACTCTTTTGTTTCTGCCTATGTTATGCATTGCTTAAACTTATGTGCTACTTTATCGTCCTATTCAGCTCTTGGACTCCCAAGTCAGGTCCAAATTAATGTTCAAACTTGAGTTCTAAATTAGTTGTGGGGCACATATCGAGGCAGCAATGAATAATATGTCTGTCTAATATCTGGTTCACCTAGGGTATGCCTATGTTGTTCATCTTGGGTGGGAAACAAATAGTAAAGCAATCATCATCTATATTTTTATTAATTTAAAGCAATCATCAGCCTGCTATCATTATTTTTGGATCCATCCACTTGTTATTACCATCACTCTAAATTTTTGCATGCTCTACTTACATAATCTCACCATATTTTTTCGTATGCATGTCAGATATTGTACACAGTCATGCTGACCATGTAGAGAAAAGGAGAAGAGTTTTGCACGGCAATACAATGTCATGCAGACATCGCTCCATGGTGGGTTCAATGGCAAACCCTCCCCACCCCTCTCCAGATTGTAATCCAGAGGAAGATATTTGTTCTGAGGCGGATTCAAACACCGATGACCACTCCTATTTACCCCCCAAGGTGTTTGCTCTACCTTGGCACGATGATGTTAGTCATATCATGCATATGTTGCGTTGCAGTACCTACTTTTGACATCATATATGTCATCTGCTTAGTTTAGACATGTTTTGTAATGCCACCTGTTTAGTTTCTATATCATATATGGGAATTATGCAGTCTCATGTCTTTTAGCCAGCCATAATATATGTGAAATGTGCAATGCCATCATGTTTAAGCAGGCATCATATATTTGAATGACATCTTTCCCATCCTTTTCTTCATTACATTTCCATTTGTCGACAATGTTTGTACCTTAAACTACTCTTCCTGTGAATCAGCCATTTGGGTGGGAGATGAAAAAATCTGGAGTGAAAACAAGGCCTTCATAGCAGACAGTGCTACCTGTCGAAGCAGATCTCTTGTTGGGTCCCGATAGCTCCTCGGAGATGGATTCAGAGACAGATGACCAGTCCTATTCCCCCACCAAGGTGTATGTTCAAACTTGGCACGGTTATACTGCTCATATCATGCATATGGTGTCTTGCATTGCATATTTTAGACATCATATACACGATATTCAACACCATGTTCTTAGTTCAGACATCATATCGAATGCCCTCTGTTTAGCATATAAATCACATATGTGAATTAAATGATGCGATCATGATTAATTAGATACCATGTAGGTGAATTATGGCATGTGATCCTATTTAGTTATTCATCATATCTTTGAAATTATGTTATGCTATCCAATTTAGATAGACATCACATACGTGAAATTATGTCATGCTATCCGTTTTAGTTAAATAATATACATGTCAAATATTTCATGCCTTTTTTCCACACTATCTATTGCATGTGTCTCTCATACAATGTCTGTACATTCAACTATATTTCCTGTTTATCAGCCATTTGAATTGGAGCGGGTGATGCCAGTATCCACCGGACTAAAAACACGGTCTTCAAATAAAACAGTGCTACCTCTTGATGGAGATAGCACCCCGGTTGTACATGCACAAGAACCAGCCCTACCACACATAACCCAAACTCTCGCAGATTGTACCCCTACTGCGATGGACGGAGAACCAACTTCACCCAATCTAACCCCAACCCCAGCAGATAGTAACCCAGTTCCTGTTGACACAACACCATCTCCACCATAGAGCTCCCAAACAAGAGCAGTTAGTAAGGCAGCTCCAGTGCCCAAAGGGCCAGTACTACCACGGTGAACCCCAAGTCCACCAGTTAGTATGCCTATTCCTGTGGAGGAAGCACAACCAGCTAGTCGTAGTTTAGCAGCTATCGCATTTGATGTTGTTCAATCGTATGTGCGTATCTTCCTATCTTGGAAATATTATACTGAAGATGAAGGAAAATGCCAGTTGCAGGTGTTTTTCCAGGAGTTATGTGTAAGTAATGTTATTCATGGCAATTACTTTGCTTTGTCCCATACATCCTACCTCCATGATGGTTATAATACAACAAATTTTCCCTTTTTTCTCTATAGAGAAGGACCGATTTGGAAACTCAGGATGAGGTAACCTGTGTTAATACCTCTGCTATCTTCAAGAATGCTTGGTGGCAGTATTGGAATTACCTGAAGAAAACATACTTCACCAGCAAAGAAACTCATCAAATTCCCTTATGTTCTCCTGAGACACATTTACTAGACCATGACTGGGAACGCCTTGTTCTGTACTGGTCCCGAACCAAGAATGTGGTAAGGTCTATGAGCTCATTTTCTATTTTTAAGTATTACATTCTTGTGTCTCACTGTACTCTGTTCATGTAGAACAAGTGCCTAAACCTGAAGAACAACTGTTCTAATTTAAGATTCCATTGCTATCATAGTTCCAAGAAGCGCTAGGCGTTAATTGTGCGTTTTGCCACCGCCTTGCGCTTTATTGACCAAAGCGCATGCTTATGCGCAGTTATGCATAGATTAAGCGTAGTTATGCACAATGCATTTTGCCAACGCCTAGAGCCTAGGCGCTCTTAAGCGCTCGCTTAGGCGCGCCTTTTTTAACTATGATTGCTTTGCTCTTGTATCACTGTATTTACTCATACAAACTTATTTTTAAATTGAAGGATCCAATCGAAACTCCAATGGCACAGCAGGTATGTTCACGCATGTTTCTTTAACAGGTTTGCTCTTATCAATAGCTCTGTTGATTTCAGTTTCAATTTTGTATACAGTTGACTTTCATATCATGCACATTACTAGCATCACAACAAAGCCAATAGTGTTGTTGTACATGTAGACCCGTGGTACCCATCTAAAATCTTGTTGTGCCGTGTAGTTTCCCACGCTTTGTATTCTTTCACTGCTGCTTTGTCTTGAACTGATATGATTTGAACCGTGTCTCTATTTTGATTTGGCAAGACAATGCAGTGACCATAGGACATAGATATATGTTTGTTTGATGCTTTTATTATGTACTAGTACTTGGCAATAGAAGACTTTGTAGTTTAATCATGTCCACCTTACTAATGAACTGGTTCACCGAAATGAGTTTCATATACTAGTACATGCTAAACTTGTTATGTGTCTGCTTGTTTCTTCTTTTAGAATGCTGACAAAATATTGGGGAAGAGTGCCTTATTAAGCAATGGTAAAGGAAGTAATGCAGATAAGGTTCAGGATAGTGACACATCCTTGTTGGTCTTCAACAAAGCTGATAAAACAGCTAAGGAAGACTATCTTGAAGACAGCGAGTCAACCCCAAAGTCCTGTGTTGGTTTAGTGTTCGAGTCACTGGCCACTACCGCTGCCACAAGCTATTCAAACTCACTGTCTGAATCAGTTCGATTTCTTGAGTCTCGACTACAAGCTGAAAGACATCGATCAGCTGTGCTGCGACAAGAAGCAGAAGGACTGCGGAAGTCCCTGGAGCATTCAGATGCATTCTTTCTGGTGCAATAGCAAGCGTTGGAGGATTTTAGCACCAAACAGGACAAAGCTAATAAGCTTGCTAAGCTTATTGCCAGCATGGTGGATACCCAGGATAACGTTTCTTGAGCTCTTCTAAAGTTGTTTCAGTTATGCTCTTGTTTTGCTGCCGCGTTTATTTGCAGTGGTGGCCAATTTTGACGGCCAGTGTATGTAATATGCTGCTTTGTTCCCTATATTTGCACTGGTGGCGAACTTTGATGCTCAGTGGATGTAATATGTGTAATAGAGGTAATAGGCTAGCATTAATTGCTTGCTTACTTATTTCCTTATTGTCTTGTTTAGTTGTTTGCTTATAGTCACTGCGGTTTTTTTCTGTGTTTTTCTAGTGGCCACAATAGCCTATTTTTGGTAACTGGCCAAAATAATCATGGAAATACATAGACTATTGTAACCATGGGCCTCCTGCAGGCCGTATGATCCATTGGCCTTCTTCCGGCCGTAGGATCCATTGGCCTTCTATACGGGCCGTAGGATCCATTGGTCTTCTATACGGGCCTTAGGATTCATGGGCCTTCTATGGTCCGTAGGGTCCATGTGCCTTCTATGGGTCGTACGATCCATGGGCTTTCTATGGGCCGTACGATCCATGGGCCTCATACGGGTCGTAGGATCCATGGGCCTTCTACGGGGCGTATCATCATTTCGCCAATCATGGGTCGTACTATGCATGGACCATAATGGGCCGTTAATAGGCCGTATTTGATAACTCTATGAAAATAGCCCAATGGGTTTTTGACATGAAAATGGCCCAACGTATGTACGGTCCACAAACGGGCCGACTGTAACGACAGGCTGAATTTGGCCCACAAGAAGTAATGGGCCGTATGTAACCGAATGCTGCAAATGAGCCCAAGAATCAATGGGACCTGAGAAGGCCGAAAGATAACTTGGGCTGGAAATGGCCCAATAGAATAACAGGCCGTTAATGGGTATAAAGTGATACACTGTTCATTACGGTCCAGTTTCACCACGGGTCGTTAATGGGCCAAGAGTTACAAAGGGCCTCATATGGGCCGAAAGAAGTCATGGGCCACACATGGGCCGGAAGTTAAAACGGGCTGGAATCATATTGGACGACCCAGATGATGCTACTGGGCCTAATTCGGAGAGGTCGTAACGGGCCCTGGGTTAGCGGGTTGTAAATGGGCTATATGCAAACAGGCCGTTAACAGGCTTTCCGGGGGCCAGCCCGCCACCTTTTGACCAAGTCAAATGGGCCGGACTTTTCACAGGAATGGGCCTCTGTTGGGTTGTGCCACGTGTCGCCGTATCATAGGCACCTTCGGTCCAATGAGTGGATGACATCTGTCCCAATGATGAGCCGACACGTGTTTGCTCCAGCCAATGATGATTTTACACGTGGAAAGTCCCCATTGGTCGGGGCTGTTAACGGGTTATCGGATCCAAAACCCGACCTGATAGCTTAACGGTGTTCCGTTATGGTGGATGCCACGTGTCGGTCACCCTTGACGAAAGCACTTCTATGACGCGCGATTTATCGTCATGTAAGTGGACACTTCCGTGATGATAATTTTGGTAATGTCATGGAACACTTCTACGACACCACAAGTATGACTATCTTGATTCTGTCATAAAATCGTCATGGATGTACATGCATGAAAAAAAAATGCGGCCTACTGTGACAAGCACGTATCATCATGGAAGTGTATTTTTTTTGTAGTGTGAGGGAGTCCTGGACTAAGGGGTCCTCGGACAGCCGGACTATATACTTTGGCCGGACTGTTGGACTATGAAGATACAAGATTGAAGACTTCGTCCCGTGTCCAGGTGGGACTCTCATTTGCATGGAAGGCAAGCTTGACAATTCGGATATGTAGATCTCCTTCTGTGTAACTAACTCTGTGTAACCCTAGCCCCCTCCGGTGTCTATATAAACCGGAGGGTTTAGTCCGTAGAACAACAATATAATCATAGGCTAGCTTCTAGGGTTTAGCCTCTACGATCTCGTGGTAGATCAACTCTTGTAATACTCATATCATCAAGATCAATCAAGCAGGAAGTAGGGTATTACCTCCATCGAGAGGGCCCGAACCTGGGTAAAACATAGGATGTTACCTGCCTCCTGTTACCATTAGCCTTAGATGCATAGTTCGGGACCCCCTACCCGAGATACGCCGGTTTTGACACCGACATTGGTGCTTTCATTGAGAGTTCCTCTGTGTCGTGCCGATAAGGCTTGATGGCTCGCCTCGTTGCCAAGGACAACATCACCTATGGAGCAACCCTGGCTGTAGGCCAGACTCTCCGGCTGGGCGGCTTCGTCATGGTCGCCCGTTCGGCTGCCACGCCGACGATGACTTCTCAGGTCATCAAGAACAACCTCCATGTCAGCCCAGAATTCACTGAGCAGATGGATCGAATGGAGCTCTCCTCCCTAAACGAGCTCTTGGATCGCATTGCCGCCCTGGGAGTTGCTACGGACTATGATCAGATTGGGCTTAAACCCGACTTAAGGGAGATTAACTCTCCGCCGATCACCCATCAGATAGCGGTGGTGGAGGAACAAAACAACGATCCCCCCCCTCTATTTTGAGGATGAACTATGTCCGGATTCCCGAGCTCTACGAGCCGGATACCCGTCTACGGGAGGACATGGCCCAGGCTCCGAACTTAGAATTGGGCAACGGGCCACAAATATTGGGCAATGTCCTGGAGACCGAGCTGCCAAGCTCGGGAGCTCCTTTTCCCCTGGATCTCAGATTGGGTCAGGATGTGGACTTAAGTATGCCCACCCACCCAGACACAAGTGATCTTTCCCACATCAGACAAGAGCCCCAAGAGACAGTACACCACTTCTGGGCCAGATTCCTCCTTGTAATGAGCAAGGTAAAGGACTGTCATGAGGAAGAAGCAATTTCATTATTTAGCAAAAATTGCATGGACAAGGGAATTCTCAACGCCATAAGTCATCGTGCCATAGCACGCTTCGCCGACTTGGCGGCCATAGTACAGAAGTACTATGTGATGGAAAGTGCCTGGAAAACCCAATCATGTTTCTGGGATCCTCCGGCCCTAGCTAAACCCCTCGTCCAAACTAAAAGGGTGCGCTCTCGTAGGTCACTCAACCCAATTACAAAGAAGCCAAAGCCCTCTACAGGGCGTGGAACCGTACTGGAGGGATGGCTCAACAGGCCATGCAAAATTCACAGCACACCGGACACCATACCAACACACAGCCTTAGAGCATGTTGGATACTTCGGTAGGTGGCCAAGAGCAGCGAGGACCTTCTCATCAACAATACATGCAGAGCACCATCCCACAGAAAATAACAATACAGTACTGACAGTCTCTGAGACTTTCGCCTCAAACAACAGGTGCAAGCGAGTGCTCCGCAGCCTTGCCGAAGTCTGCCACATCGCAGCAATAAACCCGTGGGGCGATATGGCCATAACCTTCAACGCTAGTGACGAATCTCAATTTCGAACAATCCGAGCACCAGCCGCTTTGGTCCTTGTCCAATAGTGGATGGATTCTGGCTTACTAAAGTGCTCATGGACGGCGGCAACGGATTAAACCTCATCTATGAGGAAACTCTTGACAAAATGGAAATAGATAAGAGCCGCATTGAGCAAAGCAGCACGACCTTCAGAGGAATCATCCCTAGTCCAGAGGCACGATGCACAGGGAAAATCAGACTGGGTTTGGTATTCGGCACTCCGGAAAATTATAGGTCCGAAGAAATCACATTCCAAGTGGCCTTGTTTAGCAATGGATACCACGCCCTCTTGGGGTGGGACGCATTCACAAGCTTCCAAGCTATACCCCATTACGGGTATATGAAGCTCAAGATGTCGGGGCCCAATGGAATCATCACAATAGCCAGTGATCCGGACATAGCACTCCGCGCCGAAAATAGAACTGCCGCACTAGCCCTGGAGGCACTATCCGAAGCCCTCGCGACCGAAGAATTAACTGCCCCGCGCTCCACAGTAGACAGGGACAATGTGATACTCGACAAACGACCCAAGTCCACCTCTTTTAAACCGGCAGATGAAATAGTCAAATTCCAGGTCCACCCAACGAACCCTACAAAAATAGCATCAATTGGGGCACAGCTGAACCCCACAATAGACGCTGCACTACGAGAGTTCTTGCGCGAGAATTGGGACATTTTCGCCTAGCATCCTTCAGACATGCCAGTTATCCCACGCAGGCTGGCCGAACATAGCCTAAACATACTAAAGGGATACAAGTCGATCAAGAAGACTCTTCGGCGCTTTTCAGAACCCAAGCGACAAGCCATGGAAGAAGAGCTAGCCAAGCTACTCGAAGCCAGATTCATCAGAGAAATAAAACATCCGGACTGGCTAGAAAACCTGGTGATGGTACCAAAGAAGGATAAATCCTGGCGCCTATGCGTCGATTTCAAAGACCTTAATAAGGCTTGCCCTAAGGATCCCTTCCCCCTGCCCCGCATCGATCAAATTATCGACGCAGCCGTAGGACACGACTCATTGTGTTTCCTTGATGCATACTTCGGATACCATCAAATTAAGATGGCGGAGTCCGGTCAAGCCGCAACGGCGTTTATCACTGCATACGGTCCCTTCTGTTTTAACACCATGCCTTTCGGGCTCAAAAACACCGGTGCAACCTATCAACGCATGATTCAGACATGCCTGGAAACACAAATCGGCAAAACAGTGGAGGCTTATGTAGACGATGTGGTCGTTAAAACCATACACGTCGAATCATTAATAGACGACTTGAGGCTTACGTTCGACAATATCCGAACATATGACATCAAGCTCAACCCGGAAAAATGCGTTTTCGGCGTACCAGCCGAAAAGCTCTTGGGCTTTATTTTTTCCAATAGAGGAATGGAAGTAAACCCGGCTAAAATCCGAGCTCTGTCACAGTTGGCTACCCCAACAGACCTCAAGCAAATCCATAAACTAAATGGATGTGTGGCCGCCCTAAGCCGCTTTATCTCCCGATTAGGAGAAAAGGTGCTACCTCTTTATTGCCTTCTTCGACGCACCAAACACTTCGAGTGGACAGATGCGGCTATGGCTAGGCTGGAGGAAATAAAAGCACTCTTGTGCACCAATCCAATCCTGGCAGCGCCAAATATCAGCAAACCCATGCTGCTATATATAGCTGCAACACACCAGGTTGTAAGCGCAGTGCTCGTCGTCGAATGAGAGACAGATGGACATAAATTCCCACTACAAAAGCCGGTATACTACGTATCCACCGTCCTCACTCCATGCAAGTCATGGTACCCACATTATCAAAAGATAGCATACGCGGTCTTCATGGCATCCCGAAAATGACGACACTACTTTCAAGAGTGTTCAATCACGGTGGCCTCCGAAGTAACACTCAATGACATAATAAATAACCGCGATGCCACGGGCCGGATTGCAAAATGGGCCATCAAGCTCCTCCCGTTCGACATAACATACAAACCACGGCAGGCCATTAAGTCACAAGTACTGGTTGACTTCGTCGCCGAATGGACAGAAGCCGAACTCCCTAAAGAGTACGACGCATGCTCCAACTGGATCATGCACTTTGACGGCTCTAGGATGCTAGCTGGTCTAGGGGTTGGCGTCATCCTGACGTCCCCCACCGGAGATACAGTCCAATACATACTCCAAATACTTTACACAAATTCCAACAATGCAGCTAAATATGAGGCATTGTTGCACGGTCTTCGGATGGCAGTCTCTGTGGGCATTCAACGTCTAGAAGTACGTGGGGATTCAAATATTGCAATATCTCAAACAAACGGAGACTTTGATGCCAAGGACCCGAAAATGGCGGCCTACCGTAATGCCGTTCTCAAAATGTCAGCTCGATTCGAGGGGCTCGAATTCCACCATGTGGTTCAAGAAAACAATCAAGCGGCGGATATCCTTGCCCGCATCAGAGCTAAACGCGACCTCGTCCCACCAAATATCTTTTTGGAAAGGCTGTTCAAGCCATCTGTGGTATGGGAAGGGGAGTCCGGCAATACTAGTCCGGATCCGCAGACAACCCCAGATCCTGAACAATCTGACGTAATCGGAGGCTCCGCCACCGAAATCACACCTTCGGCCCACGTGATTATGGCGGTCATCGCCCCGTGGACGGAACCCTTCCTAGTTTACTTAAAAAGGCAGGAGCTTCCGGAGGACCAAAACGAGGCACATTGCATTGTGCGGCGCTCTAAAGCCTACAAAGTCCACAAGGGAGAGCTTTATAAGAAAAGCGCGACCGGAGTGCTCCAAAGGTGCATCTCCGAAGAGGAAGGGCGGCAGCTCTTGGCCGAAATTCATGCCAGAGTCGGCGGCCACCATGCCGCAGCTCGGGCGCTCGTAAGCAAGGCCTTCCGTACAGGTTTCTACTGGCCGACAGCCCGGGCAGACGCACAAGACCTTGTCCAACATTGTGTCGGTTGCCAGCTTTTTGCAAATTAGAGCCATATGTCGCCCACTGCCCTCCAAACAATCCCCATAACTTGGCCCTTTGTGGTCTGGGGGCTCGATATGGTTGGACCCCTTAAAGGAGGAAGCCATAAGAAGAAATACTTGTTGGTCATGGTCGATAAATTCACCAAATGGATAGAAGCCAAACCAGTTAAAATGGCTGAATCCGGACTAGTGATAGACTTTATATCTGGGGTCGTACACCGCTACGGTGTCCCCCACAGCATCATCACCGATAACGGCTCAAACTTTACAGCCGATGAGGTGAAAACCTGGTGCAGCAAAATGGGCATAAAACTCGATTACGCCTCTGTCTATCACCCCCAAATAAACGGTCAAGTCGAACGAGAAAATGGTCTTATTATGAGCGGCATTAAACCTAGACTAGTGTGATCCTTGAAGGAGTCAGATACGCACTAGGTCGAGGAGCTCGACTTCGTGCTATGGGGGCTGCGGACCACGCCAAATCGCACAACCGGATACACACCGTTTTTTATGGTGTATGACACAGAGGCAATGCTACCCTGCGATATCATCCATGACTCACCTAGAGTGCGCATTTACGAAGAGAGAGAAGCCGAGCTGGATCGACAGGACAGCTTAGATGCCCTGGAGGAGGAGCATGACATTGCAAAGGCCCGTTCCGCATTCTATCAACAGCAGGCTCGAAGGTATCAAAGCAGAGAAGTGCGGGCCAAAACTTATAACATTGGCGAACTCGTTCTACACCTACCAGAGAAGAAAAAGGACAAGCTCAAGCCCAAGTGGGAGGGTCCCTTCATCATTGACAAAGTTCTCTATGGAGGTGCGTACCGTCTGCGTGATGCATCAGACAATCGACTCGAGCCGAACCCATGGAACGTGGCCAGACTCCAAAGATTCTGCGCCTAGTGCTGAACTCTGTGTTTGTCTCCTTACCTCCGTCTTCCCTTTTAAATTATACCCTCTCTCTCTCCCTTTTACATTTATAGCCTTAAAAGCTTCAAGTATGCTTTGACCGCACACTCTGGTCGCGCTATGCGCGCTCAATATACCTGGGGGCTTCTTACATAGAAGCTTAATTGTCTTCTGGGCTTTATGCCCATCACATATGCGTCACTTCTCCGTAAGTGCCTTTTTTAACCACTATATGCATCGATATGGCTTAAATTTTGGCCAAGCTAGGTTGCCTGGCTCTTGTGTTTATACCCTACGTTCTCGTGGTAGATCAACTCTTGTAATACTCATATCATCAAGATCAATCAAGCAGGAAGTAGGGTATTACCTCCATCGAGAAGGCCCGAACCTGGGTAAAACATCATGTCCCCTGCCTCATGTTACCATTAGCCTTAGACGCACAGTTCGGGACCCCCTACCCGAGATCTGCCGGTTTTGACATCGACAGCTGCGTCTTTGGCCCACCTAGGACGAAAAGCCCATTTTCTGTCATGATTTTTTGTCAAAGAAGTAGGAGCCCACCACATCTATGATGACACCAGGTTTTGTCACAATTATCATCATAGAACTCTCAGAAGCATGACATAATTTTTTTTGTTTGACCCAAAATGTCACGGATGTGTCTTTTTTTTGTAGTGATGGCTGCCCTTGGCACAGTTTGAAACCTCTCAGTAGCAGGGTGCTCATCTTCGTCCTAAACATCATCTCTAAGCTTCTCCACAATAGACTGAATCTCTGTGACCTTGACATCAAGATTGTACATCTTGTCCTCCACAATCCGCTCTAATCTCTCCTGGTTCTTGGCTAAGTTGGCCAAACTTCGCTCAATCCTCAGTGTTGCTTTCAGCAGATATGTCATCTAGTCTTGCTTTGTCATGAGATTTGAAATGGGCGCATTTGGAGTTGTAGCTTCTTTTGTTAGTTTTGCTCCTGCCCGAGCCTTCTCATGAGCCTCAACTAATGTGGGTGTGAGGGATCCATCACCACCACATTATCTTCAAACTCTGGCTGAAGAGGAGGTGATCATGATCTAGTAGATATGCGTCTGTACCAACTTTGGAGTTGATAAGCATGTAAATGTGAGGGGCATATCCACAAGACCTCTTCTGCTTAGCAACTGTCCTCTTGATTGTCTCAATAATCGAACTCATAACCTTGAACTTCTGAGGTGGGGAGTCAATAAGTGAAGCAAATTGATGGAGTGGCCACGTATCAACTTGTCATCTCCAGACTTGGGCAAAAGGGTATGCCTCAACATAGTGTTGGTTGTGGCCAACCCAGCTGGCAAGAGCTTGACTCACCCAAGCTTGGGTGTACCAAGATCTTTCTTGGGAATTTCCTTGTGCATATTTGCCATTGAGTTGTGGTCCATCATGGGATTCCCATAAACATCAATATCATCCTCATCCTCCTCAGGAGCATCAATAAGTGCAGCCCACTCTGAGATGGTTGACTGATACTTGGAACCCTTAGTCATCCATGTAATCCTCCCATATGGATAGAAGTGTGTTGTGGAGTAGAATTGCATGACCATCTGATACGTCTCCATCGTATCTACTTTTCCAAACTCTTTTGCCCTTGTTTTGGACTCTAATTTGCATGATTTGAATGGAACTAACCCGGACTGACGATGTTTTCAGCAGAATTGCCATGGTGTTATTTTTGTACAGAAATTAAAGTTCTCGGATTGACTTCAAAATTTACGGAGAATTTTTGTGGAATATATAAAAAATACTAGCTCAAAAAGATACCAAAGGGGGGCACCCAGAGGTCACAAGCCCTGGGGGCGCGCCTCCCAGGCTTGTGGGGCCCCTAGACCGCCTCCAACCCTCATTCCAACTCTATAAGTACCTACTCCTGAAGAAAAAATCAGAGAGAATGATTCATCGCATTTACGATAAGGATCCGCCGCCGCCTCCTGTTCTTCATCTGGAGGGCATCCGTCACCATCATCATCAAACCTTACTCCATCACCAATTTCATGATGCTCACCGCCGAGAGTGAGTAATTCCATCATAGGCTTGCTGGACGGTGATGGGTTGGATAGGATTTATCATGCAATCGAGTTAGTTTTGTTAGGGTTTGATCCCTAGTATCCACTATATTCTAAGATTAATGTTGCTATGACTTTGCTATGCTTAATGCTTGTCACTAGGGCCCGAGTGTCATGATTTCAGATATGAACTTATTATGTTATCATGAATATATGTGAGTTCTTAATCCTTTCTTGCAAGTTGTAGACACCTATTACATGTTATGATCCGCATACCGCAAGCTGGCAATAATTGGGATTTTTTCCGGTGATTACCGTAGTTTCAAGAGTTAATGTATTCACTAAGTGCTAATGCTTTGGTCCGGTTCTCTATTAAAAGGAGGCCTTAATATCCCTTAGTTTCCAAAAGGACCCCGCTGCCACGGGAGGGTAGGACAAAAGATGTCATGCAAGTTCTTTCCATAAGCATGTATGACTATACACGGAATACATGCCTACGTTATTGTCGGGGGGACGAACCCCGGGCAGGCAACGGAACCCGGATCCTCTTCAAAAATGGTGGGGCCCGCATTACCCCGCGAACCGGCACGCGCCTGGCCGGGTCGCTCGACCCGGCAAGGCCCGCGACCCGGCCAAGCTCTTCGACTCGGCAAGGTACGTCGACCCGGCCATAGCAACTGGCGCAAGGCAACCCAACCCGGCGCCACCAAGGCTTCCCCAACAAGCCGACCCCACCCATGGCGTACACGGCAAACCAGCCACGGGTCAGCTCCCGTCCCATCCAGGTCATACGATGGGACGAGACTTCAATCACCGATGACCAAGACTATAGTGCTTCCGCCCATGCCTATGGTCAGCCGGAGCGTGGCAACAGTGCCCCTTACCTACCCGCTGACCGAGGCTGGCGTGGCAACGGTGCTCCCGCCTTCACCACTGACGGCAGCAAGTGGCAGCCTGACGGAGAGCACTGTACACGACTCGACTCGTCCATGCCCTGACGATTGACAAGACGGCGAACAGTTCCCCTAGTCATGCGGGGCCCGCACCTAGGGGAACCCGGCGAACCACAAGCCCTCAAGCGGGACCCAGCCCGGTATCCTGGACACCGACAATACGGACCCACCGACTCGGCGTATTACCATTGTAACCCTGGGTGGGTTGATCTATAAAACCCGCCAGGAACCCACGCCTATAAAGAGAGGCATATGTATGAGACACGAGAGAAACACAAGCAAGCATAGGACTAGCCACCCAACGGCAACACTGGGGAGAAGGAGCAGCCCAAGCCTTGGCGAGCTTCCTCCTCCATACAGCTCCAGGAGCGACATTGTACTATCGATCATCCAACTAAACTCGGTAGGACTAGGGGTGTTATCTCTCCGGAGAGCCCCGAACCTGGGTATGTCCAGCGTCCCGTGCCCGCGCATGCCAACCTCGCCTCTAGAGCCCACCAGCGCCCTCGAGCCTCCTCCTCTCTTTAGCCATCCCTTGGCATCTGCCGTGCGCCCACCACGACAGTTATATTGATGAATTGGAGCTAGTTCCTTGTCACTGTAGGTTATGACTGCTACATGATGAATATTATCCAACACAATTATCATTGCTGATCCAATGCCTGTGAGCTTTTCATTTATTGATCTTTGCTAAGTTACTTTCGTTGCTACCTGATACGTCTCCAACGTATCTATAATTTTTGTGTTCCATGCTATTATATTATCTATTTTGGATGTTTTATATGCATTAATATGCAATTTTATGTTATCTTTGGGACTAACCTATTAACCGAGAGCCCAGTGCCAGTTTCTGGTTTTTACCTGTTTTAGAGTTTCGCAGAAAAGGAAAACCAAACGGAGTCCAAACGGAATGAAACTTTCGCGATGATCTTTCTTGGACCAGAAGCAAATCACGAGACTTGGAGATGAAGTTAGAGACGCAACAAGGCAGCCATGAGGGTGGAGGGCGCGCCCAGGGGGGTAGGGCGCGCCCCCTACCTCGTGGGCCCCTCGTGGGTCTCCTGACATAGTCTCTTCGCCTATATATACTCTTATACCCTGAAAACATCCAGGGGAGCCACAAAACCACTTTTCAACCGCCGCAACCTTCTGTACCTGTGAGATCCTATCTAGGGGCCTTTTCCGGCATCCTGCCAAAGTGGGATTTGATCATGGAGGGCTTCTAAATCAACACTGTCGGATTTCGGGTTCCGGCAGACCCTTGAGGTTCGAACTCTGGGGTGCGCACGAAGATCTCTCCCCTACCGACTCACGTCTCGAAGCCTCGCTCGGAATCTAGGCTACACGATGAACAACACAAGGGACGCAACGTTTATACTAGTTCGGGCCACCGTCGTGGTGTAATACCCTACTCTAGTTTGTGGTGTGGTGGATTGCCTCAGGGGCTCATGATGAACAATACAAGAGAAGAACAGCCTCGCGAGGGGTGTTCTTGTGGTGGTGTTGTCCCTTTGGAGGGGTCGATTCCAGATGCCTCTATACTATGGTGGCTAGCCCTATATATAGAGTGAGAGGCCCTGGTCCTCTTCCCAAATACTGAGCGGGAAGGGCGCCAACAATTGGCCATTTTGAAGGGGAACATCTAGTACACTTATCCTGACTAAAGTTGGTCCTCGCCTGCCAAAGACTCTGATGATGATGCCGTCTTGGACTCCACGGTGACCTCGATCCTGCCGCTCTGCTGGTCTTGGTCTTGTTGCACTGAAATGGTAGCCTTTGCCTGATACCTTGGACTGTGCTTGCTCCCTTTGCACCAAAGGGGAAACAAGGACACTGCGCAGGCCGGCGCCCGCCTGGCCTCGATCGTCATGGATTGCGTCACGGGCAGCTCGCAAGGTACCCCTGCCTTGATCTCTCCGCCTCCTCGCGAGCCAGCCTGACGAGGTTGCTCCTGAGGAAGCTTCCTGTCATCCGCACCGCGAGGCTTGGCCCCTCGCGAGGGTCTTGAGCTTGAGTCGATGAAGATGGGCCACACTGGGCCATTGCTTGAGCCACGCTGCAGGCTGCAGGCAGGCAAGTCTGGGGACCCCCGTTCCCAGAACGCCGACAGTAGCACCCGGGCCCAAGGCGCGCCCGGACTTGGCTTAGCAGAAAAGCAAAGGGGCAAGTGCGAACTGCCATGGGCCCCATCAGCCTGCGGCCTTGGGCGCCGCGTGGCGGTTGATTGGACGTGGGCGTCTCCATTTCCCCAGCCCCTCATTACGCGCCCGGCTAGGCGGACCCGTGGTTGCACACAATCATTCCCTTTTTGCCATCCGCGCGTCCCCCGTCCTTCCTTCTTCCTCGAGCTCCAACCTCCGCCTCCAATCCGACTCGAACTCGCCCCCCTTTTCGTCGCTATGGCGCCAACGAAGAAATTAAAGGGGAAGAAGCCCGCGCCTTCACCCCGCTCGCCTCCGGCAGTGGCTCGCGCCGTCGATCGGTCAATCATACTAAACCCTGAAGCCTTGGACAAGGTCCGTTCTGCTCTTGCCTCCATCTTCAATGAGTGCGGGAGGACGATGGTCTGGCCTGCATCTCACTCCTCCTTCGACAGGGTCATCATGGAGGTCCGATTCTTCGTTGATGACCTGTGGGAGGGTCTCGTTCCCCCTTTTTTTGCTTTCTTCAATGCGGTGCTCTCCCATTATCAGATCCACATGATGCACCTGGGTCCCGAATCCATTACTCACCTTGCTGTTTTCGCCTTTGTGTGCGAGGCCATGGTGGGAATTCCTCCTTCCGTTGCCCTCCTACGCCATTTCTTCTCTCTGCGCCTGAGCGACCCCACTCAATGCTCGGGGTGCGTGAGCTTCCTCGCCTTGCCGGAGACGGCTGCTTCGGGGATTGATTTCAGCCTTCCTCCTCCTACGGCCAGGTTCCGAGAGCGGTGGCTGTATCTGGATGTCGGAGTGCCCAGCCCCCTGCTCTCGCACCCAACCTCGCCCGCTGTCCCCAACTCAGGCTGGGGTCATGAGATGCTCACGAGCCCCCGGCTCGCCTTCGTCTGATGTCGCTTCCGTAATTTGAGGGTGCTCGATGTAACGGCGCCCATGGTGGTGAAGGAGTTCCTTCAACATCGCATTGCTCCTCTCTAGCACCGTTCCCGCCGGATGTGGGCCTTTGCGGGGCATAAAGACCGTATGAGGCTCCAAGAGGAAGATCTGGCGCCCGAAGTGCTGAGTACGGTGCTCAGGGTCCTGACTGGCGATCCTCCCCCAGGCAGCCTTTGGCACGGGGCTGCCCTCGTGTATCTTTGCTCTGGTAGGGCCAATTTTTGAAGCAGATGCCTAGCTTCAATGAATGGGGGTTGTGCCCATTCAGCCTCACAGGGCCCCGCGAGAACCCAGTTGTTGTGGTTGCTCTTCCGGTTGCCCACGGTGGTCCTGCCTCAGGTGATGGAGCTGGGAGGCGAGGACCGCCAGGAGCTGAGGGGGATACGTCGAGACGCTGATGCCACGCGAATCCCTGGGGGTGGCATCCCCCGAAGCCCATCCTGGAGCGGTGGCGGGCGAGGAGTTGCGGCCTGCGGCTCCTGAGGTCGAGGCTCCCGAGGCCCCAGCCGTCCTTCATGAGGCGGCGCCTCGCAGCGTGTCCCAGGCCGATCCCCTTGACACCGATCACCTTGACGCCTCCTCCACGCCACAGACCGACACTTGTGCCAGGCGCTTAGGCCGGTTCCACGTAGACTTCGAGGCCCTTCGCAAGAGGAAGGAGGCCACGGGTGGCAATGATCGCCCCTACCGCCCATTGAAGTGCAGGAAGTACTTCGCCATCGACGAGTAAGTCCTCTTCTTTCTCAATTCCTTACTTTCCTGTGGCTTCAACTAATCATAGCCTTTCAGGGCCCCTCCCGTCGAGTTGATGGAGACGGCTGGGGAGCCATCCCCTCAAGCTTCACCTTCTCCGCCGATTTTGAGCACCCCGAGCCCGAGTACCGCCCTTGCCGTGGGGCTGCTTGGAGAAGTAGGTCGTCCTGTGGAGCATGTTGATCTTGCCCGCCTCGTGCCCCTCCTTCACGAATTCTCCTGGGGCACTGCCAGCCTGCCCCGCACTCCCCCTTTAGTCATGGAGGGTGATTTGCTGAAGTGGATCTTGAGTTCCTCCTCGGGGGACGAACCGGCGCCGGGCCAGATCCGTGGCAGGGCCCGTTCGGCGATTATGGGGGCGCCAGCCCCCAGCCCCTGCCGAGAGGGGGTGCACTGCTGCATGGCCCTCCGCATGCGCCAGGGGCGGAGGACGACGCGGTAGACATGCTCAGGCGCGCTCGGGAGCGCATCGCCCTTCGTCGAGAGTTCCTTCAGAAGGCGATGGATGTGGTGAATCAACTCGGGGTAGAGCTTGCTGGCGAGGATGCATGCCTCGAGGCCGAAGACCTATGCCTTGCCGATGAGAGGCGCAAGCTGAAGGTGGCCGTCAGCCTTGCGCGCCACCAACATGAACTTGAAAACGCGAAGGCTGAAGCGTCGCTGGTGGCCTCGCGGGAGGCCTGCTCCCAAGCCGTCAAGGAGGCCCAGGAAGCAGACCGACAGCGCAAGGCTGCAGAGGAGCGTGCGTGGGAGCTCCAGGCCTGGAGCAACTCTCTGGAGCAGCAAGTGGAGCTGCACCAGGCGGCCCTTGTGTCGCTGAAGGGGGGACCCGATGACGAGGCGGAGCTCCTGAGGTGCGAGGAGGTGCTGGCGTTGGAGGCCGCCGAGCGTAACCTCGACCTCGAGCGGTTGGAGACGAGGGAGCGCCTGGTGACCCGGGTGGAGGACGAAGTTGACGTGAGGGAGGCCCGTGTCCAAGAAGAGGTCGACCGCCGCGTGGCAGGAGCCCGCTTGAATCTTGAGCGGGAGTACGAAAGGAGGTTGGGGCTGATCAGGGTCGAAGCTGAGGACAGGACCGCTGCCCTCAGGGCCAAGCCGACTGAAGTGACGCGGCATGCGGATTCCTCCGCAGCTGCCCTCGGCGCAGCGCAGGCGGAGCTGGCTTCTTCCCGCGCCGAGCTGCTTCTTCTCCAACAGAGGGTCGATGGCGCCGAGGCCGTCGCGCAGCGAAATGAGGACGAGATCCGTCGGTAGCAGACTCTGGAGCATGTGCATGGCCCCATGCTTCGAACACTCAGGGAAAGGGCCAACGCGGCCCTGGGCAACATCTGCGAGGTGGCCGTTGCGGAGCCTCGTGTAATCAACTACGCTGGCAACCTCCGGTTCTTCACAAATGTGGTGACGTAGCTGGAGACCCATTCTGACAGGGCCCACGGGCTTGTTGAGGAGAGGAGTCATGCCCTGCTTGGACATGCTTTCTCCCGCGTCTTCAGTTATCTTCAAGACAGGAACCCCCATTTCGACTTTGATGCCACCATCGCGCCGGTGCCCATAGCCATCCGGGGCGATCTGGTGCAGTGGGTGGTGGATAACATGGACGCCCTTGTTAGGGCCTTCGACGCTGATGACGACAGCGTGGTTGTAGCCGCCGATGAAGGCGGTGTTGTGAACGATCATGGTGTTGATGACGGCGATGACGTGGGTGATGGTGAGGCTAGTGACGCCAGTGATGCCTCCGGAGGTGCTCCCGAAGACGCATTGGGAGATTTGTCTAATTGATCGCGTGTCACCTCCGTTGTTTACCATGTGTGGAAAGAGTTTGGGCTCGTCCCTGAAGGTTGTCAGAGCATTTCGGGAGGGGAAGCCCCTCGTGTAAAGGTTTGCAGCTAGTGCACTTGTAGACATAACGCCGCATGTGTGCTTATGTTGAGCCACCTGTCCCACGATGGGCCAGCTGACTTGTTTACCTTTGGCCCGGACGGGTCTCAAGCGAGCCGGCGTGGGCCGCAGTGCCTTGAGTGTCTTCTGGGTGAACCCATTGATCCTGCGATGAGAACCTCCTGAGAGGGTGCGGCGACGGCGGTCCGGATGGTAGACGTGCTTGGCCCGGCCCGGCTCGCAGCGGGCTCGCGAGGGGAGGCAGCTGACGTTAACTTTGGACGCAAAGCCGAAACAAGAATGCGAAAGATTGCTCGAACAATACTAAACACCCCTTCCCCGAACACACGCAAGTCTCAAGCTCAAATCCAACTTAAATTCAAATCGAAGAAACTTGACAACAGAGAAAAAGGCAAAAAGCAAAAAGCCGCGTCCGGCACCTAGTCTAGTCTTCGACGTCTTCTCACCAGCGCGGACCTAAGTTCTGCAACTGGGCGTGGGCGGGAGCACCCGAGGCCCGAGGGCGGCTCTTCGGAGACTCCGAGGCATGTACAGCCCCACTCATTATTACGTGAGAGTGTCACGGGCGGCGAGCTTCACAGGCACTGGGTCTTCTTCACACGTACCGACCTTGCTTCATATCGCCAGACGAGGGCCCCGCCTTGCGCCACACTCTATCGCCACCGACGGCGGCCGGAGACCAAGGACGACGCCGATGGGATAGAGCGGTCGCTAGCAGTTCCCCCGACGACCACGGGTCCTTTCCCGGGGGCAGGCCCTGAGGCACCTCCCCGGCAGAGGGCCTACCTCCTGAGGACGCCTTGCTCCGAGCGTTGCGAGGGCGAGCCCGGGTCTCGACCCCTCTCCTGCAGCCCCCGATGCCCTCCTCCTGAGGGGTAGGAGGCTGCAGCATTGGGGCAGCCATCTGCTGCGGCGACCTGTATCTCCTGCGACCCATGGTTAGCATGAGCTTGCTCCTGAGGAATTAGCGGTACCCGATAGTTGCTGCCACCAGCGCGGTTGTCGAGGCTCTCTTGGGGTTCCTGAAAGAGCTCAGCTTCTGGCGTCTCCTCGCCCCAGCCTGGCCAGAGGAATGAGCCATGGTCTTCTTCCAATGCGCACTCTTGATCCACCATGTGGGGCACATAGGCTTCTAGGGCCGCCGCCCCGAGGGCTTCGCTGTAGTGCCCCATACGCCATGCAGTCCCGCTTGAAGCATTGTCTTGGGGGTGGTAGCGCGGCGGCCCACCGAGGCCGTAGGCTGCAGCATGTGCTCCCTCGCCGGCCGGAGGTGGAGCCGGCACTGCTTGCCGCCCGGTGCTGACAGCCAGCTTGGCGTTGGGGAGGCCCTGGAATCGACCCGGAGTTGAGCGGGTGCGTATGGGGCCGCCATACGGCCCGCCCTGGATCTGTGGTGGCAGCTGGACGCAGACGGGATGAGCCCCCGAGGCGGCGGAGCCCAGGAGCTCGGCCACTCACTCTACCAGCACATCATGGCCGCCCTCCAGCAGCCTGCACCATAGCAGTTCTCAGGTTACTATGAGCACGTCCCTTGAGTTCGCTTGCTCCCGTCGGGTGTGCGGTGCTGTGGCCGCGGCATGGCTTGAGGCCCTCGCTGCTGACCGCACCTGCCGCAGTGTGAGGGCAGGCAGCGCTTGGCCACGTTGCTCGCACCCTGCAACGCCCTGCGGAGCACGAGCTGCCTAGGGCACGAGGTTGAGGTCGCCCTGGGCGGGCCACGCCGCCCAGCGATTGGCGTTGGCCGTCGGGTCATTGGAGCATGAGGCGGTGGAAGAAGGATTCCAGCGCACCCCTACCTGGCGCGCCATATGTCGGATTTCAGGTTCCGGCAGACCCTTGAGGTTTGAACTCTGGGGTGCGCGTGAAGAAATCTCCCCTACCGACTCACGTCTCGAAGCCTCGCTCGGAATCTAGGCTACACGATGAACAACACAAGGGACGCAAGGTTTATACTAGTTCGGGCCACCGTCGTGGTGTAATACCCTACTCTAATTTGTGGTGTGGTGGATTGCCTCAGGGGTTGATGATGAACAATACAAGAGAAGAACAACCTCGTGAGGGGTGTTCTTGCGGTGGTGTTGTCCCTTTGGAGGGGTCGATTCCAGATGCCTCTATACTATGGTGGCTAGCCCTATATATAGAGTGAGAGGCCATGGTCCTCTTCCCAAATATTGAGCGGGAAGGGCGCCAACATTGGACATTTTGAAGGGGAACATCTAGTACACTTATCCTGACTAAAGTTGGTCCTCGCCTGCCAAAGACTCTGATGATGACGCCGTCTTGGGCTCCACGGTGACCTCCATCCTGCCGCTCTGCTGGTCTTGGTCTTGTTTCACCGAAATGGTAGCCTTTGCCTGATACCTTGGCCTGTGCTTACTCCCTTTGCACCAAAGGGGTAACATAGACACTGCGCAGGCCGGCGCCCGCCTGGCCTCGATCGTCATGGCTTGCGTCACGGGCAGCTCGCGAGGTACCCCTGCCTTGATCTCTCCACCTCCTCGCGAGCTAGCCTAACGAGGCTGCTCCTGAGGAAGCTTCCTGCCGTCCGCCCCGCGAGGCTTGGACCCTCGCGAGGGTCTTGAGCTTGAGTTGATGAAGATGGGCCGCACTGGGCCATTGCTTGAGCCACGCCGCAGGCCGCAGGCAGGCAAGTCTGGGGACCCCCGTTCCCAGAACGCTGACAAACACCATTACCCTTCCAATGAAGCGTGAGTAGTTTACCAAACCTACGGGTCCATAGCTAGTAGCTAGATGGCTTGTTCTCTCTCTTTGATTCTCAATACCATGTTCTCCTCGATGTTCTTGGAGATCTATTTGATGTAATACTCTTTTACGGTGTGTTTGCCGAGATCCGATGAATTGTGGATTTATGATCAGATTATCTATGAATATTGGTTCTTCTCTGAATTCTTATATGCATGATTCGTTTGTCTTGATTGGCCTACTAGATTGGTTTGTCTTGCAATGGGAGAAGTGCTTAGCTTTGGGTTCAAGCTTGTAGTGTCCTTTCCCAGTGACAGTAGGGACAACAAGGCACGTATTGTATTGTTGCCATCGAGGATAAAAGATGGGGGTTTCATCATATTGCTTGAGTTAATTCCTCTACATCATGTCATTTTATTTAATGCGTTACTCCATTCTTTATGAACTTAATACTCTAGATGCATGCTGGATAGCGGTCGATGTGTGGAGTAATAGTAGTAGATGCAGAATCGTTTCAGTCTAGTTGACACAGACATGATGCCTATGTTCATGATCATTGCCTTAGATATCGTCATAATTATGCGCTCCTATATCAATTGCTCAGCAGTAATTTGTTAACCCACCGTAATATTTGCTATCTTGAGGGAAGCCACTAGTGAAACCTATGGCCCTCAGGTTTATTTTACATTATATTAGTTTCCCGTCAACTTGCCAATTTCTGTCGCTATTCCTTTAATTTGCAATCTTTTACTTTCCGATCTATAAACCAAAAATACCAAGAATATTTACTTTACGGTTTATCTATCTCTATCAGATCTCACTTTTGCAAGTAACCGTGAAGGGATTGACAACCGCTTTATCGCATTGGGTGCAAGTTGTTGATTGTTTGTGCAGGTATTCGGTGACTTGTGCGTTGTCTCCTACTGGATTGATACCTTGGTTTTGAAACTGAGGGAAATACTTACTCTACTTTGCTGCATCACCCTTTCCTCTTCAAGGGAAAAACCAACACAAGCTCAAGAGGTAGCAGGAAGAATTTTTGGCGCCATTGCCGGGGAGATCTATGTCAAGTCATGCCATACCAAGTACCCATCATAAACTTTCTCTCTTGCATGACATTATTCACCATTCACCTCTTGTTTTCCTCTCCCCACTTCTAAAACGATTTTCGAAAAGATTTGCCTTTTCTTCGCCCCTCTTCCGTTCGTCCTTTCCGCTTGCTTCTTGTGTGCTTGTGTGTTGGATTGCTTGCTTTGTCACGATGGCTCGAGATAATACCAAATTGTGTGGTGTGGGAGTCTCGGACTAGGGGGTCCTCGGGCGTCCGGTCTATTGATCTGGGCCAGACTGATGGGTCGTCAAGATACAAGATAAAAGATCACCTCTCGTGTCCGGTGGGGACTCCCGTATGCGTGGATGGCAAGTATAGGTGTCCGGATATGATATTCCTTTCTGTAAAACCAACTTTGTACAACCCTAAGCCCCTCTGGTGTCTACATAAACAGGAGGGTAGATCAGAGGCAGGATCACAACATTGCTAGGCTAGCTAATCTAGGGTTAGCCAAATCGATCTCGAGGTATATCAACTCTTGTAACCCTTATACCCTCGAATATAATCAAGCAGGAGTAGGGTTTTATCTCCATTAAGAGGGCACGAACCTGGGTAAACACTGTGTCCTTTGTCCATAGTTACCATTGATCCTCAGACGTACAGCTTGGGCCCCCCTACCCGAGATTTGCTAGTTTTGACACTGACATTGGTGCTTGCATTCAGAGCTCCGTTGTATCATCGATAGAAGGATCGATGGCTCACCTCTTCATCAACAACGATGTTGCGTCCAGGGAAACCTTTATCCCTGGACATGTCTTTGTGTTTTGGAGGCTTCGTGCTTTGTGCCAACTTCATCGGCCACCTCGAGTAGGTCGATAGTTATGCCCCCAGCCACCAGATCAGGTTTGGAAACCTGAACTATGTTGCTGACATCCGAGGAGACCTAGTCTTCGGCGGGTTTGCGGCCTCGGCTGCTATCCTGTGTCCCTGCCAAGGAGACTCTTCAGATCCCCTGTTAGATCCCGTCCAGGGGTCAACACCCATGCCCACCTCGGCCTTAGATCCGTGGCAGATCTCATTGTCCGAAGACGGGAGAGCCCCGTCGGACTATTTCACCTTGTGGAACTCCTGACCAAAGACCCAGATGCAATCTTAGACTTGGCTCTGGGAAACCACCCTGAACTGCCGAGGTCTGCACTCAGCGGGTTCGATCAGGCGTCTCATGCCGAACTCAGCCCAACAGATTCACAGTTTCCAGTCCCGCTTCTGCTCTTAGATGAAGCATTGGGTTTGATGCAGTCTCTCGCCATTCTGGAGGCCTTACCTCTAAACTGTACCGAACTTGGACTGGGGGCTGAGAGCGGGGAATTTTATGCCCCACCCAGCACCAACTTAATAGCCACTGTCGAGGACTTCACCGACATGTTGGACTATGTGTCTGAAGACATCGATGGCATGGACGACGATGCCGATGTCGAACCAAGCCAAGTCCCACCCTTCACGGGGCATTGGACGGCCACCTCAACCTACAATGTGTACATGGTGGACACTCCAGGTAAAAAGAACGACGAGGATAACCTGATCCCAGATGAGGACAACCCCGTCGATAAACCACCAAAGCACCGATGTCAGCGGCGCCGCCCACGATCGCGTCGGACGAAGGACAGCAATACCGGCACCGGAGATAATGAGACTCTGGATGATGCCGAGGATCCCGAGTACCCCACTGAGCCCACATCCAAACATGACGACAGGGAAGAGGGTGAACATAGTCCCGGACATGCCGATCATGAATATTCGAAAGACAACAACTATATGCCAGAAATCGAATATGAGGTTAGCCTCGGCGACGAAGATTTTATCGTCCTAGAAGAACCCCTTGGTCAAGAACACTTCAAGCGACAGCTCATTGCTACAGCCCGTAGCCTGAAGAAGAAGAAGCAGCAGCTCAAAGCCGAGCAAGATACGTTGAATGAAAGGTGGACTAAGGTCCTGGCCACTGAGGAATACGGCCACAAGCGACCTGTTAAAAGTTACCCTAAGCGCAAGTTGTTGCCACAGTTTGACGATGAATCCCTTGAGTCAATACCGTCGAAGTATAACCAGGCAGACCAACCAGAACGACCACCACGTGGATGGGACAAAACGGCATATCAAGCCGAACACCAACCCGCACCCCCTCGCCGAAGAGGCAGGGAGACGGCAGCCGCGGGATACACGTACGACTTGCAACACGACCTAGCCAATAAATCTGGTCAGACTAGATCAATCTACAGATCAAGGGGCCGTGCCTGGTGCTTTACACTGGGTATGAAGCCCGACATGACGATCGTTACTATGTTTGGGATCAGAACCGAACTCAGATGTCAGCCGATCTCCGCCGCAACATTGTGTGATATAGAGGGGCTGCACCCCCCCTATGATTTACCGATGAGGTCATGGAACACCAGTTTCCAGAAGGGTTTAAACCCGTAAACATCGAACAGTACGATGGAACGATAGACCCGGCCGTCTAGATTGAAGATTTTCTTCTCCACATTCACATGGCTCAAGGAGATGATCTCCAGGCCATTAAATATCTTCCTCTAAAACTAAAAGGACTAGCATGACACTGGCTAAACAGCCTCCCAGGAAACTCCATTGGAACCTGGGAAGACTTGGAAGACGCTTTTAGGGCTAACTTAGAGGGCACTTATGTCCAGCCACCGGATGCTGACGACTTGAGTCACATAATTCAACAGCTAGGCGAATCAGCTCGCAAGCTTTGGAATCAGTTCTTTAATAAAAAGAACCATATCATAGACTGTCCGGACACTGAAGCCTTAGCGGCCTTTAAACACAGCGTCCAAGATGAATTTCTCGCCCGACACCTTGGGCAGGAAAAGCTGAAGAGCATGGCAGCCTTAACGACACTCATGACCCGCTTCTATGCGGGCGAAGACAATTGGTTGGCTCATAGAAGCAACAGCTCGGGTGACCCCGGTACTTCTGAGGTGCGGGACGACAATGGTAAACCTCGCTGCAAAAAAACAAACGTCGGAACAACAACAACAACGACGCAGACGATACGGTAGTCAATGTCAGATTCAGCGGTCCTAAGTCCGGTCAGCGGAAGAAACCTTTCAAAGGCAACAAAGACGGGCCATCCAACTTAGATAAAATCCTTGAGAGGCCATGTCAGATTCACGGCACACCCGATAAGCCTGCGAACCACACCAACAGGAATTGTTGGGTTTTCAAACAGGACGGTAAGATAAATACCGAACACAAGGGAAAAGGGCCTCCAAACAAAGACGATGACGAGCCTTGTCAGCCGAACAACGGGGGACAGAAGCAGTTTCCCCCTGAGGTGAAGACAGTGAACATGATATATGTCACTCATATCCCCAAAAGGGAGCGCAAACGCGCGCTATGGGACGTCTATGTCGTAGAGCCTGTCGCCCCCAAGTTTAGCCCATGGTCAGCCTGTCCGATCACCTTTGATCGCAGGGACCACCCAACTAGTATCCGTCACGGGGGTTTGGCCGCCCTGGTTCTTGATCCAATCATTAACGGATACCACCTCACTAGAATCCTATGGACAGAGGAAGCATTCTCAACTTGATCTATTAAGATACTATCCATAAGATGGGGATCGATGCATCACGAATCAAGCCTAGTAACACTACCTTTAAAGGTGTGATACCATGAGTGGAGGCCCGTTGTTTGGGCCCAATTACAATGGAGGTAGTATTCGGCTCCCCAGATAACTTTCACAATGAAGAGTTAATCTTCGACATCGTCCCCTTCTATAGTGGCTACCATGCACTGCTCGGATGAACTGCTTTCGCCCGCTTCAATGCAATCCCGCACTACACTTACTTGAAGCTTAAAATGCCTGGACCTCATGGCGTTCTTACTGTCAATGGTAATATGGAGCGCTCACTCCATGCTGAAGAGCACACAGCGGCGCTGGCAGCCAAAGTATATGGCGGCCTTATAAAGCCGAACAATTCACCGGACAATAAAGCCAATGACGTATCCAAACGAGTCTGGTCCGCACATAATAGCAATAAATCAATGGATCTGGACACTGATTAGCAGTCGGCCTCCGCCGATCGCCCCACCAGGTAACGGCTTATGTACCACGCGTACACAATTCACGCACTAAAAATACCTTGGGCGGCGCCGGGGGCACACTGCACAAGAGGTCCATTGCATGGCTGGACCATAGTTGGACCGCATATATCTTTTTTCCTTTTAATGCAAGTTCATCAAGATCCCTACTTGTAAAATGGTCGTCGCATGGGATCCTTTTAAGGTTGGCACGTCCCAACCATCAAATACTCCTCTCAAAGGACTTACTACTAAGGTGATAAGGCACAGACGTGCGGCAGGGCATCGTTGGAGTTTATTTTCCAAACTATTATTTTTAGGCCCTATGTTAGACTTTCCCTTATGTAAAATCTTTTCATTTTGGGCATGTAATATGACGACATTGCCTGTCATTGACATATCAATAAACATATAATGGGCATAGATGATTACCACCTTCTGGGTTGGTTTCAATTTTTTCCTTATCATCTGCGCCCCCCCCCCTTACGTTCGACTGACATACGTGGTTTGACACGGTCTTCATAACATGGGCTGTATTCGGCCCTGCAAATTTCTTAACTCTGAACACCTATAGGGAACTCTTCGGCATCCCGGATATGGCATTATATGCATCGGCTCTGAATCATGTCTTTGGTCTATAGTTGGGTTGCCCGGCTCCTGTGTTTGCCACCTTACGTTCCGCAAGTTCGGCTAAGGTAGTAAAGGGATAACTACTGCGATTGTATTTCTGGTTCGTTCGGTTAAGTACCTTAGTAGAGAAAGTCGAAAACTGACTGTCATGATAGGCGAGAGGAGGTCAGCAATCCGGTGACTTAGTGTCATCCTACGAATCGTTCGCGATTTATGTCGTGTTATACGAGGGGTTGGGTCTTCGACCAACCGCATTGCAAAGGCGCCGCACTCCGGATTGCCGTTCATGCAATAGGGGGCTAGTACTTAGCGCCACCAATGGACTCTTATGGGCAAGTGAAAGTACTAAAGCCGCATAGTCAGATTGCCTAGTTCACCCTGCAAGACGCCTCCTACATCGGACCAAGAAGTTGGATTAAGTGTTGTCATGCATTCCCGAACACCCCTGTAATTTTTATGTGGGGGCTGAAGCCGACGACTGGTAAACTTTCAGACATATAAACGGCCAAATAGGATGATAAACTAATTATAAAAAGCATAACCATTTTTACATCATGAGTTCATTACATGACTCTTACAAACCGGACACAACTAATCAAACATGATGTCCTTGGAGAACTGGCCCTCTACAATACGGGCTCCCTCGAGGACCTCGTTGAAGTACCTCTCCGGCCATCGGTGCTCCTTGCCCTCAGGTGGCCCTGCGGTGGCAATCTCGACGGCCTTCATCTTCGCACACTGCACCTTAACACGGGCAAAGGCCATCCGAGCACCTTCTATGCAGGACGACCACTTGAGGGCATCGATCCGAGGAAGCGCCTCCACCAGCCTCTTCACGAGCCTGAAGTGGCTGCTAGGTACAGCCTCGGCCAACCACAAATGGACAATAACATCCTTCATGGCCAGTCCGGCCACCCTGTGCAGCTCGGACAGCTGCTTCAGCTGGTCACTCAGGGGAACTGGAAGTTCTGGCGCAAGGTACTGCGACCAGGACAACTTCTCCGTTGAGCTCCCCTCTTCAGCTCGGAAGAATGCGGTGGCATCCACAATACTCCTCGCAGACCCACAAAGGCGCCTGGAGAGGTCCAAACTCGGGTCAGTAAAATATATCTCTTGCTAGTGAATCTACTCTGCATGATAAAGGCCTTACCAGCCGCAATCTTCTTCGCCTCTTGGATCTCCTGGCGAGCGCCCCGGGCATCAACCCACGCTTCCTTCATGCCCTCCAGGGCTTTGGTGAGCTCGGAGGCCTGCTCCAAACTCTTTTGCTCCAAGGACTCGCACCTAGCGATGGCATCCTTGAGCTCCTGTTCAACCTCCCCTACCCGCGCCTCATGTCGTTGGCGGGTGGTTTGCTCCTCCTTTAAATCCTTGGCCGCTTTGTCCGCAGCCGCCTTGCTCACCTTCGCCTCCTTCTTGGCTTCGGCGAGGGAGGTCTTGAGGGACTTGACCTCAGCAGCGCCAACTATGAGTATTTATAACATTATTAGTCAGTTTAAACGACTAACACATATATAATTTTCGGATATACCATCAGAGATATATGATCAAACTCCTCAATGCACGCATACCTTGTGTCTCCTCAAACCGCTAGTTGATGCAGACAACTTCTTCATCGGCCAGCCGCAACTTCCGAGTGAGTTCATAAACTTCGACGGCCTGGGCGCTCGCCGCTAGCAAGGAAGCCTGTTATACAATAGAGTAATACATCACCTCTTCCGAACACTATGTGATCCTCTGTCTGGCTTCTCCAAAACTGGACAAAGTCTCAGGGGCTACTATCTATACATAGGCATATTCCTCTATTAAAATCGGTTAGAAAATTACACCAAAGCTAAGCACTTCTCCCAAGAAAGATCAATCTAGTAGGACAAACTAAACCCATAATTCGAAGAGAATTGCAAAGATATCAAATCATGCATATAAGAATTCAGAAAAGAACCAAATAATATTCATAGATAATCTGATCATAAATCCACAATTCATCAGATCTTGGCAAACACACCACAAAATAATATTACATCAAATAGATCTCCAAGAACATCAAGGAGAACATGGTATTGAGAATCAAAGAGAGAGAAGAAGCCATCTAGCTACTAACTATGGACCCGTAGGTCTGTGGTAAACTACTCAAGCTTCATCGGAGAGGTAATGGTGTTGATGTAGAAGTCCTCCGTGATCGAATCCCCCTCCGACAGGACGCCAGAAAAGGTCCCTAGATGGGATCTCACGGGTACAGAAGGTTGCGGCGGTGGAAAAGTGGTTTCGTGGCTCCCCTGGATGTTTTCAAGGTATAAGAGTATATATAGGCGAAGGAGCTAGGTCAGGAGACCCACGACTCATGGCCGCCTTGTTGCGTCTCCGACTTCATCTCCAAGTCTTCTGGTTTCCTTCTGGTCCAAGAAAGATCATCGCGAAAGTTTCATTCCGTTTGGGCTCCGTTTGGTATTCCTTTTCTGTGAAACTCTAAAATAGGCAAAAAAAACATAAACTGGCACTGGGCCCTCGGTTAATAGGTTAGTCCCAAAAATAATATAAAATAGCATATAAATGCCTATTAAACATCCAAAACAGATAATATAATAGCATGGAACAATAAAAAATTATATATATGTTGGAGACATATCACATGCGTTCATATGTAGGATTCCCCTCCCGCCAACATGAAGTGTGTGTGTGGGTGGGTGTGGGGGGGGGGCTAACAATAATAACATGCGCTTTGTGCGACAGGTGCCACATCAAAATTGTGCATTGGGTATTTGAACATCAAACCACCCTTTTAATACATATATTTGGTCCACATGCAAGTGTGTTCGTGTTCTGATCCTTTCCCGCGTTTTTTGGCCAAATTTATAAACAGTAGACGAGTCGGACGCAGCAACCATCTGTGATCGGGTACGAAATAAACACGGATGCCTAGGACTACCTCTATGTCGCGCCCCTGCCCCTGTCACCACATGATCACATTAGATTGGGCTCCACGAGGCTTTCCTCCCCCTCTCGAAAATATCTACTCCCTCGCAATCTTGAAAATATCTACCCGCGTAGATGGTTTTTCTGTTTGATAGTACAGGATTAGTATGTTTGGACCGTGTGTGATGTCTGTTAATCCCGCTCTGCTTCAATTAGTAGATTCAAATTCTTAGTGGCCCCGGCATTTTACTCCCGCCTGCATCCCTCGCAATCTCAAATATATCTGCTCGGCTAGAGTATTTTTATGTTTGATAGCACATGATTATTATGTTTTAACCGTGTGTGATGTTCATTACTCCCACCCCCCTTTCCTTCAATCCCTCGATTTAAATTTTCGGTAGCCCCGCCATTTTACTCCCGCCTAGTAAAATTTTCAGTACCTGCGGCATTTCCTCAAACACCATTTTGGACCTCCTCCACACACACACACACACCAAATCCCGCTCACCCCAAATCCCGCACTCACGCACATACACACCACCCCTCCCTTGCTCCAAACCTAGCTAGGTCGTCACCGCCGCCGCGTGGTCACCTCCATCATCAACCTCTGTCGGTCTGCCCGTGAAGTTTACCCACCGATATATATACCCTTGCCGCCCTGAGTTTCTTAGATGACGCTTGCGAAATGCCCCCTTTCCCAGATATCCCAATCCCCACCCCCTCCCCCATTCCAGAGCGTCGCAGCCTAAGCCCAGCTATGCTTCCTGGGGAGCTCGAGGAGCAAATGGCCAAAAAGAGCTTTACCGTGGCCTCTTCGCCCGACGTCGGCGAGGTGGCTGCCGAGGAAGTTGACAACGATGACTGTACCTGGATTGAGCCTTTCAATCAGCGGGCTAGAGTATTCTGGCATGCCGTGGACGCCGGCTATGACATCGAGGTCGTCGACACCGATGGCTTGATGCGGGTTATGTCACAGGTTAAGTTGTCCACCCCCAACCCTTCGGGTTCGACAACCGTCAATCTCATCGATGGCCCTGTCGTTGATCTCCTGCGGCTCGTTATGAATAATTTGCCATCCTTCATCGCCATGGAGCCCCTTTTGTCATTTCTGAAGGACATGTTCTGCGACGCTAGCTTGGGATCCTCAGCTGGCAAGTCAGACCTCATTGACGGCGACCATGAGGAGGAGTCAATCTGTGACAAGTGAGGAAACCCATGATTTATTTTCTCGAACCCCTTTTGTGGTGAGAACATGTCCAGTATTTATTGCTATATTTGGTTGTTTGCATTACACCTTATTTATTTCTACAGTTTATGGTTGTTCGGTTGTTTGTAGTTAGCATATGTCCAGTTTCAATTGCCATATTTGGTTGTTCGTAGTATGCCTTGTTTATTTCAGCTATCAACAGTGTGATGCTCTATATGTGCTAGTATGAATTGTGCAGTTCAATTTCGTCAATACCAAATTTAACAATAGCTCTATGAATGACTATATTTGGTTGTTGTTAAGCATGTTGAACTCCCTCTAAATCTTTTTAGTTCGCATATAAGATTTGTCTAAAGTCAAGCCTTGTAAAGTTTGACCAACTTTATAGAAAAAAATACCAAAATCCACAATATGAAATCAATATTATTAAATGTGTCATGACTTAAATTTTCATATTGTATAACTTTAGCATGGTAGATGTTGATATTTTTCATATAAATAAGGTCAAACTTTATGAAGTTTGACTTCAGACAATTCTTATATGCAAAGTAAAAAGGACTGGAGGGAGTATTTACCATGCCTTTCCATTTGATTTGACAATGGAACTTTTTGGATATTCTAACTTAGTTAGAGGTTAGAGTTAGTTTCTAGCTCATGAAAGTTAAAAGGGAGAGAGGGAGATTGGTGGAATAGTTGATTGTATTGCTTGAGCCTCGTGGGCATATATATAGGAGTACATTGTCATCTTGGAGTACAAGTCAAGGTAGAATAAACCCTACGCTATCCTACGTTTCCTAAATAAAAATGATATTCAACAATGACTAACCCTGAACTAACTCTAGACAAAGAGGTGTTTGGATGACAATGTTAGATTGACAATAAATGCACTAGGAGACCTAGCCCCAATCAGCACCTCTTGGGTGGGATAGCTGTCTTGGGTGTGTTAGACACAACTAGCTCAAACTAGCCCTCATGTTTGGATACTTTAGGGCTATTTGAGCCCAAACTAGCTCAAACTAACTCTAACCCATGGATCCAAACAGGGCCACTAACTAGTGTACTTAGACCTGCACAATGCAAGTTTGAATGACTATGCTCGCTTGTTTTTAAACATTAGGCATGTTGCAATTAATAACACACCTTTCCACTTCTTGTTTTAAAATATTAGATTTTTAACAATTTGGTCTTGCACATGTAGGTCCTGCTGTCAGAGGTTTTGGCCCACTGTTTGACCCTTTTTGCATATGTGGAAATGAGTTGTCCATGAATATTAGTCAAGTCAAGAAACTCAGAAAGATTGTTACGATAAAGAAAATAGCGACCAAAACCAACAAGATCTTTGTCTGCACAATGAAGAAGACATCAGTTCACTTCAGGATGGTACTAACTATTATACCTTGTCTTTTAATTCCTTTGCGCCATTTCAAATCTAGAGAAGATATTTATGCATATCCTTGTTTTCAGGCCTTTCCAAAGCAGTTCACTGATGATTACCTCTCAAACCACCTATACGGTCAGCATGCGAGGAAGGTATTCATACAACACCCACGGTTCAATATTGAAGTGTTCCCGAAGAGGACGAAGAATGGACAGGCACCTGCCTAAAGTTGCAAAGACCTTCAACATCAATGAAGGCTCAATATTCGCATTTCGCTTCAGCAGTTTTCCAGATGAGATCCATCTGTCTATGTACCGTCTATGATGCTAATTTCGAAAGGTTATAGATGCTACATGTGAAACTTGGTGCTGGTGTAGTTGTGTAATGGGGTAGTTGAGTGCCTAAGCTATATGATGTTGTACTCTAATGTATTTCAATTATGAAATCATGCTTCCTTAATATGAAAATGAAATATATTGTGTGCTTAATTTGAAATGTCAATTAGATTAACAAAGGGATTACTAATAATAGGGCAATTAGTCTGCTAATTGACGATTAGCCTCTAATTGGGTTTCTATTGCAAACGGTTATTGAGAGAACACCATGGGCGATGACCTCAGGCAACGCACACAGTTTCTAGGAATAAACCGTGTTGGATCAATGAACAATCACACACAACATTGATACGTCTCCAACGTATCTATAATTTTTTATTGTTCCATGCTACTATATTACCCCTTTTGGATGTTTATGGGCTTTATTTTATACATTTATATCATTTTTGGGACTAACCTACTAACCGGAGGCCCAGCCCGTATTGCTGTTTTTTTGCCTATTTCGGTATGTCAAAGAAAAGGAATATCAAATGAAGTCCAAACGGAATGAAATCTTCGGGAGCGTGATTTTTGGAACGAACGTGATCCAGAGAACTTGGAGTGCAAGTCAAGCAACAAACGAGGCGGCCAGGAGATAGGAGGGCGCGCCCACCCCTCCTGGGCGCGCCCCTTGTCTCCTAGGCCCCTCGAGCGGCCACTGACGTACTTCTTCCACCTATATATACCTACGTACCCCGAAAACATCTAGGGAGCCACCGAAGAAATATTTCCGCCACTGTAACCTTCTGTATCCGTGAGATCCCATCTTGGAGCCTTCGTCGGTGCTCCGCCGAAGGGGGAATCGACCACAAAGGGCTTCTACATCAACACCATAGCCCCTCTGATGAGTTGTGAGTAGTTTACCACAGACCTTCGGGTCCATAGTTATTAGCTAGATGGCTTCTTCTCTTTTTTTGGATCTCAATACAATGTTCTCCCCCTCTCTTGTGGAGATATATTCGATGTAAACACTTTTTGCGGTGTGTTTGTCGAGATCCGATGAATTGTGGGTTTATGATCAAGTTTATCTATGAGAAATATTTGAATCTTTTCTGAATTCTTTTATGTATGATTGAGTTATTTTTGCAAGTCTCTTCGAATTATCAGTTTGGTTTGCCTACTAGATTGATCTTTCTTGCCATGGGAGAAGTGCTTAGCTTTGGGTTCGATCTTGCGGTGTCCTTACCCAGTGACAAAAAGGGTTGCAAGGCACGTATTGTATTATTGCCATCGAGGATAAAAAGATGGGGTTTATATCATATTGCTTGAGTTTATCCCTCTACATCATGTCATCTTTCTTAATGCGTTACTCTGTTCTTATGAACTTAATACTCTACATGCATGCTGGATAGCGGTAGATGTGTGGAGTAATAGTAGTAGATGCAGGCAGGAGTCGGTCTACTTGTCACGGACATGATGCCTATATACATGATCATGCCTAGATAATCTCATAATTATTCGCTTTTCTATCAATTGCTCGACAGTAATTTGTTCACCCACCGTAATACTTATGCTATCTTGAGAGAAGCCACTAGTGAAATCTATGCCCCCCGGGTCTATCTTTTATCATATTAGCTTTCAATCTACTTTTATTTGCATCTTTACTTTTTGCATCTATATTATAAAATACCAAAAATATATTTATCTTACCATACTATCTCTATCAGATCTCACTTTCGCAAGTGACCGTGAAGGGATTGACAACCCCTTTATTGCGTTGGTTGCGAGTTCTTTGTTTGTTTGTGTAGGTGCGTGGGACTTTTGAGGAGCCTCCTACTGGATTGATACCTTGGTTCTCAAAAACTGAGGGAAATACTTACGCTACTATTGCTGCATCACCCTTTCCTCTTCAAGGAAAACCAACGCAAGCTCAAGACATAGCAGACATCCTCTTGAAAACTGTTTGTGTTAGGCCACCTTGCGCAAACCTTTACCACATAAAAAGTGTGTGTGATGGACAACCTTTGCCACATAGTTTCTTCTACGCACTTTGTGTGATGCATTAAATAACACAAATGATAAAATTGTAAAAATCGTCTGCAATGGCAACACTATCACAAACAATTTCCTTGGAGTGACTATGTGGGATGTATATACGAACAGAAACACACTTCTCGGGTTAACTGTGTGGGATGTCCATACTAACAGAAACGTATTCCTTGGATTGACTATCTGGAATGTACACGAACGGAAATGTTTAGCCGGGACTGACTGTGTGGGATGTACTTACGACCGGAAACGATTTGGCCTATATAATTGTATTTTTTAGCACAACTATATGTATAACCATATTTGATCACTCGCCCATCGCACACAACCTCATTTCGCCGAGCGTGTGTGCCAGGAGGGCCTATCCCCGGCGGTTTCTGGGTCGTGTGGGAAGGACCTCCCTATCGCAGTCACTCACTTGGCGACGGTTCAGAACACCGTCGCCGAAAGGGGTTTAAAATCGTTTGTATAGCACCTCGATGTACTAGTGCAAGGGCGCGCCTAGTGAGCTTGTGGCCCATCCGTGGCTCTTATGGCTTCCTATGGAAGCTTCGTAGGTGTCTTCTGGTCCAATAAAAATTGTCAAAAAGTTTCGTTTCATTTGGTATTGATTTTCTATAAAAGAAAAAAACAAGGAAAAAACAGCAACTGGCACTTGACACTAACTTAACAGGTTAGTCCAAATAAATGATATACAATAGCATAATAATGAATATAAAACATCCAAGATCGATAATATAATAGCATGGAATAATAAAAAATATAGATACGTTGGAGACATATCAATGAGATATTGATGAACCAGCATCAAGTGAGGAAACTGATAAAGATTGTTAGTAGAATGGGTCAAAAGATGACAATTAAAATATTTCTTTACACTTTATCCAAGACAACAATGAACTGCATCATGGAAAGTAAGAACTCTGCAGCCTTCTTTATACTGGCCATAATGAGTTGTGTTAGATGACAATGTCTGAATCTTTTTCCTTTGAAGTGGTTCTCAAAGCAGTGTATTCAAGATTACCTCTCAAACTACATGACTGGTGGGCATGCAAAGGTTAAAGTATTTCTACCAGAACACAATGACTATCTAGATGTCCTCATGAGTAATCAAGACAGTGAAGGATGGGTGGTCATCCATCACAAGGGGTTCGAGTCGTGTGTGCCTTCTCCATGGAGGAGAGCACAATACAGGCATTCCACTTCACCTTGTTCAGCAACTAGAATCACCTTTTCATCTTTCTTTACCGTGTTTAATAGTACAAGTATACAACCCTGGTTCATCATTCTTTATTTGGTGCTTATGTAATTCTTGAACATATGTATCTGTGAATTGAATAATGCATTAGTTGCTTAACCTGATGGATATGAATAAAGATATAGCCAACTTTCAAATTCAAATTTGGTACAATTTTAAATATCAACAATTTAATTAGGGTCAAAATATGCTCTACGGGTTGTTATGGCATACGTGGTCTATAAAGCACAAACGTGTATGATATACATCATAATCTGACACGGTTTGTAGAGAGGAAACGTGTGCGACATGCACACAATTGCCGTTTGCGAAGCGTGTCTGGTGTCAAACAATATCACAAACGTTGCGAGCAAACTAAATGTTTGTGATAGTCGCCTATTGTACATGGTTTACAATCATGAACTGTTTTGGATGTCATAGGCATCGTAAATGTTGCACCACATAATAGTGTGTGCGATAGTTATCCTGTACGACACTGGTACAATGGTCTGACATTTCATAATCCTATCTGACACTCGTAGGATGATTAGGTAATCTTCTTAATTATAGATTACATATGGTTCGGGAGAAGTGAATGTGTGTGATAGTCTCCTTATTGCACATGCTTGGCAATCATGAACTGTTTGTGATGTAGTGCACATCGTAAACGTTTCACCACGTAATAGTGTGTGCAATGGTAATGCCAGCACACATGAGTAGCAAGGATGGAGCATTTGTAATATTCGATATATCACAAATAGTTGTGTGAAGAATCGTGTTTGGGATAGATGCGAGCATCGCACATGCTTTGTTCTGGAAAACGTACACATTCCTACTCCATATCCCCAACGGTTTCTGGGTCGTGTGGGAAGGACCCCTCCCCCTATCGCCCACACTAGCAAGGCGATGGTTTCAAATGCCATCGCAGATAGGGGTTAAAAACCATTTGTATAGCAGCTCCCTGTACCAGTGATGGTTGAAACAAGAAAGTAAAGAAGCAAAACTCAAACTAATCTTTATTATATAACCTCGCACACGATTCCATATCTAGATAGATCACAAAACAAGCGCTCGGAACAAAATCATACTAAACTTTTATTCTTCTAAATCACAAAATAACTAAGGATCGAACTAAGATAGATAATGATGATAAAAAGTGATGGTGATATGATATCGGGGCACCTCCCGCAAGCTTGGAACAAGCCAAAGGTGGCACCCATACCCCTGTACTCAAGTTTATTCCTTCGGTGATGGTGGTGATGAAGTAGTGGGCCGATCCTCTAGCTTCCAGGCATAGGCTCCCCATTAAAGAACGAGGAATGAGTCGCCAGAATCTTGAAATTTACAGCTAGGCTCATCCTTTTAAATCTAGATTCATACTCATGGTTTTGATTTTGTAGATCATAGATTTGCGCTTGGAGATGATAAATTCGGCCGTGAAGCTTGAAGATGGACTACCCAATATCCTCGATGTCCCACTTATGCTCATAGATGAATTCCGTGATCATGGAGTGGTTGGTTACACTTGAAGATGTCCTGCTCCACTGCCTCAAGCATGGTCATCTTGCTTCCTCCTTATTGGGCCCTTGAACATCCTAGATGTGAGCACCCCCTCATGCTTCTTCATGCTTTGAGGGTGTTTCATTACCTCCAGAAGGTAGGGGTCGATGACCTTCTTATAGAAATTGTCCTTGGACGAACTTGGAGGCAACATGACGATCTAGATCTGTTGGAAAACAGCCTGAAACAAGAATAGAGGAGAAGCTTGCGATACGGTGGTCAAAAGATACGAGAGTATATATAATGAATTTTTGTCTTGCAAAACAAGTATTCAGGAAGAAAAAGGAGTCAGGAAGGCACACGAGGGGCCCACAAGGAAGCATGGCGCGCCCTGGGGGGGTATGGTGCGCCTTGTTACCTTGTAACCTCCTTGTGGGTCCTCTCGATTGTTTCTTATTTTCTTATTTTCTTTCTAATATTCCAAAACAGATAGAAATATGTTTTATGGAAATTTTGGGGTCAGTTTACTTACCGTATCATGTACCTACTCTTTTTCAGGGATCTGGAGCATTCCGAAAGATCTCTTTTATGTGTTCCTCCAGTGTTATTGTTTCAATAATATTAGTTTTAGTATTAATGGGCATACCTGAGATATAATTTTTAGTTCTTTGCCCATGAACCACTCTCAGATTAGTGCCCTCGGCATTGTTGATCTTGATAGCTTCGGAGCGATAGACTTCTTCGATGATATATGGTCCCTCCAATTTATAGAGAAGTTTTCCTGCAAAGAATCTGAAACGAGAGTTGTACAATAGAACTTGAACACCTACTTTAAATTCCTGTTTTTGGATTCTTTTGTCAGGCCATCTTTTAACCTTTTCTTCAAACAAATTGGAATTTTCATAAGCCTGTGTTCTCCATTCATCTAGAGAACTAATATCAAATAACCTTTTTCACCGACAAGTTTGAATCATAGTTAAGTTCTTTAATTGCCCAATGAGCTTTATGTTCTATAAATTCCACTCCTTTTCATAGACCATTTTATATGGAGACATACCCATAGGACTTTTTATAAGCTATCATGTATGCCCACAATGCATCATCAAGTTCCTTAGACCAATTCTTTCTAGACCTATTAATGATCGTTTGCAAAATTAATTTTATTTCTCTATTTCTCAATTCAACTTGACCACTAGACTGAGGATGATATGGTGATGCAATTCTATGGTTGACATCATACTTAGCTAGGAGTTTACCAAATGCACCATGAATAAAATGTGAACCACCATCAATCATTAAATATCTAGGGACCCCAAACCTCGAAAAGATAACTTCTTTAAGCATTTTAATAGATGTGTTGTGATCAGCACTACTAGTAGGAATAGGTTCTACCCACTTAGTAACATAATCGACAGAAACTAAAATATGAGTGTACCCATTAGAGGAAGTAAAAGGTCCCATATAATCCAAGCCCCATACATAAAATGGTTCAATAACAAGTGAATAATTCATAGGAATTTCCTAACGTCTACCAATATTACCAATTCTTTGACACTCATCACAAGAAAGGACAAACTTACGCGCATCTTTGAAGAGAGTAGGCCAATAAAAAACAGATTGTAATACCTTATGTCCACTTATATCTCCTGCATTGTGTCCTCCGCATGCCTCGGAATGACACTTCCGTAGGATTTGTTCCTATTCATGCTCAGGTACACAATGTCTAAGAACACCATCTACCCATTCATTATGTAAATGTGGGTCACCCCAAAAGTAATATCTTAAATCAAAGAAGAACATTTTCTTTTGTTGGCATGTATAACTAGGTGGTATATGTTTAACAACAATCAAATTCTCACAATCTTCATACCAAGGATTATTACCGGAAGTAGAAGCATTTATAACAGCTAATTGCTCATCTAGAGAACTATCATCAATAGGCGATGGTCATCAAGAACATTTTCCATTCTAGACAAGTTATCTGCTATAGTATTCTTATCTCCCTTTCTATCAATAATATGCAAATCAAACTCTTGAAATAAAAGAATCCACCTAATTAGTCTAGGTTTAGCATCTTTCTTTTCTATAAGATACTTAATAGCAGCATGATTGGTGTGAATAGTAACTTTGTAATCAATAATATAAGGTCTGAATTTATCACATGCAAACACAACTGCTATTTTTTTCTCAATTGTAGCATAATTCTTTTGAGCACTATCTATAGTCTTACTAGCATAATGAATAACATTCAATTTCTTATCAACTATTTAACCTAAAACAACACCAATTTCATAATCACTAGCATCACACATTATTTCAAATGGTAGGTTCCAGTCAGGTGGTTGAACAATAGGTGCAGAAATTAAGGCTTTCTTAAGTATTTCAAAGGCTTCTACACAATCATCATAAAAAACAAATGGAACATCTTTTTGCAAAAGATTACTAAGAGGCCTAGAAATTTTAGAAAATCTTTAACAAACCTCCTATAGAAAATGACATGACCAAGGAAACTTCTTATAGCTTTAATATCTTTATTACATGGCATTTTATCAACTGCATCAACTTTAGCTTTATCTACCTTAATACCTCTTTCAGAAATTTCATCCCCAAGGACTATACCTTTGTTCATCATAAAGTGGCACTTCTCCCAGTTCAAGACAAGATTAGTCTCCTCACATCTCTACAAAAGTTGATTAAGGTTGCTTAAGCAATCATCAAAAGAGGTTCCGTAAATGGAAAATCTTCCATGAATACCTCAACAATCTTTTCACAAAAATCAGAGAATATAGCAGTCATACATCTTTGAAAAGTAGCAGGTGCATTGCATAAACCAAAAGGCATACGTCTATAAGCAAAGTTCCATAAGGACAAGTAAAGGTGGTTTTCTCTTGATCTTCCTGTGATAAGGTATTTGAGAAAAATCAGAATATCCATCTAGGAAGCAAAAGTGTGTATGCTTAGACAATATTTCTAACATTTGATCAATGAAAGGCAAAGGATAATGGTATTTTCTAGTAGCTTTATTTAATTTTCCTGAAATCAATTACCATCCTATAACGAGTTACAATTCTTTGTGGGATAAGTTCATTTTTATAGCAACAACAGTAATGCCTCCTTTCTTAGGGACACAATGAATAGGACTTACCCATCTACTATCAACTATATGATAAATTATATCTTCTTCCAGAAGCTTTAATATTTCAGTTCTTACAACATCCTTCATTTTAGAGTGCAGACGACATTGATGATCAACAACTAGTTTAGCATCAGGCTCCATATTAATCTTGTGTTGACATAAAGTGGGACCAATGCCCTGAAGATCATCAAGAGTATATACATTGCAGCATGGTGCTTCCTTGAAGTTTTAAGTAGTGTCTTTTCATCAAGATAATAAGCATATTTCAGTGTATCCGGCAATTACATTGACTAGATGACCCGTTGCGCCAAATGGCACAGAGACCCATTTTAAACCATGTTTGCGTTGAAAATATTTGCATTTTTTCAGTATCATTATATTTGAGCAAGACAAAAATAAAGCATTAGTTCAAACTCTTATTTGGATTAAGGTGATAGCTGTGAATAGCCATTGACTACCTGGAAAAGGTAGAAGAATAGGACCTATTCTGGGCCATATAATGTATTACAGATGTATGATCATTACCCTTCAACCGGGTTAAGTACATTTGATAAGAACTTATAACCCTATATATAAAGAAAATTAAATGCAAATATTTTCTTAAGGTAATAATGCAATAAATTAGATCATCGGTAAGGCAAGATAGTGAGCCTGCAATTAGAAGTCCGAGTAGCTATAAACTTGCATTAAAAAATGAACCGAGAGATGATATATTGTTTGAAAGGGTGACAACAGCGAACGCAATTGTTGAAGTCTCACTGCTTAGTCTAATTTACATAATGTGCATGCAAAGGGATGCCTATAGAACAAAAAATGGGTCGTCGGCCTTATGCTTTTTCGAGTTGGAAAGTGTCATCATGGAAAAACTTCTAAAGCAGAACAATATAGAATAAATTGTTCACAATTTGGATATACTCACGACCTTTTAATAAATAAAATTTAGGAAAATGTAAAGATACATTGTATGATGGGAAACAAAACTAAAGCCAGTCAACGCACATTTTATTTCATATTATTTTCTCAACACGGGATCATTAACCATTACTCCAACTGTTTCTCTGAGTGTAAAACCTGTGAGATTACAATTAAAAAATTTGTTGGGGAAACACAATTACATGAAAGGGTGCAGAGGCACACCCAAAGCTATCACTACCATTGAATGTTATACCAAGAGGAGAGCACGAAGGATTGTCAGCCGGGCGAAGCAAGAGCTATAAGACCGGCATTCTTCTGCTGGATCACAACTTCTACCATATGCTGGTAAGGACATGCTAATACATAAAGGACCATGTAATGCAATGAATCGGATTAGAATCACAAATTCAAATTGCTATAAAAACTGGTGCCGAGTGTCAGATAGCAGATGCGGCATACCTATACACAAGCATTGCCTCCATGCATAACACATGATAGCTACATCTTTGCTTTCTTCCCAAACCTAGGTAATTCCCATAGAAGCTTATCACAAAATATTTGGCTTATCTGAAGCTTAACACATTAATGTTATTTCTAGCATGGTTCAGCTAGCCTTCTTTGTGTAACACACTCTACCTAACCAAGCATTTAAGCAAGGGACTTATAATAGAGCAACATCACAATAGTTCTAGTTATTAGGGCAAGGTTCAAGTGTAGCTTAAAATCTGAACAATTAACTGCACTTATCTTTCTCTTGCTGAAAATCACAATACTGCACCTGTGCCTACCTATTTTGTGATAAGTGGCCATGTGCATGCCTAAACCTGAGATTATGATAGTTTTTTCGCCTCTGCCTACACACCTAAATCGAACCTGTAAGCTAGCTTGGCATTTATTTATAAAGCAACACCACATAAGTCTAATCTTCCAAGAGCAAGAGCCTAAAATATTTTCATAGATGCTCAATTAAGATCATGTAGTCACAAATAAATGATATGGTACTAAATCTATACAATTTGTTATTCAATCATTTCCCTTCCATAATAACTAATCCCCTAGTTTAGTCTTTCATTGAAATTTGAATACAATGTGTGGCATGTATGTTTATACACCCAGGCTAATATCTGAAAAGAGCAAAAGCAGTAACGTTAATAAATTCTTCTTTGGCAAAGTATTACATGGAATAAGAGGTTCAACTATGTGTGCATCAAATGTCGTAAAGCACAAATATGCACTGAAAGAAACATCAGATGCTTCAACCTATACATAATATCTACCATTAAATAGGAGAGGACCATAACAAAACACAGTAAAGGCCAGTCACCTACTTCTTCTCCCACCTTGCATCAATATATAGTTATATATATATAGAGAGAGAGAGAGAGATGAAAGGATTCCTGGATAGGGTTGCATAAATGGTGACACTACTCCATCCCATTTAATATTTTTGAGCATCTATAGGAAGTGCTAGCACAACATGTAACTGGTGCCAGCAAAAGAAATACAGAAACATGCATGCCATGTACACATTGACGATCTCAGTTGTCGGCCTTTGGCAGACTCTGCTACTTCCAGACCTGAAAATTAGTAACATTTTCATGGTATATCAGATAAAAATCTGGTAGTAAATATAATCTTAGTTTAGAAAACCTAGAGAAAGATAGCATGACTATCGGAAGGGGAAAGCTAGAGCTATAAAATCTTCATGCTTCTCCTGGACCACAACTTCACCAGATGTCAGCAAAGAGAGTCTGGTATGCAAAAGATCATGTAATAAAATGAATCCGATTAGAATCACAATTTCTATTTGTTTTTGTAAATTCTAATTGCCTAAATGCTAGCATCCCTATTTGCTCGAAAAAAAGGAAAGGAAATATTTAAAACAGCACAGATGAAGCACTTTCAAGGACAATACCACTTTTTCATGACAGTATCTAAACAGTAGCACAACACCAATAGAGATGACAAAGCTCAATCATATGGATGAATTAGTGAGCGAGTACCAACCTTTTTCAGGAGGCTTATTGTGTAGAGCATACAGATTAAGCACTTCTCCGGAACCATCTGTTGCTATCTACTGTGGTGGCCATGCTTACTATATACTCCTCGATTAGTTTAATATTTCCAACATCTTTTTGTGCAGTTCCACTAAAATATATGGTATCTTCAAAGAAGATCCCTGTTTGCACAAGTAGAGATAATTACGTATTACATTAAGAGTGTCATCAAATCAGTGGCAAAACAATTGCTCGTTCCAGCCATAGCAATAAATTAAGATGCAAAACTATATCATTACTTGTGTCATCACAGTTCCAGTGCTTCATTACAGCACCGGGAGTTGATTTTTGTTTTTCCGCTTGTTCTTCCCCTTCATCACTTGGTTCAATAACAGACAAGCTTCGCCTTCAATGTAAGATTTGGCATGTCAATTAGGGAGCACAAGTATAGCACTAAACAATGACATTAATTTTCTGATGAAAGCGGCAAAATACAGGCCAACAGTTGTGAAATATCCTTATCTTACCTCAATGGGATATTACGGTGCACATACAGATTGGAAGTCTTGTCTCCATTTGTGCAGTTCACTAAAATCAACCAACATTATCATACAAGTAGCACAACATATGAAAGCACACTGCAGAATCATGTGAAAGAAGGCTAGTACTGACCTCTCATGATGCGGAATTCAAACAACTCACAAGAAGAAGATCTGAACCAAATTTGCCAACACGGATGGGAAGTAAGATCTCCTCTTGTGCAGTTCCACTAAGATCAAGAAATCAAGCAACATTGTCGGTGTGAAATTTTGGTTGAACTGCACAAAACACTCTTAAAACAAAAGTGTTTTGTGCAGTGCAACAAAAGGTCACAATGGCAACAAGGTGAAGTAGATAACCCTGTTTACATAGAGGTGCAAAGGAAACAATTAGTGGTCAATAACGGTGGATGACACAGAAGCCAACAAAAGAAGCATCTACCTTCTCTAAACGGGAAAGAAAGCGACAGTAGCATTTCTCAAACGGTGGCATTGATTAATATTAACATAGAGATTATATTAACAATAAAATTCATTGAACATGTAATTTGCATTTAACTGTGGCATTGCATCAATTTTCCAGCGGCATTATTATAAGGTGTTTATTTACAGGGACATTTTGGTGTAGAGACTAAAAAAACTCCGTGTCAGTCCCATCTAAACCGAACAGGAGGGACTTTTAGGGACTAAAAGTGGCATTTGGGACTAAAAAAAGAAGACCCCGGGGGAGTCTTTTTGGGACTTTTTCCAACATTTGGCCCTGCCACGCATCACACCTTGTCTCTATTAGTTCATTACTAGGGGCAACATGGTCTTTTAGCATGTCATTTAATAACCTCTAGTCCATGTTTAGTCCCTGGAACCAAGCAGGTAGGGACTAGGGAGTTTTTAACCAAACAGGGCCTTAGATTAACAATAGCTAATGAGTTGCACGCGACAGTGGACGCACCAGCACCATGTGCATCTGGTCATGCACAGTCTGTTGCAACAAAGAACAAACAACCAAGGAGCATATTTGTGTTGGTCCCAGTTTTTTTATATTTAGACACCTTTCCCTATGTGAGCGCAACAAATCTAGTCCTTCTCAAACTCTATAGCCTTGTCCCCCAAAACAAAAGATCAGTTCGTTACAGATGTGCGTACTGCGTTTGTCATTGTTTTCCCTTTTCGACCAACGTAGGTGTTGGATAGTCAGTCTGTACTAGTATTTTCGCCCCTTCCTTTCCTCTTTGAACCACGTCCTAGATTTATGCGATACAACTTTCCCCACTACTTTCCTCCATTCCTTTCCTCTTTGAACCACGTCCTAGATTCATGTTGTACAACTTTCCCCCTTCATTTCCTCTTTGAACCACGTCCTAGATTCATGCTATATACAACTTTTCCCACTACTTTCCCCCACTCCTTTCCTCTTTGAACTACGTCCTAGATACATGGTATACATGCAGCTAGATCAATGCATGTGGAGTAAGTAAATTGTACCTTAAGGTTCTTGGGGCGTGGTTCGGTGGGCGACGGGGCGGCGGCGAAGAAGAAGGGGTCGGAGGCCCTCCCGCGGCGCCGTTGGGTGAAAGTGAACAGTTGCACCGGTAGTGGATTCCCTCCCTCGCCGACGGCGACGGCGTTAAGCCTCCTTCCCTTCCCGGCGGACGGATCCTGTCGGCTCTTTGAGCAGCAGTGAGGGGAGAGAGAGGCCAACGAAGTCTTGTTTAGATCTGGAGAGGGCAAGAGAGTTTGAAGAGAGCACCTACAAGCGTTGAGGCTCCAGCGTGTATATATATACTGGAGAGAGAGTGTGAAGCATGCAAACCCTAGAAAACAAGTGTCGAGGCTGCAGCTTATACGTGATGAGGTGATTATACAGTCACTACGGTCACTATGAGATCGTATAGCTCCGTATCCATCCATTTTGACTAGTCAAAGAATCCTCCTAGCACAAATTATGCTCTCAAGTGTAGTTATCGAACCCGAGACCTCAAGTTTGATGAGCTAACAGGCTAACCAGCTACACAACCTCCCGTTCTATTCAACAAGAGGAAAATAACCTGTTATACATTCCTGCATTCGTGTGACAAGCATGCCGTGTTTTTTTTGTGTGTGTGTGGGAGTCATTAGGATTTCAATCATAACCGTGTCATGTGGCTTTGGTGGTAAGACTATCCACAGTGGTGCAGAAATAATGCAGCCTTAGTGACCTTACCTCTCTCCACGTAGTACGTTGGGTCCCACCAGTCACAGGGTGAAACAAACAAATTAATAAGAAAAATTAAAAGCACCAGCGGTGTATCTTACCTCACACATCTCGCTACTGCTCAGGAACACTATCCAATTGATCCCTCTGTTCGCTCACGTACTATTTTAAGTGAATCCTTATTATAACATGCACACAATTTTGGGCACTTGTATTCGACTTAAGTCAGTGTGCCATCGTATCTCGTATACTTACTACTCCCTCTATCTAGGTGTAATAAGTCACGTTAGAAGGTGCAACGGGACCAAGGTGCGTGTGTGTGTGTGTGTGTGTGTGTTTAACAGCATGTGTGTGTTAGAGAGAGCGACAGATCGACCTACTCCTACAGAGATATGGTGTGTAGTGTACGATTTTAGCCGCGAGAGTCGGTACATCCTCTCGTTTGCGGGTGTGTCCGGTAGGGACATGCGGACAGCTGCCATGCCCGCTCCTAACCAGCCTGGCCCACCCAAAGCCCCTCCATCGCCCGCGCGTGCTTCCTTCCCAAAACGGTCAGCGCCGCTCCAAAGAGTCGGTGCCGCATTCATGCCCGGGCAGAGCGGACGCGACCTCTCACTGGCGCAAGAGTGATGGTTGCTTCGTCCGTCCAACTTACTGCTGGGTCTATGTGATTTGACGGCTCATTGGTCTTTATTACTGAGGTGGTAGGACTACTGGATGTCCCACGCTTTCTGCGAAAGGAGGTACTCCCTCCGTCTAGGTGTGTAAGTCATGTTACGAAAACCAAATAATCCCAAAACACTTAGGCGCGGTGCATTAACTTCTACATTGTTTCTTGTTTCTTCACATATCATCCAATAAGAGACGAGGGGTGTGCATGCTTTTAATGACTTGAGACTACCAAACACGACATGCAGTGGTTAGTTCATTGCATGCAATGCTATTAATTAGAAAATAAACATTACTCTAAGGTCTTTCGTTTTTCCCTTCTCCTTGGTCACGGTGCACAAGCTAAGATGACTTACTCACCTAGACGGAGGGAGTACTACTAGATTACAATTTTCTCCATTCTTACAGCGAAGGAGTGCAAGAGCAGTGAAAACACGCAGGCTCCACACGTTGCCGCGGAACAGCCGTATATCTCTATTTGCAAAATTATTGATTTCATAGAACTAAAAAAACTCCATAACCGCATGACAAATGTGGTAGCCAAACTAAATAAACTCCCATCATCATTTGGATCATCCCACATATGGAAAAAAGATCAGCCAACTCCTAGTGCATAATGGGATTATATTTTTCTTTTTGACATGTTAATGGGACTTCAAAGCTCACTTACATGCATGCTACCGGTGCATGCTTGCATGTAGACATGTTGATGTGATTTAAAACCCACTCACATGCATGCCATGGTATTTCTGCATGCTTGCATGTGGCTTAGTGTGGAGCCTCTCAACGTCTAGATCAAACGGCTATTATGGACTGATTTAGTTCATCTAACGGCTACATTAATTTTGATGATGTGGCTCAAGGAGAGGATAGAGAATTCCTAGTAGTGGGGGCTAGCTATTACTAGTAGATAAGTCTTTGTAGAGATTCCACTAGGTGAACTACATACGAAACAAAATGAATGAATCTACACTTAAAATGCATCTATATACATCCGCATGTGGTTCATGGTGAAATCTCTACAAAGACTTATATTTAGGAACGGAGGAAGTACTAGTATAGTACTTCCTGTAATTTATCAGCGAGATAAATTTGTAATATGCTATGAAGCTTGCAGCTTCTGTTACATGTATCTTGCGTCCAAGGTTACCCTTTGCAACATTTCATCAAATACAAAGGAGACTAACATGCATGCTATTGCATCTCAATGATTGACAAATCATAGCCAATATGTACTCCTTCCGTTCCAAAATAAGTGTCTCAACTTTATGCAAATTTAGTACAAAGTTGTACTACTACTAAAGTTGACACTTATTTTGGAACAGAGGCAGCTAAAGAAAAAAACGATACATGCAGTCCCTAGCCCTTGAACCGTAAACCCTAACCAGGCTTAAATTTGCTAGCAACGTTCGAACTTCCTATAAAATGAAGTTTGTAACCTTTTGACCATCGGATCATTTTGTGCAGTTTCATCAAAATCGAGATGAGCATCCCTGTGGCAAAGAAATTGAAGAAGCGTGATTATAATAAGATTACTGGGACTAGTTGATTCACAAATACAGTACGTAGAAGCCAGTAGAGGTATGTGCGGGGCAAAGAAGTAGAGAAATATCCACAGGGAGTGATGTGGGCAGCTGGAGCAGTGGTGCAAGCCAGCTGTAAAGGGAGTTGTACCTGAGGGACGTAGCTCAACCTTGAGGAGGGTGGAAGGAGGCGGCAACTGCCCACGTCACGGCAGTGAGCAAGGGACGAAGGCAACCTCACCGGCTTTGTGAGAGAGAATGGCAGGGACCCCTAATCGGGACGTGCCGACAGTGGGTTTTCATCGTCGGCGACGACGACCGCATCTACACTAAGCATCCACCCCTTCCCCCAGCGGACGTGATCCACCGGGATGTTAGAGATGTGGCCACAGTCGTTTTGAGCGAGAGAGTGTGAAGAGAGTAACCCCAGCAAGCAATCGTGTAGGCTGGCCCGTCCTGACTATGTATATAGTGGAGCGGTTTCCTTTTCTCTCCATATGAACCTATCATATTGCGTACGTGCCACTGAAGAAAAAAAAACTTTATATATAAATGACGCGGCACCTACTACTTGTTCTCCTATAACCTTGCGCTTGGCATCTCCAAAATATTAACCTTGCGATTGGCTCTTCGCCTCTTCAGGAAGTCGAGCAATAATGATAGTGCAGTATATATCGTTCTGGCTATATGAGACCGAATGAATTGTTGCACGTCCACCACGTGGGCGAGGGTCGAGGGGCGAGGGAGAGTGCTACATACGGAGCAAAATGAGTGAATCTACACTCTAAAATATGTCTATATACATCAGTGTTTGGAGTATGTACTAGTAGTTCATATTGAAATCTACTAAAGGACATATATATCCCAAACAATATGATATAATCTCTATAACCAAGGTATTAGTAGGGACGAGGAGTAAAGTGAGGGAGTAGTAATTTTTTTCTCCTCGTCCTGCGAGCCACCGCGCGCATGGGCGAGGGAGGGGGCATAAGGGTGAGCAAGCTTCACCTCATCCTGCGAGCCACCACGCCCGTGGGCGGGGGAGACGGTGTACTAAGCAAGCTTCTCCTTGTTCTGCGAGTTGACGGGACACATCAAAATAACTCCAGTGTATAGAGCCTTGCCTCTAAGGTAGGCCCCACATGGTTTGCCTCTTTTTTTAATTTAACATAACGCATCAAGTCGCAGTTTGTTTGTTCACCCGTGTTAGACGATCCTCCCTCCACCAAGTGGACAACCAGTACACGTGCCAAATTACCACGTGGGCTGCCTTTTTCGTACAGAAATGAGCTCCACCGTGTACCCGCGCGGGCGTGGATGGGAAAGAGACGGGAGTACGTGCGTCGTGCATGCACCTCTTCTCTTCGTGCACGTCCCCCACCTACGTGGTTGTGTGTGAGAGATACAAACCGTGTTCGTGAGTGTTTTTTGTTTTGGGGTGGGGGTGGGGGTGGGGTGGGGGTTGATTTCGTGAATTATTTGTGGGAATACGTGTCGATGACATCTCAAACAAAATTTTGCATGCAATGTGTGTGAAATGGAGACCTATCCATATCATATATAGAGGGTCGGGCAATCCACGAGAAGAGAGGGAGGGGTCATAGCTATCGATAGAGTCGAAGAGAGGATCAAGTGGGTGGGTGCGAGATCGATGAAGAGAGCCATCGAAATTGTGTGTGTGTGCAAGTCAAAGATATAGGGCGATTGGCCTACCAGAACGTTAGAGGGCACATGTCAAGTTTGTGTGTGGCAGGGAGATATGACTAGAGCGCTCGATGTATCGGTGTGTGGGGGGGGAGGGGGTGGGGGGAGGGGTAGGCAGAGGACTAACTATAGAGGTAGAACGACTCGTATATGTGTTGAGAAGGAGAGACCCAGCTATGTCTTGAGGGAGATCGGTCGACATCCATACATAACTGAAGGACGGGAAATATGATGGGACAGAGAGAGAGAGAGGAGAGAGGGGGGGTGGGAGAGGGGTAGAGTGCTGGATGGGTGATGGAGTTGCTTCTCGAAGATGGTGGGATAGGCCTACTAGAAAACTGAGGGTGGAACTGCAATGTTATCAATAAGAGTGGGGATGTGTTTCTGTTTGTGCATGTGCGTGATAGATCTGTCGGGACGCATCCATGGATGATGAAGGGGAACCATGTGTTTGGTAAGCAAATCTAACTAGATTGGTAGATCAATTGTTGTTTGTCGGAGGAAGGGAGAGACACAACTAATGAGGTAGATCGATCGATGCGTGGGTAAAAACGAGTTATAAGGACCTAGCTAGCTATATGTATAGCGAGAGATCGGTCGGTGTACATCCATTTGTTAGAGGCAAATAAGGCCCAGCGAGACGGATAGACAGAGAGAATGGATCTAGGAGGTGGTGCGAGAGGCCCGGCTACTAGCTAGATAGGGGGAGGAGTGTGCGGTTGTGAGATCGATGAAAAGTGGGGTGAGAGTTTACACGTGTGTGTGACCGTATGAGAGACACAAGGCAAGGACACATAAAGGAGGAGATTGAAGGTGTGTGTATGTTGTAGGCAGGCATCGCTGGAGAGGTTTATCGATCGATGTGTGCTGGAAAGGAGTTGTGGAGACTCTAGGAGAACGACCTAAAGAAAAAATGAATGTGCCCGGTGGATAAAATGCCGAGGGAGGGGGGCGAGGAGGGCATGTGCATGCACGAGAGAAAGTTAGTGGTAGCTACAAAGGTTAGAGGATTGTGTGGGTGTAAGAGACTAACAAAGATCATAATTTGATATGAAAGCGGATTCATATATTTGAATAGGAGATCATAGTGTTTTAAACATATGCATGCATGAATATAGCGGTGATACACGTGATGTGCACATGTTATACCATGATGTGATAATGCATGGCGTTTGCAACTCACAGCTAAATGCCGAACAATCTAAACCATAATATACATCAAACAATCTCACATTTTATTTGAATTTGTGATAATGTGTGGCGTTTGCAGACAACTAAATATCGAACAATCTAAACATTACTATATATCGAACATTCTCACATTTTATTTGAATTTGTGGTAATGTGTGGTGTTTGCAACTCACATCTAAATACTTGTAGGTGTAGGGGGCGGGGCACATAATGTGATCAACACATTATACATATGAGACATGGTTTAGATTATGAAGATCTAGCTAGAGCTAGAAATGTAGTGTGATTTGAAATCAAAATAAAGTGGATTCAAAAAATCGAGTTCAAGTTCATATAGTACACATAGTTCATATGTAACTCGAGACTAATCATGTGGTGTGCTGTGAAGATAATACACAAATGATGGTTTAACTTGACAATAATGATGATTGTAGATCTTATTAAAACAGAGAAATGAATTCAAATGCTTTGACTTCACAACAATCATTACTATAGATCTTATTCAAATAGAGAGACGGATTCAAATTTAGTTCATATTGAAGCGGTAGTATATATGTTTGGAATGCACTAAAACGTTCATTTGAGTAGTAGGTTGCATGCATTATACACGTAGCGAAATATTTTAATTGAACATAACATGAATTCAAAGTTTTGAGTGACATTTGTAGTGCGCATTGATTTGGTACAGTACACGTTAGGCTTTTCCGGAAATTTCAACCCGCGCCTTGTTAGCCCGAAATATTTAAAATATATCTTTGTCTCGTCGTGCTCCGACAAGTCCCTCCATCTCAACCCGCGCCTTGCTATTCCGAAATTACAACGCGCGCGAAAACTCCCACCTCCTGTGAAATCCCGACCGCCGTCTTCACCTGCACCACCGGAAGAGCATCATCATCGCCGTTTCCTCGGATGAAGATGCGGCCTAATCGGCGCCACCAAAGAGGTTGTACACTAATCGCCGCATTTTCTTCTTGATTCGATCTCATGGTGCTGCCGGCGCTCGGTCCCAAGCCGACACGGCGCGGCTCCATGCACGGAGGCGTCGTCGGCCACTTCCTCCACGGCGTCGCTCCCTCGACGGCGACGTCCATATCAGTAGGAGTTGCTACTGCTTTAGCTCTCGCTCGCGCTGCTGCTCTGCTCTTGCTCTCGGTCCCCTGTCTGGTCTGCTCTTGCTATTGATATTGCTCTTGCTCGTGTTGCTGCTCTCGCTCTTGCTCTTGCTTGCAATGCTGCTCCGATTTAGCTACACTTCAGTCGATTGAATCGACTTTTGGGTCAGTCGACTTTTAGGGGGTGGGGGGCTCGCCGGGGTGAAGGAAGAACCAGCCGCAGCGGGGAGGGGGGCTTGCCGGAGAGGTACCCCACTATCTATCTTAGGGTTTAGGGTGGGGGCGGTGGTCGCCGGTGGTGGCGGGGTGGTGGCATGGGGATCGCTGGAGAAAAAGCTCGGCACGAGGGGCCTAGAGGGATGGCCGGGGCGGCGGCGGACCGGCGGTGGGGAGTGTTTTCGGGGCGGCGCACCGCCGGCCGCGGGCGGCGGGGGGCTGCTGTTTGGCCGGTGGTGGCTGGCGGCTCAATGGGTGGAGGTTGAAGATGAACCGCAGGCCCTTGATTTTGTATCCAATGGCTGCAAAATCGACTGACCAGAGATGAAAAAGTCAGTCGACCGACATGTAGCCTCACCTTGCTAGTACGTTCAGTTTCGATAGCAAAATTCAGTTTTGACAGCAAAATTCAGTTTCGACAGTTAAGTTCAGTTTCGACAGTTAAATTCAATTTCGACAGTTAAGTTCAGAGATGAGTGGGTGATGTATTTTACATCTAGCACTTCGTGGTTATGTATTTTATGTCATGTATTGGAGATGCTATTAGAATTCCACTCAGGTTAACATTGTTCGTTGTCTCTCTTGTCCTGCTTCAGCCTCATCGTCGTACAACTCACCGGAGCTGCTCCAACGATGAAACCCTGCATCACAGCGGAGCAGTACCTCGGGCTCCATCTCCAGACGCCTAAGATCTTCTTCGCCTCCTCTGACAGCAAAGTCAGCTGGAGCATCCTCACCGGACAACCCAATCACGCTGAGATCGACATGGCTTTGCCAAAGAGGTTGTACACTTGTTGCATCTCTTTTTACTCTACATGTTATATATATTGTCCTGAGCACACGGATTTGTTGCTTTAGTGTCTCCTTGAAAGAAAAAATGTAGGAATTTTAATTTTCACTTGTCCTCCTTTTCAAATTCCTATTCATGAAGCACAAGACTAAGATATAGTAGCATAATAGCATTATAACCGTACATTTTCTTGTGGTTGGACTTAATCTCACCATGCTTCTTTGCATCATGTGATCTTCCAATTGTTGTGAATCAAACACCCAGATTGGCAGAAATCATGTGTTTTTAAATTCTCTGTTTTGCACGTGCATTCCTATCCTATTCCTGTCTATTTCCTATCCCTGCATTGTTGGAATCCTCCAACTCAAACGAGCCCTTACAGAATTACTTCTCTTACAGATAGTTGTCAAAGAAAACCTTGCGTGGTTTGTCCCGCTCCTGCTGCGCCGTTGTCTACCCCAGCTCAGCTGCTCCAACGACAGAAGGGTCCAGCACAGCAGGGATCCGGCCTCCAGACTGTCTTTCGCCGCCTCAGATCTTCTTCCCCGCCGCCGGCAGCCATGAAAACTGCATTACCATCATCAACCGAGCAGATGACCTCGAGGACTACACGGGTCCGCAAGAGAGGTCGCATACTTTCATGTCTGCTTACATTATGCATCGCTTAATATTACATGCTACTTTATCGTCATGTTCACTGATTAGACTCTGAGTCAGCTCCAAACTAATGGTCAAACTTGAGTTTTTAAATGGTTGTGGGGTACATATCGGGGCCGCAATCAATAGTATCTATCTACTACCTGGTTAATCTCCGGTGTCTACTATGAGTTTCATGTTGGGTGGGAAACAAACAGCAAAGAAACCATTATCTGTATTTTTTAACTAAAGCCATTATCTGCCTGCTATTATTGGTTTTGGGTCTATCCACAGGTTGCTACCGTCACTCTGGATTTCTACATGCACTCCTTACATAATCTCACTATGTTTTATTCCTATGCATGACAGTTATTGTAAACAATGGAACTGAACATGTAGAGCAAAAGAGACGCGCCTTGCGTAGCAATAAAATTTCATGCAGACGTCGCTCCATGGTAGGCATCATATATGTGAATTTTGCAATGCCATCCTGCTTAGCCAGTCATCTTATATGTAAATTATATCAGGCCATCCTTTTTTTGTTACATATTATATTTGTTAACAATGTTAGTACATTCAACTGCTCTTCATGTGCATCAGCCATTTGACACAGTGATGGAAAATTCTGGAGTGAAAACAAGGTCTTCAGAGCAGACTATGCTATCTGACGAAACGCATATCTCGCTGGTTACGGATAGCTCCTCAGAGGAGGATTCAGAGACAGATGACCAGTCCTATCCCCCCCCTGAGGTGTATGCTCTAACTTGGCAGGGTTATGTTCCTCATATCGTGCGTATGGTGTCTCAGATTTCTATGTCATTTGATTAGTTTAGACATGCTTTGTGTGAATGCCACATGTTCAGTGTCTAATTACCATGTATGTGAATTATGCATTGCCATCTTGTTGCAAGACATTATATATGTGAATTATACAATGCTATCTTGTTGCAAAGGCATTATATATGTGAATTATGCAATGCCATGCTGTTTAGCTAATCATCATGTATGTGAATTATATCATGCTATCATTTTTTTGTATTATGTGTTCTATTTGTCGACAACGTTTGTATATTCAACTACTCTTCCTGTGCATCAGCCATTTGAAGCGGTGATGGAAGTATCTGGAGTGAAAACAAGGTATTCAGAGCTGACAATGCTACCTGCTGAAGCAGACATATTGTTGGATACAGAGAGATCCTCAGAGGAGGATTCAGAGACTGATGAACAGTCCTATCTCCCCCCTGAGGTCTATGCTCAAACTTGGCAGGGTTATATTACCCATGTCATGCATGTTGTCTTGCATTGCTTAGTTTTTACATCATATATGGATTGTCATCTGCTTACTTGCTTACTATATAAATCATATATTTGAATTATATCATGCCATCATGTTTACATAGTACATACACATCATCTATCTGAATTATGTCATGGCAACACATTTAATAAAGACATCATATAGTTATATCATCTCATCCTGTTTAGTGTTTACAGTCATCATATTTTGAATTAGGGCATTCTATCCGTGAATGTATGTGAATTATGGCATGCCAACCTATTTAATAAACACATTATATAGTTATATCATGTCATCCTGTTTACATAGTCTCATATTTTGAACTATGTATTTCCAATCTTTTTTAGTTAGCCATCATAATGTCAAATTGTGTCATGCTATCCTGTTTAGTTAGCCATCATATATGTGAAATTGTGTCATGCTATATGTTTGGTTAGACAACATAAATATGAATTATTTCATGCCCTCTTTTATTCCCTACTATCCATTGCACCTGTCTATCATACAATGTTTATACTTTCAATTACTTTTCTTGTTTATCAACCATTTGAATTGAAGAGGGTGATGGCAGTATCTAAGGGAGTAACAACACGGTCTTCAGAAAAGATAGTGCTACCAGTTAATGCAGATAGAACCACAATTGTACTTGCCCAAGGACCAGACCCACCACACATAACCCAGACTCTCACAGATTGTACCCCTACCCAGTTGGACAGAGAACCAGCTACACCCCTTCTAACCCAAACCCCGGTAGATAGTAACCCAGTTCCAGTTGACACAGCACCGTCTCCACCACAGAGCACCCAAACATGAGAAGTTAGTAAGGGAACTGCAGTGCCCAAAGCACGAGGACCACTACTCCTAATCCCAACTCAATGCTTAAAGGAGAAGAAGATTTGTTCTCAGGTCAAGTTCTGTAGCTATGGTTCATACTCCTTTGCCCTTGCATTACTGTATTTACTCATACCAACTATTTTCAAATTTGAAGGATAGAATTGAAACTCCAATGGCGCAACAGGTATGTTTTAAACCTGTTTCTTTAACTGGTTTGCTGTTGTAACCTGCTCTATGTTGATTTCAGTTTCAATTGAATAAACAGTTATGTTCTCATGTCGTGCACATTACAAGTGTTGTTATTGCTCTATAGTTTCCCACACTTATATTCTGTCCATTCCGCTTTGTCTTGAACAAATATTATTTGAACTGTGTCTCTATCTTGATTTGGCAACAAAAACTAGAATGATATACTCCCTCCGTCCGCGAATAAGTGTACATCTAGCTTTGGCTCTAAGTCAAAGTTTTAAATTTTTGACCAACTTTATAGAAAATAGTAGTAATATATATGACATCAAATTGATATATTATGAAAGTACATTTCAAAACGAATCTAGTGATACTAATTTGGTGCCATAAATGCTTTTACTCTTTCCTAGAAAGGTGGTCAAAGTATTAAAATTTTGACTTAAGACAAAAGCTAGATGTACACTTATTCGCGGACGGAGGGAGTAGACCATAAAGTGACCATGGTACATAGATATATGTTTGTTTCATGTTGTTATCCTGTCCACTTTACTACTGAACTCATTTACCAAAATGAGTTTCATATACAACATGGTAAACATGTGATGTGTCTGCTTGTTTCTCTTTTAGAATGCGGACAAAATATTGGAGAACAGTATCGCGTTATCCAATGGTAAAGGAAGTAATGCAGATAAGGTTCAAGATAGTGAGACATCCCTGTTGGTCTCCAAGAAAGGTGATAAAAACTATCTTGACGACAGTGAGGGAACCCAAAAGTCCAATCTTGATGTAGTGTTCGAGTTACTGGCCACTACTGCTGGCACAAGCTCTTCGAACTCGCTGCCTGAATCAGTTCATCTTCTTGAGTCTCAACTTCAAGTTGAAAGACATCGATCATATGTGCTACGACAGGAAGCCGAAGGACTGAGGAAGTCCCTGCAGAATTCAGATGCATATTTCCTGGTGCAACAACAAGCGCTGGAGGATTTAAGCGCCAAACAAGAGAAAGTTAATAAGCTTGTAAGCATCTTGCCAGCATTTTGGGTACCCGGGATATTGTTTCTTGAGATCTTCTGAAGTGGTTTCAGTTCTGGATTTGTTTTACTGTGGCATTTATTTGCGCTGGTCGCCAACTTTGACAACCAGTGTATATGATATGCTGCTTTGTTCCCTATATTTGCACTGGTGGCGAACTTTGATGCCTAGTGGATGTAATATGTGTAATAGCCGTGATAGCCTAGCGTTAGTTGCTTGCTTATATATTTCCTTGTCTTGTTTATTTGTTTGCTTGTAGTCATTGCACTTCTTTTTCCGCGGTTTGCTAGTGGCTGCAATAACCTACTTTTTAATACTAGGCCACAATAACCATGGGCTAATATTTACTGTAGTGACACTGGGCCTCCTACGGGCCGTAGAAACAGTGGGCCTTCTATGGGCCGTAGAAACAATGGGCCTTCTACGGGCCGTAGAAACAATGAGCCTTCTGCGGGCCGTATCATCAATGGGCCTTATGCGGGTCGTATGATTGATTGGCTAAACATGGGCTAAATAGACCACATTATGGCCGTAAACGGGCTAGAGTTGGAATCGTCCGTTCATGGGCCTACCATAACGGGCCATCGTTAATAGGCCGAATTTGATGACGCTACGAAAATGGCCCAACGTATTAACAAACCACAAACGGGCCGACTATAACCACGGGCTGAATTTGGCCCACAAGCAGAAAACGATAGTAACGGGTCGTAAGTAAACGAATGCTCGAAATGAGCCCAAGAATAAATGGGCTCTAAGAAGGCCGAAAGATAAATGGGCTGGAAACGGCCCAACGGAATAACGGGCCGTTAATGGGTATAAGGTGATACACTGTTCCTTACGGGCCAGTTTCACAACGAGCCGTTAATGGGTGCAAAGTGATACACTGTTCATTACGGGTAAGTTTCACCACGGGTCGTTAATAGGCCAAGAGTTACAAAGGGCCTCATATAGGCCGAAAGATGTCATGGGCCATACATGGGCCAGAAGTGAAAACGGGCTGGAATCATATTGGATGGTCTAGTTGACGCTATTGGGCCTAATTCGGGTAGGGCGTAAAGGGCCTTGGGTTAGCGGGCTGTAAATGGGCTATATGCAAACATGCCGTTAATAGGCTTTCAATGGGCCGGCCCGCCACCTTTTGACCAAGTCAAACGGGTCGGCCTTTTCATAGGAATGGGCCTCTGTTGGGCCATGCCACGTGTCGAATTATCATAGGTGCCTTCTGTCCAATGAGTGGATGACATCTGTCCCAACGATGAGCCGACATGTGTTTCAGCCAGCCAATGATGATTTTACACGTGGAAAATCCCCATTTGTCGAGTCTGTTAACGGGTTATCGGATCCAAAACCCAACCCGATAGCTTAACAGTGTTCCATTACAGTGGATGCCATGTGTCGGTCACCCTTGACGAAAGCACTTCTGTGACGCGCGATTTATCGTCATGGAAGTGGACACTTCCGTGATGATAATTTTGGTAATGTCATGGAACACTTCTACGACAGCACAGGTATGACTATCTTGATTCTGTCATAAATTTGTCATGGATGTACATGCATGACAAAAAAACGCAACCTACTGTGACAAACATGTATCATCACGGAAGTGTATTTTTTTGTAGTGGGAGCAGAAGGAAATGATAAGTGGTTTCCAACAACGTATTCTCTGCAAGCGCTGAAAGTAGCGGTAACAGATAGTTTTGTAGCAAGGTAGTGTGTAACAAGTAGAAAGTACCAATAGTAACAAGGTGCAACAAGGTGGCACAATCCTTTTTATAGCAAAGGACAAGCCAGAAAGTTCTCTTATAATAAGCAAAGCATTCTCGAGGACACATGGGAATTATCATCTAGTTACGTTCATCACGTTTAGTTGATTCGCGTTCGTTACTTCGATAATTTGATATGAGGGTGGACCGATGCTAGGGTGTTTTTATTACTTGAACAAGCAACCCTCTTATGATTACCCCCTCTCACAAGCATCCACAACTATGAAAAGAAGAATTAAGATAAATCTAACCATAGCATGAGACACATGGATCCAAATCAACCCCTTACGGAATAATGCACAAACTAGAGTTTAAGCTTATGTCACTCTCGCAACCCATCATCTACTTATTACTCCCCAATGCCTTCCCTTAGGCCCAAGTATGGTGAAGTGTCATGTATTTGACGTTCACATGACACCACTAAAGGAAGAATAACATACATATATCATCAAAATATCAAACGAATACCAACTTCACATGATTACTTATAACAGAACTTCTCCCATGTCCTCAAGAACAAAAGTAACTACTCACATATCATATTCATGTTCAAGACCAGAGGTGTACTGAATATGATTAAGGATCTGAACATATAATCTTCTGCCAAATAAACCAACTAGCATCAACTACAAGATGGAATCAACACTACTACCCACCCACATGTACCAATCTGAGGTTTTGGAACAAATATTGAATACAAGAGATGAACTAGAGTTTGAGATGAGATGGTGTTGGTGAAGATGTTGATTAAGATTGGTCCTCCCATGATGAGAGGACCATTGGTGATGTCGATGGCTTTGATTTCCCCCTCTCGGAGGGAAGTATCCCTGACGTAATCACTCCGCTGGAGAGCAAAAGTGCTCCTGCCTAGGTTCCGCCTCGAGGCAGCGGCGCTTCATCCGGAAGGTCTTCCTATTAAATTTTTTAGGGCAAATGGCTTCATATAGCAGAAGGAGGGGTTCAGAGGCTAGCTATGGGGCCCACAAGGCATCAGGGCGCACCTAGGGGTATGGCGCATCATGTTGCCTTGTGAGCAGCAGGTGGCCCCCCTCTGGTATTTCTTTGTTCTGATATTTTTCTATCCAAAAAAATATATGTGAAGTTTCAGGTCATTTGGAGCTCCATAGAATAACTATCTCTGTTATAGATCTTTTAGGTCCAGAATTCCAGCTGCTGGTAATTTCCCTCTCCATGTAGGTCTTGAAAATTAAGAGAGAAAAGGCATTAGCGTTCCATCATAAAGTGAAACAATGACCAAAAACATTATAAATAACAGTAGGAAAACATGATGCAAAATGGACATATCAGCTCCTCCATGCTTAGACCTCGCCTGTCCCCAAGCGAAAGCCGAACTCAATAATCATGACCACATGTTTAGAGAGAGAGAGAGAGAGAGAGAGAGAGAGTTGTCGATAAAACAAAATATGGACATGGTAGCATCATGATCATTATAATAGCAGCAACTATTCATTATACAATTTCTCATAACCAAGTGACAATTCATTCACAATATTTGAGTATGAAGCATAAACTTTGTTGAAAACGAACAAACTATGTTCTCGGTGATTGAAACATTTAGAATTTATCATATTTCTAGGAAGGGTCTATGTAAGAGCTTTTTGTTTAGAAAGTCCGCATACCCAACCATCATATAGTAATCTTCTATGATTGCTAACTCTCAAATCATATTTTTGGAAGCAAACGTTTTCCTGAGACACGTAGGAAGATGGGGGTTTATTGTTTTCACCTCCCAACTTGTTTACCTCAAGGATAATGTCAACCATAATAACTCATGATTACCTACATCCAACTGGATATATGTGCCTGGATCTTTCCCTACCACATGACGCTTGCAAAGTGGAGAATAAATAAGAATGGAATAGGATGCTCACTATTGAATCTTGCATAAAAGTAAATACCAAAAAGTAAAATATAGGCCCTTCAGAGAGGGAAGCAGAGGTTTTCATGCCTTTTTTATTTTTGGATGTGCAAGCTCCTCATGTAAAGGAACGTCACTTTATATTGCCCCTTGTGATAGCAACCTTTATTATGCAGTCCGTCGCTTTTATTTCTTTGCCATCATAAGATCATACAAATTTTATGTTTCCCTTACAATAAAAGATCATACATATTTAGGAGAATTTTTTATTGCTTTTTGTACCAATGAAAACTTACTTGAAGGATCTTATTCAATCCATAGGTAGATATGGTGGACTCTCATTGCAAGAAACTGGGTTTAAGGGGTTTTGGATGCACAAGTAGTATCTCTACTTAGTATGAGTTTTGGCTAGCAAAAGATTATGAGCAAGCACCACATGTTAGAGGATCCATGCCAATATAACTTCTATGTGAATATAGACAAACATAACTCACTACGTTGTCTTCCTTGTCCAACATCAACTATTTTGCCAAGAATAAAATATTTGATGGGAGCTCACAATTATAAAAGATGTCCAAGATAGTGTTTTCATATGTGAATCCTCTCTTCCTTAATAAATCTTGCATGAATTGCGCCAATGACCAATCCTATGTTTATTAATTTCCAAAAAAATACCAACCACTCTTTTTATGTGAAGCTATTACTCCCCATGGGATTATCATATGATATTTTATTCTTTTCATTGCTATGGTTGAAACAAGAAAGTAAAGAAACAAAACTCAAACTACTATTTATTATATAACTCTCACACACGATTACATTGATAGATAAGAAAACAAGCACTTGAAAATAAATCATACTAATCTTTATTCAGCTAAATCACAAAATAACTAAGGATCAAACTAAGATAGATAATGATGATAAAAGGTGATGGTGATACGATACCAGGGCACCTCCCCCAAGCTTGGAACAAGCCAAGGGTGGTTCCCATACCCGTGTACTCAAGTTTCTTCCTTCGGTGATGGTGGTGATGAAGTAGTGGGCTAGTCCTCAAGCTTCCAAGGCATAGGCCCCCCATCAAAGAAATAGGAACGAGTCTCTGGAATCCTGAAATCTGCAGCTAGGCTCATCCTTTTAAATCTAGGTTCATACTCATAGTTTTGATTTTGTAGATCATAGATTTGCATTTGGAGATGATCAATTCGGTCGTGAAGCTTGAAGATGGCCTCCCCAATATCCATGATGTCCCGCTTTTGCTCATGGATGAATTTCGTTTTCATGGAGTGGTTGGCACTGAGTCCACACTCCACCGTCCCTTGACACTTCAAGCTTTCCTGCTCCACTGCCTCAAGTCTAGTCGTCTCGCTTCCCTCCTTCCTGGGCCCTTGAAAGTCCCGGATGTGAAGCACCCCCTCACTCATCTCCATGGTTTGAGGATCTTTCATTACCTCCAAAAGTTAAGGGTTGATGACCTTCTCATAGAACTTGTCCTTGGACGAACTTCGAGGCAACATGGCGATCTAGATATGTCAGAAAAATAGTCTGAAACAAGAGCAGAGGAGAAACTTGCGATACAGTGGTTAAAACATCCAAGAGTATGTGTAATGGATTTTTATCTTGCGAAACAAGTATTCGGTAAGAAAAGGGAGTCGAGAAGGCACACAACGGGCCCACAAGGCAGCACGAGACGCCCTGGGAGGTATGGCACGCCCTGTTGCCTTGTGACCTCCTCGTGGGTCCTCTCGGTTGTTTCTTATTTTGTAATTGTTCTAATATTCCAAAACAGACAGAAATATTTTTTATGAAATGTTTGGGGTTTGTTTACTTACCGTATCACGTACCTACTTTTTTTGAGGGATTTGGAGCATTCCGGAAGATCTCTTTTATGTGTTCCTCTGCTGTCATTGTTTGAACGATAGTAATGGGCATACCTGAGATATAATGTTTAATTCTTTGCCCATTAACCACTCTTGGATTAGTGCCCTCAGCATTGTTGATCTTGATAGCTCCGGAGCGATATACTTCTTCAACGATATATGGTTCTTCCCATTTAGAGAGAAGTTTTCCTTCAAAGAATGTGAAATAAGAGTTGTACAATAGAACTTGATTGCCTACTTTAAATTCCCGTTTTTTTTATTCTTTTGTCATGCCTTAACTTTTTTTAAAGCAACTTGGCATTTTCATAAGATTGTGTTCTCCATTCATCTAGTGAACTAATATCAAATAACCTTTTTTCACCAAAAAATTTGAAATCATTGTTAAGTTCTTTAATTGCCAATAAGCTTTATATTCTAATTCAAGAGGCAAATGAACTGTCTTTCCATAGACCATTTTATATGGAGAGATACCCATAGGATTTCTATAAGTCTTGTATGCCCACAATGCATCATCAAGTTTTTCTTAGACCAATTATTTCTAGACCTATTAACGGTGTTTTGCTAAATTAATTTTATTTCTCTATTTCTCAATTCAACTTGACCACTAGACCGAAGATGATATGGTGATGCAATTCTATGGTTGACATCATACTTAGCTAGGAGTTTACGGAATGCACCACGAATAAAGTATGAACCACCATTAGTCATTAAATATCTAGGGACTCCAAACCTCGAAAATACAATTTCTTTAGTTATCACCATAATAACCATCTGTTTATCAACTTTAATAAATGAAATACTCAAATGTTCAAAAACCGATGTCAGATTTTTATGATTATCGACGAACGCCCGTAATTTTCATACAAAAATAGATAAAATTGCCAGGTTGTTGTAAGGAATTTGCCATACTCAAAGGAGAAAATTACCATGTAGTACAAAAAGAAGACATAAAATTGCCATGTTGCACAGAGTATTTGCCATGCATTCAGTCAGGATCTGATGGTCCTAAGAGTGTTTGCTAGGATTACCAAAAATATCCAACATTCGTTGTTTAGTGATTTCCGTAAAAAAAAGTTCTAGGGCAGTTCTTATCTCGTGCTCCATCGACATAATTTTTTAAAGCGTGTGAAGCTCCATATTTAGAGGTTGTGGAGGATCTTTGGAGTGCACTCAATCCCATAAACGATTTGCTGCGAGCGACGTTTTTCCTTCTGGTCCTCTTCTAGCTCGCACCCCTGCCCTCCTTTCCTCACCGTAGTGCCGCCTCCGGTTGTCCGCGGTCTCAACCGACGACGTTGTTGGCACGCCTCTCCATGTGCATCTTAACCCCGGTTTGGAGTCAGATACCATGACTTTTTCGCATGTCGCACCTCTTGCTCCTCCGTCGGCCCTGACGACAACCCGCCACCGCCTAGGCCTGCACCTCGCCCACCCCGCTATTGACAACTGGGTATGGAGGTGATATATCCAATCCTGCCACCAGCACCGTTGACCACCTCCCCCTGCCCAAGGCACCACAATGAAGAATAGGAGGAAGAAGGCAGCTATGTCGGTGCTGTCAGGCATCCCTCCTCCTCCCTTCATCTTCATCCCGAGGTGGGAGAAACCTTGACGCCTACCCACTCAGACGCACTCGGAGTTTGTCGATGGGGTAAAAAAATTCCTTCCTTCTCTTTTGATTTGGTTCGACTGAGTGAAATGTGATGGTGAAAAAATTGTATCAATTGTGCAATCTTTGTGTGTAGTGATGATTTTCTGCATTTGAGAGGATCAATAATCAATAACAAATAGTTCCTAAATAATATGATGGTGATTCTGTTGTGACCAATGATTTTGATCTTGACGGCACATCGGTGGGGCACTTTGATCAATCAGACGCGGAGGAAGAAGATGTTGAATTGGATCAATTCCGGTTCGTGAGGAAGAAATTAATTTGGATCGCAAACTACACCACAGAAGATGAGGATGCTCTTGTGGGGGGCATAGTAAGACATAACTCTTGATGCGGTTGCCGGGAAAGATCAAGCGAGTGAAAACTATTAGAGGTGCATCAGGGAGCATTTCCACCAACCCTTTGGCCTAAACTGAACCGTACCCTCAAATATCTCATAAACTGACGAGGTACGATTCAAGATATGTGTGATTGTTGAGCGGTTTGCTTGGACCAAGTGAGGCATACTCCTCCTAGAGGTGTCGTTATTGACCAATATTTGAGCACTCTTGTTGTCATTTTGATCACCACATTTGCATCACTCTGAGCATTTCCATCATTTTCCTTTTCTATGTTGTACCATGGGATAACCCAAGAGATTAAGAGAGCTACCGGCAAATGCGAAAATCAAATGGCAATTCATTTGGCCTCCAACATTGTTGGAATGTGTTGGGAGACAATGGGAAGTGGAAACTGAGAAATGCCGAAACTCCTCCAAAACATGGGAAGCCTCGCTTGATTTGGATGACGACGAGGAAGATGGTGGTGATGGAGAAGAAATGGTGGCTAGAAGTCCCACTCTAACGTCTAACGTGGGTCGATCCGATGGAAAGAAGGGATCAGAGGAGATGCTCAAGGGATAAGGAGAGGTGCAGATGATGAAAAATAAGATCGTTGAGTTAACAAAGTCAAGGAATGAGTACGCGGAGAAGGAGTAAAGAAAAGTTGGAGATCGAGGAGTGGAAGCTAAGAAACAAGAGGGTGAGGTGGGATGCTATGCAAGCAAGTACAAAGCGCGAGGAAGAGATGGAGGCGCGTAGGCTTAAACTTGACGAGGACCGGTTAATGCAAAACAAGATAGCCTGGGAGAAACTATTGATATTGGAGCCCAATGGCATGGGTCTAATGTCAATATCATTTTGGGAGTTCACGCGAACGGCGATCATGCGTCCTAGGATGGCATGGAGCGTTGAGCACACCGGAGGAGGTGACTATGCACATACCGGAGGAAAGGACGGTGCAAAGAATGGAGTCGTCGGCGACATGTGATTTGTACATGTCGGTTGAATGTGCTTATTGTTTTGTCTTTTATTCATGCAATTTTGTTTGAAAAATGTGTGCATGATGCTTTCGAAAGGATATGAAACGTTTAATCCAAATGTGTGAACGAATAGAAGAGAGAAAAAACATTTTGAAGGCCAAGACATTGTGACTCTGATTTTGTACATCGACTCGCACACTCCCAAAATTGATGGAGCACGCTTCATATGTGTTTTAAAGAGTGCACATACGGCAACTCTGCTAGAGTTTTTGTAAGCTCCCTAGAAAGGGAACAACACTCCTAACGCTCCCGCCCCTCCCCTCTCCACCAACTTTCATGAGAAAGAGCAATATACTAAGCTAGAAATCCTTGCAAAAGTCAAAAAACAACAACAATGAAATGCCAAGCTAAAAAACTCGCTAAAATTTGAATGCACCAATGAACAAATGATGGTCACACAATAGCGGGCTAATATAATACACTCCCTTCGACCCATATTAATGCTGTTGATTTAGCACAAGCAATTATCCATAGAAACCAAATCTACTATGGGCCAAAAGGCAGTCTTCAACACCGTGCTAGCTAAATCAGTCAATACCAAATCATGAACGGTATAGAGAACCAATGGGCGCACATCGCCATTTTATTCCAGCATCTTAAAGCATATATGTCAGTACTACAACAGTAGATGATCAACATATGATGAACATTCTTTACATACCTCAAAGGCTCAAATCACAACTAAAGAGTAGCTTCTATTTCCAATCAAGCATGTCTAAGAGCCACAAGATCTCAGGCTCGGACCTTGCCGCATCACAAAAATCTAGTTCAATACCAAATACCTCTATAGAGTTTGTTCCTTTATACAGGAAAAGCAACGACATCCAAGCCCGGATGTCTGATATGAAAGGGTGTCTGGGTGAAAACCTGAGATATTCATATGCCAATGCCCGTGCTGCATTGCTGTCAATGTAATCAAAACTCGACGTATTGATTATGCAAGTCATCTTGTTGGTGTCCTTGCGGTGGGCAAGAACAGACACGGTGATGGCTGGCCCCATAGGGACTGTCAGCTTGGGTTTGACTTCCATCATCAAAATGCAGTCTGCGGCATTCAGATGTGCAACAAGTACATCTGGTATGCCGCCAGGTGTGTTCTGTAAACCTGCTCGAAGAATGCAGCCTGAAACTGCTTGAGAGAAGATTAGTGATCCCTCAAGCCACATGTCAATGTAAAACACCAGATCCTCAAAAGTGAGCTTAGGTACAGGAAGGTGCACCGTCTTCCGTGGCTTGGAGAACGTTAAATAGAGCTTTTGGAAGTTTGTGTCAGAAGGAGGCTGCTTGCAGATGGAAGGCCATTTCCGTGAGCAGATGCATTTCCAGAAGTAATCATCCTTTGCAATTTCGCACCATTGGCGGCATACAAGCATGCAAAAGACTAAGTCTTTACCATCCAGTAGAGGAAAAACAGCCTTCAGAACTTCGCCAGGAAATCCATTTTCCATTCTCAATCACTGAACTGAAGGAAATGGAATGCCTCTACCCTCTAGGATGGAGACTTCAGCTACAAACCGAAGAGCGAACCAGAAGTGTCTATTAATAAGAGATGGTTAAACAAATACTGATCAATTCATGCCCAGTCAAAAACTGAAGTAGCACAACTACTGCTATCTTTTAATTCACTATAATCTGAATCTGCAAGGATGATAAACGTAGAAGAGTATACCTAGACTAAGCAGAACATGGACTAATGGCTATTGCTAGAACATACTAGTCCATAAAAAAAATAGCTTCCATCTTCCAGATTAATAATAATTTGGAAATGTGATGTCTGTTGGAGTTGGGGGTGTGAACTACACAAGAATGATAGAAGAAATAAATGATCAATTTGATTAACAAGTAGGCTTTCAAATAATACTGGCAGTAATGGAAAGTGAAACTATATTTGTTTCTGAGTCACAACCAAATGATCCAACCGATTACCACGAGTAGTTGCTATGATCAAACTGATTTGACACAATACCACGATAAGCATTCACTATGGTGCCTTGAAGGGTAGGTGTTCAACTTCACAGCAAAACATGGTCCCATTTGTGTTGTTGATCAATATACTTATTAAGGAACACCAAACCTCTGGAGTTCAGGAAAGCACATCCTCACAAAACAAAATGTTCCCTTTTTAGGCCTAGAATAATATTTTTAAATATATCCCATTTTCAGTGTTGATCTGCAGTCTGGCATAAGAGCATATTTACTCAAAAGCACAAACCGAACTATGACACCCCAACTCTTTATTGATAATACATCATGTACATGTTGTTGATCTCCAACGCATTCATTTATCGTTACCACTCCAATCTTTCTTGAGTGAAAGCCAATGGAAAATATTGTAACTAGTACTGTATACACGACATGAGCATAATAGTTCTAGCTGTACAAGTTTATGCTTAAACTGATATATAATCCCAAAACATGAAAAATGAAACCTACGTATGATTGCTCCTTATAATCAGTGAGGTAATGAAACACCTAGCGTTCGGAAGGAGAAAACATACCGACTTCTCCAATATACAACAGAAAAATCGAACTTTCAACGGAATTTTACTTGAGTTTTGCCTACTAGCCACGGGGTCAGCGGTTGTACGAATTCGGGTGTGATGCTGTGAACAAAAAATAAGGGGATGTAGAGGAAGGGAAGTAAAGGAACCCACCGTGGCTAGGAAGAACCGTCGGTAAGGCGGGCCGCCGGCGTAGATCTGCAGAGACCAGAGAGGATGAAGGGGCGGTCGTCGATCTGGTAGCGATGGACGACGGGGTGGCAACGCCGGAAGAGGGACGCGCAGGGGAAGAGAGGTCGCCGTTGCCGGAGAGATTCGCCCATAGACAAACACCCAGAGGAAGGAGCAGGATCGGTGCCTGGGAATGGGAGAGGAATGGGGACCCGGAGGTGCTCGGTGTCGGTCGGAGAAACCAGGGGTATCCCGAAGCCAGGCTGTCACATGTGGGTTGGGCCGTATGCGCCGACGGGTCAGATTTGTGTATGTAACACGCCCGCCGCCCACACGTACCTGAAGCCCAAAAATCGAGTCGAGTCCTCCATTTGGAAGTTGGCAGCCGCGCCATATGGACCGGCACAATAATGGCACTGTCATTCCTTGCTCTCGGCTGCACCCAAAAAGCCCCCGTTATCCTAAAAAAGTGCTGTTACTCCTGATTTTCTCCTCTATTTTTCCTCTTCAACGGATTAAAAAATATTATTGAATATAAATAACAGATTTTAAACCTATATTACTGATACAAAAATGTCCATAAATTCAAAAAATGTTCTTGAGTTTTAAAAAGTTCATGAAATTTTAAAAATGTTCAGGAATTTATTAAAATATTAGGATCTTTTAAAATGTCTGAATTTCAAAAAAAATGTTCACAAATTTAGAAATAAACACTAATTTTAAAATATTCATGAATTTATAAACAGGTAAAATAAAGAAAACAAAATAAAAAAGTAAACAAACAAACGAAAAAAACCTCCGAAAATCACTAGAAGAGAAAAAAGCCCCGACAAACAAAAAAAAGTCCGCTGATGTGCTGGCTCACATGCAAGAGATGGTGGAAGAACAATTAGTTTCTAAGTAAACATGGAATAGTGAGTTGTGGGGCATACATCTTCACATTTGTACGGTGCTTTGACATTAACAGTGGAGCATCATAACAGTTCTGTGATCATGGCAAAAGATCTCGTGACTGATCACGATCCAGCGGCATGGGCTCAGTACTATGATGCAAACGTATCAGTATTCAGTAAGCATGCCATCCACCTTGGCTGAACCATGAAGAATTACCTCTTATATTACATAATGGATGGGACAATAAATCAATGAGGGGCATTTTCCCCAAGAAGTGTTTACTTCCTTTACGGGCATAGCCTTTAGGATCGAATCATTATAAAATGTGAAGAAACTTACATGCATCATTCCCAAAGCTGAATCAGGCTCTATGTAAATGAGCAATTGATGTCACTAAGGCCTTGTACAATGGAAGATGCTTAGGGAGGTGCTTAGAAAAATAAACCGAGTTTTTCTGAAGCACCGGTGCCTATTTCTATAGGAGAGGCGCTTAGTTAAGCGTCTATCCTGTACAATAAGCACCGGTGTTTAAGAAAAGCCTGATTTATTTCTCTAAGCACCCCCCCCCCTAAGCACCTTGCATTGTACAAGGCCTAATGAGCAGAGTTTTGATCCAGCTAGACCACTATACACTCTGTTTTACAAAACCAATGCTGTCTCTTTAGACGCAGGTTAACTCCAGTCAATTTGTTGTATTTATGGGCCGTGTGGGGACAATAGCATATAAACTGGGCGTTCCAGCACGGGTTCATATTCACAATCTTTTTCATGTGAGTCTTTTGAAGTGCTTCCATGTTGATCCACCAGATGCGCCACCAGCATTAACGTTGATTTATCACGTTCAGGTAATCCTGAGGCAAATGAAGTCTTGGGGCACGGTAGCAAGTGGTGTTCAGAAAATTTTGGTACAATAGGAAGAAAAGATCCAGGATTTTCAGCTCAAAGACGAGCTGCTTGAGGAGGCGGGGAGTAATGTCGTATGCGCAAAAATAGTTCCAGATGTACTCCCTCCGTCCAAAAATACTTGTCATCAAAATGGACAAAAAGGGATGTATCTAGAACTAAAATACATCTAGATACATCCCCTTTTATGCATTTTGATGACAAGTATTTCCGGACGGAGGGAGTACATACTTGCAAGCAAACTCCAAAAGTGGAATAGGTCCCAATTGAGTTACCTGCTATCTTCTTCCAGTGGTTCTGAACATTTTTCATACACTTTTGCTCATCCAAATGGCCTATATGAAATTCGCTAGACAAATTTCTTCTGCAGAAGTGTGAATCATCATGTCATGTATTGGAAAATAGCATGATGTCCAAAACAGCCAGGAGGACCTAGATACATGGAGAAGTGAATGAGAAGTTGCAGTGCGAACTTGAATGACATTCACAAAACAGACAAACATGGCCCACTCAACATCTGTTTTAAATTCAGCAAGAATTTATCACAGCACTACGCAATTAGCTAATACCCCGTCCGTCCCATAATATAAGATCTTATTACATCCAATATACTCACATATTGGATGTACTCCCTCCGTCCGGAAATACTTGTCATCAAACTGGATAAAATGGGATGTATCTAGATGTATTTTAGTTCTAGATACATCTCTTTTTATTCATTTTGATGACAAGTATTTTCGGACGGAGGGAGTAATAAGACCTTATATTATGGGACGGAGGGGGTACTAGTTATGCATAAATGTATAATCAATATTGTTTTCCAATGACCCAAAGAATTATGGACTATAAGTTTAAATGGAACTAAATGGATTAGGAGCATAATGCGGCATCCAAGGGAGGGAGATACCTTTGCCAATATTAGCAACATCATCTTGGATAATAAGAGGACTTTTGCCACCACGCTCTAATGAGACAGACTATTGAAGAAGATAAATGCACAATGGATGCATAATTCACAGACTTCTTGGCTCTTGCAACCGACCTTAACCATTTGCACCGGTAGCAGTCAGCCGGTCATTATATCTCTAAGCTGATTCCAAAGTTTATGTAAATGAGCTAATGTGGTCAATTAGTTATTTACCCTTCTACAGTCTCGGCTGTAGTTATGCCATAACTGTTAACTCACACCCAAATATCAACCGCACTCCAGCCCACACCTTTTTCCACTCCATGATTCTTCATCGTGTCTCTTAGTTTCTCTATCTCTTCCCATTTTTCAGCACTGCCATATGAATTGGACATTAAAATATAGTACCCATCATTTCCTGGGTCAGAAGCAAAAGCCTTCTTTGCAACTCTCAACCCCATCTCGAAATTGTCATGCATTTTGCAGGCACTAAGCAAAGTTCCCCATACCCCACCATCAGGTTGTATTGGCATAGCCAAAATCATATCTTCTGCTTCTTGAAGATGCCCAGATTTCCCTAGGAGATCCACCATACATGCGTAATGCTTCAGGTTAGGTTCAAGGCAGTATTCCCCCATTCTGATGAACAGCTTCCTGCCCTCATCAACATACCCTGCATGGCAGCAAGCAGACAGAATGGCAAGAAAACTGACACTGTTAGGCTCAATACTTCCTCTTTCCATCTCACTAAATAACTGCAGTGCTTGCTTCACATCGCCATGCATCCTATAGCCTGCTATCATCACATTCCATGTAACAACATCCCGCACGAGCATAGAATCAAAAATTCCTCTTGCAATCCCTAGCTGCCCACATTTAGTATACATGTCAACAAGTGATGTACTAATAGATACATCCGATTCCAACCCCATATCTTTCACATAAGAATGTATCAGTTCACCATGTTCCAGTGCAGCCAAATTTGCACAAGCTGAAATGACAGTAATCAAGGTTGCAGAGTTTGGTTGGACACCTTCAGTGAGCATCTGATCATATAGTGACAAGGCATCATTTGAATGTCCTAGATGTGAATAGCTGGATAGGAGTGCATTCCAGGTGACAACATCCCTCCTCACTTTGGCCACACCAAATATTTTGTATGCAAGGTCAAATTTCCCACATCTTCCATACATGCCAATTAATGCATTGGCAACTGAAATTTCATCAAGTAAGCACTTGATCGAAAAACAATGAGCTGATTGACCTAACCGCAGTTTTCCTAGCCGTGAACAAGAAGAGATTGTGGAAACCAAGCTGTTGATATCACATAAAAATTCATCATGATCTCTGCAATGCATTTCTCGGCACAACTCCAAGCATTTGACATCAAGTCCAGCTTTGCAGTACAATACAACCATCAAACTCCATGATTCTGCATCTCGTTGATGCAAAACTCCAAAAACTTTGCCTGCAGCATCTACCAACTCAAGTTTCCCGTACATTGAAATCAAAGCATTGGCAACCAACAAATTGTCTCCAAAGTTTCTCTTAATTATAGCTGCATGAAATGCCTTCCCCCTACGCACATTTCCACTGTTCCCTAACCCTGAAAGTACACAGCTAACAAGAACTTCATCTGGCTGCAGACCAGACACCTCCATCTCCTGGAACAACTCCACGGCCTCCCTATCAAGTCCTCTCCTACAATAGGCTCCAATCAAGCTAGTCCAGGTAACCACATCTTTTTCTGGCAACTCCGGGAATAAAACACATACATCCTCAGTCCTATTGCACTTTGAGTACATTGAGAAAAGCGCGGAAACCACCAACGCACAATCTCCAATCCCTTCCTTCACCGTGTACCCGTGCAAGCATCTCCCAGCAGACAGCTCGCCTATCACTCCACAAGCCTCCAACCCACTCTCCACTGTCCGTGAATTTGGCCTCGCCCCGCCATCACCCGCTAGCCTAACCATCTGCACCAAGTATCTCATCCCCTTCTCACACTCGTCATTCCGAACGCACCCAGAGACCACTGCGGTCCACGTGATCACGTCCCTGTCAGCCATTTCGTCGAACAGCTTCGTAGCGTCGTCAATGCGGCCACACTTGGCATACATGTACACCAGCGACGACGAGACCGCGAGGGACCCATCGCCTACCAGGAGGCCGAGCTTGACGGAGTAGGCGTGCACGGAGGAGCCGACCGGGAGGGCCGCGAGCTCAGCGGCCGCGGAGGCGGCGATGGGCGCGGTGAACCGGGAGGGCCGCGCGCCAGAGGCGCACATGCGGCGGTGGGCGGAGAGCGCGGACGCGAAGTCGGAGGCGCAATGGTGGGAGCGGAGGAGGGAGTTCCAGAGGAAGGTGTCGGGGCAGGGGGAGGCGGAGAAGGCGAGGGCGGCGAGGCTGGGGCGGCCGGAGGAGGAGTAGGCGGAGACGAGCTTGGCGGCGAAGTCGGGGCGCGAACAGAGGCCCGAGGTGGCAGCGAGAGCGTGCAGGCGGAGGAGCACGGGCAGCGGCGGAGGCGCCGAGGAGGGCGAGGCTAGGAAGCGGTGGAGGAGGCCCAGACTCGTCGGGGTGAGAAGAGGGAGAGAAGGCGGCATCGGTTTGCCGTTTGCTTGTTCAAACTCGTTGATCAGTTGAAAATATGGGCAGTCGCCTGTGTTCGAACTCAATTGATTTGGCCGAACCGTTGGATTGAGCTCATCTGTTTCTTCGACCTTCGCTCACCAGAGCTCTCTTCTGAGGGCAACTCCAACGCGCCGACGTGTCTGGTCCGCCCTCCTCGGTTTGGGTCTGTGCTGATCAAAAACACGGTCCAACGCGCTGACACAAATAGACGCGCCTGTTTTGCTGTCCGTTTGGACCCATTTTCAGCTTAAAATTTGGGTTGGATTTGCATCATGGACGCCCACGGTGTCCTCCTCTGGCCCGTCTGTCGGTAGCACACATGCCATTCTTCCCCACCCACCACCTCGGCCTCTTCACCATCGTCACCGTCGCCCGCTTCCTGCCTCTTCGCCACCGCCCTAGCCCCGCCGCCGCATCACCAACGGCCCCACCGACACCGCATCCATCGACGTCCACTCTGCCGTCGTTGTGGTCGCTTCTTGTCGCCGACGAAATAGTACAAGGCCCGCCTGCCAGGGTCGCCGCCAGCCTTCGGCATACCCCTACCTCCGAGGTCACCGCCGGAGGATGCAGGGTTCGACACCCCTGCTGCCTCAGTCTCCATCGACGTGCCATTCACCGGCCACGACTCGTCCACGCAAGGTGTTCGGTCGTTTTCACGACCCGACCGAGGCTCGTCCATGCCCGCCGCTGTCTAGTAAGGTACAAATTCATTACTCCGAAGGATCATGACGAATGGCTCGGATGAGTTTTTTACAACGATAGCATATGTTCATCATCACCCAAAGAATCGTTCGACGATGATTGTGTTGCGGTTGCTACTTTGGTTGTCAATGAGCGCATCTCGAGGCAGCGACAATTATTTAGGGGATCGATCCCGGGCCGTGCTAACAATTAGTTCGAACTTAGAGAACCATTATTCTTTGCCAAGATTTTTCGGAGACGCTTCCGGGCCCCTAGGCTCGGGTGATACTGACACCTTTCAACCTAACTTCAATCCTAAGTCCTCCTTTGGATAGAGGAATTCTGTATGAGTTCTAGAGGACAGAAATTTTGTAGAAAAAATTCCTTTCGGGCCATTTTCTTAACACAGTACCATCAAAGTCGCTCACATACACACAAAACATACACTGACCCCTATGAACGCACACACGCATATCCTACCCCTATGAGCACCTCCCAGAGACTGAGCCGACATAGTAGCTTGAGATTTTATGAAGTCGCCACAGACGCCTTGTAGTCGAGCGGAACGTCTCCTCCCACTGAACGAACATCGTCGAAAGACTGAGATAAATTCAGGAATAATCCGAGCATCAATATCAAGTTTAAGACTTGAACCCCGGTGGGCTAGGGATATATCTGGCCATGGGCAGCCCCGCCCGGACGGCCCGACCCGACGAACCGTTTAAGTCGGAGGCGCAATGGTGGGAGCGGAGGAGGGAGTTCCAAAGGAAGGTATCAGAGCAGGGGGAGGCGGAGAAGGCGAGGGCGGCGAGACCGGGGTGGCCGGAGGAAGACTAGGCGGAGACGAGCTTGGCGGCAAAGTCGGGGCGGGAACAGAGGCCCGAGGGGGCAGCGAGAGCGTGTAGTCGGAGGAGCACGGGCAATGGTGGGGCCGCCGAGGATGGCTGAAAGGATCGATATAGTTGACTAGAGGGGGTGAATAGGCAACTAACAATTTTTAGCTTTTCTTTACCAAATTAAACTTTGCATCAAAGTAGGTTGTCTAGATATGCAACTAGGTGAGCAACCTATATGATACAACAACAATAAGCACACAAGTAAGCAAGGATAAAACACAATATAGCTTGCACAAGTAAAGGTGAGAGATAACCAAAAGCGGAACCGATGGAGACGAGGATGTGTTACCGAAGTTCCTTCCTTTTGAGGGGAAGTACGTCTCCGTTGGAGCGGTGTGGAGGCACAATGCTCCCCAAGAAGCCACTAGGGCCACCGTATTCTCCTCACGCCCTCACACAATGCGAGATGTCGTGATTCCACTATTGGTGCCCTTGGAGGCGGCGACCGAACCGTTACAAACAAGGTTAGAGCAATCTCCACAACTGAATTGGAGGCTCCCAATGACACCATGAAGCTTCACCACAATGGATTATGGCTTCGCGGTGACCTCAATCGTCTAGGGTGCTCAAACACCCAAGAGTAACAAGATCCGCAAGGGATTAGTGGGGGGAATCAAATTTCTCTTGGTGGAAGTGTAGATCGAGGCCTTCTCAACCAATCCCTAGAGAATCAACAAGTTTGATTGGCTAGGGAGAGAGATCGGGCGAAAATAGAGCTTAGAGCATCAATGGAGCTTAGAGATAGAAGAGGTAGTCAACTCGGAGAAGAAGACACCCCTTTTATAGTCAAGGGACAAATCCAACCGTTATCCACTTAACCAGCTCGCAACATGTGGTACTACCGCACCAGCCGAGCGGTACTACCGCAAGGCGTCGCGGTACTACCGCGAGGGGGTGCGGTACTACCGCACCCACGACAGACACCAGAGGAGGCCCTTTTGCATTGACGCTACGAGTGGTAGAACCGCCGGAGCGATACTACCGTGCGCCCTTGCGGTACTACCGCGAGGCAGGGCTTGACTGGGCTGGGAAGGCACGGATGAATAAAATTACATCCGTGTCTACTTCTCCTGAGGTTAGATCGGTGCAAAAGTCCGACACGGTAGTACCGCATCCAGGGAGCGGTACTACCGCATAGGGAGCGGATGTAAAAAATTACATCCACCCCTACTTCCGTGCGAGAGTAGTACTGGGCCAGAGGTCACGGTACTACCGCGACCACGTAGCGGTACTACCGCAAGGAGGTGCGGTACTACCGCATCCCCACATGGTACTACCATGAGCCTCTGCGGTACTACCGCTCCCTTGAGCAGTAGTACCGCAGGCCACAACCTACTACCACTTGGAGTCGTTCATTTTGCAAAGACACGGATAACAGATCAGAGCTCCAAAGAGGCAAGGGGAAAGGAGGTGTAAAGGAACAGACGTGTACGTGATGATTCCACCCTAACCTTTCCAAAGCGGACCCCCTCTTAATAGTACGGCTTTCCTACGACTCAAATCCACCAAAAGGAATCATAGAAAAACGTCGTCTTCACTAGGCTCCGAGGGGCATCGAATCGTCTTGTTCCTAAACATGAGATATCTGAAATGCTCAACGCACACGATTAGTCTGCAAAAAGCATTGTCATCAATCACCAAAACCACATAGGGTGAAATATGCCCTTACAATCTCCACCTTTTTGGTGGATTGATGAAAATACGAGATTTGCACATAAGAGTACACAAATGAATATAAGCAAACCCAACATCTACAAAATATGGACATGCTCCCCCTAGATGTGTGCACTCTATATGAATGCTTTGGAGTACATGGCACACATACTAGGATCAACACTCCCCCTATATTTTATAGACAAGGCATACCTTGCAACTGTATGGCTAACTCTAAGCATGGAGGCAAGGCACTGAATATGAGCATAAAGAGAAGGGCACAAGATAGCATAGGCTCACGAACTACTAAGCAAGGAAGACAATAAGATACGCTAGTGTGCATATGTCTTACACCATATGATAGGATACCTAGGTCTCACACGCACAAACTCAAAAAAAGCAACACAAATGAAGTTCCAACGAGACGAAGCAAAGACACGCGTATGAAAGCAAATCCTACGCTCTCTCCCCCTTTGGCATCGAGACACCAAAAAGGGCAAAGAGGACACCTACGACATAGGTGGTAGCATCCTCAGTAAAATGTCACTCCTCATGCTCCTCCTCAGACTCTGCAGCTGAAATGGTCTCCTCCTCGGACTCGGTCCACTGAAATCCCTGCTGGGCTATCCAGTCAGCCGCCGGAGTGATGTTCACCTCGGACCCACTCTCCACATTCTCACCAAAGGTCCTCAAGATCCTCTTGTCGCGCTGGCGACTCTCCTTGGAGGCAACATGGGACTTCTACTGCCCTTGCGCCTGCATGCAGAATAGGGTCTTCATCTTGGCCTTTAGCTTCTTAGCCCATGAGGGCTCAGTAGAGGGAGGAGTGTATCCATCAGAGTTGTCCTCATTTGCTTCCTCCTCCTCGATCTCATCCTCATCCACATCCATATGAGCAGCCTCTGCCTCAGCATGGGTAGTGGTGTTAGCCCATTGGCTCTTGATGCGGAGCTTGATGGGCTCATGACGGATCCAGTTGGGGGTAACAAACTCATCATCGGGATAGAGCTTCTCCCAAGTCTTTGTGATCAAGAGAAACAGGTAAGGTCCATAGATGGGGACCTTACGGTTGAACACAGCAAACTGTAGCTCACACCACATGATATGTGAGACATCAAGTGGTTGCATCTGAGAGTGACGCGCCTCCTCACAAAAGAGCATCATATCCACGAGATAGGCATGCACCTTATCCTTGTCACCAATGCGTGAAAAGAGGGAGTTGCGGAAGATCCGATGCATGATGTCAAGGAAAGAGTTCAATACCCACACCTTCTTGCCACTGGGAAGCGTCTTCTCAACAAAAAAAAAGGGCTGAAGCTTATTCTTGTTGGCAGACTCGAGGTTGGCATGAGGGCGAACACCAACGGGCGTGTTGAGCCCCTCATCAGGAACCTGAAGCAAATCCATGAAGTCCTTCCACTTAGCAGTCAACTGTTATCCATTGGTCATCCAGGTCATGGCCCGTTCCTCATCAGTATTGAAGTGGACCGAAGCAAAGAACTGGGCCACAATCTCTGGGTCAAAGTCCAGGTGAAAAGTAAGCAAGTGCTCAATGCCAAATTGCTCCACCAGTTCCAGAGCCTCACCAAAATAGGCTCGGTGCTTATCCTGCCTCATATGATGCATGTCAATCCAGTGCACGTCCACGTAGATGTTCTGCTTGGCCTTGATCACATCCAGATAGATAAGATTTTGCTGCTTGGTCCAGAACAGACCATTCCCTCTGAAATTTGCATGGGGATTCACATAGGGGTGATCTTCCTTCGAGTGATAAACTCAGCCAGAGGTATCTCATCCATGCCCATTGTGGGCTCCTTGAGCTTGGTGGCGGTGTGCTTGGTTCTGCGTTGAGAGGCATTGGAGCCTTCTGGAGCTTCATCTTGGTTGCGCAGGTGCTTCGAGCCCGTGTCACGGACCGGATCGACCAACGGACATTGGAACCGGAGTGACCATCTAGACACACAACACAAGAACACGCAAGAAAATGAGAAGGATCAATGCAAATACTAAGGCCAAAGCCAAAATAAACAAGTAAGCACGAGATTTGGAATGATAAAGTAGCAAAAATTGCATCTACGGTAGTACCGGGCCGGCGCACGGATGTAAAAAATTACATCCACTCTAGCTGCGGTAGTACCGCGCCGGGGTGGCACGGTAGTACCACGCCTAGAGAGGAAGTAATTTTTTACTTCCGCGCCCCGAGCGGTAGTACCACTCCAAGGGAGCAGCAGTACCGTGCGGGGGATCTGTTCATGTGCGAGGATGCGGTAGTACCGCTCCAGGAGGAGCGGTAGTACCGCACGGATTCAAACGCCACAAGAACAGCGGATCTAGATCTAGGAACAACTGAAACACTAGATTGGTACTACCGTTGATCAAACTAAACTGTTGTATCATTCCAAATAGCATGCTTACTGCACTACCACTCTCCTACAATTCCCTCTCGCAAAGATTTAGCCAAAAATCACATGAACTACACATGCATCTCCCCAAGACCTAGAAGCACAAGAATGGAACAAAAAGGGAAGGACTTGGGGAAATACCGAGGTCCATGGCAAGAGGACGAGATGGGGAACGATCCCACCTGGTGGAATGCGAGGAGAGCGGGCGGAGACGAAGATCCGGCAAGGTCCGCCAGCGCCGTTCTTGGGCAGGAGAGAGAGAGACGGGTGGGGAAAAGAGATGAATGGGTATGGGGGAGTTGGAACTCCCCCTGCCCTGCTCTTAACCCCCACCCGCTCGCGACGGCGTGGTAGTACTGCGGGTCCTCGCGGTAGTACCGCCCGATGGAAGTACCGCTTGCTGGACGGTAGTACCGCTCTTCCAGCGGCAGTAAAAAATTACTGCCATGATGGAAGCGGTAGTACCGTGCCTAGGATGCAACTGTGCACGCACAAAGCAGTCCACTCCTGCGGTTGTACTGTGGCTTGCCACGGTAGTACCGTACCCCCAAGAGAGTGCAAGTTTTGCAAAAAGAGAGGGAAACAACCATTGCAATGCGACCTTCAAGAAACCGAACACACCAAAGAGGCGAACACAAGAGACAACTCAAACACACGCACGGAACAAAGAGAAGGGCAAAAGACAACAAGGACCAAACATGAAACACAACCTCTCCAAAGAGAGGGCGGTGGCCGGAGCCACCTATGTTTGAGTCAGTTGGTATGGCACCGCGAAGAATTATCCTTGGGCCCATGACCAAAACTCATCTTTGAAGCACATGTACCAACAAAAATGGCTAATGTGAAAGAGTTGATCAATTTATGCATAATGGGGGGAGGGAGAGTTCATTGACAGAACAACACTCCCCCTATGTCCATGCCTACACCTAAACAAGATATCAAGTTGAGTATGGTGGGTCGTGCAAGGGTTCAAGCTACATTGCTCGAATCAATGATATTTAGCTCATGCCTTAACTCGCGAAATCTTGCTTCATCCAAGGGTTTCATGAAAATATCTACAAGGTTATCATGAGTGTTGACATATTTGAGCGTGATCTCCCCTCGCCCAATGTGATCCCGGATGAAGTGATACCGAATCTCAATATGCTTCGTCTTGAAGTGTTGCACCGGGTTGAGAGAGATCTTGATGGCACTTTCATTGTCACACCAAAGAGGCACTTCATCACAAGTGACACCGTAATCCTTCAAAGTTTGCCTCATCCATAGAAGTTGAGCACAACAACTACCGGAAACCACATACTCTGCCTCGGTGGACGAGAGAGACACACTACTTTGCTTCTTAGAAGACCAACTCACCAAAGAGCAACCAAGAAATTGGCACCCTCCAAAGGTGGACTTCCTATCCACTTTGTCTCCCGCCCAATCAGAGTCTGAATATCCCAAAAGATCAAAGTTGGCTCCTCTTGGGTACCATAAGCCAAAGTTTGGGGTATGAGCCAAATATCGAAAGATTTGCTTGACCGCCACAAAGTGGCTTTCCTTAGGTGCGGCTTGAAACCGTGCATAAATTCCCAAACTCAACATGATATCCGGTCTAGATGCACAAAGGTAAAGCAAGGAGCCAATCATGGAGCGATATACCTTTTGATCCACTGCTTTACCATTGGGATCTATGTCAAGTTGACATTTGATGGGCATTGGGGTGGAGGCCGGCTTGACATCACTTAGCTTGAATCTCTTGAGCATGTCTTGAGTATACTTGGCTTGGTTGATGAAGGTTCCTTCTCTTCTTTGCTTGATTTCGAACCCGAGAAAGAACTTCAACTCTCCCATCATAGACATCTTGAACTTTGAGGTCATGAGAGCGGCAAATTCCTCATTGAAAGCTTTGTTAGGGGAACCAAAGATAATATCATCAACATATAGTTGGCATACAAACAACTCCCCTTTGACCTTCTTAGTAAAAAGAGTGGGGTCGATTTTCCCAATTTCAAACCCACGATCTTGCAACAACTCGGTAAGATGCTCATACCAGGCACGTGGGGCTTGTTTAAGGCCATAGAGTGCCTTATCGAGTTGGTACACATGATCGGGGAAATAGGGATCCTCGAACCCCGAGGGTTGTTTGACATACACCAACTCATTAATCGGACCATTAAGAAAAGCACTCTTCACATCCATTTGTTGCAACTTGAAATTATGATGAGAAGCATAAGCAATCAACAAACCGGTAGATTCAAGGCAAGCAACGTGAGCAAAGGCTTCACCGTAGTCGATACCCTCGACTTGGGAGTAGCCTTGTGCCACCAAACGAGCCTTGTTGCGAACAATGATCCCATGAGAATCTTGCTTGTTCTTGAATATCCACTTGGTTCCAATGACATTATGATTCCCCGTTGGCGTTGGCTCCAATATCCACACTTGGTTGTGCTCGAAGTTGTTGAGTTCTTCATGCATGGCATTGAGCCAATCCGGATCCTCGAGCGCCTCATAGACCTTTTGGGGTTTGACACAAGAAACAAACGCGTGATGTTCACAATAGTTTGCTAATTGTCTACGAGTGCGTATCCACTTTCTTATGCTTCCAAGCACATTCTCCATGAGATGACCTTTGGTTGTGAGCTTGGATGCAATCTTAGCGGCACAACGCTCCAATTCCTCCTTAGGTGTGAGAAGAGGAGTGGAAACTTGATCACCTTGAGCGCCGTCTTGAGCTTGTTCTTGATCTTGAGGTTGCTCTTGATCTTGAACTTGCTCGGAGGGGAGAACTTGACCTTGGGCATCACTTGGTGGCTCTCCACCAACTTGAGGTTGATCTTGCCCTTGATCTTGTTCACTTGGTTGAGGCCCTTCACTTTGTTCTTCGGAAGCGTGTGGGTCTTGGGTCGGTGATGGCTCCACTTGAGTGGAGCATTGTCCCTCTCCTTCGGCCACAAGGGGTTCCTCAATGGGTAGGATATGACCAACACCCATTCTTCTTATGGCTTGGGGAGGAATTTCATCACCTACATCACAAGTACCACTTTGCTCCACTTGGGAGCCGTTATTCTCATCAAACTCCACGTTACACGTCTCCTCAATGAGTCTTGTGGACTTGTTGAGGACACGGTAAGCATGGAGTTTGTAGCATAACCAACAAATATGCCCTCATGAGCTCTAGCCTCAAATTTAGACAAATGAACACCTTTGTTGAGAATGAAACACTTACAACCGAACACCCAGAAGTACTTGAGGTTGGGCTTGTTACCGGTGAGTATTTCATATGGAGTCTTGTTCAAGCCTTTGCGGAGATAGAGCCAATTAGATGCATGACACGCGGTGTTGATGGCTTCGGCCCAAAAGTTATAAGGAGACTTGAACTCTGCCATCATGGTCCTTTCTGCATCCATCAACGTCCGGTTCTTCCTCTCCGCTACACCATTTTGTTGAGGGGTGTATGGTGCAGAATATTGATGTTTGATCCCCTCATCACTAAGAAACTCATCCAAGGTGTAGTTCTTGAACTCGGTGCCGTTGTCACTTCTTATTGTCAAGATCTCTGCATCGTGTTGATGTTGAGCTTCATTTGCAAAGTTGATGACAGTTTGTCGAGTTTCACTCTTCCTCATGAAGAAATACACCCAAGTGTACCTTGAGTAATCATCGACAATCACCAAGCAATACTTTCTACCCCCAAGACTATCAAAGGATGGAGGCCCAAAGATATCCATGTGAAGGAGCTCCAAGGGTCTCTTCGAGTAGATGATATTCGTGGGAGGGTGATCCTTCTCATGTAACTTTCCTTTGATACAAGCACTGCAAGCATGATCTTTGGCAAAGCTAACATTAGTTAGTCCACGGACATGGTCCCCCTTGAGAAGACTTTGCAAAGATCTCATATTGACATGGTGAAAGGATCAATATAGTTGACTAGAGGGGGGGTGAATAGGCAACTAACAATTTTTAGCTTTTCTTTACCAAATTGAACTTTGCATCAAAGTAGGTTGTCTATATGTGCAACTAGGTGAGCAACCTATATGATGCAACAACAAGAAGCACACAAGGAAGCAAGGATATAACACAATATAGCATGCACAAGTAAAGGTGAGAGATAACCAAAAGCGGAACCGATGGAGACAAGGATGTGTTACCGAAGTTCCTTCCTTTTGAGGGGAAGTACGTCTCCGTTGGAGCGGTGTGGAGGCACCATGCTCCCCAAGAAGCCACTAGGGCCACTGTATTCTCCTCGCGCCTTCACACAATGCGAGATGACGTGATTCCACTATTGGTGCCCTTGGAGGCAACGACCGAACCTTTACAAACAAGGTTGGGGCAATCTCCACAACCTAATTGGAGGCTCCCAACGACAGCACGAAGCTTCACCACAATGGACTATGGCTCCGCGGTGACCTCAACCGTCTAGGGTGCTCAAACACCCAAGAGTAACAAGATCCGCAAGGGATTAGTGGGGAGAATCAAATTTCTCTTGGTGGAAGTGTAGATCGGGGCCTTCTCAACCAATTCCTAGAGAATCAACAAGTTTGATTGGCTAGGGAGAGAGATCGGGCGAAAATGGAGCTTAGAGCATCAATTGAGCTTAGAGAGGGAAGAGGTGGTCAACTCGGGGAAGAAGACACCCCTTTTATAGTCAAGGGACAATTCCAACCGTTACCCACCAACTCAGCCCGCGACACACGGTACTACCGCATGATACGTCCATTTTGCATCAAGCTTTTATATCAATATTTATTGCATTATGGGCTGTTATTACACGTTATGTCACAATACTTATGGCTATTCTCTCTTATTTTACAAGGTTTACCATGAAGAGGGGGAATGCCGGCAGCTGAGATTCTAGCTGGAAAAGGAGCAAATATTGGAAACCTATTCTGCACAGCTCCGAAAGTCCCGTAACTCCACGAAAGTTATTTTTGGATTTAATAAGAAATATTGGGCAAAGAAAGTACCTGATGGGGCCCACACCCTGGCCAAGAGGGTGGGGGGCGCGCCCCCTACCGGGCACGCCCCCTGGTGGCCCTCTGGTGCTTATCTTCTGCTATATGAGGTCTTTTACCCTGGAAAAAATCATAAGGAAACTCACGGGACGAAACTCCGCCCCCACGAGGCGGAACCTTGGCGGAACCAATCTAGGGCTTCAGCAGAGCTGTTCTGTCGGGGAAACTTCCCTCTAGGAGGAGGAAATCATCACCATCATCATCACCAACGATCCTCTCATCAGGAGGGGGTCACTCTCCATCAACATCTTCACCAGCACCATCTCCTCTCCAAACCCTAGTTCATCTCTTGTATCCAATCTTGTATCAAAACCACAAATTGGTACCTGTGGGTTGCTAGTAGTGTTGATTACTCCTTGTAGTTGATGCTAATTGGTTTACTTGGTGGAAGATCATATGTTCAGATCCTTAATGCATATCAATACCCCTCTGATTATGAAAATGAATATGATTTGTGAGTAGTTACGTTTGTTCCCGAGGACATGGGTGAAGTCTTGCTATTAGTAGTCATGTGAATTTGGTATTCGTTCGATATTTTGATGAGATGTATGTTGTCTTTCCTCTAGTGGTGTTATGTGAACGTCGACTACATGACACTTCACCATTATTTGGGCCTAGAGGAAGGCATTGGGAAGTAATAAGTAGATTATGTGTTGCTAGAGTGACAGAAGCTTAAACCCTAGTTTATGCGTTGCTTCGTAAGGGGCTGATTTGGATCCATATGTTTCATGCTATTGTTAGGTTTACCTTAATACTTTTTTTCTAGTTGCGGATGCTTGCAATAGGGGTTAATCATAAGTGAGATGCTTGTCCAAGTAAGGGCAGTACCCAAGCACCGGTCCACCCACATATCAAATTATCAAAGTACCGAACGTGAATCATATGAGTGTGATGAAACTAGCTTGACGATAATTCCCATGTGTCCTCGGGAGCGCTTTTCTCATTATAAGAAATTGTCCAGGCTTGTCCTTTGCTACAAAAAGGATTGGGCCACCTTGCTGCACCTTATTTACTTTCATTGCTTGTTACCCGTTACAAATTATGTTATCACAAAACTATCTGTTACCTACAATTTCAGTGCTTGCAGAGAATACCTTACTGAAAACCGCTTGTCATTTTCTTCTGCTCCTCGTTGGGTTCGACACTCTTACTTATCGAAAGGACTACGATAGATCCCCTATACTTGTGGGTCATCAAGACTCTTTTCTGGCGCCGTTGCCAGGAGTGAAGCACCTTTGGTGAGTGGAACTTGGTAAGGAAACATTTATATAGTGTGCTGAAATTTTCTGTCACTTGCTACTATGGAAACTAATCCTTTGAGGGCCTTTTTGGGGTATCTTCGCCCCGACCAGTAGAGCAAAGAGTTGCTCCTCAACCTACTGAACCTACTGAAAATGTTTACTTTGAAATTCCTTCGGGTATGATAGAGAAACTGCTAGCTAATCCCTTTGCAGGAGATGGAACATTGCATCCTGATTTACACCTTATCTTTGTGGATGAAGTTTGTGGATTATTTAAGCTTGCAGGTATTCCCGATGATGTTGTTAAGAGGAAGGTCTTCCCTTTATCTTTGAAGGGAGACGCATTGACATGGTATAGGCTATGTGATAATACGGAATCTTGGAACTATAAACGGTTGAAGTTGGAATTTCACCAGAAGTTCTATCCTATGCATCTTGTTCACCGTGAACGTAATTACATATATAATTTCTGGCCTCGCAAAGGAGAAAGCATCGCTCAAGCTTGGGGGAGGCTTAAGTCAATGTTATATTCATGCCCCAATCATGAGCTCTCTAGAGAAATGATTATTCAAAAAATTTATGCTCGGATTTCTCTCAATGATCGCACCATGCTCGATACTTCATGTGCTGGTTATTATATGTTGAAGACTACTGAATTCAAGTGGGACTTATTGGAAAGAATTAGACGCAACTCTGAAGATTGGGGTTCCGACGATGGTAAGGAGTCAGGTATAACACCTAAGTTTGATTGTGTTAAATCTTTTATGGATACCGATGCTTTTCATGGATTTAGCGCTAAATATGGGCTTGACTCTGAGATAGTAGCTTCTTTTTGTGAATCTTTTGGTGCTCACGTTGATCTCCCTAAGGAGAAGTGGTTTAAATATAATCCTCCCATTGAAGTAAAAGTAGTTGCACCTATTACAGTTGAAGAAAAGACCATCACTTACAATGATCCTATTGTTCCTACTACTTATGTTGAGAAACCACCTTTTCATGTTAGAATGAAGAATCATGCTAAAGCTTCAACTGTTGTTCGTAAGATTAATACTAGAACTTATACACCTCCTGAGCAAATTAAAGTTGAACCTAGTATTGCTATGGTTAAAGATCTCCTGGATGATAATATAGATGGGCATGTTATTTACTTCCGTGGTGAAACTGCTAATATTGTTAAACTAGATGCTAAAATACATAGACCTGTTGTAGGCATGCCTATTATTTCTGTTAAAATAGGAGATCATTGTTATCATGGCTTATGTGACATGGGTGCTAGTGCTAGTGCAATACCTTTTTCCTTATATAATGAGATCATGCATGATATTGCACCTGCTGAGTTAGAAGATATTGATGTTACAATTAAGCTTGCCAATAGAGATACTATTAAGCCTTTTGGGATTGTTAGAGATTTTGAAGTCTTGTGTGGGAAGGTCAAATACCCTGCTGATTTTCTTGTTCTTGGTTCCCCACAAGATGAATTTTGTCCCATTATATTTGGTAGACCCTTCTTGAACACTGTTAATGCTAAGATTGATTGCAAAAAGGATGTTGTTACAATTGGCTTGGATGATATGACTCATGAGTTTAATTTTGCTAAATTTCGTAGACAACCCTGTGATAAAGAATTACCTAGTAAAGATGAAATAATTGGTCTTGCTTCTATTGCCGTGCCTCCTACTGATCCGTTAGAACAATATTTGCTAGACCATGAAAATGATATGTTTATGAATGAAAGAAGGGAAATAGATGAAGTATTCCTTCAACAGGTTCCTATTTTGAAACACAACTTACTTGTTGAAATCCTAGGGGATCGTCCTCCACCCAAGGATGATCCCGTGTTTGAGCTAAAACCATTACCTGATAATCTTAAATATGCTTATCTTGATGAAAATAAGATATATCTTGTTATTATTAGTGCTAACCTTTCAGAGCAGGAAGAGGAAAGATTATTGAAAACTATGAAGAAGCACCGTGCTGCTATTGGATATACTTTGGATGATCTTAAGGGCATTAGTCCCACTCTATGTCAACACAAAATTAAAGTGGAGAAAGATGCCAAACCAGTTAGAGGTCCTCGACGACGATTAAACCCTAAGATGAAAGAAGTGGTAAGAAAGGAGATACTAAAGCTCCTTGAGGCAGGTATAATTTATCCCGTTGATGATAGTGAATGGGTAAGCCCTGTCCATTGTGTCCCTAAAAAGGGAGGTATTACTGTTGTTCCTAATGATAAAGATGAATTGATTCCGCAAAGAATTATTACAGGTTATAGGATGGTAATTGATTTCCATAAATTAAATAGGGTTAATTATCCTTTTGCCCTTAGTGGTGTCCATCTGCTCAGTTTTGCCCTCAGATGCAAATTGTGCTCAGTTTTGCCCCTAGTCCGTGCGCACCGACTCGTTCTGTGAACTTTGGCATCTCCGTCAGGTCAACGTTTTGACTCGGCCCTTATAGGTGGGACCAGGCGGCAGAGGCGGCCAATTTTATTCAGACCGTTGCACGTGCGGCTTGCGGGGCCTAGCAGAGAGCCGTTGAGCATAGAGCCGTTACGGGTGTGTGCTATATTAGCGGGCGACAGCGGCGGTGACCACGGCGACAGAGAGCACGGCGCTGACCACGGTGAGAGAGCGAGAGCACGACGGTGGTGGCAAGCTAGCTGTGGAGGGCATGGCGGTGGGAAGCTAGCTGTGGAGGGCGCGGCGGCGTTGAGATCCCGTTCGGCTCCGAGCTCCATGTCTTCCGCAAGCTCCCGCGCCACCTCACGGATACATAGCCGGGCGCGTGTGGAGATGCCTGTCTTCGTCTGTCCGCGGTGCCAGGCGAGCGTTGATCGGAGGGTTTCTCACACACCGAGGAACCACAATCGTCCTTTCTATGTGTGCAGCGAGAATGGGGTAAGAATCGGGGCAATTGCACCATTTTTGTGGTCGTGGTCTTTGAGCAATCGGTTGATCTGTTCCGTGTTCATGCAGGTGGCATGCTTCTTTCTTTGGGCCGATGCTCTGGCCAAGACTCTGATAAATGAACTGCAAGAAGAGCATGACGAATGGTTGCGCATGCTGCCCCAAACCGCAGTGGCTGCAGCACAAGCTCCGGAAGAAGAGATGGAGGGCGAAGCACGCACTGACAGAGAGCTAGCTTTTGAGCTTAGGATGTTGAAGAAGAAGGTTAGGAAGCTTGAAGATCAAGCACTACCAATACCCATTTGCAAATACTTTTGGGTATTTGTAGGTATGGTAATTGCACTGGTTGTAATGTTAAAAATGTATGGAAAGGCATGAATTATGGAGGAATTTGTAATCTTGAAATTGTATGAGAAATTCACCTAGTTTAGATGTTGGTCAAAGTTGTTTAAATGTTGAAAAAAGAGAGAAGAAGTGACCAACATTTAAATATGTTGAAAAAAAGGAGAAGAAATGAGGAATTCAGAAACTTTTGATCAATGAAATGCAGCTAATGAATTATTCCAGAGCCAAACAATTAAGGTTAGAAATTTTTTGGAGCTGTTAAATATTTAATAGCAATTTAAGTAATCCAATTCAAATACACCGTGATTTAAATCAAATACCAAAATGTCATGGAAAATGTGCCTCAGCTCTGGTAGATGTTTACACCTAGTGCCAAAATAAATGAACATTTTTTAAGGGCATTACATTGAGTAGAAATAGTTTTGTCTAAAAAACGAAGGGTGAAAAATGCACAAAAAATTGGTGCGGCTGGGGACTCGAACCCAAGACCGCGTGGGTTAGTGGTGTTTAAGGCTGCGCTGGTAACCGCTAGGACAGATGGCAAGAGTTTGACATGGGTAGGGAAGAAATCTATACATAGTGAGACTGTGAAATTTGTCAAAAAAATGAAGGGTGGAAATGCACAAAAAATTGGTGCGGCTGGGGACTCGAACCCAAGACCGCATGGGTTTGTGGTGTTTAGGGCTGCGCTGGTAACCGCTAGGACAGATGGCAAGAGTTTGACATGGGTAGGGAAGGAATGTATACATAGTGAGACTGTGAAATTTGTCAAAAACAAATGTGAGACCGTGAATGTTTGCACACGCGTGAGAGTGGTTTTCCTTTGTTTTGCACTGAAATTTTGGAGGGTTGGAAGGTTGAAAACGTATGTTTGCACTGCCACGTGGTTTTGGTTAGAGTGGCACTTGGTTTAGTGTTAGAGTGGCACTTGGTTTAGGATTTAAACGGAATAAATTTGCATGTTAGTTCATGACTTATTTTTTTTTGAATAAAATGGAGGGCTTCTCACCCCCTCTTTTGAATGACAACCACAAGTTCTCGAGCTTCATGACTTGGTTTAGGGAAGAAATTATATGCTTGGGCACGGACATTTTTTAACACACATAATAAACCCTAATAAATAACTTAGATAAGATGCAACACAAGTACCATTACAATAATAAGTTCACGGACAGTTCACGGACACATGACGAAACATGACACGACACGACATAGAAAAGCAACAAATAAAAAACAAAATAGTCTTCATCTTGATCTCGCCCTTCCACTTTGGCCGCGCGCGCCCCTTCAACACCGTCTTCATCTTCACACCTCCTCCTCGTCGTCGTAGGGAAGGGAGTGCATCCCGGCTGGAGTGGGGAAGATGTTCTCGTAGTTGGTGTAGATGTTGTAGACGGTGAAGAAGATGGCCTCACAGCCGCACCAAAAGACTTGGCCGAGGAGCTCGCGCACGTCAAACAGGTTGGTGAAGGTGACCGTGAGCAGTAGGAGGATGCCGCCGCGGTCACGAACCTCATTGACGGTGAACATCCTCGGCGAGCCCCGTGGGAGGTGGGCATAGCCGGCTCTGAGGAAGGCGCGGGTGAGTTCGACGGAACCCGTCCACCTTGAAAAAGCCCACACGCGGAGCTCCCTCTCCACGAGCACGCCCGGTGGGTAGCACCGCTCCGGCACGACAGGCGGACGGCTGAAGGTCGGCCCATTGAACTGCATGGTCTCGCTTGGGGAGGGCTCAGTCGATTGGGTGTTTGAAGTTGGAGAGGAAGATAGGCACCCCATTTATAGGCATGTGGGTGGGAGAGGAAGAGAGAAAGGGTGAGAACGGTGCGTGTGTGAATCCGAACGCGTGTGTGTACCCGTTACGCTTTGCACTCTTACATTTTTGCACAAAAACGATGCATGCATAGGGCATGTGCGTGCATTTGAATCACTGCATAGCTCTTTGACCGGACAGTGCATCTGACTCGTTGAACTACCTAGCTGGCCTCGCTAGCCTAGCGCGCCTAGCATGCCTCGCTCGCCTCGCTCGCACGTCGCAGCCTCCCGCGCATGCAAACCCACGTCGCAGCCTATGCACGTCGCCGCCTCCCATGCATGCATGCAAGGCCTGGAAAGGCTGAGATGGGCTATTTACTGCGGTCTCAGCGGTCTCAGGCCCAGACAACGAGACGACCCAACGGTCCATCCAGCGCGCCCGATATTTGTTTAAAAAAAACGAATCTCCCAGCCAATCAGATTGCATCTCGCGGATTGCCCCCACCTCCCCACAGATTCCTTATAGAAGGGTTAGATCGACGGCCCTTGTTCAGCGCTAGGGTTAGATGAATGGTCCTGGTTCAGCGCTAGGGTTAGCGGGGTTTGGGAGGGGTTTGGAGCAGTCAAAGCTATGTTTGACCAGATTTCAAATGAGCATAATAAATTAAATAAAAATCAGAAAAATAAAAAACCTGTGCACATAGTCTTCTTATGTCATATACTAACGATTTAAGTTGATAAACAAGGTTTACATACATTTAAACGATAAGTTCATGTGTATTGTATGATATCTCGAGTATCTCAAACTCTTTTGTATGAAGTGAAGAGAAGTGTTTTGGGGAAATAAACATGAAAATTTCAAAAAACTCACCACAGCTTCATTTTAGAGTGACTAAGAAGGATCCAGGCTTAGTTTTCATTTTGATGTTTTACACTTATTTAAATCTTGGTCAAAGTTAAGTTTGACCAGAATTCAAATGAGCAAAACAAATTTAAAAAAAAATCAAAAAATGGAAAAACCAGCGCACATAGTCCGTATATATAGAATATATGTTTAGGAAAGTTATTTGGCTGATTTAGACAAGGTCGAAAAAAACCTTGCTTAGAGATGAGGCCGTTTACCCTACCTTTGGACCCTCATTTTAGCACATTTTTCATGAAAATTTCAAAAACCTCACCACAGCTTCATTTTGGATTGACTAAGAAGGATCCAGGCTTAGTTCTTCATTTTGATGTTTTAGACTTGTTTAAATCTTGGTCAAAGTTAGGTTTGACCAGAATTCAAATGAGCAAAACAAAATTCAAAAAAATCAAAAAAGGAAAAACCATGTGCTCATTCAAACATCATCCAACAGATTTAAACATCATGTCAAACATAGTTCTAACATCATCCAACAGAAATACAACATTATTCATAATGTTTCATAATTATTCACATATAGCGTTCGGGCTTCTGTCTGTTCCTTGAGCTTCTTGCCATCACTTTGCTCCTCGTGCACCTTGTGCTCATTGCTTCTTCTCTTCTCCTCTTGGTTGTCGGTACCTTGTGCGTCTTCTTCAAACCTATCATAGAGTTGTGCAAAACATAAAGGGTAATGAGATCATGTCAAGTGACCCATAAATGTACAGTAGTATTTGACCCTTGCAAAATTTACATACCTAGCAGAACTCACAACAACAGAAGGTTGGTCACCATTTAGAGCCTCACTTGGATCATCATGATCATCATTTGGAGCCTCACTTGGATCACCAAGATCATCATTTGGAGCCTCACTTGGATCACCATGATCATCATTTGGAGCCTCACTTGGATCACCATGATCACTATTTGGAGCCTCACTTGGATCACCATGATCACTATTTGGAGCCTCACTTGGATCATCGTCAAAATCATGCGGCTGTTGACCATCATCATTTCGAACCTCGTCAAAATCCTCATCTGATGCAACCGGCTGCTGTCCATCATTTTCATCGAAGCCTTCATCGAAACTCTCTCCGAACGCTGGATCTACTGTGTTATCACAATACTTACCGAAATGACCAGACCCACCACATCTTGTGCACTTACGCTTCCTCGCTCCAAGTCCAGCTCCTTCGCTGCGAGGTCTGATTTGACTCTTCCTTGGTCTACCTGCTGCTCTCTTCAGAACTGGAGCGCAAAGCTTGAATCCAGGGTCCACCATGTCCCATTGTTGTTTTCCCTCCATAGCAGGCAAGGCATAAGCATATGTGGCTTTGAACCTTGCAACGGAGTAGTAATCATGCACATACTGCTGAATGTTCCCTGCTGGACCAGGGAGAGAAGTGATGAAAAACAAGGCATGAATGCATGGCAACCCAGTTATCTGCCATTGCCTACAACTGCAAGTTCTAGCTTCTAAATCCACTGGATATCTCCATTCCCTCTTCTCTTTATCCAAATATGATATCTCTGGTGTGGTACCCGAGCAAAGAGTCATGTTCATTTCCAAGCCTGTTGTTTTCTGCATCAGTTCATTCATCACGACAGGGATGATAATGTGGCCCTTGAATTTTGCCTCGGCTATTCCTGCACGATAATGAAATTTCTGCATGTATTCTATCCTTATCCTATCCAGCAAATCCACCACATAATGACCCTTTAGTTTCCGGATCGTTGAGTTGAAAGACTCTGCTAGATTATTGTGCACATAGTCAACTTTGCTCAGTTCACTGAATTGGCTTCTGGCCCATAACTTGGAGTGGTGTGTTTCCAAGTATTCTTTCACTTTGGGATTCATGTATAACTGCCTCAAGTGGTAGTTGTGCTTCTTCACACTACAAGTCAAAGATGCTGGCCATAAATTGTCGGTATACACCTTTCCTTTGAATTTCTTCATGAAATTTGCAGCAAGGTGACGCATGCATTCCCTATGCTCTACTCCAGGGAACACATTGTCCACGGCCACTTCTAAACCTTTGCAGGCATCTGTATGAATGACCAACCCATTGGGATGTGCAATAGCCCGGCGCAGATTATGCAAAAACCAAGTCCAGCTCTCCTCAGACTCTGTCTCCAGCACACCGTAGGCAACTGGAAATACAAAACTGTGTGCATCAACTGCACAAGCAGCTACTAACTGTCCTTTAAACCTCCCTGTGAGAAAAGTGGCATCAATAGCCAAATAAGGCCTGCAACCTGCCAAAAAACCCCGGCGACAAGCCTCAAAGCAGACAAAAACCCTCCTAAAGCATTCCTTGGTCTTTGTCACTCCCCTGAATGTGTACTCCACGGTGTGGTGATCAATATCTACAATACTACCTGGGCTTGTCCTCTCCACTTCACCTTTGAATGAATACAACAATTGAAAACTTTCCTGCCAGTTACCATAAATAGAATCCATAGCATGTTGTTTACCATTGAACAACCTCATGTATGGTAAATCTATCTTGAATTTATCTTTGATGTTCTTCTGCAATTCCTTTGGACCCACTTGCTGGTTTTCTTTCACCCACTTCTTTACTTCTTCTGCCACCCATCTTGACTTGGCTCTACTGATTGTATCCTTCCTAAGGGTTGATTCCTGGCATGTGTGCTTAAAAGGGTTCACTTTGACCTGAACATTAGTGCTATTACGCATTTTAGATGCGAGCAGCCTCCATGGACAACCCTCAGTCGGACAGTGCACTCTGTAACGTACTTGATCGCTCTTGTCAACTTTGAAAGTACGTTCTACCTTGATGCAGTATGTCACAACTGCATTTCTACACTCATTCATGGATGCAAAAACTGTACCTTCTTCCAAATTAGGGTTCAAAGGGTCCCATTCAACAGCTGCAAGGTCTTCGTCCTCACCCACCGCGTCATCATCCACACGGACTGCATTGTGAGCCTCATCTTGGTTATCAGCCCGAGGTGCCCGTCGTAAATTCCGAATAACATCAGAATATAGCTTCTCTTCATCAACCCCAGAATTGTAGTCATCATGCTCCACTTCAAGGGGGACCCTACTGCTGTTGCCCACACTTGTCGAGCCACCACGTCGTCGTGCACCAACTGAACTGTTCTGGCTAGAGATGCCATTACGACGACTTGGTTCTCCCCGAGATGTTGCACCCGTCATCCTAGGTCCAAATGCCTGCTCAAGCACATCAACTTGCAGCCTCACATGAAAATTATCTTTCTCTTTATGCCTAACAAACATGGTAGCTAGCTCTTCATCATTACTAACTGTCACCCATTTCTTTTCCCCATCATAGTATTTGTATACCACTTCATCAAGCAAACCCCAAGGATATTGGCTACAAATTACCTCCCCAAATTGTCTGAAACTCCAATTACTAGCCATTGGCAACCGATAATCAAAACCTCCTTGGTATTTCTTCTGATCCTTTGCATCGAACGTGTACTGGTCCCTTCTAATGTGCATCAAGAAAGCAAACCGCAACTCCATCCTAACCGGCGAAAAACAGAGACGCAATCAGCACACTAATTGGGCAAACCTACTCGAATCGTGTGTTCAAATGCACAACTAAGCTCAATCTAAACAGGAGGCGAGACTTACCCCTCGGGAACCCAGTCGTGGATGCGGCGGATCTCCGGCCCGATGCCTGCCTCGCCAAATACTCCGGGGTTGCCGCTGCTCTCCATTTCGCCCTAGGGTTCTTCCTCCTAGTTTAAATAGCTCCAGCAGCCCCCCACCTTTGAGCGCTCCGGCCGGGCGCACAGAAGGAGGCCACGGCGCGGGTCGAGCAGGTGGCGGGCGCCCCACTCGTGGTGTCGCAGAAAGGTGGCGGGCGTCGCAAGCAGCCGTGGAGCGTAGGCGTAGAAAGGTAGCAGTGGAGTAGGCGTGCAGCTGGTGGCGGGGCAGGTCCTGGCCACGGCGCAAGTGCCGGCGGCGGCGCAGGTCAGCCGGCCGGTGGGGAAGCGGATGGGCAGAGTGAGCTATGAATGATTTGGGGATTAGTTGCACGGGCCTACATGTCAGCTCCGGACCCACGTCCACGCGGTCCCACGTGTAAGCTCCGGACCCACAACTTAACGCTGGTGGACGGAATGGACTCAAATATGGCTGTTTGGCCTCGTCATAGTAGCTGTGCATGGACTAGGGGCAAAACTGAGCACAATTTGCATCTGAGGGCAAAACTGAGCACAGAGACACCACTGAGGGCAAAAGGATAATTAACCCAATTAAATAAAGCTACTAAGAAAGATCATTACCCTTTACCTTTTATTGATCAAATGCTAGAAAGACTATCCAAACATACACATTTCTGCTTTCTAGATGGTTATTCTGGTTTCTCTCAAATACCTGTGTCAGCGGAAGATCAGTCAAAAACTACTTCTACTTGCCATTTCGGTACTTTTGCTTATAGTATGCCTTTTGGTTTATGTAATGCACCTGCTACCTTTCAAAGATGCATGCTGGCTATATTCTCTGACTTTTGTGAAAATATTTGTGAGGTATTCATGGATGACTTCTCAGTCTATGGATCCTCTTTTGATGATTGCTTGAGCAACCTTGATCGAGTTTTGCAGAGATGTGAAGACACTAGTCTCGTCCTGAATTGGGAAAAGTGTCACTTTATGGTTAATGAAGGCATTGTCTTGGGGCATAAAATTTCTGAAAGAGGTATTGAAGTTGATAAAGCTAAAGTTGATGCTATTGAAAAGATGCCATGTCCCAAGGACATTAAAGGTATAAGAAGTTTCCTTGGTCATGCCGGTTTTTATAGGAGGTTCATTAAGGACTTTTCTAAAATCTCTAGGCCTCTGACTAATTTATTGCAAAAAGATATTCCTTGTGTCTTTGATGATGATTATGTAGAAGCATTTGAAATACTTAAGAAAGCTTTGATCACTGCACCTATTGTTCAGCCACCTGATTGGAATTTACCCTTTGAAATTATGTGTGATGCTAGTGATTATGCTGTAGGTGCTGTTCTAGGGCAAAGAGTTGATAAGAAATTAAATGTTATTCAATATGCTAGTAAGACTCTTGATGCTGCCCAGAGAAATTATGCTACTACTGAAAAAGAATTCTTAGCAGTAGTATTTGCTTGTGATAAGTTCAGACCTTACATTGTTGATTCTAAAGTCACTATTCACACTGATCATGATGCTATTAAATATCTTATGGAAAAGAAAGATGCTAAACCTAGACTTATTAGATGGGTCCTCTTGCTTCAAGAATTTGATTTACAGATTATTGATAGAAAGGGAGCTGAGAACCCCGTTGCAGATAACTTGTCTAGGCTAGAGAATGTTCTTGATGACCCACTACCTATTGATGATAGCTTTCCTGATGAACAATTAGCAGTCATTAATGCTTCTCGTACTGCTCCATGGTATGCTGATTATGCTAATTACATTGTTGCTAAATTTATACCACCTAGTTTCACATACCAACAAAATAAAAAGTTCTTTTATGATTTAAGACATTACTTCTGGGATGACCCACACCTTTATAAAGAAGGAGTAGATGGTGTTATTAGACGTTGTGTACCTAAGCATGAACAGGAACAGATCCTACACAAGTGTCACTCCGAATCATATGGAGGACACCACGCTGGAGATAGAACTGCACATAAGGTATTGCAATCCGGTTTTTATTGGCCTACTCTCTTAAAAGATGCCCGTAAGTTTGTTTTGTCTTGTGATGAATGTCAAAGAATTGTTAATATTAGTAGACGTCAAGAAATGCCTATGAATTATTCTCTTGTTATTGAACCATTTGATGTTTGGGTCTTTGATTATATGGGACCTTTTCCTGCCTCTAATGGATATACACATATTTTAGTTGCTGTTGATTACGTTACTAAGTGGGTAGAAGCTATTCCAACTAGTAGTGCTGATCATAACACCTCTATTAAGATGCTTAAAGAAGTTATTTTTTCGAGGTTTGGAGTTCCTAGGTATCTCATGACTGATGGTGGTTCACATTTTATTCATGGTACTTTCCTTAAAATGCTTGCTAAGTATGATGTTAATCATAGAATTGCATCTCCTTATCACCCACAGTCTAGTGGTCAAGTAGAGTTGAGCAATAGAGAGCTCAAATTAATTTTGCAAAATACTGTTAATAGATCTAGAAAGAATTGGTCCAAGAAACTTGATGATGCATTATGGGCCTATAGAACTGCATATAAGAATCCTATGGGTATGTCTCTGTATAAGATGGTTTATGGAAAGACATGTCACTTACCTCTTAAACTTGAACATAAAGCATACTGGGCTATTAAAGAGCTCAACTATGACTTCAAACTTGCCGGTGAGAAGAGGTTATTTGACATTAGCTCACTTGATGAATGGAGAACCCAAGCATATGAGAATGCCAAATTGTTTAAAGAAAAAGTTAAAAGATGGCATGACAAAAGAATACAAAAGCGAGAATTTAACGTAGGTGATTATGTGTTGCTATTCAACTCTCGTTTAAGATTTTTCGTAGGAAAACTTCTCTCTAAATGGGAAGGTCCTTTCGTTATCGAGGAGGTCTATCATTCCGGTGCCATAAAAATCAACAACTTCGAAGGCACAAGTCCGAGGGTGGTGAACGGTCAAAGAATCAAATGTTATATCTCAGCTAACCCTATTAATGTTGAAACTAATATTATTGAAACCGTAACCCCGGAGGAATACATAAGAGACACTTTCCAGAATGTTCCAGACTCCGAAAAGGAATAGGTATGTGGTATGGTAAGTAAACCGACTCCAAAACAGTTCTAATGGCATTTTTTCTCCGTTTTGGAATATTTAAGAATTTTGGGAAGAAAGAAGTAGTCTGAGAAGGACACGAGGCATCCACGAGGGTGGAGGCCCCCGCCCCCTACTGGGCGTGCCCCCCTGTCTCGTGGACACCCCGTGTGCCTCCCGGACTCCGTTTTCTTGCACATTACGTATTTTGGTCGGTAAAAATTCATTATATAATCTCCCGAAAGTTTTGATCACCATATCACGCAAAAATCTTCTGTTTTCATTTCGAGCTGTTTCTGCCGCAGATTTGAGCAACATGTCATCTCAGGATTCGGAGGGAGAAAGCTATGTGGCTGATTACCTTGCAGACCCTAAAGTCTACGGGGACTTGGAACATTGTGGCTGGACCATTGAGGAAGAAGAAGACTATGAGCCTAAGGGAAAGGAGGAGACAAGCTCAGACGAAGACGAAATCCCATTACCTCAATCGGGGGATATGCACGTGGAGTTTAAAAAGTCAAGCCTTCCTGATAGAGCAAAGAAGCCCAAGATCGAGTTTATCCCTTTTCGTCTCTTGCAGGAAAACTAACAGGAATTGTGCAAAAGAATATTAAGCCTCAAGCGGGAGATTGATGATCTAAGGGAGCAAAATTCCGTTCTCAAGCGCAAGCTGAGAAACAATCCTACATCATCAACAACATTGTCAACACCAACTCTGAAGAAGGAAACATAATCACATGGGTATGGGCACTCCCCTTGGCAACTGCCAAGCTTGGGGGAGGTACCCCAGTATCGTATCACCATCACACTCCTATCTTACTGTTTTACTTAGTTCAATCCTTTTAGTAATATCTTGATCTAGTAGATTGAAGCTTTGGTATGAATTAGTTTTGAGTTTTGCTTTGTGATCTCTCTATGTAATCGAGTCCGTGAGTTATCTATAATAAAGATTAGTGTTGAGTCAAGGGCTTTGCTATCTTGCTATGATCTTGAGAAAAATAGAAAGAATATAAAAAGAATAAAAGAGTGCATATTGATCTTGTGGATAGTAATGACTTCACTCATACAAAGTATGAGGCTTAAAAGTTGTTGAGAGTTGACAAACGTAGTTTTGGTCATCGTTGCAATTAATAAGAAGTAATAAGGAAAGAGAGGTTTTCACATATAAATATACTATCTTGGACATCTTTTATGATTGTGAGCACTCATTAAAGTATGAAATGCTAAAGAGTTGACATTGGAGAAGGAAGACAACATAATGGTTTATGTTTTCTCACATCCCAGTTAAAGTATATTGTCATGGATCTTCTTAACATGTTGAGCTTGCCTTTCCCCCTCATGCTAGCCAAATTCCTAGCACCAAGTAGAGATACTACTTGTGCTTCCAAATATCCTTAAACCCAGTTTTGCCATGAGAGTCCACCATATCTACCTATGGATTACGTAAAATCCTTCAAGTAAGTTGTCATCGGTGCAAGCAATAAAAATTGCTCTCTAGATATGCATGACTTATTAGTGCGGAGAAAATAAGCTTTATACGATCTTGTTATGGAAGCAATAAAAGCGATGGACTGCATAATAAAGGTCCATATACAAGTGGCAATATAAAGTGACATTCTTTCCTATTAAGATTTTGTGTATCCAACCCTAAAAGCACATGACAACCTCTGCTTCCCTTTGCGAAGGGCCTATCTTTTACTTTATGTCTTATTACTTTATGCAAGAGTCAAGGTGATCTCCACCTTTCCCTTTTTCATTTTATCCTTTGGCAAGCACCTCATGTTGGAAAGATCCTGATACATATATCCAATTGGATGTTTGTTAGCATGAACTATTATTGTTGACATTACCCTTGAGGTAAAAACGCTGGGAGGCAACATTATAAGCCCCTATCTTTCTCAGTGTCCGATTAAAACTCCATAACCATAAGTATTGCGTGAGTGTTAGCAATTGTAGAAGACTATATGATAGTTCAGTATGTGGACTTGCTGAAAAGCTCTATTCTTGACTCTTTCTGACGTTATGATAAATTGCAATTGCTTCAATGACTGAGATTATAGTTTGTTAGTTCCCATTGAAGTTTATGTTCCATACTTGACATTGTGAATAGATTGTTACTTGAGCATAAGAAATCATATGACAAAATCTATATATGTTGCTGTTATAAGAATGATCATGATGCCCTCATGTCCGTATTTTATTTTTATCGACACCTCTATCTCTAAACATGTGGACATATTTTTCGATTTCGGCTTCTGCTTGAGGACAAGCGAGGTCTAAGCTTGGGGGAGTTGATACGTACATTTTGCATCATGCTTTTATATCAACATTTATTGCATTATGGGATGTTATTACGCGTTATGTCACAATACTTATGGGTATTCTCTCTTATTTTACAAGGTTTACCATGAAGAGGGGGAATACCGACAGTTGAGATTCTGGCTGGAAAAGGAGAAAATATTGGAACCTATTCTGCACAGCTCCAAAAGTCCCGTAACTCTGCGAAAGTTATTTTGGATTTAATAAGAAATATTGGGCAAAGAAAGTACCTGAGGGGGCCCACACCCTGGCCAGGAGGGTGGGGGGCGCGCCCCTGTCTCCTGGGCCCCCTGGTGGCCCTCCGGTGCCCATCTTCTGCTAGATGAGGTCTTTTACCCTGGAAAAAATCATAAGGAAACTCACGGGACGAAACTCCGCCGCCACGAGGCAGAACCTTGGCGCAACCAATCTAGGGCTCCGGCAGAGCTGTTCTGCCGGGGAAACTTCCCTCCGGGAGGGTGAAATCATCACCATAATCATCACCAATGATCCTCTCATCAGGAGGGGGTCACTCTCCATCAACATCTTTGCCAACACCATCTCCTCTCCAAACCCTAGTTCATCTCTTGTATCCAATCTTGCATCAAAACCACAAATTGGTACCTGTGGGTTGCTAGTAGTGTTGATTACTCCTTGTAGTTGATGCTAATTCGTTTACTTGGTGGAAGATCATATGTTCAGATCCTTAATGCATATTAATACCCCTCTGATTATGAACATGAATATGCTTTGTGAGTAGTTACGTTTGTTCCTAAGGACATGGGTGAAGTCTTGCTATTAGTAGTCATGTGAATTTGGTATTCGTTCGATATTTTGATGAGATGTATGTTGTCTTTCCTCTAGTGGTGTTATGTGAACGTCGACTACATGACACTTCACCATTATTTGGGCCTAGAGGAAGGCATTGGGAAGTAATAAGTAGATGATGGGTTGCTAGAGTGATAGAAGCTTAAACCCTAGTTTATGCGTTGCTTTGTAAGGGGCTGATTTGGATCCATATGTTTCATGCTATGGTTAGGTTTACCTTAATACTTCTTTTGTAGTTGCGGATGCTTGCAATAGGGGTTAATAATAAGTGGGATGCTTGTCCAAGTAAGGGCAGTACCCAAGCACCGGTCCACCCACATATCAAATTATCAAAGTACCGAACGTGAATCATATGAGTGTGATGAAACTAGCTTGACGATAATTCCCATGTGTCCTCGGGAGCGCTTTTCTCATTATAAGAAATTGTCCAGGCTTGTCCTTTGCTACAAAAAGGATTGGGCCACCTTGCTGCACCTTATTTACTTTCATTGCTTGTTACCCGTTACGAATTATCGTATCACAAAACTATCTCTTACCTACAATTTCAGTGCTTGCAGAGAATACCTTACTGAAAACCGCTTGTCATTTCCTTCTGCTCCTCGTTGGGTTCGACACTCTTACTTATCGAAAGGACTACAATAGATCCCCTATACTCTTGGGTCATCATCGCACCACAAGCGTGGTACTTCCGCACGGACCTGCGGTACTACCGCGTCGGGCCGGGGTACTACCGCGGGCGTGGCAGGGCCAGGACTCGTCCCGAAGTGCTACGACAGGGGGCGGTAGAAGCGCTGGCGCGGTACTACCACGCCCCCTTGCGGTACTACCGGAAGGCAGGAATAGTCCAGGCAATATAGGCACGGATATAAAAAATTACATCCGTGACTACATCCGCTGAGATTTTATCTATGCAAAAGTCCGACACGGTACTACCGCATACCAGGAGCGGTACTACCGTGTAGGGCACGGATGTAAAAAATTACATCCGCCCCTACTTCTGCTCATGCAGCTGTGCCTGGCCAGAGCTCACGGTACTACCGCACCAAGGCACGGTACTACCGCGTGGGGGCACGGATGTAAAAAATTACATCCACCCCTACTACCGCTCGCGCAGCTGCGCCTGGCTAGAGCTCCCAGTACCACCGCTCCGGAGGAGCGGTACTACCATGGGTGCCTATGGTACTGCCATGCCGGGGGCTGGTACTATTGCAAGGGCCTGCGGTAGTACCGCTCTAGAGAGCAGTACTACCGCCATCCTCAGTTCAGCAACATTAGGAGTTCTTCATTTTGTAGAGACACGGAGAGACGGAGGATGCTCCAGAGAGCCAAAGAAAGGGGCTGCCAAAAGGAGCAGACGTGTATGTGAGATTCCACCCATACATTTCCAACGCGGGCCCCCTCTTAATAGTACGGCTTTCCTATGACTCAAAACCACCAAAAAGAACCGTAGAGAAACGCCATCTTCAATAGTCTTCGAGGGGCGTCGAATCGTCTTGTGTTTAGACATGATTTATCTGAAACACTCAAAGCACGCGATTAGTCTGCAAACACATTGTCATCAATCAACAAAACTACTAAGGGATAATATGCCCTTACAATCTCCCCCTTTTTGGTGGATTGATGACAAAACAGGATTTGCATATAATGATATAGAATTAAACAACGGCAAACCCACCATCTATGAAATATAGACCGCCCCCTAGATGTGTGCACTCTAGAGAAGTGCTTTGTATTGCATGATACACATACTAGGATCAACACTCCCCCTATATTTTATAAACAAGGCATCACTTGCAACAATATAACTAACACTAAGAAAGTAGGCAAAATAACGAGAGTGAGCATAACGAGAAGGGCACAAGATAGCATAGGCTCCCGAATTACTTAAGCAACTAAGACAATAAGATAGAGTGCATATGTGTTACACCATATGATAGATAACTTGGTCTTACGAGCACAAACCAAACCAAAGCAAATGAGGTTCAACAGACCGAAAGCAAAGCTACAAGGCTAAACACATGACACAAGACGTGCAAATCCTACACTCTCTCGCCCTTTGGTATCGAGACACGAAAAAGGCAGAGAGGACACCTCTGACACAGGTGGTAGCTCAGGCTGAGAACGAATCCTCGTCAGTCTCAGTAGCGGGAATGGTCTCCTCCTCTGACTCTGTCCACTGATACCCCTGCTGGGCTAGCCAGGCATTCTCCAGAGTGATGACTTCCTCTGAGCCACTGGTCACAATCTCGCCAAACGTCCTCAATATCCTCTTATCGTGCTGGCGACTCTCCTTGGAGGCAACATGGGACTTGTAATGCCCCTGCGCCTACATGTAGAACAACTTCTTCATCTTGGTCTTAAGCTTCTTAGCCCATGAGGGCTCAGTAGAGGGAGGAATGTATCCATCAGAGCTGTCCTCATCCGCTTCCTCCTCCTCAATCTCATCCTCATCCACATTCATCTTGGCAGCCTCTGCCTCAGCACTCGTAGTGGTGTTAGCCCATTGGCTCTTGATGCGGAGCTTGATGGGATCATGACAAATCCAGCCGGGGGAGACAAACTCATCATTGGGATAGAGCTTCTCCAGGTCATGGAGATCAAGTGGAACAGGTAAGGTCCATAGACGGGCACCTTACGGTTGAACACCGCAAACTATAGCTCGCACCACATGATATGTGAGACATCAAGTGGTTGCATCTGAGAATGACGCGCCTCCTCACACATGAGCATCATATACACAAGATAGGCATGCACCTTGTCCTTGTCACCGATGCGCGGAAAGAGGGTGTTGCAGAAGATCTGATGCATGATGTCAAGGAAAGAGTTCAGCACCCCCACATTCTTCTTACTGGGAAGCATCTTCTCAACAAAGTAGGGCTGCAGCTCATTCTTGTTAGCTGACTCAGGATTGGCATGAGGGCGAACTCCAACGGGCGTGTCGAGCCCCTCATCAGGAACCTGAAGCAAATCCATGAAGTCCTTCCACTTAGCAGTCATTTGTTGCCCATTTGTCATCCAGGTCATGGTCCGTGCCTCATCAAAATGGAAATGAACCGAAGCGAAGAACTGAGCCACAATCTCGGGGTCAAAGTCCATGTGAAAGGTGAGCATGTGCTCAATGCCAAATTGCTCCACCAGGTCCAAAGCCTCACTAAAATGGTCACAGTGCTTCTCCTGCCTCATATGGTTCATGTCAATCCAGTGCACATCCACGTAGATGTTCTGCTTGGCCTTGATCACATCCAGATAGATAAGATTCTGCTGCTTGGTCCAGAACAGATCATTCCCTCTGAAATTTGCACGGAGATTCGCATAGGGGTTGATCTTCCTTCGAGTGATAAACTCAGCCAGAGGTATCTCATCCATGCCCATTGTGGGCTCCTTGAGCTTGGTGGTGGTGTGCTTGGTTATGCGTTGAGAGGCATTAGAGCCTTCTGGAGCTTCATCTTGGTTGCGCAGGCGCTTCGAGCCCGTGTCACGGACCGGATTCGACCGACGGACATTGGAACCGGAGCCACCACCTAGACACACAACACAAGAACACGCAAGAAAATGAGAATGATCAATGCAAATACTAAGGCCAAAGCCAAAATAAACAAGTAAGCACGAGATTTGGAATGATAAAGCAGCAAAATTTGCATCTACGGTAGTACCGGGCCGGTGCATGGATGTAAAAATTTACATCCGCTCTAGCCGCGGTAGTATCGTGCCGGGGTGGCACGGTAGTACCGCGCCCGGAGCGGAAGTAATTTTTTACTTCCGCGCTCCGAGCGGTAGTATCGCTCCAAGGGAGTGGTAGTACCGCGTGGAGCAGAATATGAGTGTAGATGCGGTAGTACCGCTCTAGGAGGAGCGGTAGTACCGCACGGATTCAAAATGCCATATTAACCGCGGAGATCTAGAACAACCGCAAAACTAGATCGGTACTACCGTTGATCAAATTGAACTATTGTGTCAATCCAAATAGCATGCTTACTGCACTACCACTCTCCAACAAATCCCTCTTACACAGATTTAGCCCAAAATCTCATGAACAACACATGCATCTCCCCAAGACCTAGAAGCACAAGAACGGAACAAAAAGAGAAGGACTTGGGGGAAAACCTTGGTCCATGGCAAGAGGGCGAGGTGGGGAATGATCCCACCGGTCGGAATCCGAGGAGAGCGCTCGGAGACGGAGATCCGGCGAGGTTCTGCGGCCCCGTTCTTGGGTAGGAGAGAGAGACGGGATGGGGAATATGAGATGAATGGGTATGGGGGAGTTAGAACTCCCCCCGGCCCGCTCTTAACCCCCACGCACTCACGACTGCGCGGTAGTACCTTGCCTCATTGCGGTAGTACCGCCCGGGCAGAAGTACCGCATGCCAGGCGGTAGTACCGCTCGACCAGCGGCAGTAAAAAATTACTGCCATGCTAGTTGCGGTAGTACGGTGCGCAGCTCCCGCGGTAGTACCGTGGCCAGCCACGGTAGTACCGTATACCCAAGGAAACGCACATTTTGCAAATGAGAGAAGAAAACGGCCTTTGCAACGCAAACTTCACACGACCGGACACACCAAAGAGCTAGCACGCGAGACAGCACACACACAACCACGGCTCAAACGAAGGCAAACGACAATAATGACCAACACACAAAACCAAAACTATCAAGAAGAGAGGGCGGTGGGCGGAGCCACCTATGTATGAGTCAATTGGTATGGCACCACGAAGACTTATCCTTGGGTCCATGACCAAAACTCGTCTTTGAAGCACAAGTACCATAAGAAATGGCTAATGTGAAAGAGTTGATCAATTTATGCATAATGGGGGGGGGGAGAGTTCATTGACAGAAAAACACTCCCCCTATGTCCATGCCTACACCTAAACAAGATATCAAGTTGAGTATGGTGGGTCGTGCAAGGGTTCAAGCTACATTGCTCGAATCAATGATATTTAGCTCATGCCTTAACTCACGAAATCTTGCTTCATCCAAGGGTTTCGTGAAAATATCTACAAGGTTATCACGAGTGTTGACATATTTGAGCATGATCTCCCCTCGCCTAATGTGATCCCGAATGAAGTGATACCGAATCTCAATATGCTTCATCTTGAAGTGTTGCACCGGGTTGAGAGAGATCTTGATGGCACTTTAATTGTCACACCAAAGAGGCACTTCGTCACAAGTGACACCGTAATCCTTCAAAGTTTGCCTCATCCATAGAAGTTGAGCACAACAACTACCAGCAACCACATACTCCGCCTCGGTGGACGAGAGAGACACACAACTTTGCTTCTTAGAAGACCAACTCACCAAAGAGCAACCAAGAAATTGGCACCCTCCGAAGGTGGACTTCCTATCCACTTTGTCTCCTGCCCAATCAGAGTCTGAATATCCCAAAAGATCAAAGTTGGCTCCTCTTGGGTACCATAAGCCAAAGTTTGGGGTATGAGCCAAATATCGAAAGATTTGCTTGACTGCCACAAAGTGGCTTTCCTTAGGTGCGGCTTGAAACCGTGCACAAATTCCCACACTCAACATGAGATCCGGTCTAGACGCACAAAGGTAAAGCAAGGATCCAATCATGGAGCGATATACCTTTTGACCCACTGCTTTACCATTGGGATCAATGTCAAGTTGGCATTTAACGGGCATTGGAGTGGAAGCCGTCTTGACATCGCTTAGCTTGAATCTCTTGAGCATGTCTTGAGTGTATTTCGCTTGGTTGATGAAGGTTCCTTCTCTTCTTTGCTTGATTTCAAACCATAGAAAGAACTTCAACTCTCCCATCATAGACATCTTGAACTTTGAGGTCATGAGAGCGGCAAATTCCTCATTGAAAGCTTTGTTAGGGAAACAAAGATAATATCAGCAACATATAGTTGGCATACAAACAACTCCCCTTTGACCTTATTAGTAAAAAGAGTGGAGCCGATTTTCCCAATTTCAAACCCACGATCTTGCAACAACTCGGTAAGGTGCTCATACAACGCACGTGGGGCTTGTTTAAGGCCATAGAGTGCCTTGTCGAGTTGGTACACATGATCGGGAAAATAGGGATCCTCAAACCCCGGGGGTTGTTTGACATACACCAACTCATTAATAGGACCATTAAGAAAAGCACTCGTTACATCCATTTGTTGCAACTTGAAATTATGATGAGGAGCATAAGCAATCAACAAACGGATAGATTCAAGGCGAGCAACGGGAGCAAAGGTTTCACCGTAGTCGATACCCTCAACTTGGGAGTAGCCTTGTGCCACCAAGCGAACCTTGTTGTGAACAATGATCCCATGAGCATCTTGCTTGTTCTTGAATATCCACTTGGTTCCAATGAAGTTATGATTCCCTGTTGGCCTTGGCACCAATCTCCACACTTAGTTTTGCTCAAAGTTGTGAGTTCTTCATGCATGGCATTGAGCCAATCCGGATCCTCGAGCGCCTCATAGACCTTTTGGGTTTCGACACAAGAAACAAACGCGTGATGTTCATAATAGTTTGCTAATTGTATACGAGTGCTTACCCCCTATCTTAGGCTTACAACCACATTCTCCATGAGATGACCTTTCGTTGTGAGCTTGGAGGCAGCCTTAGCGGCACGACGCTCTAATTCCTCCTCAGGAGTGAAAAGAGGAGCGGAAACTTGATCATCTTGAGCGTCGTCTTGAGCTTGATCTTGATCTTCCACTTGCTCTTGATCTTGACCTTGCCCGAAAGGGAGAACTCGACCTTGGGAATCACTTGGTGGCTCACCCCCATCTTGAGGTTGATCTTGCCCTTGATCTTATTCACGAGGTTGAGGGCCTTCACTTTGTTCTTCGGAAGCGTGTGGGTCTTGGGTCGGTGATTGCTCCACTTGAGGGGAGCATTGTCCTTCTCCCTTCGGCCACAAGGGGTTCCTCAATGGGTAGGATATTACTAACACCCATTCTTCTTATGTCTTGGGGAGAAATTTCATCACCTACATCACAAGTACCACTTTGCTCCACTTGGGAGCCATTATTCTCGTCAAACTCCACGTTACACTTCTCCTCAATGAGCCATGTGGACTTGTTGAGGACACGTAAGCATGAGAGTTTGTAGCATAACCAACAAATATGCCCTCATGAGCTCTAGCCTCAAATTTAGACAAACGAACACCTTTCTTGAGAATGAAACACTTACAACCAAACACCCGGAAGTACTTGAGGTTGGGCTTGTTACCGGTGAGTATTTCATATGGAGTCTTGTTCAAGCCTTTGCGGAGATAGAGTCGATTGGATGCATTACACGCGGTGTTGATGGCTTCAGCCCAAAAGTTATAAGGAGACTTGTACTCCGCCATGATGGTCCTTGCCGCATCCATCAACGCCCGGTTCTTCCTCTCCGCTACACCATTTTGTTGAGGGGTGTGAGGGAGTCCTGGATTAGGGGGTGTCCGGATGGCCGGACTATGACCTTTGGCCGGACTCCCGGACTATGAAGATACAAGATTGAAGACTTCGTCCCATGTCCGGATAGAACTTTCCTTGGCGTGGAAGGCAAGCTTGGCGATACGATATGTAGATCTCCTCCCATTGTAACCGACTCTGTGTAACCCTAGCCCTCTCCGGTGTCTATATAAACCAGAGAGTTTTAGTCCGTAGGACGAACAACAATCATACCATAGGCTAACTTCTAGGGTTTAGCCTCTCCGATCTCGTGGTAGATCAACTCTTGTACTACCCATACCATCAATATTAATCAAGCAGGAGTAGGGTTTTACCTCCATCGAGAGGGCCCGAACCTGGGTAAAAACATCGTGTCCCTTGTCTCCTGTTACCATCCGCCAAGACGCACAGTTCGGGACCCCCTACCCGAGATCCGCCGGTTTTGACACCGACATTGGTGCTTTCATTGAGAGTTCCTCTGTGTCGTCACCTTTAGGCCCAATGGCTTCTTCGATCATCAACCACGACGCGGTCCAGGGTGAGACTTTTCTCCCCGGACAGATCTTCATATTCGGCGGCTTTACACTGCGGGCAAATTCACTTGGCCATCTGGAGAATATTGAAAGCTACGCCCCTGGCCATCAGGTTAGATTTTGAAGTTTAAACTACACGCCTGACATCCGCGGAGACTTGATCTTCGACGGATTCGAGCCACAGCCGAGCGCGCCGCACTGTCACGATGGGCATGATCTAGCTCTGCCGCCGGACAGTGCCCTGAGTGCCGCTCAGGAGTCCACTCCGACCCTTAGCTCGGAGCCGACTGTGTCAATTGGGGATGGATGGTTGGACACCGCTTCGAGGGCTGCAATCTCTACGGCAATCGAGCCGAATACCAGCCTTGTCCTTTGTGAAGCTCGTGACTCCAAGGTGCCGGACTCCTTTCCGGATTCCGAATCTTCCACACCCCTTCCGATCGAACCCAATTGGGCTCTGATCATGGAGTTCACCGCCGCGGACATCTTTCAGCACTCGCCCTTTGGTGACATCTTGAATTCACTAAAGTCTCTCTCTTTGTCAGGAGAGCCCTGGCCGGACTATGGTCAGCAAGATTGGTATGCGGACGATGAAGAAATTCTAAGCCCACCCACCACCCACTTCGTAGCCACTGTCGATGATTTAACCGACATGCTCGACTTCGACTCCGAAGACATCGACGGTATGGATGCCGATGAAGGAGACGATCAAGAACCAGCACCTATAGGGGACTGGAAAGCCACCTCGTCATATGACATATACATGGTGGACACCCCAAAGGAAGGGAATGGCGATGGAACAACGGAGGACGACCCCTCCAAGAAACAGCCTAAACGCCGATGTCAGCGGGGCCGCTCTAAATCCCGCCACAGCAAAAACGGTGATTCCGGCACCGGAGACAATAACACTCCGGACAGTGTCGAAGACAACCCCCTCCAGCCGGATTCAGCGCAGGAGGAGGGTGAAGCCAGCCCTCATAAGAGAGCGGCAGATAGAGAGGTCGAGGACGACAATTATATGCCTCCCTCCGAAGACGAGGCAAGCCTCGACGACGATGAATTTGTTGCGCCAGAGGATCCAATCGAACAAGAGCGTTTCAAACGCAGGCTTATGGCCACGGCAAGCAGCCTCAAGAAAAAACAGCAGCAACTTAGAGCTGGCCAAGATTTGCTAGCCGATAGATGGACTGAAGTCCTGGCGGCCGAAGAGTACAAACTCGAACGGCCCTCCAAGAGCTACCCAAAGCGCAGGCTGCTACCCCAACTAGAGGAGGAAGCAACTAAACCTACATCACCAGCGTATGATGCGGCCGATCGGCCACCCCGTGGCCACGACAGAGAGGCCTTTCGGCCCTCAACTCAAGCTGCACCCCGACGCCGCTCAAAAAGTACCAAGGCACGGGGAAACGCGCCGGACCTGCAAGACATATTGGAGGACAAGGCAAGGCAAACAAGATCGATCTACGGATCACGCGGGTGCCCCACGGCACGTGACGATAACCGTCACACTAGATATGGCAAATACGGCCAGGCCGAACACAACAGACAAAGCTCATCCGAGCTACATCGTGATATAGCCCAGTACAGTGGCGCCGCACACCCACTATGCTTCACAGATGAAGTAATGGATCATCAAATCCCCGAGGGTTTTAAACCCGTTAACATCGAATCATACGATGGCACAATAGATCCCGCGGTATGGATCGAGGATTATCTCCTTCATATCCACATGGCCCGTGGTGATGATCTACATGCTATCAAATACCTCCCGCTCAAGCTTAAAGGACCAGCTCGGCATTGGCTTAACAACTTGCCAGCAGAGTCAATTGGTTGCTGGGAGGACCTGGAATCAGCATTCCTTGACAACCTCCAGGGCACTTATGTGCGACCACCAGACGCCGATGACCTAAGCCACATAATTCAGCAGCCAAAGGAATCGGCCAGACAATTTTGGACACGTTTCCTAACCAAGAAAAATCAAATAGTCGACTGTCCAGACGCAGAGGCCCTTGCAGCCTTCAAACATAACATCCGAGACGAATGGCTTGCCCGACACCTAGGACAGGAAAAGCCGAAATCCATGGCAGCCCTCACAACACTCATGACCCGCTTTTGCGCGGGAGAAGACAGCTGGCTGGCTCATAGTAATAACATGACCAAGAGCCCTGGTAATTTGGATACCAAGGACAACAATGGCAGGTCACGTCGTAACAAGCACAAGCGCCGCATTAACGGCGACAATACTGAGGATATGGCAGTCAATGCCGGATTCAGAGGCTCTAAACCCGGTCAGCGGAAGAAGCCATTCAATTGAAATCCTTCGGGCCCATCCAGTTTAGACCGGATACTCGATCGCTCATGCCAGATACACGGCACCCCCGAACAACCAGCCAATCACACCAACAGGGATTGTTGGGTGTTCAAGCAGGCAGGCAAGTTAAGTGCCGAAAACAGAGACAAGGGGTTGCATAGCGATGACGAGGAGGAGCCCCGGCCGCTAAACAACAGAGGACAGAAGGGCTTTCCCCCACAAGTGCGGACGGTGAACATGATATACGCAACCCACATCCCCAAAAAGGAACGGAAGCGTGCGCTCAGGGATGTATATGCGTTGGAGCCAGTCGCCCCAAAGTTCAACCCATGGTCCTCCTGCCCGATCACTTTTGATCGAAGGGACCACCCCACTAGCATTCGTCACGGCGGATTCACCGCATTGGTCCTAGACCCAATCATTGACGGATTTCACCTCACTAGAGTCCTCATGGACGGCGGCAGCAGCCTGAACCTGCTTTATCAGGATACAGTGCAGAAAATGGGCATAGATCCCTCAAGGATTAAACCCACAAAGACGACCTTTAAGGGCGTCATACCAGGTGTAGAGGCCAGCTGTACAGGCTCAGTTACACTCAAAGTGGTCTTTGGATCCCCGGATAATTTCCGAAGCGAAGAGTTAATCCTCGACATAGTCCTGTTTCGCAGTGGCTATCATGCCCTGCTCGGACGAACCACATTCGCAAAATTCAATGCGGTGCCGCACTACGCATATCTCAAGCTCAAGATGCCAGGCCCTCGTGGAGTCATTACGGTCAATGGAAACACCGAATGCTCTCTCCGAACAGAGGAGCACACGGCGTCCCTGGCGGCGGAAGTACAAAGTAGCCTCTCAAGGCAATTCTCCAGTCCGGCTGTTAAACGTCCGGACAACGTCAAGCACGCCCGAAGTAACCTACAACAAGACCGTCTGGCACGTTCCGAGCAAGCATAGCAGTGCGGCCCCAATCCCAGCCCTCGCGAAAATGCGATACCAGCACCACACGTACATAATTATGCTCTGGAAATACCATGGGCATAAGGGGAGGGGCACAACCACGGCACGCCCAGATTGCGGCTCAACCGCACTAGGGGCTCCCGATTTTGCCATTTCTTTTTTATTTTATTTTATATACTTTCAGGACTCCACTATTCGGAAGGCCTGTCCGGCAGTACGATCACCGAACACACGATGCAACAGCCAGGGAGACAACAAGCCACGTCAAATGCCCAGGTGGTCTCTATAACGAGCTAAATACCTGTCTTACTTAAAGTCTCGCAGCTTGCCCCTAGAGGGGGACATGTCAAATAATCCCATCTCTTGCGTACCGCACTATTTGTATCGTCCTGCTCTCATAGCAGCCCTTTTAATAAACAATACACATCTCTTGTCTATTATTGCACTCATTTCTTATATAAATATGTTCAGTTATGACATTATGCAACCGTACACTTTGGTACGGCCAATACACCAGGGGCTTAAGTACCCCATAATGCGGTGTGAGAAGACCGAACACTCTCATGAGTGCGGCACCCCGAACTTATAGCATTATATCAATCGGCTCCGAATCATGTCTTGGGTCAATAGTTGGGTTTGCCCGGCTCCCATGTTTTGGTACCTTACGTTCCGCTATGTCGGCTAAGGTAGCGCTGGGAGAACTACTGCGATTGTGCCCCAGTTGAGCTGGGTTAACACCTCAGTAGAGAAAGCTAAAACTGATCGTCATGATAGGGCGAGAGACCGGTTGCTGTTCGAGAGGTTTTTCGAGTCCTTAAAGACTTATGCCTCTTAGAGCGAGGAGCTGGCTTTGTTCGGCCTAGGCGTGGATAGTGCCCCGAACTCGGTCTTCCAAATACTAGGGGCTTCACCGAAATTTAAAATTATAGAACTCTATGGCTAAGTGAGAGTGATAAAGCATTATAAGTCCGATTGCCTTGTTCGTTGTGCTGAGCGCCTCCCTCGATGGACCCAAGAATGGGAACAAGAGCGCTCAGGTTTATCCCGAACACCCCAGCACTCATGGCATGGGGGTAGAAGCCGACGACTTGCATCTCTTAGATTTCATAAACAACCGCATAGAAGGTAATATTTTAAATTCAAAAAGCGTTGCTTAGCGCATATGAACAAGTTTTCAGTGCATAGGATAAAAACGAGCGAGTTTACTCAAAAAATTACATCCCTTGCACATTCGTCCGCTACAAGACGGGCACCCTTCAGGATGCCCCCATAATATATCTCGGGCCGGTGATGCTCCTTCCCCTCTAGTGGCCCACCCTTCACCAGCTTCTCCGCATCCAGCTTGCCCCAGTGCACTTTGGCACGGGCAAGGGCCCTACGGGCACCTTCGATGCATACGGAGCGCTTGATGACTTCAAGGCATGGACAGGCATCCACCAGCCGCCGCACCAGCCCAAAGTAGCTCCCAGGCCACAGCCGGCCTATAAGGCCCTTCATGGCCTGTTCGGCTGCCTTATGGAGCTCGACCAGCTGCTTCAGCTGGCCGCTCAGGGGCACCGGGAGTCCGGCCTCAGCGTACTGGGACCAGAACACTTTTTTCGTCGAGCTCCCCTCCTCAGCCCGTAGAATGCGGCAACATCGGATACACTGCGGGGCAGATCTGCGAATGCTCCAGGAGAGCTCCGGACTCGGGTAAGTAACAGGTAATTAACTTTCACGTGCTTGCTTTGCATAAGGAATGCCTTACCCGCCGCTATCTTGTTCATCGCCTCAATTTCCTAAAGGGACTTTTGGGCTTCGGCCTTGGCAGACTTGGCGCTTTCAAGTGCCGAGGCAAGCTCGGACTCTTGCGTCTTTGAGTCAAGCTCTAAACCCTCGTGTTTCTTCATGAGAGCATCGAGCTCTTGCCGCACCTCCGCCACCCGCGCCTCTTGCCTTTCCCGCTCAGTGCGCTCCACGACCACATTATCTTGGCCCTGGACAGCGCTTCCTTCAGGGCCACCACCTTGGTTGTGGCCCCTGCAACATTCACGTTGGTCCTGTCATTATTTGCAACCAGGTATTTTTTATATACTTACATAAGGTCTTACATACCTTCCTTGTCCTCGAGCTGCTTCTTGGCACGGCCGAGCTCGTTCTCGGGCCGCTCAAGGCTCTGCTTCAATGCATCGACCTCCGCGGTCAGTGCGGCAGAGGTCAGCAGCGCAGCCTGCATTCCCATATTGACATATTTATGTTAGACTTCTGCGTATATCTTTTTAGATCCTCAGTCCGATTTTTCTTTCTGAACACCAAACTGAGCATCAAGGGCTACTGTCTATGCAGTAACATTTTTATATGTTTTAAATACATACCTCAAAGCCTGTTAGAAGGCTGGTACAGGCTTCTGTCAGCCTGCTCTTGGCGGACTGAACCTTCTGGATCACCGCACTCATAACATTGTGGTGCTCCTTGTCGATGGAGGCGCCGTTAAGCACCTCCAGCAAATTTTCCGGCGCCTCCGGTTGGACGGAGGCCGCCGGCATCGTAGGCTTTCCCTTCTTGCGAGGGGGCCGCCTGCCGGACTCCGGAATCACTGAAGGTTCCGGAGCGGTGTCCGGCCCAGGGCCGGACTTAGATCCCTCTGGGGCTTCATCCCCTTTGGGCCAGGAGTCCGGGAGGTCGCCTTGCACCTCCAGGACCACCTCCTCCTGGTGTAGCCCCTTTTGGGACTCCACCTCGGCATCATCCGTAGGGCGAGGGGAGGAGGCCGTCGGGAGTGAAGCGCTATTCACATCCGACGAATCCAGGGAGCCGCTCGACAAATCGCTGAGCTAAGCCTTGGGCGGACTGCATGATTGAATTCGGCGTCAGAAGGTACTGTACAATAGAGGAACGCCACAAGTTATTCTGGTATCCAGATACTTACAATTTTGCCAGGGGCTTGGCCCTGGATGGCCATTCCTCTCCACTGTCGTCGGCGTCGGAGGCGTAGTATGGAAGAAGGGTCTTCCCCTTCTTGGACCCTCCGGCGTCCCCAGTTGGGGCGGCCTTCCTTTTCTTTCCTCCCCCCGCTGGAGGGGGAAAGGCTTCTTCTTCCTCCTCCTCGTCTTCGGAGGCAGAGGGCGCTTCAGGGTTGTCGGGCGATGAATCCGACACCACCAGGCGCCGGGAACTCTTTCGAGTCCCCGTGGCCTTCTTCTTCGCTTTCTTCTCCGGCACCATGTGAGGTGCTGGAACCAGCAGCTTCGTCAAGCGTGCATCTGCTGGGCCTTCGGGCAAAGGAGCCGGATAGTCGATCTGTCCGGCCTTCTTCTGCCAGTCCTGTTAAAGGAATGGGAGTTTAGATCCCTCATAGAGTCAAACTATGAAAAGCAAGTACCCTGTAATGGGTAAATTAAGCTTACCGCGCTGGCTTGGCACTTCGCGCAGAATCCGCGATCCTCGGTAATGGGAGGGTGAACCTTGGAGCTCTTGAAAATCACCTTCCAGGCATCTTCATGCGTTGTGTCGAAGAACCTGGACAAAGTTCGGTGCTGGGCCGGGTCGAATTCCCACAAATTAAAAGCCCATTGTTGACATGGGAGGATCCGGCGGAAGAGCATGACCTGGACTACGGTGACAAGTTTAACCTTCCTGTTGATCAGGTCTTTGACGCGGGTTTGGATTCCGGTCACCTCTGCCGAATTACCCCATGATAGGCCCGTCTCTTTCCATGAGGTGAGCCGTGTGGGGATGCCAGATCGGAATTCAGGGGCCGCTGCCCATTCAGGGTCACGCGGCTCGATGATGTAGAACCACCCCGATTGCCACCCTTTGATGGTTTCCACGAAGGCGCCCTCAAGCCATGTGACGTTGGCCATCTTGCCCACCATGGCGCCTCCGCACTCTGCTTGCCGGCCGCCCACGACCTTCGGCTTGATGTTGAAGGTCTTTAGCCATAAGCCGAAGTGGGGTTTGATGCGGAGGAAGACCTCGCACACGATGATAAACGCCGAGATGTTGAGGATGAAGTTCGGGGCCAGATCATGGAAATCCAGGCCGTAGTAGAACATGAGCCCCCGGACAAATGGGTGAAGAGGGAAGCCCAGTCCACGGAGGAAATGGGGGAGAAACACAACCCGCTCATGGGGCCCAGGGGTGGGGATGAGTTGCCCCTCATCTGGAAGCCGGTGCGCGATGTCGTCAGACAAGTATCCGGCCTTCCATAACTTTTTGATGTGCCCCTCCATGACGGTGGAGGCCATCCATCTACCTCCCGCTCCGGACATGATTGGAGAGGGTCGAGGTGGGAAGAGCGGGCTTGGGCGCTGGAGCTCGAGTGCGCGGAAATGGACAAGCAAAGGAGGAAGAAGGCGTAGATTGAAAGGACGGATCCTTATCCCCTTATATGGGTGGTCGGAACTGTGTGCCCCCACCAGCCTAATAAAACTCGCTTATCTCCCAAGCGCCACGATTGGTGGCACGGTTGGGTTACCCACGCCCGTATTGATGAGAATACTGGAATAAGGGGACATGATCTCTGCTTTGACAGGACATGCCAAGGAAACCGCCTCGCTAAACACGCCGAGGTGGGACGGTAAAATGATTCGAATAAAGGCTTGGCTGTGGCGTGATGTCACACTACGGAATACGTCAGCAGATTAGATTTGTGTAAATATTATTCTCTCTACGGTGGTATGTGGAACTTATTTTGCAGAGCCGGACACTATCCTTGTGTTCAACATCTTCTATGAAGTATTCGGAGGAGGAACCCGCCTTGCAATACCGAAGACAATTTGCGCGCCAGACTCGTCGTCATTGAAGCCTGGTTCAGGGGCTACTGAGGGAGTCCTGGATTAGGGGGTGTCCGGATGGCCGGACTATGACCTTTGGCCAGACTCCCGGACTATGAAGATACAAGATTGAAGACTTCGTCCCGTGTCCGGATAGAACTTTCCTTGGCGTGGAAGGGAAGCTTGGCAATACGATATGTAGATCTCCTCCCATTGTAACCGACTCTATGTAACCCTAGCCCTCTCCGGTGTCTATATAAACCGGAGAGTTTTAGTCCGTAGGACGAACAACAATCATACCATAGGCTAACTTTTAGGGTTTAGCCTCTCCGATCTCGTGGAAGATCACCTCTTGTACTACCCATATCATCAATATTAATCAAGCAGGAGTAGGGTTTTACCTCCATCGAGAGGGCCCGAACCTGGGTAAAAACATCGTATCCCTTGTCTCCTGTTACCATCCGCCTAGACGCACAGTTCAGGACCCCCTACCCAAGATCCGCCGGTTTTGACACCGACAGGGTGTATGGTGCAGAATATTGATACTTGATCCCCTCATCACTAAGAGACTCATCCAAGATGTAGTTCTTGAACTCGATGCCATTGCCACTTCTTATTGTCAAGATCTTTGCATCGTGTTGACATTGAGACTCATTTTCAAAGTCGATGACAATTTGTTGAGTTTAACTCTTCCTCTTGAAGAAATATACCCAAGTGTACCTTGAGTAATCATCGACTATCACCAAGCAATACTTTCTAACCGCAAGACTATCAAAGGATGGAGGCCCAAAGAGATCCATGTGAAGGAGCTCCAAGGGTCTCTTTGAGTAGATGATAGTCGTGAGAGGGTGAGCCTTCTCATGTAACTTTCCTTTGATACAAGCACTGCAAGCACGATCTTTGGAAAAGCAAACATTGGTTAGTCCACGGACATGGTCCCCCTTGAGAATACTTTGCAAAGATCTCATATTGACATGGGCTAAACGGCGATGCCAAAGCCATCCCACATCAACTTTAGCCATTAGGCATGTCGCGGTCTTAGTGGGTCACTCCAAAAAGTTAATCACATAAAGACCGTTCTCGACATGCCCAACAAAGGCTACTTTAAGAGTCTTTCTCCACAAGAGGGCCACGGTATCAATATAAAAGAATGTGGCAAAACCCATGAGTGCAAGTTGACGAACGGAAAGTAAATTGTATGCAAGGGACTCAACAAGCATGACTTTCTCGATCATGAGATCATGAGAAATGATAACCTTGCCAAGACCCAATAGCTTGGAGGACGAGGCATCACCCCACTCGACATTGGTGGGCATAGATGGAATCTTTTGCACGTCCACCACCAAGTCCTTGCTTCCGGTCATATGATTTGTGGCTCCACTATCGAGCAACCATGATCCTCCACCGGAAGCAAACACCTACAAGAGATCAATGCTTGGTTTTAGGTACCCATTTTGTAATGGGTCCTTTGATGTTAGTAACAAGGGTCTTAGTAACCCAAATAGACCATTCAATGTACTCTAAGGATAACCAACAAATTTAGCATAAACATGCCCATCACTAGCATGGCACAACACATAAGAAGGGTTAAAGTCGCCGTCTTTGTTGGAACGGGTGGCATTGCCCTTTTTGACGACGCCACCCTTCACATTGTACTTATTCTCCTTTGAAGCACCCTCTCCCTCCTTCACAAAAGTTTGCTTGAGAGGAGGAGGTCGTTTGGTCTTGTCATTCTTCTTCTTACTCTTGGACTTGGGTGCGAACCCAACTCCCACCTTGTCCACAGCTTCCTTTTGATTTCTCAAAAGTTCATTGAGATTATTCTCACATTGTATACAAGACACAAGGCCTTTCTTAATATGCTCCTTCAACTTGGCATTCTCCTCCACAAGATGCACGTGCTCACAACACGGGTTAGTAGCATTTGCATTATCAATTAAAACCATATGAGGAAAGGTGGCTTTCTCCTTGGTTAGCTTCACTTGTAGTTGATCATGAGACTCCTTGAGGCTAGCATGAGCACCCTTCAAGGCCTTGTGAGCCTTGTCAAGTATATAAAACTCCTATTTGAGTCTAGCAAGGTCAACCCCAAGTTTAGCCTTCTTGGAATTTAGCACACGAGAAACAACAAGAGCATGATCAAGATCTTTCTTTAATTTAGCATGGTCATCGTTATGTGACTCCTCAAGAGCCAAACGATGAACACGCTCTTCCTCAAGCGCATCAGAGAGGTCCGATATCTCATCGGCATAGTCACGACTATGACCTTCCATCTTAGAGATGGATTCTTCATGAGCCTCGGTCATGTCATTAGCTTCACCAAGTTGTACCAAGAGAGGAACAAAGTGCTTCTTGGATTTTCCCTTGGGCTTATCATGAAAGACTCAAATTCATTTACCTCTTCATTACACCCCTCACTTTGATCAATGCAATCCATCAAGGAGGGATTAGTAATGATGGTAGTTATGATGTTGGGGTTACCTTGTTGGTGGCTTTGGCCATGAGGCACTTGGCGGTGATGTTCTCGTTGGGTGAATCAAAGAGAGACACATGTGGAGTTGTGGAAATGGCAACGGAGGCCATGGCCATGACTTCACTATCTTCATCATCATCATCGTCCTCATTGTATTCTTCTTGTGCCACCAACCCTTTGGTTAGAGTCTTCTTGGTGAAGTTGTTCTTGTTGGGGAAGGACTTGGCTTTGTCTTTTTTGATGAGCTTGCCACCATTGTCTTCCCGCTTCTCGTAAGGGCACTTCGCAACAAAATGGCTCACATTGCCACAATTGTAACATGTTCTCACACGTTGCTTGCCCTTGAAGCCACTTGAGTTATTCTTGTTGAAGTTGGGCCTTGTGTTCTTCTTGCTCCAAAATTGCCTTGAAGCAAGAGCCATGTGCTCATGGCAATCATATTTTGTATCTTTGGGTTGCTCTCCTCATCTTCCTCTTCCTCCTCTTCTTACACACTAACCTTGGCCTTCAAGGCAAGGTTGGGCTTCTTTGCTCTTTGAGAATGCAACACCGCATTGTCGGTGGTCTTGTCCAAGATCCTCATTGCCACAAACTCATCCAACACATCATTTGAGGACAAGGTGTGGAAGTCCGACCTTTGACGGATGGCGGAGGACATGGCCTTGTGGTAGGGCATCATGGCCTTGAGGAACTTGCGCTTGATCCAATTGTCATCCGTATCCTTGCTTCCATGATCACGGTGTGAGACCGCGAGAGTGGTTAATCTCCGGTAAAGCACCCGAGGTTCTTCATCTTCATTCATTGCAAACTCATCGACTTCATCTTGCACCACTTCATAGTTGGAGCGTTGAATGCTAGTGCTTCCCTTGTAGAGGGAAACAACATGGTGCCATGCTTCCTTGGCCATAGTGAATGGTCGGAGATGTGCAATGTTTTCGGGTGGAATTGCATCTTGGAGGATGAAGAGAGCATTCTCATTGAATTGATTATCCGCGGCTTCTCTAGGGGTGAAGTTGCTTTGGTCATGTGGATAGAAACCTTATTCAATTATTCTCCAAATATTAGTGTTAACATGTTTTAAATGACGTTTAAAGTGATAGACCCAAGCATCAAAATCTTCATTTTTCACAATCTTAGGGGGAGAGCCGGCATGATTTAAATGAGTAGAGGGAATCGGTCCTCCATAAGTAAGTGGAGGTTCCACATGGGCAAAAGTGCCACTACCATTTCTACCACTAGACAAAGGAACTTTCTCACTAGTAGCTTCCCCCTTGTCGGAGTTAGCATCCGTCACCTTGTTAGTGGGATCGACCACTTCCAACGGTGCGGTGGATAATTTGAGACCATCAAGAAAGTTTTTAAGCATGCCTTTGACCTCGGCCGTCATGGAGGTTTTCAATGTGTCCTAAGCCACATTGAATTCCTCACGTGAGACCGAGGTCCCCCATCGGTCGTAGACGAGGACGGAAACACACCGGGGTGCTCCTCCTCACCGTCTATGGTGTCAACCATACTCTTCGGACGGCAAAGTCCTTAATAAAGAGACGAGGTTCTGATACCAATTGAAAGGATCGATATAGTTGACTAGAGGGGGGGTGAATAGGCAACTAACATTTTTTAGCTTTTCTTTACCAAATTAAACTTTGCATCAATGTAGGTTGTCTAGATGTGCAACTAGGTGAGCAACCTATATGATGCAACAAAAAGAAGCACACAAGCAAGCAAGAATATAACAAAATATGGCTTGCACAAGTAAAGGTGAGAGATAACCAAAATGGAACCGATGGAGACGAGGATGTGTTACTGAAGTTCCTTCCTTTTAAGGGGAAGTATGTCTCCGTTGGAGCGGTGTGGAGGCACAATACTCCCCAAGAAGCCACTAGGGCCACCGTATTCTCCTCGCGCCCTCACACAATGCGAGATGCCATAATTCCGCTATTGGTGCCCTTGGAGGCGGCGACCGAACCTTTACAAACAAGGTTGGGTCAATGTCCACAACTTAATTGGAGGCTCCCGACGACACCACGAAGGTTCACCACAATGGACTATGGCTCCACGGTGACCTCAACCATCTAGGGTGCTCAAACACCCAGGAGTAACAAGATCCGCAAGGGATTAGTGGGGGGAATCGAATTTCTCTTGGTGGAAGTGTAGATCGGGGCCTTCTCAACCAATCCCTAGAGAATTAACAAGTTTGATTGGATAGGGAGAGAGATCGGGCAAAAATGGAGCTTAGAGCATCAATGGAGCTTAGAGAGGGAAGAGGTGGTCAACTCGGGGAAGAAGACACCCCTTTTATAGTCAAGGGACAATTCCAACCGTTACCCACTGTCGGTGTCAAAACCGGCGGATCTCGGGTAGGGGGTCCCGAACTGTGCGTCTAGGCGGATGGTAACAGGAGACAAGGGACACGATGTTTTACCCAGGTTCGGGCCCTCTTGATGGAGGTAAAACCCTACGCCATGCTTGATTAATATTGATGATGTGTGTTACAAGAGTAGATCTACCACGAGATCAAGGAGGCTAAACCCTAGAAGCTAGCCTATGGTATGATTGTTGTTCGTCCTATGGACTAAAGCCATCCGGTTTATATAGACACCGGAGAGGGCTAGGGTTACACAAAGTCGGATACAATGGTAGGAGATCTACATATCCGTATCGCCAAGCTTGCCTTCCACGCCAAGGAAAGTCCCATCCGGACACGGGACGAAGTCTTCAATCTTCTATCTTCATAGTCTCGGAGTCCGGCCGATCATGATAGTTCGGCTATCCGGACACCCCCTAGTCCGGAACTCCCTCAGTAGCCCCTGAACCAGGCTTCAATGACGACGAGTCCAGCGCGCATGTTGTCTTCGGCATTGCAAGGCGGGTTCTTCCTCCGAATAATTTATAGAAGATTATGAACACCAGGATAGTGTCCGACTCTGTAAAATAAATTCCACGTACCACCGTAGAGAGAATAATATTACACAAGTTCAATCTGCTGACGTATTTTGTGGCGTGACGTCACATCGTTACCAAGCCTTTACTCAAATTGTTTTTATTGTTCCACCTCCGCGCGTTTACGAAGCGGTTTCCTTGGCACGTCTTGTCGAAGCAGAGATCGTGTTCCCCTTATTCCGGGATTCCCATCAATACGGACGTGGGTAACCCAACCGCGCCATTGATTGTGACGCTTGGGAGATAAGCGAGTTTTACCAGGCCGGTGGGGACACATGTCTTTGTCCGCCCATATAAGGGGATAAAGATCCAACCCTTTTACATGCGCCTTCTTCCTCCTTGGCTTATCCATCTCCTGCGAACTCGAGCTCCAGCGCCCAAGTCTGCACTCCTCACCTCAACCTTATCCAACTATGTCCGGAGCAGGAGGCAACTGGATGGCCTCCTCCGTCACGGAGGGGCAGATCCAGAAGCTGCGCGACGCCGGATACTTGTCCAGCAACATCACGCACCGGCTCCCCGACGAGGGAGAGCTCATCCCCACCCCCAGGCCCCATGAGAGGGTAGTATTTCTTCCCCATTTCCTCCACGGACTGGGCTTCCCACTGCATCCCTTTGTTCGGGGGCTCATGTTCTACTACGGCCTAGATTTCCATGATCTGCCCCCGAATTTCATCCTCAACATCTCGGCGTTTATCTTCGTGTGCGAGGCCTTCCTCTGCATCCAGCCCCACTCCGGCTTGTGGCTCAAGACCTTCAGTGTCAAGCCGAAGGTTGTGAAGGGCAGCCAAGCGGAGTGCGGAGGTGCCATGGTGGGCAGGATGTCCCACGTTACATGGCTGGAGGGCAGTTTTGTGGAAACCATCAAGGGGTGGCAATCGGGGTGGTTCTACATCACCGAGCCGCGTGACCCTGATTGGGCAGCGGCCCCTGAATTCAGATCCGGCATCCGTACATGGCTCACCTCCTGGAAAGAGAGTGGTGATTCAGAAGGTGCAGCTCGCCAAGAGCGGGCTGACCGAAGCCTGCATCCAAAAGCTGGTGGACAAGAAGCTCAAGCTTGTCAACGTAGTCCAGGTCATGCTCATCCGCCGGATTCTCCCGTGCCAATGATGGGGCTTCAACATGTGGGAGTTCGATCCGGCGCAGCACCAGACCCTGAGCGGGCTCTTCGACACTATGTACGAAGATGTCTAGAAGGTGCTGTTCAAAGGCGCCGAGGCTCCCGCATCTGCTACCGAAGATCGCGGATTCCGCTCGTAGCGTCCAGCTGACGAGTAAGTGATTTTGCCAATTGTTTTCCATAGTTTGACTCTATGCGGGATCTAAACTCCCTTTACCTTTGACAGGATTGGCTGGCGAAGGCCGAACGGACTATCTGTCCGGCCCCATTACCAGAGGACCCAGCGGACGCCCGCCTAACGGGGATGCTGGCTCCGGCACCCCACGTGGTGCCAGAGAAGAAGGCCAAGAAGAAGGCCACAGGGACTCGGAAGAGTTCCCGTTTTCAGGTGCTACCGGATGATTAATCCGAGGCCGACTCCTCCCACCAAGGCGAGGAGGAGAAGAAGAAAGCCTCTCCCCCAGCGGGGGGAGGGAAGAAAAGGAAGGCCTCCCCAACAAGGGAGGCCAAAGGGTCCAAGAAGGGAAAAACTCTTCCCCCGGACTGCTCCGCCAATGCCAGTGACGACGACGAGGACTGGCCTCCAAGGGCCAAGCCCCTGGCGAGATCGTAAGTATTCGGACTCCTGAATAACTTCAAGGTTTTTATTTTTCGCCACATAATGTCTTTCTAATGCCGCATACAACCCTGCAGTCCGCCTAAGGATGATGTTCCCGTTTCAACGACCGGGTCCTTAGGTGCGTCGGATATGGATTCTCTTCCGACTGCCTCCACCCCCCGCGATGCGGACGATGCCGAGGTGGGATCCCAGGAAGGGACCCACCAGGAGGAGAGGGCCCCGGAGGTGTCGCAGGACAACCTCCCGGACTTTGCACCGGACTCGGCCCCGGAACCCACAATGGCTCCGGAGTCCGGCGGGCGACCCCTTCGCAAGAAGGGCAAGACCGTGACGCCGGCTGCCTCCATCCAACCGGAGGTGCCGGATGATTTGCTGGAGGCGCTCAACGGCGCCTCCATCGAAGAGGAACACCGCACTGTTATGAGTGCGGTGATTCAGAAGGTGCAGCTCGCCAAGAGCGGGCTGACCGAAGCCTGCAGCAGCCTTCTAACAGGCTTTGAGGTAAGAATTTCGATATGTATAAAATGGTACCGCATAGACAGTAGCCCCTGATGCTCGGCTCGGTGTTCGGAAAGAAAAGCTGGACTAAGGATCTAAAAATATATACGTAGGAGTCATAATAAATATGTCAATATGGGATTGCAGGCTGCGTTGCTGACCTCTGCCGCACTGACTGCGGAGGTCAATACTTTGAAGGAAAACCTCGAGCGGTCCGAGAACGAGCTTGGCCGTGCCAAGAAGCAGCTCGAGGACAAGGAAGGTGAGTAACACCTTATTAAAATTGTACCTTACAGAAAAGGATTTTGGGTGCAAAAAGAATGACAAGGATAACATGGGTATTGCAGGGGCCACTAACAAGGTGGCGACCCTGAAAGAGGCGGTGGCCGCGGCCGAACGCAATGCGGCTGCGGAGCGCACCGAGCGAGAGAAGCAGGAGGCGCGGGTGGCGGAGGTACAGCAAGAGCTCCAGGATCTCGTGCAGAAACATGAGAGCCTGGAGCGTGACTCGAAGACTCGAGAGTCTGAGCTCGCCACGGCTCTTGAGAGTGCCAAAGCCGCTAAGGCCGAAGCCTACAAGGCCCTCCAGGAGATCGAGGCTGTAAAGAAAATAGCAGCGGGTAAGGCATTTTTCATGCAGAGTAAGCATGTGAGTGTTAATTACCTGTTGCTTACCCGAATTCGGAGCTCTCCAGGAGCGTTCGCAGATCTTCCTCACGGCGTGTCCGATGCTACCGCATTCTACCAGGCCGAGGAGGGGAGCTCAACAGAGAAGGTCTTCTGGTCTCAGTATACTGAGGGCGGACATCCAGTGCCCCTTAGCGATCAGCTGAAGCAGCTGGTCGAGCTTCACAAGGCGGCCGAACAGGCCATGAAGGGCCTCATAGTTCAGCTGTGGCCTAAGGAGGCCATGCCTGGGAGCTACTTCGGCCTGGTGCGGCGGCTAGTGGATGCGTGCCCGTGGGTTGAAGTCATCAAGCACTCCGCCTGTAGTGAAGGTGCCCGTCGGGCCCTTGCCCGTGCAAAGGTGCACTGGGGCAAGATGGATGCCCAGAAGCTTGTGACGGACCCGCCACTAGAGGGCAAGGAGCATCGCACGCCCGAGATGTATTATAAGAGTGTGCTGAAGGGCGCCCGCACTATTGCGGGGGAGTGCTCCAAAGATGTAATTTTTTAGTAGACTCGCATTTTGTTATCATGTGCACTGAAAACTTAGTTCATATGCGCTAAGCAACGCTTGTTAATTTAAAATATTACCTTCTGTGCGGCTGTTTATCAAATCTGAGAGATGGCAAGTCGTCGGCTTCAGCCCCCATGCCACGAGTGCTGGGGTGTTCGGGATAAACTTGAGCACTCTTGTTCCCATTTTTGGGTCCATCTAGGGAGGTACTCAACACAGTGAACAAGGCAACCGGACTTATAATGCTTGAACACTCTCACTTAGCCATAGAATTCTATAATTTTAAATTTCGGCGAAGCCCCTAGTCTTCGGAAGGCCGAATTTGGGGCGCTATCCACGCCTGGGCCGGACAAGATCCGGCTCCTCGCTCTAAGCGGCATAAGTCTTTAAGGACTCGCAAAAACCTCTCGAACAGCGACCGGCTCTCACCTCATCATGACGGTCAGTTTTAGCTTTCTCCACTGAGGCGTTAACCCAGCTCAACTGGGGCGCAATCGCAGTGGTTCTCCCAGTGCTACCTTAGCCGATACAACGGAACGTAAGGTACCAAAACATGGGAGTCGGGCAAACCCAACTATTGACCCAAGACATGATTAGGAGCCGATGCATATAATGCTATAAGTTCGGGGTGCCGCACTTGTGAAAGTGTTCAGACTTATCACACCATGATGCGGTAAACATAAGCCCCTGGTGTGTTTTAACCGTACCAAAGTGTACGGATGCGACATGTCGTAAATGAACATATGTATGAAGAAAGGAATGCAATTATAAGCAAAAAGGTGCTGCATTGTTTTATTCAATAAGTGCTGCTATGAATGCAGAACGATACAAATAGTGTGATAAGCAAGGGATGGGACTGTTAAACATGTCCCCCTCCAGGGGTAGGCTGCGGATTGGTGTATAAAAATGCTCGTAATGGAGACCACCTGTATGTTCGTTGTAGCCTTTATCCTTCCCTGGCTGTTGCATCATGAGTTCGGCAGGTCTGCTGCCGGACAGGGCTTCTGACGAACGGAGTCCTGTGGGTAAAAAATAAAAGAAAAAAAGGAAAAAAGAACGACACACTTGAGAGCCCCTGGTGTGGTTAAGCCGCAGCCTGGGCTTATCGTGGTCGTGCCCCTCTCCCCATGCCCATGGTATCTTCAGGGCGTAATGGTGTACGCGAAGGACCTGCTTTGACATTTTTGCAGGGGCTGGGGTTGGGGCCGCACTGCTACGCATGCTCGGAACGTGCCAGGTGGTCTTGTTGTAGGTTACTCCGGGCGCGCTTAGCTATGTCCGGCCGCTTAACGGCCGGACTCGAGAATTGCCTTAAGACGCTGCATTGTACTTCTGCCGCGAGAGCCGCTGTATGTTCCTCCGTTCGGAGAGAACGTTCAGTGTTTCCGTTGACCGTGATGACTCCTCGAGGGCCTGGCATCTTGAGCTTGAGGTATGCGTAGTGCGGCACCGCGTTGAACTTTGCAAACGCGGTACGTCCGAGCAAGGCATGATAGCCGCTACGGAACGGGACTATGTCGAAGATTAACTCCTCGCTTCGGAAGTTATCCGGGGATCCGAAGACCACTTCCAGTGTAACTGAGCCTGTACAATTGGCTTCTACACCTGGTATGACACCTTTAAAGGTCGTCTTGGTAAGTTTAATCCTTGAGGGTTCTATGCCCATTTTGCGCACTGTATCCTGATAGAGTAGGTTCAGGCTGCTGCCGCCGTCCATCAGGACTCTGGTGAGGTGAAATCCATCGACGATTGGGTCTAAGACCAATGCGGCGAATCCGCCGTGGCGGATGCTGGTGGGGTGATCCCTTCAGTCAAAAGTGATCGGTTAGATCGTCGACAGCGGCTACCAAGTGGGTGGTGGGTGGGCTTTGAATTTCTTCGTCGTCCGCATCCCAACCGTCCTGACCGCAGTCCGGCAAGGGCTCTCCTGATAACGAGAGATACTTTAGCGAACTCAAGATGTCGCCAAAAGGTGAGTGTTGAAAGATGTCCGCTGCGGTGAACTCCATGATCGGCGCCTAATCGGATGCGGGAGGTTCGGAGTCCGGCAAGGAGTCCGGCACCTCGGAGTCACGAGCTTTATGAGGGACAAGGTCAGTGTTCGGCTCTATAGCCGTAGAGGTTGCAGCCCCCCGAGGCGATGTCTAGCCATCCGTCCTTGATCTACGTAGCCGGCTCCGAATTGAAGATCGGAGCGGGCTCGAGTGCGGCCTCCAGGGTACTGTCCGGCAGCAGAGCTAAATCATGCCTGCCGTGACAGTGCGGCACGCTCGGCTGTGGCTCGAATCCATCGAGGATCAAGTCCCCACGGATGTCGGCCGTGAAGTTCAAACTTCCAAATCTGACCTGACGGCCAGGGGCGTAGCTTTCGATCTGCTCTAGATGGCCAAGTGAATTGGCCCGTAGTGCAAAGCCGCCATATACAAAGATTTGTCCGAGGAGGAAGGTCTCACCCTGGACTGCGTCGTTGAGGACGATCGAAGAAGCCATCGGGCCTATTAGCGACGACACAGAGGAGCTCTCAATGAAAGCACCAATGTTGGTGTCAAAACCGGCGGATCTCGGGTAGGGGGTCCCGAACTATGCGTCTAGGCGGATGGTAACAGGAGACAAGGGACACGATGTTTTACCCAGGTTCGGGCCCTCTAGATGGAGGTAAAACCCTACGTCCTGCTTGATTAATATTGATGATGTGTGTTACAAGAGTAGATCTACCACGAGATCAAGGGGCTAAACCCTAGAAGCTAGCCTATGGTATGATTGTTGTTCGTCCTATGGACTAAAGCCATCCGGTTTATATAGACACCGGAGAGGGCTAGGGTTACACAAAGTCGGTTACAATGGTAGGAGATCTACATATCCGTATCGCCAAGCTTGCCTTCCACGCCAAGGAAAGTCCCATCCGGACACGGGACGAAGTCTTCAATCTTCTATCTTCATAGTCTTGGAGTCCGACCGATCATGATAGTTCGGCTATCCGGACACCCCCTAGTCCGGAACTCCCTCACCCACCAACTCAGCCTGCGACACGCGGTACTACCGCACCACAAGCGCGATACTACCGCGGCGGGCCGCGGTACTACCGCAGCGGCAAGGCTAGGACTCATCCTGATGTGCTATGACTGGGGGCGGTACAACCGCTGGCGCGGTACAACCACGCCCCCTTGCTGTACTACCGCAAGGCAGGAATAGTCCAGGCAAAGTAGGCACGGATATAAAAAATTACATCTGTGACTACATCCACTGAGTTTTTATCTATGCAAAAGTCTGACATGGTACTGCCGCATACCAAGAGCGGTACTACCGTATAGGGCACGGATGTAAAAAATTACATACGCCCCTACTTCAGCTCATGCAGCTATGCCTAGCCAGAGCTCACGGTACTACCGTGTGGGGTGTGGATGTAAAAAATTACATCCGCTCCTACTACCGCTCGCGCAGCTGCGCCTGGCCAGAGCTCATGTTACTACCTCTCCTAGGAGCGGTACTACCATGGGTGCCTATGGTACTACCGTGCCGGGGCCCGATACTACCGCAAGGGCCTGCGGTAGTACCGCTCTGGAGAGCAGTAGTACCGCTAGCCTCAGTTCAGCAACATTAGGAGTTTGCAGAGACACGGAGAGACGGAGGATGCTCCAGAGAGCCAAAGGAATGGGGGTGCAAAAAGGAACATACGTGTATGTGATATTCCACCCAAAACTTTCCAACACGGACCCCCTCTTAATAGTACGGCTTTCCTATGACTCAAAACCACCGAAAAGAACGTAGAGAAACGCCGTCTTCAATAGTCTTCGAGGGGCGTCGAATCGTCTTGTGTTTGGACATGATTTATCTTAAACACTCAAAGCACGCGATTAGTCCGCAAACGCATTGTCATCAATCACCAAAACTACCAAGGGATAATATGCCCTTACACATGGGCTAAACGGCGATGCCAAAGCCACCCCACATCAACTTTAGCCATTAGGCATGTTGCGGTCTTAGTGGGTCGCTCCGAAAAGTTAATCACATAAAGACCGTTCTCAACATGCCCAAAAAAGGAAACTTTAAGAGTCTTGCTCCACAAGAGGGCCACGGTATCAATATCAAAGAATGTGGCAAAACCCATGATTGCAAGTTGACGAACGAAAAGTAGATTGTATGCAAGGGACTCAACAAGCATGACTTTCTCGATCATGAGATCATGAGAAATGACTACCTTGCCAATACCCAATACTTTAGAAGACGAGGCATCACCCCACTCAACATTGGTGGGCATAGAAGAGATCTTGTGCATGCCCACCAACAAGTCCTTGCTTCCGGTCATATGATTTGTGGCTCCACTATCGAGCAACCATGATCCCCCACCGGAAGCAAACACCTACAAGAGATCTGTGACGCCCGGATAATTAGGCTATAGTAAAACTCTCTTGATGATGCCATGTCATCTATGTTACTGTTGCTAATCAAGTGGTAATTCAAAAACCTTGCAAATTCAAAAATGAATTAGCGACAAACACCCAAAATTTTCAAAAGTCAAAACAAAAATGTTCGGGGGTTGCCAAATATTGCATCGATAATTATGGTGAAGTAAACACATTTCTATAAAATGCCTAAATACTTTTAAATGAATTTAAATAGAAAAGAAATAATAAAGAAAATACAAAAGGGAAAACAAACAGAAGACAAAAAAAAGAGGAGAACCCCCCCCCACTGGGCCGACTGGCCCAGCTGGCCACCAACCCACCCGCACGGCCGCAGCCCCTGCCTCCTGGACCGCAACTAGCCTGGGCGGCCTAGCCGGCCCAGTTCCCGCTCCCCGCACCGCAACCCCCTTCCTGTTCCTCGGACGCGCGCCGCTACAGGGTGCGGTCGCCATCGGACCCGCTCGCCGGTGTCGAGGTGGATAAGGACGCCAACGCCGCGCCCCCTCGGTCTCTCCTCCCCACTCGCCCCCGCACTCACCCTCGGCCCCCGCGCCTCTCCTTCTCCCCTCCAGATCCACCGCGCTCTCCTCCGCGTTCCCCAACCACGCCTGAACACCACCATGGACCTGCCGCCGTGATTCGCGCGGCCACAGCCACCGCCTCGCCGCGCCTGCGTGTCCGTCGACACCTCCATCGTCTTCCTCGTCCACCGGAGGCCTCAGCTGGAGCGGGGGAACCCCGAATCACCGGATCCCCTTCGTCCACATCTCCGGCTGCCGCGTTCTTCACCAACTCCGGCGACACCCCTCTGCTGCTACTAAGCCACCAAGGGCCACCGTGCGTGCCGCTAGGTGAGCTGCCTCCCCCCCTCTGCCCTCTAGCTCCCCTAGCTCATGCTCTAACTAGCCCGTCGCCGTGCCGAGACTCTGGTCGCCGCGGTGTACCTCGCCGCCGTGGCCACCACCACCGTCACGCTCGCCCGAGCCCACCGCTGTACCCCTGGGGTTCCTAAGAGCCCAACGCGCCAGCGCACGCTCTCTCCCGTGCCTCCTAACGCCGTCCCCGTTGGGCGCCCGAACGCGCTGCCGCTTGCGCTCGTCGCCGGAGTGCCTCCGGTGACCAAATGGTCACGGGCCAGCGCCCGTTGTGTTCGCCGCCTCGCGTATAACTCGCCTGGCCTCCCCTTTCTTTCGCGAACACGGTGCCACGCCGTTTCCTCCCGCGCCCGACTCCGGCCGTCCGCCAATGAGCTCGCCGCGCTCGATTCCGGTCATCCCTGCCGCCACGATCACCACCGCTGGACGCGGCGCAGCCGTAGCTCTCGAACGCGCCCGAAAACTCGTTGAACGGTGCCCTGTAGGTGGTTTCCGGCCACCTCCCGAGCCGCGCCGCCACAGTTTGCCTCGCCGGCGACGTTCCGGCGCCGTCCGCCGACATGGCTAGGCAGGCCCCCACCCCTGGGTCATTGCCAGTGGGCCATGGGGGCCCCGTTGACTGGACTGACCCAGTCAACGTGCTGACGGGGCAGCCCAGTGGCACTGGCATGCGGGGCCCATGCCATAAACAAATAAAATAAATAGATAATTGGCTAATTAATAAAAATAAATTAATTAAAACCTAATCTCTCACTGACTACCGGGCCCCACCCACTAATTAGCCTATTTAGTTAGTTTTAAAAACTCTGTTGGTACCCTGTCAATGACATGTGGGTCCCACTGGACCCATCCGTCTGGTTTGACTAGTCAACCGACCAGTTGACATGCTGACATCACTCTGATGTCATGCTGACGTCATCATTTACTATTCTGGATAATGTTGGATTTAAATAATTAATTAAATTCCTGAAAATGAGTTAAATCTTTAGAAAATCATATCTTTTAATCCGTAACTCGGATGAAAATACTTCTACATGAAAGTTGCTCAGAACGACGAGATGAACCCGAATACGCAGCCCGTTCGTCCACCACACACCCCTAACATATCAAACACACAACTTTCCCCCTCCGGCTCCTCTGCCCGAAAACACGAAACCCCGGGGATATTTTCCCGGATATTTCCCCCCTTAACCGGTACCACCTCATACCATGTTAGGGCCCACCTAGCATCGTTACTTGTCATGTCATGCATCGATATGCTTATGTTTACATGGTATTCATTGTTTCTTCCCCCTCTTCTCTCCGGTAGACTACGAGACCGACGCTGCTGCGGCCTAGTTCGACTAGGGAGTTGACGACCCCTCTCTCTTGCCAGAGCAACCAGGCAAGCCCCCCCCCCCTTGATCACCAGATATCGCCTATTCTCCTCTATACTGCTTGCATTAGAGTAGTGCAGCATGTTACTGCTTTCCGTTAATCCTATTCTGATGCATAGCCTGTCATTGTTGCTACATTCATTGATACCTTACCCGCAATCCTAAATGCTTAGTATAGGATGCTAGTTTATCATCATTGGCCCTACATTCTTGTCAGTCTGCCTCGCTATACTATTGGGCCGTGATCACTCGGGAGGTGATCACGGGTATATACTTTACATACATACATACTATACAGATGGTGACTAAAGTCAGGTCATCTCGAAGAGTACCCGCGAGTGATTCACGGATTGGGGGCTGAAAGGACCTTTGTCCCGACGGCCCTCTGTGTGGATCTTTGTGGCGGAGCGACATGGTAGGTTGAGACCACCTAGGAGAGAGGTGGGCCTGGCCCTGTTCGACGTTCGTGGATACTTAACACGCTTAACGAGATCTTGGTATTTGATCTGAGTTGGCTATGAGCCTATACGCACTAACCAACTACGTGGGAAAGATATGGGCACTCGGCGTCGTGGTATCAGCCGAAGCACTTCGTGACGCCAGCGACTGAGTGGCGCGCGCCGGATTGGAATGTAAGCCTGCTCTTGTATTAAGGGGGCTAGTTCTGCTTTCGGCCGCGTACGCAACGTGCAGGTGTGCTATGGGCGATGGGCCCAGACCCCTGTGCGCTTAGGTTTAGACCGACGTGCTGGCCTCTCTGTTGAGCCTAGGTGGGGCTACGACGTGTTGATCTTCCGAGGCCGGGCATGACCCGGGAAAGTGTGTCCGGCCAAATGGGATCAAGCGTGTTGGGTAAGTTGGTGCACCCCTGCAGGGAAGTTAATCTATTCGAATAGCCGTGATCTTCGGTAACAGGACGACTTGGAGTTGTACCTTGACCTTATGACAACTAGAACCAGATACTTAATAAAACACACCCTTCCAAGTTCCACAGACAACCCGGTGATCGCTTTTCCACAGGGCGACGAGGGGAGGATCGCCGGGTAGGATTATGCTATGCGATGCTACTGGAGATGCTACTGGAGATGCTACTTGGAGATGCTACTTGGAGATGCTACTTGGAGGACTTCAATCTACTCTCTTCTACATGCTGCGAGACGGAGGCTGCCAGAAGCGTAGTCTTCGATAGGACTAGCTATCCCCCTCTTATTCTGGCATTCTACAGTTCAGTCCACCGATATGGCCTCCTTACACATATACCCATGCATATGTAGTGTAGTTCCTTGCTTGCGAGTACTTTGGATGAGTACTCACGGTTGCTTTCTTCCCCCTTTTTCCCCCTTTCCTTTCTTTCTGGTTGTCGCAACCAGATGCTGGAGTCCAGGAGCCAGACGCCATCGTCGACGATGATTCCTACTACACTGGAGGTGCCTACTACTACGTGCAGGCCGCTGACGACGACCAAGAGTAGTTAGGAGGATCCCAGGCAGGAGGCCTGCGCCTCTTTCGATTTGTATCCCAGTTTGTGCTAGCCTTCTTAAGGCAAACTTGTTTAACTTATGTCTGTACTCAGATGTTGTTGCTTCCACCGACTCGTCTATGATCGAGCACTTGTATTCGAGCCCTCGAGGCCCCTGGCTTGTATTATGATGCTTGTATGACTTATTTATGTTTTTAGAGTTGTGTTGTGATATCTTCCCGTGAGTCCCTGATCTTGATCGTACACATTTGCGTGCATGATTAGTGTACGATTGAATCGGGGGCGTCACAAGTTGGTATCAGAGCCAACTGCCTGTAGGAATCCCCCTTTCCAACTCCTTGGCCGAAGTTGTGTCTAGTCATTGCAAAACTTTTACTAACTTGGCTGTGTGCCTTACGGGCCCACGTCGCCATTGGGTGGTAGTACGATCTTTTATTCCTCGACCTATGCTCTGGGACTCTGACATCTCTTCTATTCGGGTTAAATGATTTTACTAACTCGGACTCTAGGTTCTCGATAATACTTTCTCCCGGAGAGCCCCTTCAGTCCAGATGATTACTTTGTGCATCGAAGGGTTCCGAAGATACCTTCCAATATTCTCCCGAGACCTTGTGCCTGTTGCTTTTGCAATTCCCTACCACTGCAATATCCCTAAGGATAAATACTTACACCCGTCATTCTTACTTTATACCCAGTCGATCTTGTTATTACAAGATACCTCGAAATTCTCTCTAATGTTCCGACAATACTTTGTGCCTACTGCCTTGCAGTTCCTTGCCACTTGAATACCCCTAAGAATAATTTCTCGCACTTTCCGAGTATCCGCTCATCCCCAGTTGTTTAGATGTTTCACAAAAGTCTTTGAAATACTATTCAATCCTCCGAAAATCCTTAGCAGCTTTATTGCTCTACAAATACTTGTCTACTTGCATTATGGATGCTTCCCATATATCTAGCAATATTCACTAGTATCTTTTGACACCGTCATTTTGATCCTATTGATTCAACATGTGTGCGAATGCACACAATCATCTATCAACCCTTCTAAATTATCTTTCTGGCTCAGACATCATTTTTTTTGAACATGAGCTGGTTCTTGACCAAACTATTGGACGTTAATTGTGACTCTGGTCTATCCAACTTATCCATCCTTGATCAGAGAGACAACTTCTGATCCTTTGTTTTTGAAATCGTAATTCCTTTCTTATCTAAGCATCGAATTATTCAGATGTTCTATAATATGATGCCCGTGCATTCTTCTTCCTCTGGTTGAGTATCGTTACTCACATCAGATCTTTTATGGACCGCTATATCCTTGGTTGGATTATTATACGACAGTGTCCTTCATATTGAATAACCTTGTGAGACTTTACATGGGTATATAATGCCTTTGGTAAATTATATCACCTGCTTTTGAACAATGCTCTACTTTCGAGCTTGTATTATTTACTCCGAAGTTTGTGGTATATGTTCCTAAGATGCCCTGATGGGTTGAACCTATGCCTTCCCTAATCTGTGTGAACCCGAAAGATTTCACGGGTCAAACTTATCTGGTATTGCACCAGGTAAAACTTTCAACAACTAATGTCATTTTCGAAATACGAGAGGTGAATGAAGGTTATGCATTAAAGAAGTGGGAGTCGACCTTGAACTTTGTGTTCATGCCCATGGGCACGATGTAGATCCTATCATGGAAGCTTCTTGTAACTATTTCCTTGATATAATATCCTTGGGTATCGGTGAATTGATCCTTTGCAATCGTGGTTCCGACCATGTCCTCCTTTAAATACCATTTCCTGTGCAAGTTTAAGCACTTGTCTTCTATAGAGCAATACCCCAGTCCAACCTCTACTTGGATCTGTCGTCGAGTATTACCCCCTGGTATCTCGAGATTATCATGGAACTGCATAACTTCTTATGAGTTCTTCATCAAGTGCTACCTTTCCACTGATTCCAATTTTTCACGGGCTCTGAGTTATTATACACTCAAAGACATCGATAACTGAACCGAGTCCGCACTACGGTTCAACAACTCTTCAGTAAGCTTCTATAAATACGAGTTTGTACCCGATCACGCCATTCCTAGCCTGTTTGGCTATATCATTGTCGTGATGATTTTAACTGTGCTACCCGGTCCTTCTTCTCGGAGCACAATTTTTGACGATGAACTAACCTTACGTCGATCCTCATCGTCATATCATTTCGCCTTGAACAACAAGCTTGGTTTCGAGTTTGTGTCGTACCCTTGGTTCCAATAACCTTTCACTTCATCATTACTTTGACTTGATGTCGTTGCCGATTGATTACATCTTCATGAACTCTCGCGACAAAGGTGTCGTGATCATCAACATTCTGAGCTCATCCAGGATATCAATTGAATTCATGATGAGAAATACCATCCTTGCCCTCGATGAATTGTATTATCATCGACCACTTTATTGCCTTCCCACCAACACAAGCTTGTTCATGCTTGGTGTTATACCTTGAGTTCCTTGCTACCCAGCATTTGATCTTCCTTACCTCGGAAGTATTACCATCTCTTTTTGTCAAGAATGTGGTGGGAATTTCACCACCTCTTAAGAATTCTTGATATCAAAATGCTTCTTGCCATCTTCGTTCATTTCTTGGTCCCCGTGTTAATTCCAACAAGTGAACGGTGTTGTTTGGATTCTTTCCTACTAGCAACCCTATTCCTTTGAAGTTAATGGTCGAAAGTTCATTCTTAGGCTATTGATTATTGAATCACCATTCTGACATTGGTCATGCAACCCAACCCATATTTCGGGCGCACCTTTCAACCAATGTTTAATTGGGTATGTTCTCCTTGAGTATACCTTATTATATTATCTGATCTGACAAATGTTATTTCCTTGTTCACATAATTGTGGAAATCCATCTTTTGAAAATCTCAATGGATTGTCGCTGAGTCCATCAGCCACCTCCTCATCCTCAACTTGGTTTAATGATGAACTATTGCTTCAAGAACCCGCTCCCATAGTTCATTTCCCGAGAATCTTGCAATGTCATTTCGTCGATTTGTGTTGCGCCTTTTCTTCTCGGACATCCTGAGTCTGAGGCATCATGACACCAATTGGATCTGAATCTCGGTCAGATATGATGGTTGGGACAACTTTCCAAGAGTTATGATGTTGGTCCTTTGATGACCCGATAACATGATGTCATGCCTAGCACCCCCCCCCCCCTGGGTGGAGGACCTATTGTTGTAGTATCCTTTTTAGCAAGTTTAGCCATTCTTTCATGAGGAAATTGTAAGACTTATTCTATAAGTTGCTCCTGACGGATCCTTTGTGTATCCAAAGTCCGACCTTTGCTTGAAGACCATGTCAATGCTATCTCGAAGTATGTCTGTGGTACTCCGATCTTCAATAAGAACATTTGAAGCACGATGCTAATTTTTATTTATCATTTATCCTAACACCGTTGTATGGGTAATGTCATGATATTTCTCTCCCCTTTCCTGAAGGGTTTTCTACGTTATATCCTATCATGGATATCATGCTCTGCTTGTCCTTGGGAAGGATTTACCCCTGAAAGATGTGTTTAAACACAATTTCCTTTCCATTGATCTGGTTAAATCTGATAATCATATCTTCCTTTCCATTGTTTGGTTTAACCTTTCTTGTGATCTATGAGATCTAAGCAGTAATATTCTCCTGCTTTTGTAAACACCTCGGTGTATAATACTGTCAGAAGGACCCTATTATTTTGGTGATGACATTCCGGTAACCACCGATGGACGGGAACTTTGCCTAATGGTCCGCCTCGTTCAACGAGCAGGAAAATGGTTCTCTTCGTCCCTCGCCCTTAGTACCGACATTGTTGCCAACATAATTGATAGGCTACCCTCTGACATGTCTTGTTATCATGACTGTGCAAAATATCACCGCCCTTTCTACTTTTTAACCCACATGGTGGGCCCATAACCCACAGTTCCACAGGATCGAAACCTGACTCTCCTGTACACCCTGTTGTCAAAGTTATTCCTCGCGCTTGACTTTGTAAGTAATCCATGGGCCACCTGCCTAGTGATCTATTCTGGTATCTGATGCAATGCTTGTTCACATTGCTCTAAACCCCTTCAACACTTCGTTTCAAGCAACGAACAATGGCCTATGCGATTGAAACTTCTATTTTGCACCTTCTTACTTTGCTCTCGATATCTTCTTAAGTTTCAACTCGGGAGATACTTATGCTTCTTCCCCTGAGTTAACTGTCCGATGCTCAATTTTATCAGGATCCGTCCATAGAGTTTTTCCCCTCTTATCCTTTCATAAGTACGGTGAAGATCCTGAAGGAAGGACGACCACTTCATCGTGATGCATTGATGCATAGGAATGAAGACATCAACGCTATGGATCGACCTCTTCGAGATGAGCTACCAAGACTAAGAAAATTCGTTAGAATTTTGTAACCAAACCTTTCCCCCTTAGACCCCCTCTTAAATCTCGGGACGAGATTTCTTATAATGGAGGAGAATTGTGACGCCCGGATAACTAGGCTACAGTAAAACTCTCTTGATGATGCCATGTCATCTATGTTACTGTTGCTAATCAAGTGGTAATTCAAAAACCTTGCAAATTCAAAAATGAATTAGCGACAAACACCCAAAATTTTCAAAAGTCAAAACAAAAATGTTCGGGGGTTGCCAAATATTGCATCGATAATTATGGTGAAGTAAACACATTTTTATAAAATGCCTAAATACTTTTAAATGAATTTAAACAGAAAAGAAATAATAAAGAAAATACAAAAGGGAAAACAAACAGAAGACAAAAAAAGAGGGGAACCCCCCCCCCCACTGGGCCGACTGGCCCAGCTGGCCACCAACCCACCCGCACGGCCGCAGCCCCTGCCTCCTGGACCGCAACTAGCCTGGGCGGCCCAGCCGGCCCAGTTCCCGCTCCCCGCACCGCAACCCCCTTCCTGTTCCTCGGACGCGCGCCGCTACACGGCGCGGTCGCCACCGGACCCGCTCGCCGGCGTCGAGGTGGATAAGGACGCCGACGCCGCGCCCCCTCGGTCTCTCCTCCCCACTCGCCCCCGCACTCACCCTCGGCCCCCGCGCCTCTCCTTCTCCCCTCTAGATCCACCGCGCTCTCCTCCGCGTTCCCCAACCACGCCCGAACACCGCCATGGACCTGCCGCTGTGATTGGCGCGGCCACAGCCACCGCCTCGCCGCGCCTGCGTGTCTGTCGACACCTCCATCGTCTTCCTCGTCCACCGGAGGCCTCAGCTGGAGCGGGGGAGCCCCGAATCACCGGATCCCCTTCGTCCACATCTCCGGCTGTCGCGTTCTTCACCAACTCCGGCGACACCCCTCTGCTGCTACTAAGCCACCAAGGGCCACCATGCGTGCCGCTAGGTGAGCTGCCTCCCCCCTCTGCCCTCTAGCTCCCCTAGCTCATGCTCTAACTAGCCCGTCGCCGTGCCGAGACTCTGGTCGCCGCGGTGTACCTCGCCGCCGTGGCCACCGCCGCCGTCACGCTCGCCCGAGCCCACCGCTGTACCCCTAGGGTTCCTAGGAGCCCAACGCGCCAGCGCACGCTCTCTCCCGTGCCTCATAACGCCGTCCCCGTTGGGCACCCGAACGCGCTGCCGCTTGCGCTCGTCGCCGGAGTGCCTCCGGTGACCAAATGGTCACGGGCCAGCGCCCGTTGTGTTCGCCGCCTCGCGTATAACTCGCCTGGCCTCCCCTTTCTTTCGCAAACACGGTGCCACGCCGTTTCCTCCCGCGCCCGACTCCGGCCGTCCGCCAATGAGCTCGCCGCGCTCGATTTCGGTCATCCCTGCCGCCACGATCACCACCGCTGGACGCGGCACAGCCGTAGTTCTCGAACGCGCCCGAAAACTCGATGAACGGTGCCCTGTAGGTGGTTTCCGGCCACCTCCCGAGCCGCGCCGCCGCAGTTTGCCTCGCCGGCGACGTTCCGGCGCCGTCCGCCGATGTGGCTAGGCAGGCCCCCACCCCTGGGTCACTGCCAGTGGGCCATGGGGGCCCCGTTGACTGGACTGACCCAGTCAACGTGCTGACGGGGCAGCCCAGTGGCACTGGCATGCGGGGCCCATGCCATAAACAAATAAAATAAATAGATAATTGGCTAATTAATAAAAATAAATTAATTAAAACCTAATCTCTCACTGACTACCGGGCCCCACCCACTAATTAGCCTATTTAGTTAGTTTTAAAAACTCTGTTAGTACCCTGTCAATGACATGTGGGTCCCACTGGACCCATCCGTCTGGTTTGACTGGTCAACCGGCCAGTTGACATGCTGACATCACTCTGATGTCATGCTGACGTCATCATTTACTATTCTGGATAATGTTGGATTTAAATAATTAATTAAATTCCTGAAAATGAGTTAAATCTTTAGAAAATCATATCTTTTAATCCGTAACTCGGATGAAAATACTTTCTACATGAAAGTTGCTCAGAACGACAAGACGAACCCGAATACACAGCCCGTTCGTCCACCACACACCCCTAACATATCAAACACGCAACTTTCCCCCTCCGGCTCCTCTGCCCGAAAACACGAAACCCCGGGGATATTTTTCCCGGATGTTTCCCCCCTTAACCGGTACCACCTCATACCACGTTAGGGCCCGCCTAGCATCGTTACTTGTCATGTCATGCATCGATATGCTTATGTTTACATGGTATTCATTGTTTCTTCCCCCTCTTCCGTCCGGTAGACTACGAGACCGACGCTGCTGCGGCCCAGTTCGACTACGGAGTTGACGACCCCTCTCTCTTGCCAGAGCAACCAGGCAAGCCCCCCCCCCTTGATCACCAGATATCGCCTATTCTCCTCTATACTGCTTGCATTAGAGTAGTGCAGCATGTTACTGCTTTCCGTTAATCCTATTCTGATGCATAGCCTGTCATTGTTGCTACAGTCATTGATACCTTACCCGCAATCCTAAATGCTTAGTATAGGATGCTAGTTTATCATCATTGGCCCTACATTCTTGTCAGTCTGCCTCGCTATACTATTGGGCCGTGATCACTCGGGAGGTGATCACGGGTATATACTTTACATACATACATACTATACAGATGGTGACTAAAGTCGGGTCAGCTCGAAGAGTACCCGCGAGTGATTCACGGATTGGGGGCTGAAAGGACCTTTGTCCCGACGGCCCTCTGTGTGGATCTTTGTGGCGGAGCGACATGGTAGGTTGAGACCGCCTAGGAGAGAGGTGGGCCTGGCCCTGTTCGGCGTTCGCGGATACTTAACACGCTTAACGAGATCTTGGTATTTGATCTGAGTTGGCTATGAGCCTATACGCACTAACCAACTACGTGGGAAAGATATGGGCACTCGGCGTCGTGGTATCAGCCGAAGCACTTCATGACGCCAGCGACTGAGTGGCGCGCGCCGCATTGGAACGTAAGCCTGCTCTTGTATTAAGGGGGCTAGTTCTGCTTTCGGCCGCGTACGCAACGTGCAGGTGTGCTATGGGCGATGGGCCCAGACCCCTGTGCACTTAGGTTTAGACCGGCGTGCTGGCCTCTCTGTTGAGCCTAGGTGGGGCTGCGACGTGTTGATCTTCCGAGGCCGGGCATGACCCGGGAAAGTGTGTCCGGCCAAATGGGATCAAGCGTGTTGGGTAAGTTGGTGCACCCCTGCAGGGAAGTTAATCTATTCGAATAGCCGTGATCTTCGGTAACAGGACGACTTGGAGTTGTACCTTGACCTTATGACAACTAGAACCGGATACTTAATAAAACACACCCTTCCAAGTTCCACAGACAACCCGGTGATCGCTTTTCCACAGGGCGACGAGGGGAGGATCGCCGGGTAGGATTATGCTATGCGATGCTACTGGAGATGCTACTGGAGATGCTACTTGGAGATGCTACTTGGAGATGCTACTTGGAGGACTTCAATCTACTCTCTTCTACATGCTGCGATACGGAGGCTGCCAGAAGCGTAGTCTTCGATAGGACTAGCTATCCCCCTCTTATTCTGGCATTCTGCAGTTCAGTCCACCGATATGGCCTCCTTACACATATACCCATGCATATGTAGTGTAGTTCCTTGCTTGCGAGTACTTTGGATGAGTACTCACGGTTGCTTTCTTCCCCCTTTTTCCCCCTTTCCTTTCTTTCTGGTTGTCGCAACCAGATGCTGGAGTCCAGGAGCCAGACGCCACCGTCGATGATGATTCCTACTACACTGGAGGTGCCTACTACTACGTGCAGGCCGCTGACGACGACCAAGAGTAGTTAGGAGGATCCCAGGCAGGAGGCCTGCGCCTCTTTCGATCTGTATCCCAGTTTGTGCTAGCCTTCTTAAGGCAAACTTGTTTAACTTATGTTTGTACTCAGATGTTGTTGCTTCCGCTGACTCGTCTATGATCGAGCACTTGTATTCGAGCCCTCGAGGCCCCTGGCTTGTATTATGATGCTTGTATGACTTATTTATGTTTTTAGAGTTGTGTTGTGATATCTTCCCGTGAGTCCCTGATCTTGATCGTACACATTTGCGTGCATGATTAGTGTACGATTGAATCGGGGGCGTCACAAGATCAATGCTTGGTTTTAGGTACCCATTTTGTAATGGGTCCTTTGATGTTAGTAACAAGGGTCTTATGAACCCAAATAGACCATTCAATGTACTCATAAGGAGAACCAACAAATTTAGAATAAACATGCCCATCACTAGCATGGCGCAACACATAAGAAGGGTTAAAGTCGCCGGCTTTGTTGGAAGGGGTGGCATTGCCATTTTTGACATCACCACCCTTCACATTGTTCTTCTCCTCCTTTGAAGCACCCTCTCCCTCCTTCACAAAAGTTTGCTTGAGAGGAGGAGGTGGTTTGGTCTTGTCATTCTTCTTGTTCTTGGACATGGGTGCGAACCCAACTCCCTCCTTGGCCACAACTTCCTTTTGATTGCTCAAATGGTCTTTGAGATTCTTCTCACCCTGTATGCAAGATACAAGGCCTTTTTCAAGTTGCTACTTCAACTTGGCATTTTCCTCCACAAGATGCACATGCTCACAACACGGGTTAGTAGCATTTGCGTTATCAATTAAAACCATATGAGGAAAAGTGGCTTTCTCCTTGGTTAGCTTCACTTGGAGTTGATCATGAGACTCCTTCAGGATAGCATGAGCACCCTTCAAGGCCTTGTGAGCCTTGTCAAGTATATCAAACTCCTCTTTGAGTCTAGCATGGTCAACCCAAAGTTTAGCCTTCTCGGAATCGAGCACACGATATACAACAAGAGCATGATCAAGATCTTTCTTTAATTTAGCATGGTCATTGTTGTGTGACTCCTCAAGAGCCAAATGATGAACACGCTCTTCCTCAAGAGCATTGGAGAGATCCAATATCTCATCGGCATAGTCACGAGTATGACCTTCCATCTTAGAGATGGTTTCTTCATGAGCCTCGATCATGTCATTGGCTTCACCAAGTTGTTCCAAGAGAGCAACGAAGTGCTTCTTGGATTTGCCCTTGAGCTTACTCATAAAAGACTCAAATTCATTTACTTCCTCATTAGACCCCTCACTTTCATCAATGCAATCCATCAATGAAGGATTACTAATGATGGTAGTTTTGATGTTGGGGGTTACCTTGTTAGTTGCTTTGGCCATGAGGCACTTGGCGGTGATGTTCTCGTTGGGTGAATCGAAGAGAGACACCCGTGGAGTTGTGGTAATGGCAACAGAGGCCATGTCCATGGCTTCACTATCTTTGAAGGAAATATGCCCTAGAGGCAATAATAAAGTTATTATTTATTTCCTCATATCATGATAAATGTTTATTATTCATGCTAGAATTGTATTAACCGGAAACATGATACATGTGTGAATACATAGAGAAACATATAGTCACTAGTATGCCTCTACTTGACTAGCTCATTAATCAAAGATGGTTATGTTTCCTAACCATAGACATGTGTTGTCATTTGATTAATGGGATCACATCATTAGAAGAATGATGTGATTGACATGACCCATTGCGTTAGCCTAGCACTTGATCGTTTAGTATATTGCTATTGCTTTCTTCATGACTTATACATGTTCCTATAACTATGAGAAATATGCAACTCCCGTTTACTGGAGGAACACTTTGGGTACTACCAAACGTCACAACGTAACTGGGTGATTATAAAGGAGTACTACAGGTGTCTCCGAAGGTACATGTTGAGTTGGCGTATTTCGAGATTAGGTTTTGTCACTCCGATTATCGGAGAGGTATCTCTGGGCCCTCTCGGTAATGCACATCTTTATAAGCCTTGCAAGCAATGTGACCAAATGAGTTGGTTACGGAATGATGCATTACGGAACGAGTAAAGAGACTTGCCGGTAACGAGATTGAACTAGGTATTGGATACCGATGATCAAATCTCGGGCAAGTAACATACCGATGACAAAGGGAACAACGTATGTTGTTATGCGGTTTGACCGATAAAGATCTTCGTAGAATATGTAGGAACTAATATGGGCATCTAGGTTCCGCTATTGGTTATTGACCGAGAATAGTTCTAGGTCATGTCTACATAGTTCTCGAACCCGTAGGGTCCGCACGCTTAAAGTTACGATGACATTTTATTATGAGTTTATAAGTTTTGATGTACCGAAGTTTGTTCGGAGTCCCAGATGTGACCACGGACATGACGAGGAGTCTCGAAATGGTCGAGACATAAATATTGATATATTGGACGACTATATTCGGACACCGGAAGTGTTCTGGGTGATTTCGGAGAAAACCGGAGTGCCGGAGGGTTACCGGAACCCCCCCCCCCCCCCGGAGAGTTAATGGGCCACATGGGCCTTGGTGGGAAGAGAGAGGGGCGGCCAGGGAGGGCCGCGCGCCCCCTCTCCCTCTGGTCGGAATTGGACTAGGAGGGGGGGGGCGGCGCCCCCCTCTTTCCTTCCCCCCTCTTTCCTTCCCCCCTCTCCCCCTTCCTTTCCCCTCCTAGGAGGAGTAGGAAAGGAGGAGTCCTACTCCTACTAGGAGGAGGACTCCTCCTCCTGGCGCGCCCACAAGGGCCGGCCGGCCTCCCCCCTCCCTCCTTTATATACGGGGGCGGGGGGGGGGCACCCCATAGACACACAAGTTGATCTACGGATCGTTCCTTAGCCGTGTGCGGTGCCCCCCTCCACCATATTCCACCTCAGTCATATCGTCGCGGAGTTTAGGCGAAGCCCTGCGCCAGTAGAACATCATCATCGTCACCATGCCGTCGTGCTGACAGAACTCATCCCCGAAGCTTTGCTGGATCGGAGCCCGGGGATCGTCATCGAGTTGAACGTGTGCTGAACTCGGAGATGCCGTACGTTCGGTGCTTGGATCGGTCGGATCATGAAGACGTACGACTACATCAACCGCGTTGTGCTAACGCTTCCGCTTACGGTCTATGAGGGTACATGGACAACACTCTCCCCTCTCGTTGCTATGCCATCACCATGATGTTGCGTGTGCGTAGGAATTTTTTTGAAATTACTACGTTCCCCAACAGTGGTATCAGAGCCTAGGTTTTATGCGTTGATGTTATATGCACAAGTAGAACAGAAGTGAGTTGTGGGCGATACAAGTCATACTACTTACCAGCATGTCATACTTTGGTTCGGCGGTATTGTGAGATGAAGCGGCCCAGACCGACATTACGCGTACGCTTATGCGAGACTGGTTTCACCGTTACGAGCACTCGTGCTTAAAGGTGGCTGGCGGGTGTCTGTCTCTCTCACTTTAGCTGAATCGAGTGTGGCTACGCCCGGTCCTTACGAAGGTTAAAACAACACCAACTTGACGAACTATCGTTGTGGTTTTTATGCATAGGTAAGAACGATTCTTGCTAAAGCCCATAGCAGCCACGTAAAATTTGCAACAACAAAGTAGAGGACGTCTAACTTGTTTTTGCAGGGCATGTTGTGATGTGATATGGTCAAGACGTGATGCTATATTATATTGTATGAGATGATCATGTTTTGTAACCGAAGTTATCGGCAACTGGCAGGAGCCATATGGTTGTCGCTTTATTGTATGAAATGCAAACGCCCTGTAATTGCTTTACTTTATCTCTAAGCGGTAGCAATAGTCGTAGAAGCAATAGATGGCGTAACGACAATGATGCTACGATGGAGATCAAGGTGTCGCGCCGGTGACGATGGTGATCACGATGGTGCTTTGAAGATGGAGATCACAAGCACAAGATGATGATGGCCATATCATATCACTTATATTGATTGCATGTGATGTTTATCCTTTATGCATCTTATTCTGTTTTGTTTGACGGTAGCATTTTAAGATGATCTCTCACTAATTATCAAGAAGTGTTCTCCCTGAGTATGCACCGTTGCGAAAGTTCTTCGTGCTGAGACACCATGTGATGATCGGGTGTGATAGGCTCTACGTTCAAATACAACGGGTGCAAAACAGTTGCACACGCGGAATACTCAGGTTAAACTTGACGAGCCTAGCATATACAGATATGGCCTCGGAACACGGAGACCGAAAGGTCGAGCGTGAATCATATAGTAGATATGATCAACATAGTGATGTTCACCATTGAAACTACTCCATCTCACATGATGATCGGACATAGTGTAGTTGATATGGATCACAATCACTTAGAAGATTAGAGGGATGTCTATATAAGTGGGAGTTCTTAAGTAATATGATTAATTGAACTTTAATTTATCATGAACTTAGTCCTGGTAGTATTTTGCAAATTATGTTGTAGATCAATAGCTTACGTTGTTGCTTTCATATGTTTATTTTGATATGTTCCTAGAGAAAATTGTATTGAAAGATGTTAGTAGCAGTGATGCGGATTGGGTCCGTGATCTGAGGTTTATCCTCATTGCTGCACAGAAGAATTATGTCCTTAATGCACCGCTAGGTGACAGACCTATTGCAGGAGCAGATGCAGACGTTATGAACGTTTGGCTGGCTCAATATGATGACTACTTGATAGTTTAGTGCACCATGCTTAACGGCTTAGAATCGGGACTTCAAAGACATTTTGAACATCATGGACCATATGAGATGTTCCAGGAGTTGAAGTTAATATTTCAAGCAAATACCCGAGTTGAGAGATATGAAGTCTCCAACAAGTTCTATAGCTAAAAGATGGAGGAGAATCGCTCAACTAGTGAGCATGTGCTCAGATTGTCTAGGTACTACAATCGCTTGAATCAAGTGGGAGTTAATCTTCCAGATAAGATAGTGATAGACAGAATTCTCTAGTCACCATCACTAAGTTACTAGAACTTCATGATGAACTATAGTATGCAAGGGATGACGAAAACGATTCCCGAACTCTTCGTGATGTTGAAATCGACGAAGGTAGAAATCAAGAAAGAGCATCAAGTGTTGATGGTTAACAAGACCACTAGTTTCAAGAAAAGGGCAAAGGGATAGAAGGGAACTTCAAGAAGAACGGCAAGCAAATTGCTGCTCAAGTGAAGAAGCCCAAGTCTGGACCTAAGCCTGAGACTAAGTGCTTCTACGGCAAAGGGACTGATCACTGGAAGCAGAACTACCCCAAGTATTTGGCGGATAAGAAGGATGGCAAAGTGAACAAAGGTATATTTGATATACATGTTATTGATGTGTACTTTACTAGTGTTTATAGCAACCCCTCGGTACTTGGTACTGGTTCAGTTGCTAAGAGTAGTAACTCGAAACGGGAGTTGCAGAATAAACAGAAACTAGTTAAGGGTGAAGTGACGATGTGTGTTGAAAGTAGTTTCAAGATTGATAGGATCATCATCGCACACTCCCTATACTTGCGGGATTAGTGTTGAACCTAAATAAATGTTATTTGGTGTTTGCGTTGTGCATGAATATGATTTGTTCGTGTTTATTGCAATACGGTTATTCATTTAAGTAAGAGAATAAACTGTTGTTCTGTTTACATGAATAAAACCTTATATGGTTACACACCCAATGAAAATGGTTCATTGGATCTCGATCGTAGTGATACACATATTCATAATATTGAAACCAAAAGATGCAAAGTTAATAATGATAGTGCAACTTATTTGTGGCACTGCCGTTTAGGTCATATTGGTGTAAAGCACATGAAGAAACTCCATGCTGATGGGATTTTGGAATCACTTGATTATGAATCACTTGATGCTTGCGAACCATGCCTCATGGGCAAGATGACTAAGACCCCGTTCTCCGGAACAATGGAGCGAGCAACAGATTTGTTGGAAATCATACATATTTGATGTATGTGGTCCGATGAATATTAAGGCTCGCAACAAGTATCATTATTTTCTGACCTTCACAGATGATTTGAGCAGATATGGGTATATCTACTTGATGAAACATAAGTCTGAAATAGTTGAAAGGTTCAAAGAATTTCAGAGTGAAGTGGAAAAATCATCGTAACAAGAAAATAAAGTTTATCTGATCGCGGAGACGAATATTTGAGTTACGAGTTTGGTCTTCAATTAAAACAATGTGGAATAGTTTCACAGCTCAAGCCACCTGGAACACCACAACGTTATGGTGTGTCCGAACGTCGTAAACCGCACTTTATTGGATATGGTGCGATCTATGATGTCTCTTATCGGTTTTACCACTATCGTTTTGGGGTTGTGCATTAGAGACAGCTGCATTCACGTTTAAAAGGGCACCATCTAAATCCGTTGAGACGACACCGTATGAACTATGGTTTAGCAGTAAACCTAAGCTGTCGTTTCTTAAAGCTTGGAGTTGCGATGCTTATATGAAAAAGGTTTTCAACCTGATAAGCTCGAACCCAAATCGGAGAAGTGCGTCTTCATAGAATACCCAAAAGTAACTATTGGGTACACCTTCTATCATAGATCCGAAGGCAAGTTATTCGTTGCTAAGATGGATCCTTTCTAGAGAAGAAGTTTCTCTCGAAAGAAGTGAGTGGGAGGAAAGTAGAACTTGATGAGGTAATTGTACCTTCTCCCTTATTGGAAAGTAGTTCATCACAGAAATCAGTTCCAGTGATTCCTACACCAATTAGTGAGGAAGTTAATGATGATGATCATGAAACTTTAGATTAAGTTACTACAGAACCTCGTAGGCCTTACAGAGTAAGATCCGCACCAAAGTGGTACGGTAATCCTGTTCTGGAAGTTATGTTACTAGATCATGACGAACCTACGAACTATGAAGAAGCGATGGTGAGCCCAGATTCCGCAAAATGGCTTAAGGCCATGAGATCTGAGATAAGATCCATGTATGAAAACAAAGTATGGACTTTGATTGACTTGCCCAATGATCGGCGAGACATTGAGATTAAATGGATCTTCAAGAGGAAGACGGAGCTGATAGTGTTACTGTCTACAAAGCTAGAATTGTCGCAAAAGGTTTTCGACAAGTTCAAGGTGTTGACTACGATGAGAGTTTTTCACTCGTATCTATGCTTAAGTCTGTCTGAATCATGTTAGCAATTGCCGCATTTTATGAAATCTGGCAAATGGATAAACAAAACTGCATTCCTTAATGGTTTTCTTAAAGAAGAGTTGTATATGATGCAACCAGAAGGTTTTGTCAATCCTAAAGGTGCTAACAAAGTGTGCAAGCTCCAGCAATCCATTTATGGACTGGTGCAAGCCTCTCGGAGTTGGAATATACGCTTTGATGAGTTGATCAAAGCATATGGTTTTATACAGACTTTTTGAGAAGCCTGTATTTACAAGAAAGTGAGTGGGAGCTCTGTAGCATTTCTAATATTATATGTGAATGACATATTGTTGATTGGAAATGATATAGAAATTCTGGATAGCATGAAAGGATACTTGAATAAGAGTTTTTCAAAGCAAGACCTCGGTGAAGCTGCTTACACATTGAGCATCAAGATCTATATAGATAGATCAAGACGCTTGATAAGATTTTTCAATGAGTACATACCTTGATAAATTTTTGAAATAGTTCAAAATGGAACAGTCAAAGAAGGAGTTCTTGCCTGTGTTACAAGGTGTGAAGTTGAGTAAGACTCAAGACCCGACCATTGCAGAAAATAGAAAGAGAATGAAAAGTCATTCCCTATGCCTCAGCCATAGGTTCTATAAAGTATGCTATGTTGTGAACCAGACCTATTGTATACCTTGCTCTGAGTTTGGCAAAGGAATACAATTTTGATCTAATAGTAGATCACTGGACAGCGGTCAAGAATATCCTTAGTGAGGACTAAAGAAATATTTCTCGATTATGGAGGTGATAAAAGAGCCCGTCGTAAAGAGTTACAACAGTGCAAGCTTTTACACCGATCCAGATGACTATAAGTCTCAATCTGGATACATATTGAAAGTGGGAGCAATTAGCTATAGTAGCTCCGTGCAGAGCATTGTAGACATAGAATATTTGCAAAATACATGCGGCTCTGAATGTGACAGAACCGTTGACTAAGCTTCTCTGACGAGCAAAACATGATCATACCTTTGTACTCTTTGGGTGTTAATCACATAGCAATGTGAACTAGATTATTGACTCTAGTAAACCCTTCAGGTGTTGGTCACATGACGATGTGAACTATTGGGTATTAATCACATACAGATGTGAATATTGGTGTTAGTATCATTACTATGTAATCTAGATTATTGACTCTAGTGCAAGTGGGAGACTGAAGGAAATATGCCCTAGAGGCAATAATAAAGTTATTATTTATTTCCTCATATCATGATAAATGTTTATTATTCATGCTAGAATTGTATTAACCGGAAACATGATACATGTGTGAATACATAGAGAAACATATAGTCACTAGTATGCCTCTACTTGACTAGCTCACTAATCAAAGATGGTTATGTTTCCTAACCATAGACATGTGTTGTTATTTGATTAATGGGATCACATCATTAGAAGAATGATGTGATTGACATGACCCATTCCGTTAGCCTAGCACTTGATCGTTTAGTATATTGCTATTGCTTTCTTCATGACTTATACATGTTCCTATAACTATGAGAAATATGCAACTCCCGTTTACTGGAGGAACACTTTGGGTACTACCAAACATCACAACGTAACTGGGTGATTATAAAGGAGTACTACAGGTGTCTCCGAAGGTACATGTTGAGTTGGCGTATTTCGAGATTAGGTTTTGTCACTCCGATTATCGGAGAGGTATCTCTGGGCCCTCTCGGTAATGCACATCTTTATAAGCCTTGCAAGCAATGTGACCAAATGAGTTGGTTACGGAATGATGCATTACGGAACGAGTAAAGAGACTTGTCGGTAAAGAGATTGAACTAGGTATTGGATACCGACGATCAAATCTCGGGCAAGTAACATACCGATGACAAAGGGAACAACATATGTTGTTATGCAGTTTGACCGATAAAGATCTTCGTAGAATATGTAGGAACCAATATGGGCATCCAGGTTCCGCTATTGGTTATTGACCGAGAATAGTTCTAGGTCATGTCTACATAGTTCTCGAACCCGTAGGGTCCGCACGCTTAAAGTTACGATGACAGTTTTATTATGAGTTTATAAGTTTTGATGTATCGAAGTTTGTTCGGAGTCCCGGATGTGATCACGGACATGACGAGGAGTCTCGAAATGGTCGAGACATAAAGATTGATTGGACGACTATATTCGGACACCGGAAGTGTTCCGGGTGATTTCGGAGAAAACCGGAGTGTCGGAGGGTTACCGGACCCCCCCCCCCGGAGAGTTAATGGGCCACATGGGCCTTGGTGGGAAGAGAGAGGGGCGGCCAGGGAGGGCCGCGCGCCCCCTCTCCCTCTGGTCCGAATTGGACTAGGAGGGGGACGGCGCCCCCTCTTTCCTTCCCCCCTCTCCCCCTTCCTTTCCCCTCCTAGGAGGAGTAGGAAAGGAGGAGTCCTACTCCTACTAGGAGGAGGATTCCTCCTCCTGGCGCGCCCACAAGGGCCGGCCGGCCTCCCCCTCCCTCCTTTATATACGGGGGCAGGGGGCACCCCATAGACACACAAGTTGATCTACGGATCATTCCTTAGGCGTGTGCGGTGCCCCCCTCCACCATATTCCACCTCGGTCATATCGTCGCGGAGTTTAGGCGAAGCCCTGCGCCGGTAGAACATCATCATCGTCACCACGCCGTCGTGCTGATGGAACTCATCCCCGAAGCTTTGCTGGATGGGAGCCCGGGGATCGTCATCGAGCTGAACGTGTGCTGAACTCGGAGGTGTCGTACGTTCGGTGCTTGGATCGGTCGGATCGTGAAGACGTACGACTACATCAACTGTGTTGTGCTAACACTTCCGCTTACGGTCTACGAGGGTACGTGGACAACACTCTCCCCTCTCATTGCTATGCCATCACCATGATCTTGAGTGTGCGTAGGAATTTTTTTGAAATTACTACGTTCCCCAACAATCTTCACCATCATCATCATCCTCATTGTATTCTTCTTGTGCCACCAACCCTTTGGTCAGAGTCTTCTTGGTGAAGTTGTTCTTGTTAGGGAAGAACTTGGCTGATGAGCTTGCCACCATTGTCTTCCCACTTCTCATAAGGGCACTCCCAAACAAAATGGCTCACATTGCCACAATTGTAACATGTTCTCACACATTGCTTGCCCTTGAAGCCGCTTGAGTTGTTCTTGTTGAAATTGGGCCTTGAATTCTTCTTGCTCCAAAATTGCCTTGAAGCAAGAGCCATGTGCTCATGATAATCATACTTTGTATCTTCGGGGTTGCTCTCCTCATCTTCCTCTTCATCCTCTTCTTCTACACTAGCCTTGGCCTTCAAGGCAAGGTTGGGCTTCTTTGCTCTTTGAGAATGAAACACCACATTGTCGACGGTCTTGTCCAAGATCCTCATCATGACAAACTCATCCAACACTGCATTTGAGGACAAGGTGTGGAAGTCCAGCCTTTGACGGATGACGGAGGACATGGCCTTGCGGTAAGTCATCGTGGCCTTGAGGAATTTGTGCTTGATCCAATTATCATCTGTATCCTTGCTCCCATGATCTCGGAGAGAGACCGCAAGAGTGGTTAATCTCCGGTAAAGCACACGAGGTTCTTCATCTTCATTCATTGCAAACTCATCGGATTCATCTTGCACCACTTCGTAGTTGGAGCGTTGAATGCTTGCGCTTCCCTTGTAAAGAGAAACAACATGGTGCCAAGCTTCCTTGGCCACGGTGAACGGGCGGAGATGTGCAATGTCTTCGGATGGAATTGCTCTTGGATGATGAAGAGGGCATTCTCATTGAATTGATGATCCGTGGCTTCTCTCGGGGTAAAGTTGCTTGGGTCATGCGGATAGAAACCTTGCTCAATAATTCTCCAAAGATTAGTATTGACATGGTTTAAATGACGTTTAAAGCGATAGACCCAAGAGTCAAAATCCTCCTTTTTCACAATCTTAGGAGGAGAACCCGCATGATTTAAATGAGTGGAGGGAACCGGTCCTCCATAAGTAAGAGGTGGTTCAACATGGGCAAAGATGCCGCTACCATTTCTACCACTAGATAAAGGAACTCTATCACTAGAAGCTTCCCCCTTCTCGGAGTTGGCATCCGCCACCTTGTTAGTGGGAGCGGCCACCTCCAAAGGTGCGGTGGATAATTTAAGACCATCAAGGAACTCTTTGAACATGCCTTTGACCTCGGTCATCATGGAGGTTTTCAATGTGTCCAAAGCCACATTGAATTCCTCACGTGAGACCGGGGATCCCCCATCGGCCGTAGACAAAGAAGGATTCACACCGGGGTGCTCCTCCTCACTGTTTATGGTGTCAACCATACTCTTAGGATGGTAAAGCCCTTAATTAAGAGATGAGGCTCTGATACCAATTGAAAGGATCGATATAGTTGACTAGAGGGGGTGTGAATAGGCAACTAACAATTTTTAGCTTTTGTTTACCAAATTAAACTTTGCATCAAAGTAGGTTGTCTAGATATGCAACTAGGTGAGCAACCTATATGATGCAACAACAATAAGAACACAAGCAAGCAAGGGATAAAACACAATATAGCTTGCACAAGTAAAGGTGAGAGATAACCAAAAGCGGAACCGATGGAGACGAGGATGTGTTACTGAAGTTCCTTCCTTTTGAGGGGAAGTATGTCTATGTTTGAGCGGGGTGGAGGCACAATGCTCCCCAAGAATCCACTAGGGCCACCGTATTCTCCTCACGCCCTCACACAATGCGAGATGCTGTGATTCCACTATTGGTGCCCTTGGAGGCGGCGACCGAACCTTTACAAACAAGGTTGGGGCAATCTCCACAACTGAATTGGAGGCTCCCACCGACACCATGAAGCTTCACCACAATGGACTATGGCTCCGCGATGACCTCAACCGTCTAGGGTGCTCAAACACCCAAGAGTAACAAGATCCGCAAGGGATTAGTGGGGGAAATCAAATTTCTCTTGGTGGAAGTGTAGATCGAGGCCTTTTCAACCAATCCCTAGAGAATCAACAAGTTTGATTGGCTAGGGAGAGAGATCGGGCGAAAATGGAGCTTAGAGCATCAATGGAGCTTAGAGATAGAAGAGGTAGTCAACTCGGAGAAGAAGACACCCCTTTTATAGTCAAGGGACAAATCCAATCGTTATCCACTTAACCAGCCCGCAACATGCGATACTACCGCACCAGCTAAGCGGTACTACCGCGATGGGGTGCGGTACTACCGCACCCATGGCAGACACCAGAGGAGGCCCTTTTGCATTGACGCTGCGAGCGGTAGAACCGCCGGAGCGGTACTACCGTGCGCCCTTGCGGTACTAACGCAAGGGAGGGCTTGACTGGGCTGGGAAGGCATGCATGAACAAAATTACATCCGTGTTTACTTCCACTGAGGTTAGATCGGTGGAAAAGTCCAACACGGTAGTACCGCATCCAGGGAGTGGTACTACCGCATAGGGCGTGGATGTAAAAAAATACATCCGCCCCTACTTCTGTGCGAGAGAAGTACTCGGCAAGAGGTCACGGTACTACCGCATCCCCGCATGGTACTACCGTGAGCCTCTGCGGTACTACCGCTCCCTTGAGCAGTAGTACCGTAGGCCACAACCTACTACCACTTGGAGTCGTTCATTTTGCAAAGACACGGATAACAGATCGGAGCTCCAAAGAGGCAAGGGGAAAGGAGGTGTAAAGGAATAGACGTGTACGTGATGATTCCACCCTAACCTTTCCAAAGCGGACCCCCTCTTAATAGCACGATTTTCCTACGACTCAAATCCACCAAAAGGAATCATAGAAAAACGCCGTCTTCACTAGGCTCCGAGGGGCATCGAATCGTCTTGTGCCTAAACATGAGATATCTGAAATGCTCAACGCACACGATTAGTTCGCAAAAGCATTGTCATCAATCACCAAAACCACATAGGGTGAAATATGCCCTTACAACGGCGAGGCTAGGAAGCGGTGGAGAAGGCCCAGACTCCTCGGGTGAGGGCGAGAAGGTGGCATCGGTTTGCCATTTGCTTATTCAAACACGTTGATCAGTTGAAAATATGGGCAGTCACCTGAAAATTTGCTCGAACTCAATCGATTTGGCTGAACCGTTGGATGGATACATCTGTTTCTTCAACCTCCACTCACCAGAGCTCTCTTCCATGGGCCAAATCCAACGCGCAGAGGTGTCTCATCTGCCCGCGGCCGTTTGGGTCTGCACTGACAAAAACACGACCCAGCGCGCCGACACAAAATGGTCAGACGTCCGTTTTTACCCATATTCGGTCCAAATTTGGGTTGGATTTGCATCCTTGTAGACACGCAGTGACGCTCTAGTGTCCTTCCTTGGTCCGTCTGTCGGTGGCACACGGGCCATTCTCCCCACCACCATCCCTGGCTTCTTCACCACCGCCCCAGGCCCCGCCGCCGCATCCATCAACGCCCACTCTACCATCGTTGTGGTCGCTTCTTGTTGATGATGAAGTAGTACAAGGCCCACCTACCAGGGTTGCCGCCAGCCCTCGGCATACCCCTATCTCCAAGGTCACTGTGCGGAGGATGCAGGGTCGACAACCTTGTTGCCTCAGTCTTCGTCGACGTGACATTCACCGGCCACGACTCATCCACATGTGCCACCCTTACGACTCGCAAGGTGTCCAGCCGTTTGCCCGGCCCGGTCGAAGCTCGTCCATGCCTCGCCATTGTCTAGTAAGGTATAGATTCATTACTCTGAAGGATCATGACGAATAGATCGCATGAGTTCTTTTACAACAACATCATATGTTCATCATCATCCAAATAATCGTCTGACAATGGTGATGTTATGGTTGCTACTTTGGTTGTCAATGAGCACATCTCGAGGCAGTGGCCATTGTTTAGGGGATCGATCACGGGCTGTGCTCCGGAGTTGAATCGTAACAGAGAAAGAGGTCATCGCCGATTCTAAAACGATTATTTGGAACTCACATAACCATATTCTTTGCCAAGCTTTTCCGGAGACGCTTCCGGACACGACAATTCATCCAAGCCCCCTAGGCTCAGGTGATACTAACACCTTTCAAACTAACTTCAATCCTAAGTCCTCCTTCGGATAGAGGAAATTTGTATGAATTCTAGAGGATAAAATTTCGTAGAAAAAAATTCTTTTCGAGCCATTAACACAGTACAATCGAGGTCACTCACATACACGAGCATACACTCACCCCTATGAATGCACGCACGCACACCTTGCCTCGATGAACACCTCTGAGAGATTAAACTGACATGGCATCTTGAGATTTTACAAAGTCACCACAAGCGCCTCGTAGTCGATGGGAATGTCCCCTTCCACGAACATCGCCGGAAGCCAGAAATAAATCCAGGAATAATGCGAGCACCAATGTCAAATCCAGGACTTGAACCCTGGTGGGTTGGGGATACCACTGTCTTGCTAACAATCCAATCACATGTTGGTTTGCCCTTTCGAGCCATTTTGGTGTATATGAGTGATTCATATTTCTACGTACGATAGGAACCAATCTTTCTAAAAAAAGTATTAGCCTTGACCCAATGAAAAAGTTTGGACCGTGATAAGTGCCACACGTGTGGCATGAAGCAACTCGGTCCTGACATTTTTTTATGGCAACTTTAGTTACCCGGGGATGGCAACTTTAGTTATGAAGCATGGCAACTTTCTGTTTGAATGGCAAATTTTAGTTTTCTCTATGTTTCATTTTTTCGGACGGCAATTTTAATTGCAAAAACGTCAGGGCGGTGTTACTTTGTGCCACACGTGTGGCACTAATCATTTGCGAAAAATTATATCCTATGAATCAAGTTACTTCTCTTTCTCTATAAAAATTAAGATACATGTCAGCTATTTTTCTATGGATTTTCTAGACCCATGAACCAACCAGAGGAGGCCTGAACTCTAATTCCTTCCCGTGCCTTGCCGTCACCTCTTCGGAAGCGGCTCCCCTGACGTGCGGCTCCTGCCGTTGTGGCGCTGCCATGTGGGCCTGTTCCCCGATGGGTCCATCAGTCAGTGGTCGAACGGCACCCTGCCGAACGGCAGAGGATCCTCGTCCCACCTCTTCTCGCTCGATCCAGGGTCTTCTCCACCATACCGGCAGCATCCACGTGTTGTCACTGCCTCTGGCTCTGCTTGAGTTCACCTTCGTCATTGTAGCCATGTTGTCTCCGCTCAATGAGTTTGATCACGATGAAATCCGATGATTAAACAACCGACTATAGCTTGGACAAACACTTTCTGCAATCTGAATATTACAGGGAGGGGGATTATTTTCTTCATAATATTTTGAATTAGTTTTATTTATGGCAGCATAGTGGAGATATCCCAAAAGAATTTAATCGTAGAAAAATAAAACGAGTGGCAAAAACAACAGATATTGTGAACTACCAAAATTTGGTGTCGATGTTCATCTATACCTATACTTAATATTAAAGGATGTTGTGTTTCTATGATTTTTTGGTCCGTCCATCTACCTCAAGCTGCCCATAGAGTTGAAATAAATTACCCACCATGTCATCAGTAAGTGAAAAAAATACTCTTTATTAATTGTTTTCCTGTTTTTTCTCCGAAACTGCCCAAAAACTGAAGTAAATTACTCACCCGGCCATCCATAAGTGAAAAAAAACTCTTTCTTCGTTAATTTTTTTCTCTGAATTTTTCATCTGTCATCGAAGCTGCCTTTAAAGTTGTTAAATTGTGATCCAAATTCTACCGTATTGGACTAGACGTAGTATATACCGTGTGGGCCTTTGCATTGGTACCGGGGCGTACGAGTATAACTCGTTTACTTGTCCTACAAGGACTCCTATGTGTTGCCCCTCATATATACTTCATGTAGTCGCAGCTAAGACGGTATGTCGTCTCGTGCTTGTAATACTCCTCCTCATAGTGATTGTGCCTTCGTGCGTCCGTGATTTTCTCCCGCAAGGGTTTCCACGTTAAATCTGTGTCTCTTGTGTCTCGTTTATTTCTCGTTATTGTCTAACAAGTGGTATACAGAGCCAAGTTTACACATACGAGATTCGTCCGAGACGAGAGAAATTAGGGTTGGTGTTCTGCTTGCCGACGCGACCTGGCGATCCGAAGCGAGATCGATTTGCTGAGACCGACAACAGTTTGGAGTTCCGCTGGTTCTTTACAGCCGCACGCAACTGAGGCGCTCCGCGAGGAGCGATCTGTTGTCTGATCCGCCGAGTTGTCGCCGTTGCTGCACGTGCAAGACTCAAGTTCCGAGGCATCACCTCATCCACCAAGTTGTCGTGCTACACGTGAAGACCAGAGTAAGAAAGTACCAGTGCTTAAACTAGTACTGCTACATGAAGGTTGCTACTCCCTCCGTTCCTAAATATAAGTCTTTTTACATATTTCACTATGGACTACATACGGAGCGAAATGAGTGAATCTATCCTCTAAAATGCATCTATATACATCTGTATGTGGTTTATAGTGGAATCTCTATAAAGATTTATATTTAGAAACGTAGGGAGTAGTTGTTTACTAGCTCAGATCTTTTTTGTTCAATTGCTACATCCACCCGAACATCTACCAGGTGCTATTTTTTTCAACTTCCTTGCTCCGCAAATTAATTTTGTCAAAAAATTCTATTGGCGTGTACTACTTTGTGAACACAGATTTAATCTACTCATGTCATCCATGAAGTACGATGTTCCGCTGCTGGATCGTGACACAAGGTTTACCCTATGGAAAGTCAAGATGCAGGCGTTGTTGGCACATGCCGACTATGATGACGCACTGGATAGTTTTGGGAAGAATCGGATTCAGGACTAGACTGATGCGGAGAAAAGAATAGATCGTCAGGCTTTGTCACAAATTCAACTCCATTTGCATAATAATATTTTGCAGGAAGTCTTGAGCGAGAAAACTGCCGCCGCTCTATGGTTAAAGCTGGAAGGGATTTGCATGGCTAAAGATCTCGCCAGCAAGATGCATCTGAAGCAAAAAATTATTCCTACACAGGTTACCCGAGGGAGGTGATGTTTTGAATCATATTTCAGAATTTAAAGAGATCATATCTGATCTAGCTGCAATGGAGGTTGAGTATGAAGAGGAAGATACTGCTTTAATGTTACTTTGTTCACTGCCAAGTTCTTATACCGATTTTAGAGACACCATATTATACAGTCGTGATACTCTCACACTTAATAAATTTTATGAAGCTTTGAACTCTAAGGAGAACATGAAATTAATGGTGCCTCATGATGGTTTGAGTTCATCCCAAGCCGAGAGATTATCTGTTCGTGGCAGGACAAAGGAGAAGAACTCTAATAATGGAAATAGAGGCAAAAGTAAAACTGGCTATAGGGGCCGGTCACAATCCAGAGACAAGAAATATTGCAGATATTGCAAGAGAGACGGGCATGACATCTCAGAGTGTTTCAAGTTGAATAATAAAGAAAAGAGGAAAGGTAACAAACAAGGTGAAAATTCTGCTAATGTTGCTCGTGATGATAGTTCCGATGAAGCTCTTGTCGTTATTGCTGGATGTGCTGAGACCAATGATGAGTGGGTACTTGACACTGCACGCACTTTTCATATGTGTCCACATAGAGATTGGTTTAATACTTTTGATTCCACTACTTCTGTTGGTTCTGTTTTGGGTTTTGATAATTCACCATGCAAGATTGAAGGCATAGGTTCCGTTCGAACCAAGATGTTTGATGGTACAATCAGAACTTTGACAGATGTTCAGTATATTCCAAAGATGAAGAGAAATCTTATCTCTATGAGTGCCCTTGATGCAAAGGGGTACAAGTATTCAGGTGGAGACAACGTTTTGAAAGTCACCAAAGGTTCCCTTATTGTGATGAAAGGTTACTTGAGTTCGACCAATGGTCTTTATTACCTTCGAGGTTCTGCCATTTCAAGTAATGCTACTCCAGCTATTTCAAAGAATTATGATTGTGCTGCTGCTAACCTTTGGCATATGCGTCTTGGACATATGAGTGAACTTGGTTTAGCAGAGTTAAATAAGAGATGTCTTCTTGATGGATATGAACCCGGTAATTTGAAATTTTGTGAGCACTGTTCGGCAAGCACAAGAGGGTGAAGTTCAACAATTTGACTCATAGAACTGAAGGTATTCTTGATTATGTGCATTCTGATTTATGGGTACCATCTCGTAGAAAGTCACTAGGTGGTGCTAGTTACATCCTCACTATTATTGATGATTATTCGAGAAAAGTTTGGCCTTATTTCTTGAAGCATAAATATGAAGCATTCTCAGCATTTAAGGAGTGGAAGATTATGATTGAGAGGCAAACTGAAAGGAAGGTAAAAATACTTCGCACTGATAATGGTATAGAATTCTGTTCTAAGCAATTTAAGAATTATTGCAAGTCTGAAGACATTGCCAGACACTACATCATTCCTTATATCTCCTTAACAAAATGGTGTTGCTGAGCGTATGAACATGACCATTATCTGTAGAGCCTGTTGCATGTTGTCCAATGCAGGTTTGCATAGGCATTTTTGGGTTGAGGCCGTTTCCACTGCTTGTTATCTTATTAACCATTCACCATCTATTGCTCTTAATAAGAAAACTCCAATTAAGGTATGGTCTGGTTCACCTGCTGATTATTCACAGTTGAGAGTTTTTGGTTGCACTGCTTATGCTCATGTTGATAATGGAAAATTGGAGCCTAGGGCTGTTAAGTGCATCTTTCTTGGTTATAAGTCTGGTGTTAAAGGTTTTAAATTGTGGAATCCTGAAACACAGAAGGTTGCTATTAGCAGAAATGTTATCTTTAATGAATCTGCTATGTTACATGATGTTCCATCTACTAATGTTCCTGTTGAGAGTGAACAACAGGCTACTATTCAGCATCCTACTATTCAGGTGGAGCATGTTATTGATTCAGGTGATAGATCTGGTAAGCAAAATGTTGATGCACATGATGATCCCGTCGTTGATGATGAACATGTCACTCTCACTCCAAATCAGCCTATTGTTCCACCTAGTTGGAATCTTGCACGTGACAGAGTTAGGTGTGGTATCAATAAATCTGATAGGTTAATTGAAGAGTGCAATATTGTTTCTTTTGCTTTATCTGTTGCAGAAGAAATTGAAGGTAATGCTGAGCCTTCTTCATATTCCAAGGCTATTGTTTCTGGAGATAGTAATAAGTGGATGGCCGCTATGCATGATGAGATGGAATCACTTGAAAAGAATGGCACTTGGGATTTAGTAAAATTGCCTAGAGAGAAGAAACCTATTCGTTGCAAGTGGGTTTCCAAGAGGAAAGAAGGTGTTTATCCTAATGATGAGACAAGATATAAAGCAAGGTTAGTTGCTAAAGGTTATAGTCAGATTCCAGGTATTGACTATAACAAAGTCTTTTCTCCTGTTGTGAAGCATAGCTCTATTCGCACTTTACACAGTATTGTTGCCATGCATGATCTTGAGCTTGAACAATTGGATGTTAAAACTACATTCTTACATGGAGAATTAGAAGAGGATATTTATATGGAACAGCCTGAAGGTTTTGTTATTCTTGGAAAAGAAAAGCTTGTCTGTAAGTCAAAGAAATCTCTTTATGGATTTAAGCAATCCCCTAGACAGTGGTACACGAGATTTGACACCTTTATGCTCTCTCAAGGTTTCAAAAGGTCTAATTATGATAGTTGTGTTTATTTCAAAACTATCAATGGTTCAACTATTTATTTGCTCCTTTATGTTGATGATATACTAATTGTTGCAAAGAGTATGTCAGATATTGATGAACTAAAGAAGCAATTGAGTAATGAATTTGAGATGAAGGATTTGGGTGCAGCAAAGAAAATACTTGGCATGGAAATATCCAGAGATGGACCATTTGGAAAAGTGTATCTAAGTTAGAAGGGATATATTGATAAAGTTCTTCGTCGTTTTAATATGCATGATGCCAAGCCGGTGAGTACTCCATTAGTTGCATACTTCAAATTATCATCAGCTTTATGTCCTAAGTCAGATGCCGATGTTGAGTACATGTCTAGAGTTCCCTATTCGAGTGTAGTTGGTTCACTTATGTATGCCATGGTTTGTTCTTGTCCGGAATTATCATATGCATTGAGTGTTGTCAGTAGATACATGGCTAATCCTTGGAAAGAGCATTGGAAAGCAGTTCAGTGGATTTTCAAATACCTGCGTGGTACTTCTAATGCTTATTTACAGTTTGGGAAAACTAGAGATGGACTTGTTGGTTTTGTTGATTCTGATTTTGCTGGTGATTTGGATAAGAGAAGATCACTCGCAGGTTATGTTTTCACCATTGGTGGTTGTGCTGTGAGTTGGAGAGCAACTTTGCAGTCTATTGTGGCTTGTCCCGCTACTGATGCCGAGTATATGGCTATTTCTGAGGCATGCAAAGAAGCTATCTGGTTGAAAGATTTATATACTGAGCTTTGTGGAGATTCATCTTCCCCTACCGTATTTAGTGACAGTCAAAGTGCTATATATCTTACAAAGAATCCAATGTATCATGAGAACAAAACACATTGATGTCAGATATCACTATATTCGAAATGTTGTTGCTGAAGGTGATTTTAATGTATGCAAGACAAGCACTCATGATAATCCTGCTGATATGATGACAAAGCCAGTTCCTACCAATAAGTTTGAGCTTTGCTCAGGCTTAGTTGGTATTTCTCACTAGTCCTATGGACTTTGACGCACAAGGTGTTTATGCTGATTTGGATGGAGCTATTCACTTTCTTCGACTACTAGAGGGAATTTGGCTCAAGGTGAAGATTGTTAAATTGTTCTCCAAATTCTACCGTATTGGACTAGACGTAGTACATATGGTGTGGGCCTTTGCGTTGGTACCGACGCGTATGAGTATAACTCGTTTACTTGTCCTACAAGGACTCCTATGTGTTGGCCCTCATATATACTTCATGTAGTCGCACCTAAGACGGTCTGTCGTCTCGTACTTGTAATACTCCTCCTCGTAGTAATTGCGCCTTTGTGCGTCCGTGGTTTTTTCCCGCAAGGGTTTCAACGCTAAATCTGTATCTTTCGTGTCTCGTTTATTTCTCGTTATTGTCTAACAGAAGTTAAAATAAATTACCCACCTCGCCACACGTAAAAGTGAAAATAATAAGTGTTCCTCTGAATTATTCATACTTCATAGGGCCTTTCAGTTTTCATCCACCCTGAGACTGACCTTTCTTTTTCTTCTCATAAATGGATCGAGGATGTACTGAAAAAAATACAAGCATCAAGTATCAAGTCGAGCATCGAACCATTGTGAGCATCTTAGAATGCATGTATCTTACGTCCGCATACGTGCTGGTTGGTGCACACATATTGAAATATGTGTATATACATGTAGTGTGGATATTTAAAACTTGATTTGAAAACCATGATTTTATTATCCATTGCAACGCACGGGCCTTTTCCTAGTCATAGTTAAACGAAAATAGTAATTGGCAAACGTTCACAGGAAGAAACTGCCAGTGAACGCCCTAGCTGCTACACAATCTTAATCTTATGATGTAGTTTGGATGACATTTTATCCTCAAAATTAAACAAATGCCATGGCAGTTTTGCAAAAAGGCCACCCAGGTTCTTCAAATGCATTGAAAATTGCCTGACGAATGTTCGTAAATGCCATTCCGTGGCGAACATTCGCCAGATTTGCCCATCGTAGTTAAAGGCGTAAACCTGCAGTTCATATAGACTTTATATCTTCCATCATATTAAAAATTTATATCATCATTTTTCACAAACTTTGCATGGAAGCCTTCGTTCTCTTTTTTTGTGGGACCTCGTCAGAGGGCGGAGGGTTCCCACTATTTCATTAAATGAAGAGTTGATCCAATTAACGAGGGAAACCGGATCAAAAACCATACACGTCTTGGTTAATTAAGGAAAACCAAGAAAAATCAAACACAAGCACAAAAGAAACAAGAACTAGAGCTAGAGGAAGGGGTTTAAACATCATCTTTTTTTTAGAAACTTGAATATCTTCTAAGCCCAAAACAAGAGCGCCAAGGCCCAAAACCACCAGACGCAGCATATGTCCAGCCAAAGCGACCACCATACTCGCAAGATATCTCAAACACCCCGAGAGTCTCAGACCGCCATGTATCGGAGCAACGTGAACTAACATTTAGCACTGACCCCCTTTGATTTACCGTCGATGGTCGCCAAAGCTCTGAAGCCCTCATTCTCACGTTGTAGGTCCAAGAGTTTATACAGGCATCAAAATTTCCCACCCGTGGTTTACGCGAGAGCCTCAGAAATGCACCACATGAGCTCTCACCAAAAGAACATAAACAGATACTCCCTCCGTCCCAAAATTCTTGTCTTAGATTTGTCTAAATATAGATGTATCAAGTCATGCTTTAGTACTAGATACATCCGTGTTTAGACTAATCTAAGACAAGAATTTTGAGACGGAGGGAGTATAACCAAGCAGCCAGCTTGGTAAGCTACCAACAACAAATTGCAATAAAAGAACATAAACAGATACAACGAAAGCAGAAGAACGTAATGTCGTTTTTTACTTTAGCAAGTTTTTGACCAACCGCATCTGTCACAGGCTCGATGACACGCTATCATAACCAAGTTTGCCACATGATGGCTTATTGCGAAAGCACTGTACAGAAGTCCCAGCCAGGATAGAACTCGCCTTTTCAATGAACGAGGCTCTATTCTCATGACATCTCAAGTCATCTACAGCTTGGATGGGCGCTGGTACCATCCGTATAGCTCATCTTTGCAGTACCTGGTGACTTGCTTCACGCTCAAGTAGTTCTCGAGGCCCCTGAAAGCAAAACAGCAGACAGTTCAGAAGATACTTTCAGGGGCAGTGCAGTTTGCGAACCATAGCGCTCATGAAGTAACTCACCATTCTCCTAGCTCCCGGCCAAAACCACTCCGCTTGTTCCCTCCCCACGGAGCTTGAACAAGGGTCGGTTGCGAGCAGTTTATCCAAACAATGCCTGAGTGAATAACCTGCAGGTGTGGGATTGTACGTTTACCTATCAGCTCACCGAATATTTCGAATACTTCGATTGCATCACATGCTACAAATTTACAGGCGCACTTGAATCTACCTTTGCAATGCGCTCACACCTCTCTAGATCATCAGAGATCACACCACCAGCCAAGCCATAGCTGAAAACAAAATGGCAGAGAAGTCAAGGGAACGATATAAGCACGGGCATTTTTTTTTCAGGCTTGCGCAATCAGGTAACTCACTGGGTATCATTTGCAAGCTCTACAGCTTCGCTCTCTGTCTTGAATACTTTGACACAGATGACTGGTCCAAAGACTTCCTCTCTCCAAATTTGCATTGATGTGCTAACATCTGTTATAATTGTAGGTTCAATAAAGAACCCTTTTCCGAGATGCTGCCATTTCACAAACGTAGCTTGGATGAATAACCGAGAGACAAGAGCATGTAATGTAATGACCAATGCTTACCTTTGGTCGGTCACCACCATGCAAAATTGTAGCACCTTCACTTCTTGCTGTGGAGATGAACTTCTTAATCTTTTCATACTGAAATAAGAAAAGAAAAATGGCTCTCTATTATAAGGGAACTCTAAGGTGGTTGCAAAAGCATAACTGGATATACAAGCTAAATGGTAGTTTGCAAAAGAGAAAGTCAACAGTTAACAATTTATTGCATTGCAGGTCATCCCTGTTATCTCGAAGAGGGATTATCGGTTTTAAGTTCAATTTCACACCAAAGTGTGAACATGTTTACCAAAATGTACATATTTGCATCCAAGCTACAAAAGTGCAATACGCTCCATTTGAGTTACCTGCCCTTTGCTGATGACTGAACCCAGCCTACAACCTTCTTCCAGTGGGTCTGAGATTTTTATGTTCTTTGCCCATTCAACTAGTCTATCTAAAAATCACTCTGCAATTTTCTCCTGTGAAAGAGTGGATCTTCATGTCATCTATTAGAAAATGGCCTGATTTTCCAAATAAAATAAAATCCAGGAGAGCATACATACATGGAGAAGTAGACGAGATGTTGCACTGCAAACTTGACCACTATTGAAAAAACAACCAAACATGGCCCATTCAACAGCTGTTTCAAATTCAGCAAGACTTCAGCACAGCAATCCACAAATTAGCTAAGACTACGTATCAATGGAATATGTAAAATTGGCAATTGTTCTTCCATAACCCAGAGATTATAGACTGAGTTAAAGTGGAAAAAATGGATTAGGAGCATAGTGCAACATCCATGAGAGGAAGATACCTTTGTCAATGTCAGCAACATCATCAAAGATAACAAGAGGACTTTTGCCACCAAGCTCTAATGAAACAGGCTGTTGAAGAAGATAATACACAACAGTATCAGTATAAAGGAAACATAGATGCCTAATTCACAGATTACTTTGCATCGGCTCTTTAACCGAAGCACAGAACATCACAAGTCATAGCAACTGAAATATATAGAGAACACACCTTAACCATTTGGGCAGCAGCGGTCATTATCGTCTTACCAGTTGCGGTACTTCCTGTAAAAGCAATCTACAGAAAGGATCGAAAGATAATTTTAGAAGCTTGAAGACTGAGGGTGATCATATAAGATTACACCTTCGTATATCCATGAGCATATGACAATTCATATTCAAAGAATAGGTCTGACCTTATCCACATGGGGATGTGAAGCTATTGGAGCACCAGCGTCAGGGCCCAGACCAGTAATTATGTTCAGAACTCCTGAAGGCAGTCCTATCTCTTCACATATTGCACCGAGCTCTAAGCAAGTTCTGTTTTTGAAAAAAATAGTCATGGATACAATAATAATTCGAAGGACTGGACTTAACTAAAAGGCATCGGGCCTTACAGAGAAGCCAGCTCAGATGGTTTTAACACAGCTGTACACCCAGCAGCCAGGGCAGGTGCAACCTTCCAAGTAGCCATCAACAGAGGATAGTTCCTTCATTTGCACAAGAGAAAGCAAAGTAATTAGAAGTTTAGAACTATTAACTTCAAAGACACCGAGTTATCAAATTCAGCAGGCAACCAATGCAAAATTATTAATTAATGACCTGTTGTTTCCATTTAAAAATTAAAACAAATGACCAGTGGTTTAGCCTGTACTCGTATAAGATTTAATGTTCAATACCATGGAAGAAGAAAAGATCTGCCATGAACTATAAGACCTTGGAATCTCAAGGATAACAGCTTAAGAAGTATTAAGAAGAAAAAATGACAAGTGAACCTATAAAAAAATGCTATGATATCCGCATATAGTGTGGATCAAAATCCAAGAGAAATGGTTGCAATATATACCAGGGAGTGATGAGTCCAACAACCCCGATGGGTTCTTTAAGAACATAGGTCTTGAATTCTTCCATGGGCAGAGAGATTGGCGCATGTTGTTTACCATCTAAGGCTTCAGCCAGACCAGCATAGAACTCAAAGCATGCAGCAACATCGTCCTAAGTAGGATGGAAAATCATCAAACAAAACATGGAGCGTCTTTAGGCACACTAAACATTATAACATGAATAATTGAAAATACCATGTCCGCAACTGCTTCGTCCTTGGGCTTTCCAGAATCAACTGTCTCCAGCAATGCCAGATACGATATCTTTTCTTTAATCTGCACCAGCATCCAATATTTCAAGAAAATTACTGGCAGTAACAAACATACTAATTAACAGATAAACATCCATTAATCAAAGCAGTGACAATAGGAAACTCTCTCGTGCTAACAAAAATTCCAGCTCTCTGTCTTCCATTTCAATGCAACAAGACAGCACAAATCTGGTAAACCTTACGCATGCTACATGTATATATGAAATTGATGCCAAATGCAAAGATCTATATGTAGAGTGCCTTCACCATTGAAATTGGTGCGGTCCAACAGTTTCAAAATTGGTTTCATTGTAACAGAAACACCTTGTTCTGAATGAACAAACCTATCATCTTGCCAGCTTCCACTCCTTAGAGCTAAGCTTTTGTACCGGAGTATGACAGACTAACATGCCAAAATTAAGAACAATTTTCTGTTGCATATGATGCTGTGAGACTATCTCCTACCATACTTTAAAGTTTAAACATATGTAAAAAAAACAGTCATGTAGTTTGCAATAAAAAGAGTAACAAATCTGATAATTTTCAACAACTAGGCAAATGTCCAGCGTGATTGTGCAAAGTGTAGTAATGTATAGTGCGTGGAGTTTAAATCTCAGCAGGATTTGCTGTTTCCCAAGAGAAGGAGGGTGCCATCCCTCAATATCGTGATTGGATGCTGAATTTGAATTCCTACTTTGAAAACAGACTGAAGTTGGTACATTTAATTCATCGTAATGGAACATCTTCGCAAACCACATGATACAGAGGATTAGTGGAGCCATCAACCAGGTATGCACCCTCCATCTCTGGATTACGAACAATGGTATTGCACTTTATTTTCGGAACTTTTTTTGGGGCAACTTCTTTTCGGAACATACTTGTAAGTTGCAAGTCATTGCTAACCAACTACCAAACCTAATAAGACTTTTATGAAAGGATCCATCAACCCAAGGATCTGATGTTTTTTCTAACTAGCGACAGTTTCTAGCACTTATAGAGCTCATTTGATGCAATAAAGATGTATAATCCGACTAGATCAAACTTTTCTAGTACAAGATATGTGCAGCACTAAGGGCATCCTGTCTGTCCTGCAGCCCCCAAGACCAGCTTCACTCACATGGCGATGAGATAATGGTAACTCCACAACTCTGTGAGAACATGTAATACATGTAATACATCTAACTTTTGTGAGAACATGTAATACATCTAACTTGAGGGAGATTAAACTGGCCTCATATTCAGAGAAACATAAGAGATGGGCACCTTAGCGGCGATCGCGTTCAGATACTTGGCCCGCGTCGCCCCGGAAGCGCGCGCCCAGCGGCTCCCGCCATCGAGCAAGAACGCAGATCGAGCCGCCGCGACGGCGAGCTCGACGTCCTCCGCGGTGGCTGCCGGGATGTCACCTTCACGGATCACCAACCACACAGCAAACCAACAAAGCTGAAGTCAGTACGGTACTGAATACTGATACAGCATAGGAGTAGTACCGGTAGCGCCCGGCACATAGAAAACGATGTGGCGGAAGTGCAGAGGGGGGCGGCGAAACGAACCGATGGTGTCCTCGGTGGCCGGGTTGATGACGGGGATGCGGCGGCCCAGGGTGGGCTCGCGCCACCCGCCGCCGATGAAGAGGCCGCGGCGCGGGATCGCTGGGGGCGCAGCCATGGCTACTCTGCTTCGGCGAGGTGGACGGCCGTGCTGGGTGGTGGTGCCGTGCCGTAGTAGGAGGTGAGTAGGAGTGTGGGGGCGGAGCGAGGTCTAGTGCTGTGCTGCGGTGGCTGGCTCCTGCTGCTTTTGCCTTTAGGTGGGGGTGAGCGAGCACGTTTTCTCGTGATCCCGGCGATCTCAGCCGGCCCCGCAAGCCGGAAGTGTTGGCCGCGTCGCTATCCTCCACGCCTCTCGCCCCGGAATTAATTAGTGCCGATCATCCGGGATGGGTCTCTTTTCCTCTCCGTGACCCACCGGGGCGTGGCCAAGTTGTCGCACGCGCGCGTCGTGTACTCGCGCGTGGCGCGGAAGGAACGCACACACGTACATATGCTTTGCTCGTGTTGGGTGGGCGTCCCAGTCCGTTGGCGCCGTCACTACCAGCGCCACCTAACATTCAGGATCAGTCGCCTTTTACAGCGCGGCTGCCTGATCAGACATCAGAGCACAGACCACATGCGGATCGTCGTTCCAAACCAGATCAAGGCACTTCCCTCAAGAAAAAAAAAAGAGATCAAGGCACTGCTGGGAAAGATTCTCATACTGATTTTGATGTTTAAAGTATTTCGCCTACCCCAAAAATTTCGAGTTCAAGCGTGGGCATTGCACGCACGCACGGGCGCTGCTCGTCTTGTCGTTCGTTCTGAACTCGTTCCCGTGCAGCAGGGTCTGAGATTTTGTTCTCTTCTACGTGTCACACAGCGCTAGATGTTCGATGCCATGGGAATGATCGAGTCCCACTTCCCGGGGAGGGTAACATGGTGAGAGGAGACCGATGCAAAGGGTGCATTCAACGTCATTGGATCACCTTTTCCTGAGCAAAGCGTGTGGGTAGATTATTTATCTTCTTGATAGGAACGTCAGGTTCTTTTTAAGTTATTTATTCATAAGAAAAACTCAGACGACTGGTTTTCATTTCAAAATGGTCGCTAATATTAGGGCTTCTTTGATTCGCATAATTCTAAAAACGCGGCAATAGAAAAAAATAGAATTGAAATGTCATTCTCATTCCTCGTAAAAAAAATGTCATTCTCATCTCAGCGAGCATTCGGTTTGGAGAAAATCAAAACATAGGAAGTAAGAAAATGACAAGATATCACTTTTTTCAGTAAAAGATGAATTTTATTGACTTAGGTGGAGCATCAAAAGGATGCAAATACAATGAGCACACATCCAACCTCTGCATAGTTAGGATGCATACAACCAATATCAACGCACACTCACAAAAAACACGCCGACAAATAGCAAAGTCATGTAAGACCAAAGCTATGTATAGACAAGGAAAAAAGAACCCCAAAACGTTAAATCCGTGACCGGCAAACTACAACAAGGACCATACCCACATCGATCATCACATGAAATCACACGGACGACGAGGTTCTTCAACTGACACATGTCGGACCTAGGCTTTCACCCCAGAGCTCGAGAACGTGTGCTCGAGTAGCACCACCATCGATGTCGCTTGTGTGTTGCCGCCACCACTTTTCTGCCATCTCAATAGCTAAATGTGATGTGCGACCGCTGTTGCTGCACAACCATCCCAATGTGTCAAGTTATCCTCTATAGTTTGCAACTCCCCGCCGAAGTCAACCACCGGATCTAAAGAGAGGACCCTCACGAACACCTTCTGGTGGTCGTCGCAGTTCGCACAGAGTTCGCCGCCGCAGTCCAAAGTGGCGTAGATGGTGGAGCCGCAAGATCTGCCACTACAGATGACCCCCAAGGCCATGTCGCGCCATCATTACGGAGCCCCGCTGGATTAGCACCCCTCCCAAACGCCTCCTGTTGGGGATATGACTATTAGGTATGATCCGCCCAGGAGGGGCCGGGTTATACCTATGGCGGTTCATCAATATGAAGCCCATGAGGATATTGAAGATGGTGGTTCATGAAGCAAGGTCCCAAGGCCCAAGGGTCGACTTAAGTGTTGGTGGACGTAGCAGAAATTCAAAATTTTCCTACAAGTCACCAAGATCTATCTATGGAGAGACTAGCAACGAGGGGAAGGAGAGTGCATCTACATACCCTTGTAGATCGCTAAGCGGAAGCGTTCAAGAGAACGGGGTTGAAGGAGTCGTACTCGTCGTGATCCAAATCACCGGAGATCCTAGTGCCGAACGGACGGCACCTCCGCGTTCAACACATGTACAGCCCGGTGACGTCTCCCATGCCTTGTTCCAGCAAGGAGAGAGGGAGAGGTTGAGGAAGACTCCATCCAGCAGCAGCACGACGGCGTGGTGGTGGTGGAGGAGCGTGGCAATCCTGCAGGGCTTCGCCAAGCACCGCGGGAGAGGAGGAGGACTTGGGAGAGGGGGAGGGCTGCGCCAGAACTTCGTGTGAAGCTCCCATGCGCCTCCCCACTATATATAGGGGTGGAGGGGCTGGTTTCTTGCCCTCCAAGTCCATTGGGGCGTTGGCAAAGGTGGGAGGAAAGAAATCGCATCATTTCCTTCCCCACCGATTGTTATCCCCCCTTTTTAGGGATCTTGATCTTATCCCTTCGGGATATGATCTTATTCCTTCTAAGCGGGGATCTTGGTGCGCCTTGACCAGGGGTGTGGGGCCTTGCCCCCACTACCCACGTTCATGTGGGTCCCCCCATGCAGGTGGGCCCCACTCTGGAACCTTCTAGAACCTTCCCGGTACAATACCGAAAAATCCCAAACATTTTTCGGTGGCCAAAATAGGACTTCCCATATATAAATCTTTACCTCCAGACCATTCCGGAACTCCTCGTGACGTCCGGGATCTCATCCGGGACTCCGAACAACATTCGGTAACCACATACAAACTTCCTTTATAACCCTAGCGTCATCGAACCTTAAGTGTGTAGACCCTACGGGTTCGGGAGACACGTAGACATGACCGAGACAACTCTCCGGCCAATAACCAACAGCGGGATCTGGATACCCATGTTGGCTCCCACATGTTCCATGATGATCTCATCGGATGAACCACGATGTCGAGGATTCAATCAATCCCGTATTCAATTCCCTTTGTCTAGTGGTATAATACTTGCCCGAGATTCGATCGTCGGTATCCCGATACCTTGTTCAATCTCGTTACCGGCAAGTCTCTTTACTCGTTCCGTAACACATCATCCCGTGATCAACCCCTTGGTCACATTGTGCACATTATGATGATGTCCTACCGAGTGGGCCCAGAGATACCTCTCCGTCACACGGAGTGACAAATCCCAGTCTTGATTCGTGCCAACCCAACAGACACTTTCGGAGATACCTGTAGTGTACCTTTATAGCCACCCAGTTACGTTGTGACGTTTGGTACACCCAAAGCATTCCTATGGTATTCGGGAGTTGCACAATCTCATGGTCTAAGGAAATGATACTTGACATTAGAAAAGCTTTAGCATACGAACTACACGATCTTTGTGCTAGGCTTAGGATTGGGTCTTGTCCATCAGATCATTCTCCTAATGATGTGATCCCGTTATCAACGACATCCAATGTCCATGGTCAGGAAACCGTAACCATCTATTGATCAACGAGCTAGTCAACTAGAGGCTTACTAGGGACATGGTGTTGTCTATGTACCCACACATGTATCTGAGTTTCCTATCAATACAATTATAGCATGGATAATAAACGATTATCATGAACAAGGAAATATAATAATAATAACTAATTTATTATTGCCTCTAGGGCATATTTCCAACAGTCTCCCACTTGCACTAGAGTCAATAATCTAGTTCACATCGCCATGTGATTAACACTCACATGTCACATCGCCATGTGACCAACATCCAAAGAGTTTACTAGTGTCACTAAACTAGTTCACATCATCATGTGATTAAGACTCAATGAGTTCTGGGGTTTGATCATGTTTTGCTTGTGAGAGAGGTTTTAGTCAACGGGTCTGCAACATTCAGATCCGTATGTACTTCGCAAATCTCTAGGTCATATTGTAAATATTGCTTCCACGCTCCACTTGGAGCTATTCCAAATGGTCGCTCCACTATACGTATCCGGTTTGCTACTCAGAGTCACTCGGATAGGTGTTAAAGCTTGCATCGACGTAACCCTTTACGCCGAACTCTTTATCACCTCCATAATCGAGAAACATGTCCTTATTTACTCCAAGGACAATTTTGACCGATGTCCAATGATCCATTCCTGGATCATTCTTGTACCCCTTGACTGACTCATGGCAAGGCACACTTCCGGTGCGGTACACAACATAGCATACTATAGAGCCTACGTCTGAAGCATAGGGGACGACATTCGTCCTTTCTCTCTCTTCTGCCGTGGTCGAGCTTTAACTCTTAACTTCATACCTTACAACTCAGGCAAGAACTCCTTCTTTGACTGATCCATCTTGAACACCTTCAAGATCATGTCAAGGTATGTGCTCATTTGAAAGTACCATTTAGCGTTTTTGATCTATCCTCATAGATCTTGATGCTCAATGTTCAAGTAGCTTAATCCAGGTTTTCTATTGAAAAACACCTTTCAAATAACCCTATATGCTTTCCAGAAATTCTACATCATTTCTGATCAACAATATGTCAACAACATATACTCATCAGAAATTCTATAGTGCTCCCACTCACTTCTTTGGAAATACAAGTTTCTCATGAACTTTGTATAAACCCAAAATCTTTGATCATCTCATCAAAGCGCACATTCCAACTCCGAGATGCTTACTCCAGTCCTTAGAAGGATCGCTGGAGCCAGCATACCTTTTAGCATCCTAGGATCGACAAAACTTTTCTGATTGTATCACATACAACCTTTCCTTACGAAAACTGGTAAGGAAACTCGTCTTGACATCCATCTGCCAGATTTCATAAATGCAGCTAATGCTAACATGATTCCGACGGACTTTAAGCATCGCTACGGATGAGAAAATCTCATCGTAGTCAACTCCTTGAACTTGTGATAAACTCTTCGCCACAAGTCGAGCTTCATAGACGGTGACATTACCGTCCATGTCCGTCTTCTTCTTAAAGATCCATTTATCTCAATGGCTTGCCGATCATCGGGCAAGTCCACCAAAGTCCATGCTTTGTTCTGATACATGGATCCTATCTCGGATTTCATGGCTTCTAACCATTTGTCGGAATTTGGGCCCACCATCGCTTCTCCATAGCTCGTAGGTTCATTGTTGTCGAGCAACATGACCTTCAAGACAGGATTACTGTACCACTCTGAAGTAGTATGCATCCTTGTCACCCTATGAGGTACGGTAGTGACTTGATCCAAATCTTCATGATCACTATCATAAGCTTCTACTTCAATTGGTGTAGGCGCCACAGGAACAACTTCCTGTGCCCTGCTACACACTTGTTGAAGTGACGGTTCAATAACCTCATCAAGTCTCCACCATCCTCCCACTCAATTTTCGAGACAAACCTTTCCTCGAGAAAGGACCCGATTCAAGAAACAATCCCTATTGCTTTCGGATCTGAATTAGGAGGTATACCCAACTGTGTTGGGTGTCCTATGAAGATGCATTTTATCCGCTTTGGGTTCGAGCTTATCAACCTGAAACTTTTTCACATAAGCGTCGCAGCCCCAAACTTTTAAGAAACGACAACTTAGGTTTCTCCAAACCATAGTTCAAACGGTGTCGTCTCAACGGAATTACGTGGTGCCCTATTTTAAAGTGAATGCGGTTGTCTCTAATGCCTAACCCATGAACGATAGTGGTAATTCGATAAGAGACATCATGGTACGCACCATATCCAATAGGGTGCAACTATGATGTTCGGACACACCATCACACTATGGTGTTCCAGGCGGTATTAATTGTGAAACAATTTCCACAATGTCTTAATTGCGTGCCAAAGCTCGTAACTCAGATACTCATCTCTATGATCATATCATAGACATTTTATCCTCTTGTCACGATGATCTTCAATTTCACTCTGAAATTACTTGAACCATTCAATAATTCAGACTTGTGTTTCATCAAGTAAATATACTTAGTATCTACTCAAATCATCCGTGAAGTAAGAACATAACGATATCCACTGCGTGACTTAGCACTTATTGGACTGCACACATCAAAATGTATTACTTCCAACAAGTTGCTATCTTGTTCCATCTTACTGAAAACGAGGCTTTTCAGTCATCTTGCCCATGTGGTATGATTTGCATATCTCAAGTGATTCAAAATCAAGTGAGTCCAAACGATCCATCTGCATGGAGTTTCTTCATGCGTATACACCAATAGACATGGTTCGCATGTCTCAAACTTTTCAAAAACGAGTGAGTCCAAAGATCCATCAACATGGAGCTTCTTCATGCGTTTTACACCAATATGACTTACATGGCAGTGCCACAAGTAAGTGGTACTATCATTACTATCTTATATCTTTTGGCATGAAAATGTGTATCACTACGATCGAGATTCAATAAACCATTCCTTTAGGTGCAATACCATTGAAGGTATTATTCAAATAAACAGAGTAACCATTATTCTCCTTAAATGAATAACCGTATTGCGATAGACATAATCCAATCATGTCTATGCTCAATGCAAACACAAAATGACAATTATTCAGGTTTAATACTAATCTTGATGGTAGAGGGAGCGTGCGATGTTTGATCACATCAAACTTGGAAACACTTCCAACACATATCGTCAGCTCACCTTTAGCTAGTCTCCGTTTATTCCGTAGCTCTTTTATTTCGAGTTACTAACACTTAGCAACCGAACCGGTATCTTAATACCCTGGTGCTACTAGGAGTACTAGTAAAGTACACATTAACATAATGTATATCCAATATACTTCTATCGACCTTGCCAGCCTTCTCATCTACCAAGTATCTAGGGTAATGCTGCTCCAGTGGTTGTTCCCCTTATTACAGAAGCACTTAGTCTCGGGTTTGGGTTCAACCTTGGGTTTCTTCACTAGAGCAGCAGCTGATTTGCCATTTCATGGAGTATCCCTTCTTGCCCTTGCCCTTCTTGAAACTAGTGGTTTCACCAACCATCAACAATTGATGCTCCTTCTTGATTTCTACTTTCGCGGTGTCAAACATCGCGAATACCTCAAGGATCATCATATCTATCCCTGATATGTTATAGTTCATCACGAAGCTCTAGCAGCTTGGTGGCAATGACTTTGGAGAAACATCACTATCTCATCTGGAAGATCAACTCCCACTCGATTCAAGTGATTGTTGCACTCAGACAATCTGAGCACAAGCTCAACGATTGAGCTTTTCTCCCTTAGTTTGCCGGCTAAGAAAATCGTCGGAGGTCTTATACCTCTTGACGTGGGCACGAGCCTGAAATCCCAATTTCAGCCCTCGAAACATCTCATATGTTCCGCGACGTTTCGAAAACGTCTTTGGTGCCTCTACTCTAAACCATTTAACTGAACTATCACGTAGTTATCAAAACGTGTATGTCCGATGTTCGCAACATCCACAGACGACGTTTGGGGTTCTGCACACTGAGCGGTGCATTAAGGACATAAGCTTTCTACTGATCGCATAATCGCTACTGTCAACTTTCAACTATATTTTCTCTAGGAACATATCTAAAACAGTAGAACTAAAGCGTGAGCTATGACATAATTTGCAAAGGGTCTTTTGACTATGTTCAGGATAATTAAGTTCATCTTATGAACTCCCACTCAGATAGACATCCCTCTAGTCATCTAAGTGATTACATGACCCGAGTCAACTAGGCCGTGTCCGATCATCACGTGAGACGGACTAGTCATCATCGGTGAACATCTTCATGTTGATCGTATCCTCCATACGACTCATGCTCAACCTTTCGGTCTCTTGTGTTCCGAGGCCATGTTTGTACATGGTAGGCTCGTCAAGTTAACCTAAGTGTTTCGCGTGTGTAAATCTGGCTTACACCTGTTGTATGTGAACGTAAGAATCTATCACACCCGATCATCAGGTGGTGCTTCGAAACGACGAACTTTCACAATGGTGCACAGTTAGGGGGAACACTTTCTTGAAATTTTAATGAGGGGTCATCTTATTTACTACCGTCGTTCTAAGCAAATAAGATGTATAAACATGATAAACATCACATGCGATCAAATAGTGATATGATATGGCCAATATCATATTGCTCCTTTTGATCTCCATCTTCGGGGCTCCATGATCATCATCGTCACCGGCATGACACCATGATCTCCATCATCATGATCTCCATCATCGTGTCTCCATGAAGTTGTCTCGCCAACTTATTACTTCTACTACTATGGCTACCGGTTAGCAATAAAGTAAAGTAATTACATGGCGTTGTTCAATGACACGCAGGTCATACAATAAATAAAGACAACTCCTATGGCTCCTGCCGGTTGTCATACTCATCGACATGCAAGTCGTGATTCCTATTACAAGAACATGATCAATCTCATACATCACATATCATTCATCACATTCTTCTTGGCCATATCACATCACATAGCATACCCTGCAAAAACAAGTTAGACGTCCTCTAATTGTTGTTTGCATGTTTTACGTGGCTGCTATGGGTTTCTAGCAAGAACGTTTCTTACCTACGCAAAACCACAACGTGATATGTCAATTGCTATTTACCCTTCATAAGGACCCTTTTCATCGAATCCGATCCGACTAAAGTGGGAGAGACTGGCACCCGCTAGCCACCTTATGCAACAAGTGCATGTCAGTCGGTGGAACCTGTCTCACGTAAGTGTACGTGTAAGGTCGGTCCGGGCCGCTTCATCCCACAATACCGTCGAAACAAGATTGGACTAGTAACGGTAAGCATATTGAACAAAATCAACGCACACAACTACTTTGTGTTCTACTCGTGCAAAGAACGCAATAGACAGCTCATGATGCCACTGTTGGGGAACGTAGCAGAAATTCAAAATTTTCCTACGAGTCACAAAGATCTATCTATGGAGAGACTAGCAACGAGGGGAAGGAGAGTGCATCTACATACCCTTGTAGATCGCTAAGCGGAAGCGTTCAAGAGAACGGGGTTGAAGGAGTCGTACTCGTCGTGATCCAAATCACCGGAGATCCTAGTGCCGAACGGACGGCACCTCCGCGTTCAACACACGTACAGCCCGGTGACGTCTCCCATGCCTTGATCCAGCAAGGAGAGAGGGAGAGGTTGAGGAAGACTCCGTCCAGCAGCAGCACGACGGCGTGGTGGTGGTGGAGGAGCGTGGCAATCCTGCAGGGCTTCGCCAAGCACCGCGGGAGAGGAGGAGGACTTGGGAGAGGGGGAGGGCTGCGCCAGAACTTCGTGTGAAGCTCCCATGCGCCTCCCCACTATATATAGGGGTGGAGGGGCTGGTTTCTTGCCCTCCAAGTCCATTGGGGCGTTGGCAAAGGTGGGAGGAAAGAAATCCCATCATTTCCTTCCCCACCGATTGTTATCCCCCTTTTTAGGGATCTTGATCTTATCCCTTCGGGATATGATCTTATTCCTTCTAAGGGGGGATCTTGGTGCGCCTTGACCAGGGGTGTGGGGCCTTGCCCCCACTACCCACGTTCATGTGGGTCCCCCCATGCAGGTGGGCCCCACTCCGGAACCTTCTAGAACCTTCCCGGTACAATACCGAAAAATCCCGAACATTTTCCGGTGGCCAAAATAGGACTTCCCATATATAAATCTTTACCTCCGGACCATTCCGGAACTCCTCGTGACGTCCGGGATCTCATCCGGGACTCCGAACAACATTCGGTAACCACATACAAACTTCCTTTATAACCCTAGCGTCATCGAACCTTAAGTGTGTAGACCCTACGGGTTCGGGAGACACGTAGACATGACCGAGACAACTCTCCGGCCAATAACCAACAGCGGGATCTGGATACCCATGTTGGCTCCCACATGTTCCACGATGATCTCATCGGATGAACCACGATGTCGAGGATTCAATCAATCCCGTATTCAATTCCCTTTGTCTAGCGGTATATACTTGCCCGAGATTCGATCGTCGGTATCCCGATACCTTGTTCAATCTCGTTACCGGCAAGTCTCTTTACTCGTTCCGTAACACATCATCCCGTGATCAACCCCTTGGTCACATTGTGCACATTATGATGATGTCCTACCGAGTGGGCCCAGAGATACCTCTCCGTCACACGGAGTGACAAATCCCAGTCTCGATTCATGCCAACCCAACAGACACTTTCGGAGATACCCGTAGTGTACCTTTATAGCCACCCAGTTACGTTGTGACGTTTGGTACACCCAAAGCATTCCTACGGTATCCGGGAGTTGCACAATCTCATGGTCTAAGGAAATGATACTTGACATTAGAAAAGCTTTAGCATACGAACTACACGATCTTTGTGCTAGGCTTAGGATTGGGTCTTGTCCATCACATCATTCTCCTAATGATGTGATCCCGTTATCAATGACATCCAATGTCCATGGTCAGGAAACCGTAACCATCTATTGATCAACGAGCTAGTCAACTAGAGGCTTACTAGGGACATGGTGTTGTCTATGTACCCACACATGTATCTGAGTTTCCTATCAATACAATTATAGCATGGATAATAAACGATTATCATGAACAAGGAAATATAATAATAATAACTAATTTATTATTGCCTCTAGGGCATATTTCCAACATTAAGGCCCATAGGGGTAAATCGCCATATATGTATGACTTACATTGTAAGGCAAGTTTATTTAGTCACCAAGCCGGACACGTTGTCTATGAGCCGGCCGAGACTCCGTGAGCCGCTGTGCGTCAGCCTGTGTATATAAAGGGACGATCCGGCAGCGGTTCAGGGTAAGAAAAAAGAGATCGAAAGCTAGGTCAAGCATATTCGCTCCCTGGTAATCGAAACATAAGCAATACTACCTCAAACTGGATTAGGCTTTACCTTCACCGCAAGGGGCCGAACTAGTATAAACTCCTGTGTCCTTTGTCCCGTTTAACCCCTTTAAGTTAACCTAGTTGCGATGGCTCCACGACTAAGTCCTCACACTAGGACATCTGCCGTGACTATTCCACGACGGTTGGCGCTCGCCATGGGGCCAGCGCACGGTGGTTTCAAGTTCTTAAAGGGCAGCTTCGAAGGGATCAAGGGATACACTGTGGGCTGAATGACCAAGAGTCATCGCGACAAGCTCTACATCGACGATGTAGGCTGGGGCTCCGAGGCCTGCTCAATTGAGTACGGTACCGGGTCCCCTTTGGTGGAATTCACGTCTTCATTGGCAAGATCGACGAGCCGGGCCCTGAGTCAGACACCTGCACCGACATCATCGAGACGGCTCAGCGTGCAAGACTCGCCCGAGCTCAGCCTGCTATGAAACGTGCCTTTGTGGGATTCATCCATGGAGCGGAATTTGATGAAGGATGTATGTCTGGCGATGAGACAGCCATCTATTCTGATGGTGAGTCATCCACGGGTGAGACTACTTCATTGTATCAACTGCAAGATGGCAGGCTTGGGGGTTGTTCCGATGGCGACAGTATTCCGGACCCTATGAGCCGCCGAACAGGGTCGCAATCTTCATGGCCGATACATAGCCTAGGCAGAATTCTTCGACTGTAGCAGCAATGATCTCCGGGTCAGCAGCGATGATGGCAGCCGGGGCAGGAGGCCCTGTGCGCTCGCTGGCTCAGGTTTTGACAGATTTGTTGGATAAGCTGATAGCCTTGTTAACAGCAGAGGTTAGCCCGACGAATCAAGCTCAGCATAACACAGAAATTGCAAAACTACGTGACGAGGTAGCACAAGCTAAGGAAGACCTGGCAGCAGAGGATGCTAGTATGACAATGGAGCGAGCTGTTCTGGATGCTCAGGCACAACGGATCCAGGCTAGTTCCTCCCGGCTCTCGTTGGATCAGAACGCTTCAAATGAAATCATGATAAGGAGGCACCGGAGTCGTCTGCCGCCGGTTTACGAGGTGAGAAATCTCTTCTGCATGCCTGGAGCGGGGACCAGTTACCAACCGGAGATAAACCGAGTCGAAGCACCTAGGGCTGGAGTGTCGGCTCAACCACGCACGATGGAGCCACCTCGTCTGAATAATACTCTGCCTTAGTATGTGCCGACACTACCGGGTCATTACTCCAACCCTTTGGATAATATGATCATTGCGGCGATACGATTGGCGGCTCTCCCAGTTGAAGGCGATTCTCCAGTAGTGGTTGACACATGGAGGGCTAGAGAGCTTCTTCAAATAGCATTGGTACAACAAGAGGCATATTCTTACAGTCGAGAGAGGATTCATTCGACCCCTCGCCCAAGCCGGAGCTATAGCAGACATATGGACTCACCGGCCGTTTCAAGCAATGACCAGCGCCATAACCAGCTGCGTGGGCATGACCCGGCGCGTGATGGTGTGCATGGTTTGGTCTATCAGGACAGGGCACGTCGAGAAGCTGAGCAGGCGGCTCATCAACATCTTCCAGTTTATCCGACCACTTCTGTGGAGGCAGGTGTGACCTCTAGAACCACGGGTATACCATGTTTAGTGTCGGCTCTGCGTAATGAACGTCTATCCAAGGATTCCAAAGGACCTCGTAAGGTGCCTAACTACACAGCCGATTTACCCCCTGAGGCGTGATTTAGAGTTATGAGATGGCCATGGAGCTGTTGGAGGTCAATGATGCTGCATGTGCCAAGTACTTCACCATGATGCTGGATGGGACGGCTCGTAGTTGGTTAAAAGGGCTGCCTGCCAACTCCATCGGATCATGGGATGAGCTAAAAGCCTGGTTTATCCAGAACTTTAAAGATACATGCAAACAACCCATGTCACTTGTGGATTTGGATGCTTGCGCCCAAGAAGAGGGCGAGTCAACGACCCATTGGGTGCGCCAGGTTAAGGCAATCCTGCACTCATCGGATAACATCAATGCCGACTCAGCAGTTCTAACGATTAGAGAAGAATTGATGTTTTTGCCTCTCAAGCAGAAGCTAGGGCGGCTCAAGTGCGATTGCAATGATATGGGGCAACTAATGGCGGCCCTAGTTAAATATGTCGACTCTAATAGTACCAAGGACCCCGAATCTAATGATGAGAAGCCGGGAAAGGGAAAGAAGAGTGGTAACACCAATGGCCCGCAGCATAAACCGGCGAGTCAGGGGGCAACGGTAAGCGCAAGGCCGATAGTAATTCAGATTTCATGGATAATACCAATACGCAGAACAATGGTCAACGTCGTATGGGGAGGCCACCTCCTCGGACAGGTGGATTAGGTCCCAATCTTGAGCAGTTACTGAATCAGCCCTGCCCGAAGCATGGCACGAAGGAAAGGTTGTCCAGTCACCTTTGGAAAGATTGCCAAATTATGAGGGATTTCAAAAATTCTGATTTATTCCAGAACAATCATGGGTCAGGCGGCGGCTCAGGTTCTAGCAGTGGCGGTTCTCATGGCCCGGGTTACGGTGGTGGCGGTTCTAGTTCCAGCTTCCAGGGTCACCAAAACCATCAAGGTAATCAGGGTGGTTACAATCAACAATCCGGTCAAGGGGGTCAGCAGCAGCAGCAGTCTAGATATCAAAGTCATCCAAAGCAGCTGAATAGTGGGCAGTATCACGTCTTCACCACAAGTTTATGCAAGCGGGACCAGAAGCTCCACAAGAGGGATGTGAACGCCGTTGAGCCGGTAGTTCCCCATTACTTACGATGGTCTGAGCAACCTATTATGTGGAGTCGAGAGGATCACCCGCCCCGGGTTGATAATCCGGGTCATTTGGCTTTGGTGGTGGCGCCACAAGTTGGTGGATACAAATTCACTAAGGTACTCATGGATGGGGGTAGCAGCATTAATATCCTTTACTATGATACTTTCCGTCGCATGGGGTTAACTGACAAAAATCTTAAGTCGTCCAATAATGTTTTCCATGGAGTGGTGCCTGGTAAGTCGGCATACCTTGTAGGCAAGATTGAGCTGGAAGTAGCCTTTGGGGATGAGCATGATTCCAGGGCCGAGAAGTTAACCTTTGAAGTGGTCAAGATTAGAAGCCCGTACCACGCTCTGTTTGGACGGCTGGCTTATGCCAAGTTCATGGCACGACCTTGTTATGTTTATCTGTAGCTTAAGATGCCAGGTTACAAGGGGACCATCACAGTGCATGGAAGTCGGAAAGTAGCCTTGGAGTGCGAAGAAGGTGACGCGGCTTATGCTGAGTCTGTCTGTGCAACAGAGGAATTGAAATTCTACAAGGACACTGTTTATCCGGCAGACATGACATCTTTGAAAAAGCCAACCACATAGCATGATCCGATGTTGAAGTTTAAGTCGGCCGATGACACGAAGCTAGTTGACTTCATTCCTGGTGATTCATCCAAGCAGTTCAGTATCAGTGCTAACCTGGATCCTAAATAGGAAAGCGCGCTCATCGAGTTCATCCGTGAGAATCGGGACATCTTTGCGTGGAAACCTTTTGATATGCCAGGTGTACTGAGGGAACTCGTTGAGAAAACTCTTAATATTGATCCAAAATTTAAGCCGGTTATGAAAGCACAAGTGCTCCCTGGGTGATTTTGGTAATTAATGTCAACATAACTCTTGTTGGAATAATACTTTTATCTAGTATGTTTCAGATAATTCCAATAGTGGAGTCGCATGGACAAGAGGATGTGGAACCCCTTTCAAGATGCTAAGGACAAAAGATTGGCTCAAGCTCTAAAGTCCAAGACTCTACATTTTCCATTTTAGTGATCCAAGATCACATTGAGTCTATAGGAAAGCCAATACTATTAAAAGGGGATGAGGTGTTGCTTAATGGCTTGCTTGCTCAAAATGCTTAGTGATATGCTCTAAAGCCCTCAAACACTTTCTCATATCCACATATGTCCCAAACCGAAAGTCAAACTCGGCCCCACCAATTGGATCCATCTGGTGCCACGAGTTCATTTGACATAGCCACTGTCAGAAACCCTAGTCTTTTCGGTCTCACCGATAGGGATCTCGGTCACATTGAGATGGGATTGCAAACTCTCTGTTTCCCTTCATAACATTTCGGTCCAACCGAAATGAGCGATCTGTCCCACCTAATCTCCAATGCAAACTCTCTATTTCCTTTTCGTAATGCTTCGGTCCCACCGAGATGAGCGAATCGGTCCCATCGAGTTTGCCTGACCAACTCTCTGATTTGCTTATTACCAAAGTCGGTCTAACCGAGTTTGAGTAATCGGTCCAACCGAGATTACGTTATGCCCTAACCCTAATGATATCGGTCCTACCGAGATGCATGTCGGTCCCACCAAAATTGCCTAACAGTCACATATGCACTGAATCAGTCCGACCGAGTTTTCTGATTCGGTCCCACCGAGTTTGGTATAATGTGTGTAACGGTTAGATCTTGTGTGGAGGCTATATATACCCCTCCACCCTCTCCTCATTCGTGAGGGAAGCCATCAGAACGTGCCTACACTTCCACTACTCATTTTCTGAGAGAGAGCCACCTACTCATGTGTTGAGACCAAGACATTTGATTCCTACCATATGAATCTTGATCTCTAGCCTTCCGCAAGTTGCTTTCCACTCAAATCAGCTCTCCACCAAATCCAATCCTATGAGAGTGACTTGAGTGTTGGGGAGACTATCATTTGAAGCACAAGAGCAAGGAGTTCATCAACAACACACCATCTATTACCTTTTGGAGAGTGGTGTCTCCTAGATTGGTTAGGTGTCACTTGGGAGCCTCCGACAAGATTGTGGAGTTGAACCAAGGAGTTTGTAAGGGCAAGGAGATCTCCTACTTCATGAAGATCTACCCTAGTGAGGCAAGTCCTTCGTGGGCGATGGCCATGGTGGGATAGACAAGGTTGCTTCTTCGTGGACCCTTCGTGGATGGAGCCCTCCGTGGACTCGTGCAGCCGTTACCCTTCGTGGGTTGAAGTCTCCATCAACGTGGATGTATGATAGCACCACCTATCGGAACCACGCCAAAAACATCCGTGTCTCTAATTGCGTTTGCACACTACAATCCCATCCCTTTACTTTCTTGCAAGTTGCATGCTTTACTTTCCGCTGCTCATAGACTCTTTGCATGCTTGCTTGATTTGTATTGTGAATGGTTAAACTTATGCTTAAACTCCACCTTAACTTGAAAAACTTAAAAACTGCCAACTTTATGTGTTGAGTGTCTATTCACCCCCCTCTAGACCCCTCTTCTCGATCCTTTCAATTGGTATCAGAGCATTGGTCTCCATTGCCTTGGTTTAAACACCATTGGAGGAAGAGTGGTGAGTCTACTTTGGGGAGTTTTAGACATAGAGTGCCTATACTTGATGGAGAGTATTTTCATGAGTGGAAAAATGAGATGCTTGTGATTTTCAATGAATATTATTTGAACAAGTACATTACTAGCCCTTGTGCACCTCATGTTGATCCTATGCATCCTACCCTTGATGAGTCCATTGACATGATTCACAATCTTAGAACTGTTAATCTTATCACCAGAGGTTTGCCTAGAAACTTGATTGGTTGCTTGCCTACTCTTGAATGTGCATATACCATATGGAAATTTCTCGAGGAACAATTTCCAAATTATTCCTTGCAAAATCTAGATGAAATTCTCCATAAGTCTATTGCCTTGACTAAGATGAATTCCAATGATCCTAAGTTTGGTGATTGTCTATTTGAGCTTACAAATCTTATGCGTGCCAAAGGAGAGGTTGGAATCATTAGTGATATTATTTCCGAAGCTATTAGAATTCATAAAGATGACCACTGTCAAAATCATTTGTCTAACGAATCACCCTCTCTAGGAATTGATCCACCACATGATGATATTGAACATGGATACTGTGATGAGGATGATGTTAGTGACTATGATCTTGATGATGCGATGAGACACTTTGGTCTTATGGCAAATCTTTGAGGATACATGGCAGGAGGAAAGGAATGGGTCCTTGATAGTGGATGTACCGATCACATGACCGGAGATAAAGATATGTTTGGTGAGCTTGCTGAAAATGACGGCCCTCGAAAATATGTCACTTTTGGTGATAACTCAAAGGGTAAGGTGGTTGGACTCGGTAAGGTGGCCATCTCACATGATATCTCCATTCAAAATGTCATGCTCATTGAATCCCTTGGCTATAATCTGCTTTCTGTTTCTAGACTAGCTGACTTTGGCTTCAATGTCCTATTTACCAAAGTAGATTGCTAAGTGTTTCGTAGATATAACCACAAAATGGTCTTTACCGGTATACACAAAGGTGATCTATACATTGTTGATTTCACTAAAAAGGCTCAACCTAGAACTTGCTTAATTGCTAAATCCTCTAAAGGTTGGTTGTGGCATAGACGGTTAGGTCATGTGGGCATGCGAAACCTTGACAAGCTTATTAAAGGTGATCATATCCTTGGAGTTAAAGATGTCATATTTGATAAGGATAGACTTTGCAGTGCTTGCCAAGCAGGAAAACAGGTTGGAGGAAGCCATCCCATGAAGAACATCATGACCACAAGGAGACCGCTCGAGCTACTTCACATGGATCTCTTTGGTCCCAACGCTTACAAAAGTCTCGGTGGAAACTCATTTGGTCTTGTTATAGTTGATGATTTTCAAGATTTACGTGGGTACTCTTTCTCGATGATAAATCGTAGGTCCAAAAGATCTTCAAGAACTTTGCAAGGAAGGCCCAAAATCAATTTGAAGTGAAGATCAAGAAGGTTCGCAGTGACAACGGAAGGGAGTTCAAGAACGCAAATGTGGACACCTTTCTTGACGAAGAAGGGATTTCACATGAGTTCTCGGCTACGTACACACCTCAAAAAATGGAGTTTTTGAGAGGAAGAACCGGACGCTCATCGAAATGGCGAGAACGATGCTTGATGAGTACAAGATGCCAAAGCACTTTTGGGCGGAAGTGGTTGAGACAGCTTGTCATGCGACAAATCGCTTGTATCTTCACAAGCTACTCGGCAAGACGGCATACGAGCTCCTCACCGGTAACAAACCCCAAGTTGGATACTTTCGAGTATTCGGCTCAAAGTGCTACATTCTTAATAAGCATCGTTGTTCTAAATTTGCTCCTAAATCTCATGAAGGTTTCCTACTTGGTTATGGCTCAAACTCTCACACTTACCGTGTCTACAACAATTTCACCCGAAAAGTTGAAGAGACGGTAGATGTGAAGTTTGATGAATCTAACGGCTCGCAAGTAGAGCAATTGCCAATTGATGTAGGAGATAAAGATCCTTCGAAAGCAATCCAAGACTTGCCTATTGGCAAGGTTCGTCCAACGGAGGTGAAGGAGAGTACCTCGTCCGTACAAGTAGAAGCTTCTACCTCACGACAAGGTGAACCAAGAGTTGATATGGAAGCATCCATAGCGGGACACACCAAGGTGAAGAAAACGAGGAAGTACACCAAGATGAACCGCATCAACCTCCTTCTCCACTACGAGGAGAGAACGACAACGTCAACAATAATGAAGGCCAAGAAGAAGAACAAGATGATGAAGAAGATGTTCCACCCCGATCAAAGGAAAAGCTCTCATGAGTTCGAGTAAGAGTTGCTAGAGACCATCCCGTCGAGCAAATCTACAATGATATCCAAACCGGGAGATTCACTTGCTCTAAATCTCGTTTGGCTAACTTTTGTGAACATTATTCATTCATCTCTAGCATTGAACCTATGAAGGTTGAAGAAGCATTGGAAGATCCGGATTGGATAAACGCCATGCACGAAGAACTACACAACTTTGAGAGAAACCAAGTGTGGACATTGGTCGAGAAGCCCGACAACAACCACAACATCATCAGTACCAAATCGGTGTTTCACAACAAGCAAGATGAAGATTGACAAGTGGTATGCAACAAAGCACGTCTCGTCGTCCAAGGCTACACTCAATTCGAAGGTATGGACTATGGTGAGACATATGCCCCCGTTGCTAGACTTGAGTCCATTCGCATCTTACTTTCCTAAGCTAATCACCATGATATCACTTTATAACAAATGGACATTAAAAGTGTTTTTCTAAATGGTGAAATTGAGGAGGAAGTTTATGTTAAACAACCTCCCGGTTTTGTTAATCCTAAGAAACCCAATCATGTTTACAAGCTTCACAAAGCTCTTTATGGTCTTGAACAAGCTCCTAGAGTGTGGTATAAATGCTTGACCAGGTTCCTTATTGAAAAAGGCTTTGAGATTGGAAAGATTGATACTACTATTTTCACTAAAAGGGTTAATGGAGAATTATTTGTGTGCCAAATTTATGTTGATGATATAATATTTGGATCAACTAACCCTCATTTTAGTGATAAGTTTGGGAAGCTAATGTCGGAGAAGTTTGAGATATCTATGATGAGTGAACTAAAGTTCTTTCTTGGTTTGCAAATCAAGCAGACTAAGGAAGGCACCTTTGTCTCTCAAACGAAGTACACCAAAGCTTGTTCAAGAAGTTCAATATGCAAGAATGCAAAGGTATGAGTACACCCATGCCTACTAGTGGACATCTCGACTTGACCAAGGACGGTGAACCCATTGATCAAAAAGTTTATCGCTCTATGATTGGTTCATTGTTATATCTATGTGCCTCTCATCCCGATATTATGCTAAGTGTGTGCATGTGTGCACGATTCCAAGCGGCCCCTAAAGAGTGTCATCTTAAGGCCGTGAAAAGGATAGTGAGATACTTAATTCATACACCAAACTTTGGTATTTGGTATCCTAAGAGGGCCTCTTTTAATCTTGTTGGCTACTCCGACTCGGACTATGCCAGAGACAAGGTTGATAGAAAGTCCACTTTGGGTACTTGTCAATTTCTTGGTAGATCTCTTGTATCTTGGTCCTCCAAGAAACAAAACTCGGTATCCTTATCCACCGCCGAAGAGGAATACATTGCCGCTGGGTCATGTTGTGCTCAATTACTTTGGATGACCCAAACTCTTAAAGATTATGGAATATATGTGAAACATGTTCCTTTGCTTTCTGACAATGAAAGTGCTATTAAGATTGCTCACAATCCCGTGCAACATTCTCGAACTAAGCACATTGAAGTTCATCATCATTTCATTCGAGATCATGTTTCTAAGGGTGACATTAACCTTAAGCATGTTCGTACCGAAAAACAATTGGCCGATATTTTCACTAAACCACTTGATGAGAAAGTGTTTTGCAGGTTAAGAGGTGAATTGAACATCATTGATGCTTCAAACTTGGAGTAGGAACTCCATTTGGATACATGCAAGACAAGAGCCTATGACTAATCCTTGATATTTCTCTTATGATGATAATCATATATCTTGGATACATTTGCACCCTTTCATGTTATCTAACCCATGTAGGTACTTGGATGGATCTAAATCTATGAGATTGCAACTCAATCACATCTTGAGCAATCTCTACATCACCAAGTCTCTACTTTATGGTGGTTGAAGACAAGGAAGCATGGAACTCTTCAAACATATCCTTTGACAAAATCCTAAGCAAAATTTCATGATTGTCATTTTGGATGCACAAGTGTTTTTTCCTTGCAAATCTAATCCATGTAGGTAGATGAACTCCAATTACAAGTGGTGCTCCAAATGAACTATATCAACAACGAGCATCCCACACAAGTTCAACTACATGATCAAGTTCAACACCACCACCCAATGTATGTTATTCCATCTTAGAGAAGCTTTAACCCAAGACATGGGTCAAAAGCAACTCAAAAAGATGTGAATACATCAAGATGCTTAAACGAAAAATGGCAACCCTATTTTGAGCTTAAAAGATGAGCATGACCTATGATCAAGTGTCCTCACTTGACTCCTAAGTCAATATACTCTAACATAGGTGACTTTGTCGCCGACCTAGTCTGGATGAAGTTCTCTAGTGTTTATCCTTGTTCTTGCATTTTGTCTCATGCATATTTGTTCCCCTTTCAAAAAAAATTCATCTAGATTTCTTTTCTTTATTGTTTTTGTTCTGCATTTATCTGCATTCAATTCATTGCAGATCCTTGTGAGATCTTACTCGCTAAGTGAGCTGAGGTGACTAGTGCTTTATCTCTGTGATGAACTCGGACAAACCGATTTGCCTCTTTTGGTCAAACCGAAACTTTTTGGTGCCACCAAAGAAATCAACTCGGTATAGCCGATTTCAAAGCTGGGAAATCACTCCGTCACTTGCATTCTGCACATTTTGTTCCAGCTCCACTCGATGATTCTTATCCTCTATCAGCATCATATTCTATGTGATGCTTTGCTCTGTGACTCAAGGATCAACCTAATTTGACTCATACCCCAGAAGACCCTTCTTGGAAATTGATGTCAAAGGGGGAGAGAGAGTTCACATCAAAGCTTAATCACTCCAACAGGGAGAGAGAGCAACAGCGGGAGAGAGACATTCCTTCTCCTCAAAAAGAGAAACCCCAGTTTCTTGGTATTCAAAGAGGAGAGAAGTTGCATGTCTTTAGAGGGGAAAGACATGCTCATGTTGTTTTGTGTTTGCTTTGCTTTGATTTTATATTTCCTATCTTCTCCCAATATCCATTATAAGATTCAGGGGGAGCAAGACATCTAAGGGAAGGAAATCTTCAAATTCATTGCATATCTTTTACCTTTGGGGACATGTCTACACTCAAATAGAGTACCTAGTACTCACTGTACACATGTCATCCCAGATCTTGGTATTCTTGTGGTTTGATGCTCTTGCTCTGCTTAGTAGATGTCTCTGTATTGTCTAACCTTGTTTACTCAGGTTCATCTCTTCCAAAGCTAGTTCAAGACCACAAGGTAAGTATATGCATCACACTCATGTGCATGAGGATCTCTTGTTGATGTACATATTGTTTGCAAGAAGGACTCATGTGCATGAAGGTACATTTCCCATGATTCATATCATTTGCTCTGATGCATATAGCCAAGATACATGTAACTCATTGCTTGCTCTGTCATGATTATGCACTCACATGATTATGCACTCACATGATCCTATGTTTCATATTTACATGATTGCATACATGTAGTGGGAGCCTATGCATGTTACATGTCTTTCCAAAGCTTTATCTGCCTTTCACTATATCTTTATCTAAAACTTTGATGTATATTGTCATCAATTACCAAAAAGGGGGAGATTGAAAGCACAAGTGCTCCCTGGGTGATTTTGGTAATTAATGTCAACATATCTCTTGTTGGAATAATACTTTTATCTAGTATGTTTCAGATAATTCCAACAGTGGAGTGGCATGGACAAGAGGACGTGGAACCCCTTTCAAGATGCTAAGGACAAAAGATTGGCTCAAGCTCTAAAGTCCAAGACTCTACATTTTCCATTTTAGTGATCCAAGATCACATTGAGTCTATAGGAAAGCCAATACTATTAAAAGGGGACGAGGTGTTGCTTAATGGCTTGCTTGCTCAAAATGCTTAGTGATATGCTCCAAAGCCCTCAAACACTTTCTCATATCCACATATGTCCCAAACCAAAATTCAGACTCGGCCCCACCGATTTGATCCATCCGGCGCCACCGAGTTCATTTGACATAGCCACTGCCATAAACCCTAGTCTTCTCGGTCTCACCGATAGGGATCTCCGTCTCACCGAGATGGGATTGCAAACTCTCTGTTTCCTGTCGTAACATTTTGGTCCAACCGAAATGAGCGATCGGTCCCACCGAGTCTGCAATGCAAACTCTGTGTTTCCTTTTCGTAACGCTTCGGTCCCACCGAGACGAGCGAATCGGTCCCACTGAGTTTGCCTGACCAACTCTCTGGTTTGCTTATTACCAAAGTCGGTCCAACCGAGTTTGAGTAATCGGTCCAACCGAGATTACGTTATGCCCTAACCCTAATGATATCGGTCCTACCGAGATGCATGTCGGTCCCACCGAAATTGCCTAACGGTCACATATGCACTGAATCGGTCCGACCGAGTTTTCTGATTCGGTCCCACCGAGTTTGGTATAATGTGTGTAACGGTTAGATTTTGTGTGGAGGCTATATATAACCCTCCACCCTCTCCTCATTCGTGAGGGAAGCCATCAGAATGTGCCTACACTTCCACTACTCATTTTCTGAGAGAGAGCCACCTACTCATGTGTTGAGACTAAGACATTCCATTCCTACCATATGAATCTTGATCTCTAGCCTTCCCCAAGTTGCTTTCCACTCAAATAAGCTTTCCACCAAATGCAATCCTATGAGAGTGAGTTGAGTGTTGGGGAGACTATCATTTGAAGCACAAGAGTAAGAGTTCATCAACAACACACCATCTATTACCTTTTGGAGAGTGGTGTCTCCTCAATTGGTTAGGTGTCACTTGGGAGCCTCCGGCAAGATTGCGGAGTTGAACCAAGGAGTTTGTAAGGGCAAGGAGATCGCCTACTTCATGAAGATCTACCCTAGTGAGGCAAGTCCTTCATGGGCGATGGCCATGGTGGGATAGACAAGGTTGCTTATTCGTGGACCCTTCATGGGTGGAGGCCTCCATGGACTCGCGCAGCCGTTAACCTTCGCGGGTTGAAGTCTCCATCAACGTGGATGTACGATAGCACCACCTATCGGAACCACACCAAAAACATCCGTGTCTCCAATTGCGTTTGCACACTCCAATCCCATCCCTTTACTTTCTTGCAAGTTGCATGCTTTACTTTCCGCTGCGCATATACTCTTTGCATGCTTTCTTGATTTGTATTGTGAATGGTTAAACTTATGATTAAACTCCACCTTAACTCGAAAAACTTAAAAAACTACCAACTTTGTGTGTTGAGTGTCTATTCACCCCCCTCTAGACCCCTCTTCTCAATCCTTTCAGGTTAAGCAATTCCTTCGTCGCTTCAATGAGGAGAGGCGTAAGGCCATTGGTGAAGAAGTGGCCCGGCTCTTGGCAGCCGGGTTCATTGTTGAAGTCTTTCATCCCGAGTGGTTGGCTAATCCAGTGCTGGTGCTTAAGAAGAATGGCACTTGGCGTATGTGTGTGGACTACACAGACTTAAGCAAGGCCTGTCCGACTGACCCTTTTGCTCTCCCTCGTATTTATCAAATCATTGATGCTAGGGCGGTTGTGAGCGTTTGAGTTTTTTGGATGCTTACTCTGGTTATTATCAGATCAAGATGACAATTAAGAACCAGGAGAAGACAACTTTTATCACTCCCTTTGGAGCCTTCTGCTATGTGTCAATGCCTTTTGGGCTCAAGAGTGCCCAGGTGACTTACTAGCGATGTGTGCAGAATTGTCTTCACAGTTAGATTGGGCGCAATGTTCATGCTTATGTGGATGATATTGTGCTGAAATCCAGAGAGAAGGAAACTTTGATAGATGATTTGAAGGAGACCTTCAACAATATCAGGGTCTACAAGATGATGCTTAACCCAACCAAGTGCGTTTTTGGTGTGCCAGTAGGCAAGCTTTTGGGTTTTCTGGTTTCTAACAGAGGCATTGAGGCTAATCCGGAGAAGATCAAGGCCATTACCTCCCTGGCAAAGCCAGTGTGTATCAATGATGTTCAACATCTGGCGGGTTGTATTGCTGCCTTAAGCCAGTTCATAAGGCGGTTGGGTGAGAAGGCCATACCACTATACCAGGTGATGAAGAAAATAGATAAATTTTTCTGGAGTGATGCTGCTAATGACACGTTTGAAGCTTTGAAGAAACAACTAGCTAAGCCGCCAGTCCTTGCTGCTCCTATTGATAAGGAGCCGTTGTTATTATATGTGGCTGCTAACGCCCGGGCTGTCAGTGTCGCTGTTGTGGTGGAACGGAAGGAAGCAGGCAAGGAATATCCGGTTCAACGGCCGGTTTACTATATCAGTGAGGTGCTTATTGAGTCCAAGCAGAGATATCCGCACTGGCATAAGCTTGTATATGGGGTGTTCATGGCTAGTCGGAAGCTTAAACAATATTTTTTGGGTCATCCCATCACTGTGGTCAGTTCTGCTCCCTTAGGGGATATTATACAAAACAGAGAAGCTACAGGTTGAGTAGCCAAGTGGGCCATTGAGCTTGGACCTCATGGTTTAAAATATATGCCTCGCACGGCCATGAAATCTCAAGCACTTGTGGATTTCATCAATGACTGGACAGAGCTGCAGATGCCTGAGGAGAAGCCAGATAACACATATTGGACTATTCACTTTGATGGGTCCAGGCAATTGGAGGGCTCGGGGGCTGGAGTTGTCTTAGCTTACCCTCGAGGTGACAAGTTCGGTTATGTTTTAAGGTTGATGTTTCCCTGTACTAACAATGCAGCTGAGTATGAAGCCTTGCTCCATGGTCTTCAGATGGCTAAGGAGATGAACTTAAGCCGGGTGAGATGTTTCGGCGACTCAGACTTGGTAGTTCAGCAAGTTTCGGGCAAATGGGATTCTAAGGATCCACTCATGGCGGCGTATCGCCGCGAAGTTGACGCTATTGCTGGGCACTTCAAGGGTTATCAAGTGGAACACATTGATCGCAGGAAAAATGAGGCAGCTGATGCCTTAAGCCGATTAGGGTCCCAGCATAAGCCGGTGCCACCTAACTCTTTCTTGGATATTCTACATAACCCTTCTGTCAAATTGCCTATAGAGGAAGATTTGGCTATTCCTGACCCGGAAGCACAATTGGTGGCGGCTCTTCACGCTATCCCTGATTGGACAGTTCCATATTTGGCTTATATGACCCGGGGCGAGTTACCTGAGGATGAAACTTTGGCCAGGAAGATAACCCAGCGGTCTAAGTCAATGACAATTGCTAACGGAGAGTTACACCATCGCAGTGTCACTGGGGCGTTTCAACGTTGTGTTTCTCTTGAAGAGGGTCGTGAAATTCTTCGCGAGATTCATGAAGGAGATTGTGGTCATCATGCCGGCTCTAAATCTCTCATGGCTAAATCTTTTCGTCATGGATTTTATTGGCTGACGGCTCATGCTAATGCAGAGGATTTGGTCAGTAAATGTGATGATTGTCAGAAATTTTCACGGCGAGCTCACGTGCCGGCTCAAGAATTGAGGATCCAATTACTTGGCCGTTTGCAGTTTGGGGGCTTAATATGGTTGGGCCTTTTAAAAGTTCCAAGGACAAAAAGACCCACCTTTTGGTGGCGGTTGATAAATTCACAAAGTGGGTCGAAGCAGAACCAGTCAGTAAGTGTGACGCGGCAACAGCGGTTCAATTCATCAAAAAGGTGATTTTTCGCTTTGGTTTTCCCCACAACATTATAACTGATAATGGCATTAATCTGTCCAAGGGTGCTATGAAAGAGTTTTGTCAACTTGAGCATATTCAACTTGATGTGTCATCAGTGGCTCACCCTCAATCCAATGGTCAAGCTGAAAGAGCCAATCAAGAAATTTTGAGAGGCATCAAGCCCCGGCTTATGGTTCCTTTGCAGACGACGCCGAGTTGTTGGGTGGAGGAGTTACATTCAGTGCTATGGAGTATCAATACTACCCCCAACAGATCTACGGGTTACACGTCTTTCTTCATGGTTTATGGAGCAGAGGCGGTTCTTCCTAGTGACATCCGTCATGACTCGCCCCGCTTGGCGGCTTACGTTGAAGCCGATAATGAAAAAGCACGTCAGGATGCACTTGACCTGTTAGATGAGGAGCGTGACCTTGCGGCGGCTCGCTCGGTGATTTACCAACAAGATTTACGCCATTATCACAGCCGCCGGGTTAAGACCATAGCCTTTCAAGAAGGTGATTTGGTGCTCCGGCTTATCCAAGATCAAACTGACATTCACAAGCTATCCCCACCTTGGAAAGGACCCTTTGTGGTCAGCAAGAATTTGAACAATGGGTCATACTACCTTATCGATATTCGAGACCACAAGGACTCACGTCAGTCAGAGGAGGAGACCCACCGGCCATGGAATATTGCTCATCTTTGGCCTTACTACACTTGAGCCATCGGCTCTTATGATGTACATATTTTGACGATGTGTATATTATGATGTTTATAATAAAGCCGACATCCCTGATAAAGCAGGGCCTCTGTCATTTCATTTCCAATAATAATGAGTCTTTTTCATTATAATTTCAATGGTCACTTGGGGGCTTCCTGATCATATTCGAATCATAGCTGTGAATATCCCACTTGATCGATGCAATGCCAAAACTTATGGTCACTTGGGGGCTTCCTTATCGTATTCGAATCATAGCTGTGAATATCCCACTTGATCGGTGCAATGCCAAAACTTATGGTCACTTGGGGGCTTCCTGCTCGTATTCGAAGCATAGCTGTGAATATCCCTCTTGATCGGTGCAATGCCAAAACTTATGACCACTAGGGGGCTTCCTGCTCGTATTTGAAGCATAGCTATGAAATAACCCTTTTGGTTCGGCTTCCTGCTCGTATTCGAAGCATAGCTATGAAATAACCCTTTTGATCCGGCTTCCTGCTCGTATTCGAAGCATAGCTATGACATAACCCTTTTTGGTTCGGCTCATACGCCATGATCACAAACCACTTGGGGGCTTCTTGTTCAAACATAGGTTTATTCACCAAAGAGAACATAGTGTTACTACCCTTGTGAGCCAGTTTTGGACACTAGGTGTATTCACCGAAAACCTTCTGAAAGCCTCGTTTTTCGTTTTGCTTGTTTTTTTGAACATTTTTTCGGTTCATCTTGATATCATCTTGACATATGGTTTAAAGTGATTCAGGCCATGTAGCTTTTGTTAACCCGGCCAAGCTTTGGACAATAATTCGCCAGTATATGATGATATTAAATACTTGGAAGTATTGGCTTCTAAGTTTCGGGTTATCACCCTTACTGCACGGATATCATAAGCCGGCAGTATGATTCACTATCACAGGTATGATTTTTGCGTTCCGGTTATGATTAATCTAGTCCTGTCTATGAACTGTTTTAAACATCAGTGGTTATATATGGAGTATTATGACCCGCCCTGCGGTAAACCGCTAGGGCTCTTGTGATCTACTTATGTGTAGGATAATTGTAAGTTTCATCTGCAGAAATCAACGTCATGATAAGTGTAAAAGGATAATTATCAAGTGGCGGCTCAACAGCGTTGGGCAAAACATAAACATGCATGACGACATGACAGAGCAAAGTTTTTACTAGCCTATTACATGACTCAAGGAGCCAAATGATTAAGTGTTTTCAGAAGATCAAATATATGAACCGCCCCACGGATCAATCTTGTTGGCTCTGATGGCTTGAAGCTTCTGGATCATCCTTCTCTGCTTCTTCGACCTCCTCTGCTGCCTGGAAGTTTGGTGATGAACAATTAATGCCACACAAGGCTTGGAATTTAGCTTCATCATCTATAAGCTCAGACGGGTCAACTTCAGGAGAAGCATGCTTACGGATTGGGGGAATTAGATCCATCACTTTATAAGCCGGCGTAGGCAGCTTCTGATTTTCCATGTCATAAGCTGGTTGATATCTGGAAAGATCTGTTTTATTGACAATCAGACTGGCCAGGGGACGTATCTCCTTCATGCAGGCGGAAAAGTCTTTCTTCTCAAAGGGAGTGCCATCTTCTTTCCATCTTGGGTACCTGGTAGATATATCGACCGGGTCTAGCTCTAGTAGCCATGCTTTGGCCCGGCTTAAGGCTGTCACAGCACCGGCTCTTGCAGATGATCGCTTCATCTCATTAAACCTCTCAGGCATAACATAAAGCTTCTTCAAGACATCAATCAAGAGAGTAGGTGCTTGATTAGCTAGAGAAATTGTGGCCAGTGCGTGCTGAGTCCCAGTATAGAGCTCCTCAACAAGTGTATAAACAGCCTTCAGCTTCACAAGCATCTCTTGGCTAAGATTGGTGCTCCTCGGACCTGAATAAGAATCATGGATTGGTTAGAGGTGGTTTATATCATCAAGGAAGAGATTCAAAATTGATACTAGAAAGGCGACTCACCAAAGATAGCAGAAACCATCTGAGATACATGGCATTTTAAGCCGGTAAGCTCAGTGGTCACCTCATGAAGAGCCGCCTCCGCCTTTTTAGCTTGTTGTATCAAAGCGGTTTTTTCTTCAGCCCAGGTGTTTCTTTCAACCTCAAAACTAGTCTTCAGCTTTTCTATTTCAGCCATGCTAAATTGGAATTTTGAGTCCGCCTTCCGGGTTCCAGATTCTTGCACCTCCAGCCGGGTTTTCATGTCAGTTAATTGAGATTGAAGTTGAGCAGTGGTGTCCTGTACATACACCGGTTCAAAATTATGTTCATATTTGAGTCACAGAAAGGAAGTCCCAAGCATTTTGCAAGCAACAACACTTGGCACTTGAGGGCTAATGCCTGCCAAAAAATTATTCATACAACGTCTCATGTGATTAAGTCCCAAGCACTTTGCAAACAACAGTACTTGGCACTTGGGGGCTAATGCATATTGCTTGTATTTCATGGTTATCTTATGATGACCCGGATGTGCTGTAAACAAACACAGCCGGCTCATGAGGGCTACACAAGTAAGCTTTTGATTCGTAAACACGACGAACATGACCGGCTCATCCATGCTGATTAAACTAGCCCTTGGGGGATACAGATGCAGTGGTAATCATTAAGGATCTGCTATAACTAGGATGAGTAAGCCAGATTTTGACGGATTCTATCAAGTCTATAGCATATTCAATTCTATCATATACAATAGACTTGGGGGCTGATAGGATATGCATAACTCATTAAATAAGGAGTTCATACCTCAAATTTTTGATGCATCTACTTCACCATGTCAACTTCAAGATCGCGGCCGGTGTGTACTTGATTGAGTTAACCAGAGTATACTTCACCAATACTCAGTTGAGAGTAGTTGGCAACGTCAAATCTCACTTTCCGCCTCTCAATATGTTCTTCTTTGGCAGACTGCTTCGCCAAGACAGTAGGTCTTCCCGACTCTCTAAAGCTGGCGCCGGTAATCATCACGTCACTGGCATGTGTTTCAGCCGGCTTAAGTGGGCTTGATGATTCAGTGTTCAAAGGATCATTGTTCGTCTGATCAATAGAAGGGTCGGGAGTCACTGGTGGAACGTCAAGAACCGGTTCCTCTGGTTGAGGGACGGAGGTTTCAGGCGCTGGATTTGTTGCTTCGGTTCATTGACTTTGGGGTCTTCAGCCGGCTTGGTCACCCTTGCCTTCTTGCTAGGCTTGGCCTTTCCACTACATGGGTCATGAGAGGTCATTATAAATATAAAGGAACATAAGGAGCAAATAATAAGAAATTGTTTTTACCCAGGAGCAGTTTTGAAAGCCGGCAGATGGGACTATGATGAGTCGCCAGAAGAGGAGCGAGACTTCTCCTGATAATTTGAATCGGAAGAATTAAGTGGTCGGTGGATGAGACCCGCCAGAGGATAAGAAGAGTTTAAATCAGGGATGACCTTGTTTTGACGTTTGCGTGGAGTGTTCAGTAAGCTGGAAGATAATTCTTCGCCACCACTGGTCTGAGTCTGTCGCTGACTCTCGTGCTGTTGTTGCTTCAAAAGAAAGTGAGGATCCAGATGAGCTAAGGGGTGTGAAAATCTTACTTTCCGGGTTACTCTTCGAATTTTCTGTCTTGGCAAAGGCTCGGAGTCGGAGGAAATGATAGTTACCTCTTCATCGCCAGCTTGACTAGCCCCCGTGTCATCCTGATGATAATTAGTTTCAATAAGAAAGTTGAAAAAGGAGCCAAGAGAATCAAGAGCTACCTCCGACTCAGAGCTGTCATTCAGTTCAAACAGCTCAGAAGTACTGGATTTCTTCTTGTTCTTCCTGGCGGTTCTCTTGGCGGCTTTCTTGGTAGCCCTGGCCCTTTTGGCAGCTTCGTGGTCGTATTTCTTTTTCCAAAAATCATCTTCAGCCTATGAAAGTCATCAGAGTTGAGTTAATAGAATATTCAAGGACGAAGGCAAATTAAGTAATTTAAAGACTTACATCTCGTGGCGGGTTAAGTGTGCAAAAAGGGTTTAGATCCACTTTGCTGCAGTCAACCGGGTCTTCATTCAGAAGGGACTTTGTCATTTCATTGATGGCGTCATCAGTTAGACGCACGGAGTTGTGGTGTAGTGGATCCGTTTTACCACCCGTGTAAGTACACATTAAGCTGGATCGGCGACTCAATGGTATGATCCGCCATGCAACCCAACATCGAACCAAGTCAATACCAGTTAAACTGTTTCCCAGCAAAGCCTTGACCTTTGAAATGGCGGGGGCAAGTTTTTTTTACGTTCAGCAGTCGTAAGCTTCTCAGGAAGATGGTGTTTTGAGTCAAGACGCTGGGCACGGTAACCCGGTAGTGGATTCTCATCAGCCGGAGAGGTATATTGGCAATAAAACCATGTCTGGTTCCAATCTTTAGGGTGACTCGGCAAGCAATCATAGGGGAAGATGGCATCTCTTCTCCGTTGAATTGAGATTCCGCCGAGTTCCATGCTGGGTCCGTTCGTAAATTTATTTTGGTGGTTCAAATAAAAATATTCCCTGAATAGTTCGACACTGGGCTCCTCTTGAAGGTATACTTCACAGAAAATTTGGAAGTTGCAGATGTTTGACACAGAATTGGGTCAAATGTCCTGAGGATGAAGCTCAAAGAAGTGCAGAACATCTCAGAAAAATTTAGAACCGGGCGGTGAGAAGCCCCGATTCATGTGATCAGTAAAAACAATGACTTCACCATCCTTTGGCTGAGGTTTTTCTTCTTTTGGATTGGGGGCGCGATAATGCATGACAGTCTTTTCTGGTAAATAGTTGTTTTTCATGAATTCCTTGAGCGTGTCCTCAGTGACAATGGAGGGAATCCAGTTACATGAAGTGACTGTCTTCGGCGGCATTATGAAGCAAGAAGCCTAAAAGAAAGAACAGTTTTGCCGGTTTAAGTTGATTCATTAAAACTGGAGGAAAAGCAGTACAATACATGTTCTGAATGGCGGCTTAAAAGGGGCCTAATGATATATGACTAGCTACAACTAGTGATGTATGCCGCCATGACCAGATTGAGATCTATCAGGAAGGAAAATTTTGCTAAGTAATGGACAAATAGATTTCATAGGCTGAAGTTATAATTTTGGAATAGTGGCAGCTCAGCAAATGCAGTAAATTCTAAACCTAAATATCATAACAGCAGGAGAACTATCACAAGGGCAAGATGTTTGCATCTGTGAAGCAAGTTCTGAGATAATAGAAGGAGTGGAAACAGGTTCCACGCGTCCAAAGGGATATATTTGGATCTAAAATAAGAGCTAACTAGAAGTACAGTGAAGAACGATGAAGAACGACGAAGAACTCGAAGAATTACAGAAACCCTAATGGAGATATACGGTGGAGAGGATAAGGGGCTTACTGGATCCGAGGAGCAATGAGGAGGTGCTGCAGTTTCTCTGGTCCCGTTCAGGTCGATGCAGCGGCCAAGGACGAGGAAGACGGTGAGCTCGCGGCAGCGGTAGAGCTCGAAGCGGCAGATGAGTCACAAGAGGAGGGGAAGACGAGAAGGAGAAGGGGGGAAATGAAAGGAGGCTGTCTGACCCTATTTATAAGGAGAAGGGTGAACAGGTATGCACGAAAAACGAGGAGGCCAAAGAATGATTATCCAGCGGTTCGGACGCCACGATTTTTGAAATGGTCATTAAGGATAAGGATCTGCTGTAAATGCATCTAGTGCCACCCCTAGTTGGTTTTGGAGTATTGACGACAAAGTTGGTTGAGGGACTAATGCGTTTGTAAGAATTGTAGGATAATGCAGGTAGTGTCCCTCATTGATTTGGTTTACCTACTGGAGATGACCCCTAAAAATGTATGAAGACATTGACGACAATGGTGGTATGTGAAGATATTCATATTGAAGACTATGACATGAGAAGACAATGAGTGAAGACTATGGAGCGCGAAGACTGTGTTGTTTCGTTGTTTCCTTTTCTTCTTTGTTGAGTCATAGGAACCACCGTACTGTTAAGTGGGCTCCAAGTGAATAAAGTCAGAATGACTGAAGTGATGCTCAACCCAAATCCAATGTCTTCGAGCAAAGACAATGAGAGCAAATCTTATCCAGAGCTGGATGAGTCAGCTTTGCTTGTAGCCCAAGTAAAGTTGCCGTGTGTGTTTGAAATCTGACCGTTGGAACATGTGTCAGTTCCTTAGTGACCCAGGGTCATTTTGGACATATCAGGTCAGGTTTCCTTGTGGCTATAAATAGCCCACCCCCTACACCATAAATTGGTGGCTGCTCAGAGTTAGTTTACGGCTTTTGTCGTTTTGAGAGCAACCCACCTCGAAGCCTTTGAGAGAGAGAAATCCTTGCGAGGACAAAGCCCAAACACCCAGAGCCAAAGAGTGTTAGGCATCACTGAAGTCTTTCTGTCTGAGTGACCTAAAGACTTATTACACTTGAGGACTGTGTATCCTCCAGCCGATTAGGCATCGCGTTCTGAGCATCCAAGAGTCATTGTGGATCGCCGGTGAACGAAGTCTGTGAAGGTTCGGAAGTCTACCTTGAAGACTTACCAGAGTGATTGGGCGAGGACTGTGTGTCCTTAGCTCAAGGGGAATAAAGTGAAGACGCGGTCTTCTGAGTTGAATCTCAGCCTCCCTAACCAGACGTACAGTTGTCACAGCAACTGGAACTGGTCCAACAAATCCTGTGTCTTCAACAAGTGACTGGTTCTATCCTCTAACTCCCTTTACCTTAAGTTTGTCTTCGTGAAGTCATTGCCTATTTGTCATACCTGTTTGACTTCATTGCTTGACTACTATCGTTGATTGGCTTCATACTATCTTCCATCCCGATCCTTACTACCAAGCTGCTCTTAGTCTATGTACTTTCACTTTATTGCATACTTGACTATGGTTTGCTTGTTGTAGTTTATCTTCCGCTGCATATCAATTAGGTCATTTCTATTGCTTGTCTTCGAAACTTCCACGTTTTGAAGACTTTGATAAAAATCGCCTATTCACCCCCCTCTAGTCGATAACTAGCACTTTCAATTGGTATCAAAGCAAGGTACTCCCTTGTTCTGTGTGATTCGGTTTAACCACCTGGAGTTTAGCTATGTCGACTGCAGGGATAATCAAAGTCTCCGCTGCTTGTCCCGTGTTCAATGGAACTGAATATCCCTACTGGAAGAATAAGATGCGCATGCATCTTGAAGCCATTGATGTCGACCTCTGGTATGTCGTCAAGAACGGCGTTCCCAAAACTGGTGAAGGTGTCACCCCTACTGATGTCAAGAAGTTCATTCAACTGGACTCTACTGCAAAGAACATCATCTGTGGTCATCTTACCAAATGACAGTATGGCCATGTGAGTGCTCTGGAAACGTCAAAGCTAGTTCGGGACTGGCTATCCAAGGTCAACGAAGGCGTCTCAACTCAGAGAGATCAAAGGATCAGTGTTCTTCACAACCTCTTCAACTGCTTCAAGAGAAATGACAATGAAAATGTCCAGCTCACGTTTGATCGCCTCACCGACATCACAAATGAGCTTCAGGCTCTTGGCGCCACTGAGATTACCAAGCATGAAATCGTTAAGACACTACTGAGATCACTTGACAGCTCCTTTGACACCCTTGCCCTCATGATACAAGAACGCCCTGACTTCAAGACACTCGATCCGTCTGATATACTTGAGAGGCTCAACACACATGAGTTCCTGCTTTCTGAGAAAAGAGATATCTATGGTCCCAATTATGGCCGAACTCGCGCTTTGAAGGCAAAAGTTGTTTCCTCATCTGAAGAAGAATCTGACTGCGGTTCTGATGATCCTGAAGACATTGGAAAGGAACTTGCTATGCTTGTGAAGAAGTTCCAGAAGTTCACCAAGAAGAAGGGCTTTAGAAAGTCTTCACGATCTAGCTCAAGAAATGATGAAGCTTCCACTCATGACAACAAGAAGAGAACATGTCACAAGTGCAAGAAACCTGGACACTATATCTCTGAGTGTCCACAGTGGGACAATGAGAAGAAGAAGAAGAAGAGCAAGGAATATGATTATGATGACAAGAAGAAGAAGAAATCTTCAAAGTCTTCTTCCAAGTCCTCATCAAGGTCTTCATCACATAAGAAGAGCTCATCCGGCAAGGCTCGTGCTTTTGTTGGCAAGGAAATGGATTCAGAGGAGGAGTCTGCTTCTGAGGAGGCGGAGGTGGAGTCTGAAGAAGAGTCCGACCCTGGCGTTGCAAGTCTGGCTCTAGCCACAGCCTATGTTGCCAAGTCCATCTTCAACATTGAAGACAATGACTTCCACACCAACACTGAAGCTGATGACATGGACGATCCTGCTCCCACCTACTGCTTCATGCCACGTGGTGCCAAGGTAAAATCACGTGATGCTTACTTTCAAACATCAAGTGAAGATGACTCTGATTGTGAATCCAAACCCAGCTACAAAACACTTGCTAAAATTGCTACTGAACAACAAAAGGCTATGGAACATACTCAAAAACTGTTAGACAAAAGCGATGACCTGTTGGACGCAGAAATGACACGTTCACAGTCCTTAGTTGAAGACATAAAAAATCTTCATGCTAAGTACCAAGAACTTGAAAGTCTTCATGAGACGCTCTCAACCACTTATGAAAAGCTCTCCTATGATTATCTTCAAAGGAAGCAAGAGCTTGAGAAATTGAAAGCGGCTCATGAAGATCTTCAAAAGGAGAATGTGTCACTTCGCGCTCATTAGATCAGTCCCTCTCAGGATGGATTTGAACCACCATGTCTAAAATGCATTGAGCATGATAATGCTACCTCTGTTGCTGAATGTTCCACTACTGCTACTGTTGCTTTGTCTTCAACTACTGATGTGGAAACTTACCCCTCTACGGGGGATACCACTACTATTGCTGATGAAAATGCTAGGTTGAAGACATTGCTTGAAACATGGATGTATAAAAGTCTGAAAGGATATCAGACACTTTGCGATGTCCTCAAAAAGTAGATTCTTAACCGAAACCCTAGGAAAGAGGGTGTTGGGTTCGAGAGGAAAATGAATGCTGATGGTTCCTACTGGAAGCCTGAGCAGTATCCCAAAACCACATGGGTTGCTGCAAAGGAACCTTCAGTGGATCCATCCACCTTATCTGGCTTTATCTGTGCTAATCCTATTATCATTGATGAATCCTTTGATGCAAACTATAAACTGTTCAAAAATCAGAATGGTGAAGTGTTTGCCAGGTATATTGGTACTAACTGCAGGAATGGACCACCTATGAAGAAGATCTGGGTTCCCAAAAGCTGTCTTGAGAATCTTCCAGTGAATGTCATCATGACACCACCAGGGAAGAAGACAAACCCCAGACCTAAGGAGTCATATGGTCCAATGGCTTCATACAGGACTCACCTGAGTCACCGTAACGCCAATGTTTTGCAGGGAAATCATACTCAGACTTATGAATATGAGCGTGTGTCCTCAAACCGCTATGTTCATAGAACTAAGAATTTTTCTGCTTATTCATATGAGTATCATTCATCTCCTGCAAGGCTATTTGCTAGGGCTTCAAAGCCAAAGTTCTCAGATGCTGCACTTATACTCATTGCTTCTAAGCCACCCCTGAAGATGTGGGTGGTGAAGAAGAATTAACTCTCTTTTGCAGAATAAGGTCTCCAGCCTGCTATCAAAGGCGTCCGATACTATTGCTGGGGACCTAAAACACATTAAGGACACATGATAAAATGGTCTTACTATGTATTTCATATGAGAATCGCTTACCAGTCATACTATGAGTTCTAACCTTGACCTAAGCTGTGATAATCCTTGTGTGCGTCAAATGCTTATGCTTCACAACATACTTTGTGAAGCCTATCCTCCTAACTGCATTGTAGGGTATGACACCTCATGCTTTAGAATGGATTATGGACAGCGGATGCACTAATCATATGACTGGTGATCGAAGTCTTCTCATGGACTCAACCTACGTCCATCAGACAAGAGTCACATCACATTTGCTGACACTGGTAAAAGCAAGGTATTGGGTCTAGGTAGAGTTGCAATCTCAAAGGATCAACACATGGATAAAGTGATGCTTGTTGAATCCCTTGGGTTCAACTTAATGTCTGTCTCAATTCTTTGTGACTTGAACATGATTGTGCTATTCGGAAAATATCGTTGCCTTGTACTAATGGAATCTGACAAGTCTCTAGTCTTTGAAGGGTATCGGAAAGATGATCTATACATGGTAGATTTCTCAGCAGGTCCACAGCTTGCCGTATGTCTTCTCGCAAAAGCTTCAGAATGCTGGCTCTGGCATCGGAGGCTGGGGCATGCTGGCATGAGGAACTTACACACACTCGTCAAGAAGAAGCATGTCATAGGCATCGAGGGTGTCAAGTTCAAGAAGGATCATTTGTGTGGTGCCTGCGAAGCTGGAAAGATGACTAGGGAAAAGCACCCCTCGAAGACAATCATGACGACATCTCAACCCTTCGAGCTGTTACACATGGACTTATTTGGCCCTACTCACTACTCTACCCTCACAACAACAGCTTGTCTCTATGGCTTCGTCATTGTTGATGACTACTCAAGATATACATGGGTGCACATAATTCTCTACAAGACTGAAGTACAAGATGTCTTCAAACACTTCGCCAATCGTGCCATGAACAATTATGGCGTCAAGATCAAGCATATCGGAAGTGATAACAACACTGAATTCAAGAACACCGGGCTTGATCTTTATCTGGATACAATGGGAATCACTCATGAGTTTTCTGCTCCATACACACCTCAGCAAAATGGCATTATAGAGCGCAAGAACAGAACCCTCATTGAGATGGCTCGAACAATGCTCGACGAGTACAAGAGACCAAGAAAATTCTGGACTGAAGCTATTGATGCAGCATGTCACATCATCAACCGTGTTTACATCCGTAAGCTTCTGTGCAAAACATCCTATGAGCTCCTTACTGGCAAGAAGCCAAATGTCAGCTACTTCAGAGTATTTGGTGCAAGGTGCTGGATCAAGGATCCCCATCACAAGTCAAAATTTGCACCTAAAGCTCACGAAGGCTTCATGCTCGGTTATGGAAAGGACTCGCACTCTTATAGAGTCTTCAACCTCTATCACTACAAAATCGTTGAAACTGTGGACGTGCCATTTGATGAAACCAATGGTTCACAAAGAGAGCTCCTGCCAAGTACACTAGATGAAGCTCCGTCCAGCGAATCTATCAAGCTGATGGGAATTGGTGAAATCATGCCTTCTGAAGCACAGCCTGAAGAGGAACTTATCATTTCTGCACCAAACCAACCTGAAGACAATGCTCAGACCGAAGACAATCCTCCCAATGATGACAATGATCAGCAAGAGCAAGGTCTTCATCCAGTTCATCCTCGTGTTGCAAATGAAGTACAAATTGAGAAGATAATGGATAGCATCAATGCACCTGGTCCACTTACTCGCTCAAGAGCAACACAGTTAGCAAATTTTTGTGGGCACTTTTCGTTTGTGTCAATATCAGAACCCAAGAAAGTTGCTGAAGCTTTTATGGAACCTGAATGGATTCAAGCTATGCAAGAAGAACTTCAACAGTTCAAGCTGAACAATGTTTGGGAACTTGTCAAGCGTCCTGACCCTCGCAAGCATAACATTATTGACACAAAATGGATATATCGAAACAAGCAAGATGAGCATGGTCAAGTCGTCAGAAACAAAGCACGTCTTGTGGCTCAAGGATATACTCAAGTTGAAGGAATTGACTTCGATGAAACATTTGCTCCTCTGGCTAGGCTTGAAGCTATTCACATACTGCTAGCCTATGCTAACCACCACAACATCTTACTATATCAAATGGATGTGAAGAGCGCATTCCTCAACGGCAAGATTGAAGAAGTGTATGTTGCTCAACCACCTGGCTTTGAAGATCCAAAACATCCTGATATGGTGTACAAGCTAAACAAAGCACTGTATGGCCTCAAACAAGCTCCTCGCGCTTGGTATGATATGATCAAAGACTTCCTGAAGAGCAAAGGCTTCAAACCTGGATCCCTCGATCCCACACTCTTCACGAAGACATATGATGGTGAACTGTTTGTGTGCCAAATATATGTGGATGACATTATCTTCGGCTGCACCAACCAGAAGTATAGTGATGAGTTTGGATACATGATGCAAGAGCAATATCAGATGTCCATGATGGGTGAGCTGAAGTTCTTCCTTGGTCTTCAAATTCGTCAGCAAAGGAATGGCATCTTCATATCTCAAGAAAAATATCTCAAAGACTGTCTGAAGAAGTTTGGAATGCAAGATTGCAAAGGTTACACGACGCCAATGCCAGCCAAACACCATCTTGGTCCCGACGACAATGGTAAAGAGTTCGATCAAAAGGTATACCGCTCCATGATTGGTTCCTTACTTTACCTATGTGCATCTAGGCCAGATATTATGCTTAGTGTTTGCATGTGTGCTCGATTCCAAGCGGCACCAAAGGAATCGCATCACTTGGCTGTGAAGCAAATTCTTAGATATTTGGCTTACACCCCAACACTCGGATTATGGTATCCAAAGGGCTCAAGATTTGATCTGGTTGGATTCTGGGATGCTGATTATGCTGGAGACAAGGTGGATCGCAAGTCTACATCAGGCACATGTCACTTTCTAGGATGATCACTTGTCTGTTGGTCTTCAAAGAAGCAAAACTGTGTATCCCTCTCAACTGCTGAATCTGAATACATTGCTGCTGGATCTTGTTGCGCTCAGCTTCTGTGGATGAAGCAAACTCTCAAGGACTATGGCGTCAATCTGAAACAAGTACCTCTCTTCTGCGACAACGAAAGCGCCATCAAGATTGCCAACAATCCAGTCCAGCACTCGAAGACAAAGCACATTGAAATTCGTCATCACTCTCTCAGAGATCATGTCATGAAGAAAGATATTGACATCATTCACGTCAACACTGAAGAGCAACTGGCAGATATCTTCACAAAGCCCTTGGATGAGGAAAGGTTTTGCAAGTTACAGTGTGAGCTAAATATCTTGGAATCCTCAAATGTCCTGTAATCAGGCACACATCCTAACACTTATGCATGTTGATGACTTAGATGTGCAACACATGAAGTAAAGTATATCTTCAAACAATGAAGACTTACATTCTGAGTGTGAATACATTAACGTGGAATTTGACTTCGGAGCGCCACGACAATTGTGCGCCGTGTTTGGGTCTAATACTTCCTATACGGTGGGTAACGCCACCACCAAATTTCTTGGTTTGAAGTGTTTCACTCATGGCGTTATTGTTGCAATGTCTTTGCATTTGGTTTGTCTTCATATTTCAACTTATCTTCATGATTTGATTGCTTTCTGATATACATACTAGTATTCTGTCCTCCACAACATTCACTTATAGCTATGTCTTCCTTGTTGAATCTTTTGAACTAAGTGAATGTGATCGGACCCTAATCTCTCCATGCTTTCTATCTCAAACTCTATCTATCCAAATCATATGCATTCTACTGAAACTGTCGAATGTCTTCTCTGCATCCTTGTCGGAAGAAGGCACAGAGACAACCATTAAGTCTGTTTTTAAATGATTCATCCTTATTGTTTGAAATTCGGAGAAGCCGGAACAACCATCCGACAAACCTGGCGGGCGTGGGAACATGGGACAACTCTGAGTATGTTGCATGCTTGCCACGTGCCCCTCAGATGTTAACAACCAGGGGTACCTGCGTAATTGCGCTATGTCGCACACTTCCTTATAAATACATGTCCCCTGCGGTCAAGAAAACCTTCTTCCACCTCTCCACCTCGTCAAAACCCTAGCGCCACCGCTAGCTCGCGACGACACCGGCGATGAAGCGCTTAGCTGCCGTGACTTCTCCGACGCCGTCCTCACGCCGGCCGCGGACATTGTCCTCTCCGCCGCCGCCGTAGGTGTCCTCCATCGCCAAGTTAGGGCACGGTGGATTGAACTGCTCGGTCTCCTATTCATCCCATCTAGCAGTTCTTCGTGTGGTAAATATAACTCTATTTTTACCATCTTTTTGATCCTCAATGATTCATCCTATTTACCAAAATTGGTTTCTGCCTATACAATGTTAGATCTATTCTGTCTGCATCTCATATTGCCTAGTATATTCACTTAAGCTTCATATCTAGTTAGATTCCTCACTTGTACTTATTCACGGATTCGTACAAATCTGGAACCAACTCTCAACATATAAGTGAATGTCTTCGCATCATGAGGTCAATGTCTTCAAACGGATTTATCTTCAAAATCTTCTGAGAATGCATATGACCTCTTCCCCTTCCCTCGCATCTCTAATGCTGTCACAGGTACATGTCCCTGGGAGAATCCCTTGGTTCTCATAATCTACATTCATTTGCAGAATTCCTACAGCAACACATTAACTCTCCCGCAGCCAGTTCATGTTTGTCCAGCAAGCGAAAGCCTTTGAAGCCTTTGAACGTATTGAAGCCATTCAGTTTGAGGTTCATGGCTGCAGAGAAATCAGTAAGGAAGGGTGGCAGACAGCGTCGAGGGGGGACATCAAACGATTTGCCTGATGACCTCGCAGAAATTTACAAGACAGATCCTGAAGAGGATTATAACCAGCGCAAGACACGAATCCAATGGATTTGATGATATTGGGCTGAACAATGGTTCAAATACAAGTTCGTGACCCAGGAATATGCTGAGAAGAATGCTATCAAAAGTCCTTGGGGTGATATTCTCTATCGAGGCCTTCCATGCAAGAACAGAGCCGAAGCTATTGCACAGGATTTCTATCCTTGTATGGTCCGTGGACCTCAGCCTGAAAATGCCGACCCATCATCATTGCTCTGGTGTCGTGACGACAATCTCTTCAAGCATAACTTCCAGCACGCAAAGGCATCAGCCAAGTGAAACAAGAAGTCATTTGGATTAGACTTCAACCCTGGTCCCTCTGCTCCCCGTGCTGACGGCTCACGTGATGCAGAACCCAATGTCATCGGCCCCTTTTCAAACCTTGATGGCCTCATCACTTACATCTTGGTCCAAGGTGCCAGAGTGGATCATTCTGATAATGATGCTGACACTGATGAAGCCCCAGCTCCTCCTCCAAAGCCGCAGAAGCTAAAGAAGTCTAAGGCTTCACAATCAGCTGCACCTCCAAAAGCTTCACGTGCAAAGCCACTGATCACTGCACCTCCTGAAGACAGTGTGCAGTCTGAAGATCTATCACGTATCTCCAAGAAGACGGAGAAGAAAAAGAAAATCGTCAAGAATACTGATCAGACATTAACTCCTGCTGCCATTCTGCGTGAAGAGCACATTGATCTGTCCAGCGATGACGATCTTGTAGATGATGCTCTTGAGCAACTGATCAAGAGCAAGGAAGAAGCAGAGATCTTCAATAATTTGCCTCTCTTTGATGTGGCGATCATCCATAACTTCATCGATGAGTGGTTTGACACCCCAAATCTCAGCTTTGATGATCTGCAACTTCCAATTGGCCTCAGCGTCTCCTTCAATGGCGCCATTGCTTCTGAGCTAGCTCTTGCTCAGCGTATCGTTGAACTGAAGCACAAGATCGACTATGAGAAAGCTCAGTTCAAGAAGCATGTGGCCAAGCTCAGCGTGCAAGATGTCAAAAACTTCAAGATCATGCTGCACGAGCTCAAAGAAGCTTTTCACAAGAAGCGCGAAGAAGCTCGAGGCTCTCGTGAGCGCATGAAGAATCTGGCTGACAAGTGTGTGTTAGCCTACAATGAGGCTGAGAAGCGCAAGGCTCTTGGTCGTCCTGGCATTGACCCCAGAATGGCTGTAAAGAAGAAGAAGCTATCAACTGTCCAACCTGCACCTTCAAGGCAGGATGCACCTCGCATAGTCTTCCCAAGCAGCATGACTGGCTTGAAGCCAAAGGTCATGTCAACCGCTTCAGAACAGAAGAAGACGAGAGCTGCCGAGGCTGAAGCCAGAAAAAGGAAAAACACAGAAGCCTCTGATGCTGCTCCCTCCAAGAAGAAGCGCAAAATCAAGACGAATCGGGCTGCTCCCACAGAGCCCTTAGTTGTTGAACCTATCTTAGTGGTTCACCCTGCATCTGCACACCAAGAACTATGAATGATTGTTCATGAGCCTGCTTCCACAGAGGCTCATGAAGCTGAAGACATTCCAGCAGTTGATCCCATTGCTGCTGAAGACATTGGTCACCATGACAATGTTGAAGATGATGAAGTTCTTCCTCAGATCGAACACAACTTGGTATCATCGCCTGTTCTCACGAACAGCGAAATCATCAGCATTGGTCGTCCTCTGACGCTAATTGCTAAGGATGCATCATGGGCTGATCACCCACAACAACAAGACTCCCCAAGTACTCCCCAACAACAACAAGTCACACCACCTGTGCATGAAGAAGAGGATGAGGCCCAGCCAACTCCATCTCCAAAGGCGTCGCCAGTATTACAAAGGCTTCACAAAGGACCAAGGCCTCAAGTCCCTCTTTCGAGCGTTCCAGAAGGAGAAGTGCACCACCAATCTGTTGCATGTCAAGTGTTTCCAGAAGCCACTCCAACTGTGAATGTCTCCGTGTCTGAAGCCAAAGCTGCTGAAGACAATCCGGTTGCATTAGCCAAAGACGAACATGAAGAAGAATGTGTCCCTACTCCCCCCATTACTAAAGAAGTTGTTCCTGAAGTGAACGTGCCAGTGCCAGACCCTCCATCTCATCAAGTGGAGGTTGAAAATCTTGAGGCTGCCACCACCAACACAAATGAAGCCCATGATGTAGTCATGGCTGAAGCAAGTGTGGAGCCTGCACCAACCAATATACCAGAAGCCAATGCCGCAACTGCTCCTGAAGCTTCTGTTGTGCAGCCTGAAACCACTGTTGTTGCCACTGCTCCTGTTCCGCCACCAAGGCCCCATACAATTGAGCAAGCATACAACCATGGCCAGCTAATCACTGTCGGATGGCCTGTTCTGGTCCCTCCGCCTAATGTCTCTGGTCCTCAGTTTGATTATCATATTGAGCACAGGCCTCAGGTCTAGAAACCAAAGCCAAGACTGCCAAGGTTCCCAGGTACTGCCACCTCTACAGGGTCCTTCAATGCAAATGGCTTCAAAAGCCACAACACCTTCTTTGACAGTGCAAAGAACCCCTACTCAAGGCCAAGAATATCATCTGATTGTTTCTGGAGCCATCAGCAGCGAAGCTATTACTCCTGCGTTCTGTATGATCAAGGGCGCATTTTCCCTCATATGCGCCTCGACACTGAAGCCATTGCTGGACTGCCATGCTTAGAAGAAGCACTTGACTGCTTTCGTGATGCAGGTCTGCTCAGCTTTGTGACAGACAAAGAACATTGGAATGAGGAACTTTTGCTTCAATTCTATGCTACCCTCCACATTCGCGGCTACAACAGGGATACAAAGACATGGGTTCTCGAGTGGATGACAGGAAATGTTCATCATGAAGCCAAAGCTCTTGACATCATTGAACTTACAGGGTTATCCACTCCTAGAGAGCTGTACGAACCTGATTGTCAACTCCACCGCAATGCACTAGAGAGCATCTTCCATAAGCCAGAACCCAACATGAGCCAGATGTTGAGCATGATGAAGCCTTTACCACATGACGTTGAATACCCAAAGGAGTTCTTTGTTGATGACCTTGAGTATCTGCCGCGCACAATATATCACATCATCAGGCGGACTCTATGGCCTATCAAAGGGCATTCATCAGCTGCAAAACTTGAAGGAGCCATGAAGACATTGGTCTTTTACATCCTCAATGGCATCAGCTTCAATGCACAGGATTTCTTCCTCCGGCAACTGGCTGCGTCTGGATCTGACCTTTTTGGCCTGAAATTCTATGCTCCATGGGTCATGCGCCTCATCAAGCTACACTCTGCTATCAACTATCAACCATCTGCTCGCAATCATCTGATATTTCTACCAGAGGTTGATATGTCAGTTGAAGCCATATACCCCGAACCTGCTAAGAACCCTCTTTGTCTTCAAAATGCTGAACACCAAAGCTTCACTCAGCCCATGGAAGGAGTCCAAGCAGTAACTCGTGTCTATCCAATGGCTGGGAACACTCGTCTGCCTCATCGTGCGCCAACTGAAGCTACTGAGAGCACAGTTGCCCAAAGGCCTAAGAAGCGCTCTCGCGTCCTAAATGACCGAGAACTTCTTGTGGCACTGCATCAGAAACAAGACAATCATCACTTTTGGCTCAAGCGACAGATGCAAAGTCTCTTGGTGGACGTCAATCGCATTTGAAATCTTGCCACCAAGAATGCCTTTGTCACTCACGAGACCTGTCGGTGATCATGGAAGAGTTTGACATTGCTCAGTGCTGAAGCAGATCTTCAAGACGATGGCTTCACTGAAAGATTCAAGTTTGACTCCACTCCTCCACGGAATGATGTCCTACGTCGAACTCCATCCCTTGAAGACTCTGACTATTCTTCCTCCATGGCAACTGTGAATGCCAAAGTGATCGATGATGAAGACGATGCTACTTCACTGCCCCTACTTCTGCACGCATCGACACTGCACCAAGTTCGTCTGCGCTGCCAAACAACAACGGCAACCCAGTTGCTTCACCTACTCCTCATGAGGACGAGTAGATGCTCTATGTCTTCAAACCTTTTTGGTCATTACTGACAAAAGGGGGAGAAGCATATGAGTTTGATAGTCTTCAAGCGGGTTCATATGGGCGGTTGCTTATATATTTTGCCTAGTGATTACAACTCTTGCTTTTGATACATTTCGTTCGTTGAGTTGTAACACTTAAACTCGATGGTCGTCTGCTACTTATTTGCTTTCCCATGTGCGATGATAACTTCCGCACTTAGATCATTCTGCAGACGTCCATTTTTCATTATGCATGTCACTCTCTTAGTTATATCACTTCATGCATGATGAATTATCTTCATAAGTTGAAGAGGATCTCCACAAGTACAACCTGCCATGTGCATTTGCATTCCAAAAGCAAATTACTTATATGCACATCTTCAGGGGGAGCCCTTGCCACTTATGAAGACAATATCCTATCCTTTACAATTTCACATACTTTATCCTCGTTGAAAACTTCAACCAGTTTGTCATCAATCACCAAAAAGGGGGAGATTGTAAGTGCATCTAGTGCCACCCCTAGTTGGTTTTGGAGTATTGACGACAAAGTTGGTTGAGGGACTAATGCGTTTGTAAGAATTGCAGGATAATGCAGGTAGTGTCCCTCATTGATTCGGTTTACCTACCGGAGATGACCCCTAAAAATGTATGAAGACATTGACGACAATGGTGGTATGTGAAGATATTCATATTGAAGACTATGACATGAGAAGACAATGAGTGAAGACTATGGAGCGCGAAGACTGTGTTGTTTCGTTGTTTCCTTTTCTTCTTTGTTGAGTCATAGGAACCACCGTACTGTTAAGTGGGGTCCAAGTGAACAAAGTCAGAATGACTGAAGTGATGCTCAACCCAAATCCGATGTCTTCGAGCGAATACAATGAGAGCAAATCTTATCCAGAGCTGGATGAGTCAGCTTTGCTTGTAGCCCAAGTAAAGTTGCCGTGTGTGTTTGAAATCTGACCGTTGGAACACGTGTCAGTTCCTTAGTGACCCAGGGTCATTTCGGACATATCGGGTCGGGTTGCCTTGTGGCTATAAATAGCCCACCCCCTACACCATAAATTGGTGGCTGCTCAGAGTTAGTTTACGGCTTTTGTCGTTTTGAGAGCAACCCACCTCGAAGCCTTTGAGAGAGAGAAATCCTTGCGAGGACAATGCCCAAACACCCAGAGCCAAAGAGTGTTAGGCATCACTGAAGTCTTTTTGTCTGAGTGACCTGAAGACTTATTACACTTGAGGACTGTGTATCCTCCATCTGGTTAGGCGTCGCGTTCTGAGCATCCAAGAGTCATTGTGGATCACCGGTGAACAAAGTCTGTGAAGGTTCGGAAGTCTACCTTGAAGACTTACCAGAGTGATTGGGCGAGGACTGTGTGTCCTTAGCTCAAGGGGAATAAGGTGAAGACGCGGTCTTTTGAGTTGAATCTCAGCCTCCCTAACCAGACCTACAGTTTTCACAGCAACTAGAACTGGTCCAACAAATCCTGTGTCTTCAACAAGTGACTGGTTCTATCCTCTAACTCCCTTTACCTTAAGTTTGTCTTCGTGAAGTCATTGCCTATTTGTCATACCTGTTTGACTTCATTGCTTGACTACTATCGTTGATTGGCTTCATACTATCTTCCATCCTGATCCTTACTACCAAGCTGCTGTTAGTCTATGTACTTTCACTTTATTGCATACTTGACTATGGTTTGCTTGTTGTAGTTTATCTTCCGCTGCATATCAATTAGGTCATTTCTATTGCTTGTCTTCGAAACTTCCATGTTTTGAAGACTTTGATAAAAATCGCCTATTCACCCCCCTCTAGTCGATAACTAGCACTTTCATCTGCTAATATATATATATATATAGGATATTGTGTAAAATTAATGGCAGATGATGTCACGGCGGGTTACCGCAATTGCAGGAGATGAGGTCTTGGCGGGTTATGAGATTACGCACAAATAAAGAAGGAATGATTTTTTCTAAGTGTTGAAGATTGACATGAACAAGTTCAAATCAATCTGGGGCCTAATGTTGGGGATATGACTATTAGGTATAACCCACCCTGGAGGGGTCGGGTTATACCTATGGCGTTTCATCAATATGAAGGCCATGAGGATATTGAAGATGGTGGTTCATGAAGCAAGGGCCCAAGGCCCAAGGGGCGACTTAAGGACCATAGGGGTAAACCGCCATATATGTATGACTTATATTGTAAGGCAAGTTTATTAGTCACCGAGCCGGACACGTTGTCTATGAGCCGTCCGGGACTCCGTGAGCCGCTGGGCGTCAACCTGTGTATATAAAGGGACGACCCGGCGGCGGTTCAGGGTAAGTAAAAAGAGATCAAAACCTAGGTCAAGCGTATTCGCTCCCTCGTAATCGAGACATAAGCAATACCACCTCAAACTGGATTAGGCTTTTACCTTCACCGCAAGGGTCCGAACCAGTATAAACTCCTGTGTCCTTTGTCCATTTAACCCCTTTAAGTTAACCTAGTTGCGATGGATCCACGACTAAGTCCTCACACTAGGACATCTGCCGTGACTATTCCGCGACACCTCCTATCACCACGGACACGACAACGACAGCCTCGTCCGGCACTACCTCCGATGGGACGGGCAGACCGCAAAATGGATCGAGATCCAACCACTCTACACGCAACTCGGCCACCGCCTCCACAACGCTGCCCATGCCCCTCGCTCTCGAGCAGGACCCAACTCACTCACTCTTTCCACTCAACTCGACCAGTCGATGTTGCTCCTTCTCGGCACTGCTCTTCCATGTCATTCTAGAGGGGCAAAGAGGAGAGCAGCGACGATGACCTCAACATCCATGGCATGGATATTTGCCCATACGTGAGTGATTTCCTTTTCTAGATTTAGGGTTTGATGATTTTTGATTTGAACTCAAATTTGACCTGCATTGCTTCCATTTCATTTGTTTTCTTATTCTTGTAGGAGAATCCTAATACCACTCAAGGCCCACATTTCTTTGGCAAAGAGGTGGGTCTCCGTGTGTATTACACGATCCACCAGGCAAAGCCTATGAGATGTGTGGTTTTCAAGGGATTCACACTGGGGGAAGGTTCCATGGGTGTGTTGTCAATGTGAGTAAATAAATCAATTCTAGCGTAGGTAGTTTACAAACTAAAGATTGTTGAATTTTGGCTGTCACTATTTGTTGTTAATGCCATTACTAAGCTAGTGATCATTGAATTTACAATGAGCTATCACTCATTGTGTATGTAATGAGCTAGTGGTCAATGAGTGGATTACTTAAGAACTATTAAGTGAGTTGGTGCATTGTAGTCTCATTGTACTTCTTCATTGAGCTAGTGTTTAAAGTTGTTCATTAAATGGTAGAGGTGCTCACTATACTTGTATTTAAGAACTGGTGAATGAGATAGTGAGCTATATTTGTCACTTGTAATGAGCCTAGTGGTCAATGAGCAATTACTTAAGAACCGATGATTGAGCTACTGATGCAATCTCACTATCAATTGGTGAAATTAACTAGTGATTACTGTTTAAATCTATTCATTAAATGGTAGAGATGCTCATTGTAAATTTTAGGAAAGTAATCAACTAGTGCTCATTGTGCAAACTTATTAGATATTAAATCATCAATTGTGTTCAAATTTGTACATGTATTTTACAAGGAGGTGCAAACCGTGGAGTTGTGGAGTGAGTTGATGATCCCTGACATGTCATACTACAGGGGTGCCTTCTTAAGATAACTAAAATGTCTCATGCATGGGAGCAGTCATGGTAGGATGATGGATAAGCAAGCTCATGAGAGAGAGATAAGAAAGATTAAGAAGCAGAACGAGGAAGTGAACCGTCAGTGATCACTTCTGACGAAAATCCTCATGATGGGGGAAGAACTGTCACCTAAGGCCATTTCCAGTGATGGTAGCCTTCACTAGCTGATGCCCGCCTAGGGTACTCCCTCTGAATCTTAGGTGACGGTCCAGTCTGAATTTAGGTGATGCGGTTGAGCGTCACAAGGCATGTGCATATTTGGTGATAGTTTGTTATGTCACGAAAAATGCTTGAACATATTAGTGAAAAAATTCAACAAAAAAGGTTGTGGGATTAAGATCCATGATCTCGGGTTTTCTTTGGAATGGCAAATTTTGAACATATTTAAGTCAAATCTATTTTAGCTATCTATTGATATCCTTAAATCAAAATCGAGTGTTTATTTTTCCTACATGCTTACACATATAGTGTCAATCAACATGTTTGCTTGGTTGCCTTTTCAAATTTAAGCATTTCAACTTTGAATTTGAACCTTGAAACACATTTATCAATGAACTGATTCTTTTTATTAATTACTTTACGCTCTTCTATGCCAACTATTTATGAAATCCTTCCATACTAGTTTTGGATTAAGATCATTTATGCATGACTTAGTTGTTTTAAATTATAAAACATGTGCATTAGTTCATCCACTCAAGACCTGAGGAATGTCATTATCATATCGTAAATTGAAGGCTGACACTGATGAAATGGCATACTCGTACCATAATCAAGCATGCATGGGAAAATATGAACGTAGAAGCATATATACCATTACAAGTTCATAACACTACCTAAATAGTGTGCCCCAATACCAAAGGGAACAACAAGTCTGGTAGAAGTACTACAAATCATGTCTTAACATAGTTAATTGGTGTAACCAACTAACCACACAATAAACATGTGTGGAACATAATTAGGAGCGATAGTTTAAAGCATGACTAGCAAGTTAGAGGCTCATGAGGTAGAACGACATGACAATTGTCGTGGTAGGTGCACGACAGATGCCATGGGATGGCTAAAGAGAGGAGGAGGCTCAAGGGCGCTGGTGGACTCCAGAGGCGGGGTTGGCATGAGCGAGCGCGGGACGCAAGACATACCCAGGTTTGGGGCTCTCCGGAGAGATAATACCCCTAGTCCTGCTGAGTGTGGTTGATATGCAACAGTACAAGGTTGATCCTGGAGCTGTATGGAGGAAGAAGGAAGGCTGGCCAAGGCTTAGACTGCTCCTTCTTCCAGGGTGTGTTCTACTGATCGGTGGCTAGTTCCTGCGTGCTTACCGCTTCTAGCTTGCTTGCCTGTGTGTGTGAGGGCTCCTGGGGGGTTTTATAGGCCAACCCCCCAAGGGTACAATTGTAATGCTACATGACCGTAGAGCCGGGTCGTCAGCATCTGGGGACCCGGGGCTGGGACCCGCCGGAGGCTTGCGGTTCGCCGGGTTCCCCTAGGTGCGGGTCCCGCATGCCTAGGGGTACTGTGCGCCGTCTTGTCGAGCGTCAGGGAGTGGCCGGCTCGAGTCGGGTACAGCACGCTCCGTCAGGTCGCCGCTTGCTGGCGTCAGTGGTGACGGTGGGGGCACTGTTGCCACGCCGGCCCTTGTCAGCGGGTAGGTGAGGGGCACTGTTGCCACGCCCCCGCTGACCAGTGGCATGGGCGGGGCACTGTAGCCTTGGTCATCGGTGGATGAAGACTCGTCCCATCGTACGGCCTGGATAGGATGGGAGCTGACCCGTGGCTGGGTTGAGGAACACGCCACAGGTGGAGTTGGCTTGTTGAGGAAGCCTTGGCATGCCGGGTCCGGCTGTCTTGTGCTGGTTGTCGAGGCCGAGTCGAGGGTCTTGGCCGGGTCGGAGAGTTCGGCTGGGTCGAGGGGCCTGGTCGGGTCGAGCGACCCGGCCAAGCGCGGGCCGGCTTGAGGGGCGATATTGGCCCCGTTGTTTTTGAAAAGGATTCGGGTTCCGTTGCCTTCTCAGGGTTCATCCCCCCGACAATAGTCCCCGAAGCTGGGAAGGTCCTCCGTCTTTGGATGGGGGGACTCGCAGTTTCCCCCTTTTAAAAAGGTGAATCATGCGAACGCCGGGTCCGGCAACACCCACTGTGTGCCGGTTTTTGGAAACCGGATCATGACATCCCGGCAGTGGCGGGAAACCGAGGAGTCCATCGAATCTTGGGGCAATCCATCAGGCTTCGCGCGGGCTCCACATGGCGCCTTGAAGTCGGAGGGGCCTGACAGTCCACGTGCGTGACGGGACCGAGCGACGCGCTGGGGCCCGCTGCCGCACGTCCTCGGCCCATGCACACGGATTTATTGCAGCGTCCGCAAGTTGGTTGCTCTTCCCCATGCAGTTATTGCACGCGTACATGCGCACTTATTGCAGGGGAGTGGGAAAGGCGAGCGCAAATGATCCCACTCCCCCACGTTCGCAATGGAGGCTATAAATTGGGGCGAGGCGGGCGACAGACATCATTCTCGCTCGCGCTACCTTGCTTCTTCATCCTCTGCTCCTTGCGACCGTCGCGCTGTGACGCCCGCCGCTTCGAGTAGAGCACAGTTGCTACTTGTCTCCCTTTCTTCTCTCCGTTCCTCGCTGATGGCGCTGCCGTCGAGCTCCTGGATGGGCTCGACCATCACCGCCGATGATATCGCCTATCTCCGCTCCACCCGGCGACTGCCGGGGGAGACGGAGGTTGAGGTGCACCTGCCGCAGGGCGAGCAGATGCCACATGTCGTGGGCTTGGAGCACGTCGTCTTCTTCCCGCACTTTAAGCACGGGTTCGGTCTTCCGGCGAGTGCCTTCTTTCGCAGCTCCCTGGAGTTCTTCGGGCTCCAGCCCCATCACCTGGGCGCCGGCACCATCGTTCAACTCTCCGGCTTCGTCACCCTCTGCGAGGGATACCTGGGGGTCGAGCCGTCGATCGACCTCTGGGCGCGCTTCTTCTTCCTGAAGCAGCAGGGGCCGAGGACCGGGGAGTTCTATGACTGCGGGGCCGCCGTCATCATGAAATGGGCGGGCGCTGATTTTCCCAAGATACCGCTGGAGGATTCTGCCAAGAAATGGCAGAACTCCTTTTTCTATGTCCGCAACCTTGGGCAGACTACATCAACCTGCCGGCCTTCGTCGACGCGCCGCCGCGGGCGAAGATGAACTGGGGCTACATCCCTAGGCACCCCTCATAGGAGATACTCAATCTCTGCGAGCGGGTGTTGGTAATGAAGGCGCGAGAGGGGCTCAGCGGCACCGACCTCATCGCCACCTTCATAATGCGCTGGGTCCTGCCGCTTCAGTGGCGCAGCTGCCTCATTGGCCAGATGGCCGGCCTTCAGGACCCCAACCGCCTGGCGGCCACACGCCTGTCGGCGGACCAAATCGCGCGCCGGGTCAAGGACATTTCCAAGGTCGCGATGAGGGACGACTGGCAGTTCGGCAAGCCGCCATACAACAGCTCAAGGCCGGCGTCCATGACGAGTCTCTGGTCTTTGTATTTTGCTGCTGCGCATCTCCTTATCCGTCCTGATGGAACGCGGGAGGTGCTTCTGAATGCCATCTGGCACCCTTACGCCCGGCCACTGTCGCAGGTGGTGCGGGCCGCATCGGAGGAGCCCGTGACCCACGACAGAGGGGAGGAGGCGGACGCCGATGTCGGCGTGGGGCGTCCTGCGGGTAAGTCTTGTTTTCTTCATATTTCTTCTTCGAGTTGCCAGGCGTGATGCAGCACGGGCAGTGCTGATGCGGACCGTTGGTGCTGCAGCGCCGGGTGAAGGAGGCGGAGGCAGAGGTGGCGCCGGGTCGGTGCCAGGGACGCCAGCGATGGGTCGGCCGCATGGGAAGGACAGCGCCGCACCGCGGTAGCTGGCCGCGAAGCGCACGGCGGACCCGGCCGGGGGTGCCAGGCCGGCCGCCAAGAGGAGGCGCGTGCAGGAAAAGCTCGCGAGACCCGCCGTGTTGTTGCTGCTGGGGTAAGTTTTCTCTCGTTTGTGTCCGGGTGGCCAAGCGGCCCCCTCCTTTGCTTACTTGTCTTGATCTTCAGGTTGCTGTTTTTGCTGGCGAAGGTGGCGGTGGAAGCCGCGGCCGTCGAGGGAACCGTGTTCCGGAGCAGCCGGCCCACCGCCATTGACCGGGACGAGGAGGAGCCGGCGGACCCGGATCTTGGCCTGGACCCGGCCGACACCGAGGGCTTGGCCTGGCGGGACCAGAACCAGGTCGAGGCGGAGCTGGAGGCGGCATCGGTCCAAGCCTGGACCAATGCCGCCGTGACGTGGGCACGAGCCGACGAGGACCCGGCATGGCCTGAGATGCCGGAGGGGACGGTGGTGGCCGCGACGGTCTTCGAGCCGTCGTCGGTGAAGGAGCATGGCCAAATGGGACGTGCAGAGGTGGTGGACCTTGACCAGGAGGTCGTGGTTGTTGGGGACAACACCTCACCGCGGACCGCCATGGTTGAGCGGGCGGGGGTTGGCGGAGGCGGCGACATCGTCGTCTTGGAGGAGGCGCCACGGATGGTGCAGCGGGGGACGCCTCGGGCGTCAGAGGAGGCGCCACAGGTGATGGCACCGCAGGCCACCCCGGCTATCGAGCCAACGGTGGTGCCGCAGGCCGCCCCGGAGGCCAGGTTGGTGGCGGCGCCGGAGAGGGCGTCAGAGGAGGCGTCGGCCGCGGCCGGAGCGGCCGGCGGAGAGCACGCCCTGGTGCTCAGGCCAGGGGACGTCGGGCCATCGTGCCGCAGCCGGCACGGAGCGGGACCGCCGTGGTCTTCGGGCCTCAGACCCAGGACGAGGCGGCGATGGACGTCGTGAGCCGTCGTCTGCGTGGGCATACGGACCGGATCGAGGCCTTTGCCTAGGCCGAGGTGGAGCGGACGCAGGAGCTGGAGCGCACCGTGCTCGTAAGCTCCCTTTCCGCCTTTCGGTATTTTCTCTTCTGCGGCTTCTTCTTTAGTGGGGGCGCGCTAGCGCACCCATTGGGTGTAGCCCCCAAGGTTCGGGCCAACTGTGTAACAGTTGGGCCGAATCTTAAATCTTGCTTCTTTGTATTGATTCCTGCCTTCTTCAGCAACTGGACGCCTACCGCGTCAGCGCCTTCAACCGCCTACTGGGCAAGTACTGGGAGCTCAAGGAGCAGCTCGCCGCCAAGTAGGAGGATCTCTGCGTCACCGTAGGTATCTTCATGCTCTTTCTAGTGGGGGCGCACTAGCGCACCCACTGGGTGTAGCCCCCAAGATTCGGGTCAGCTGTGTAACAGTTGGGTCGAATCTTAAGTCTTGCTCTTCTTTTCTGAATTTTCTTTTTGCAGCCGAGGTGTTGGCTCGGCAGACCCCGGCTGCTTTGGGCCGGCCACCACTACGACCGGCTGGGCGCCGATGCTGGCCGTCTCGGAGCCGAGGTGGCGTAGGCGAAGGCGGATGCGGCGGAGGCCCGACGGTTGCTCGACGAAGCCAGCCGGTTGCGCGAGTAGTTGGCGGGCGATAAGAGCTGCCTTGAGGCCGAGGTGGAGCGCCTCAAGGCGGAGGGCCACAAGAGCCGCCTTGAGGCCGAGGTGGAGCGCCTCAAGGCGGAGGCCGCCAAGGTGGTGGAGGTGTAGCGGACCCTGGCCGAGGTGGACCATCAACGCGACAGGTTGGCCAACGACAAGGGCCAGCTTCAGGCCGAGGTTGAGGGCCTGAAGGGGTAGGTGACTGACACGTCTCCAACGTATCTATAATTTTTGATTGTTCCATGCTATTATATTACCTGTTTTGGATGTTTATGGGCTTTACTTTACACTTCTATATCATTTTTGGGACTAACCTACTAACCGGAGGCCCAACCCGTATTGCTGTTTTTTTACTATTTAAGTATATCAAAGAAAAGGAATATTAAACGGAGTCCAAACGGAATGAAACCTTTGGGAGCGATATTTTTGGAACAAATGTGATCCAGAGGACTTGGAGTGCAAGTCAAGAAGCTCCCGAGGCGACCACGAGGGTGGAGGGCGCCCCCCCTACAGGGCGCGCCCCCTGTCTCGTGGGCCCCTCGGACGTCCACCGACGTACTTCTTCCTCCTATATATACCTACGTACCCCGAAACCATCAAGGGCGACCATAAAAAGCTATTTCCACCACCGTAACCTTCTGTATCCGCGAGATCCCATCTTGGAGCCTTCGTCGGCGCTCCGCTGGAGGGGGAATCGACCATGGAGGGCTTCTACATCAACACCATAGCCTCTCCGATGAGTTGTGAGTAGTTTACCACAGACCTTTGGGTCCATAGTTATTAGCTAGATGGCTTCTTCTCTCTCTTTTAATCTCAATACCATGTTCTCCTTCCTCTTCTTGGAGATCTATTTGATGTAACTCTTTCTGCGGTGTGTTTGTCGAGATCCTATGAATTGTGGGTTTATGATCAAGTTTATCTATGAGAAATATTTGAATCTTCTCTGAATTCTTTTATGTGTGGTTAAGTTATCTTTGCAAGTCTTTTCGAATAATCGGTTTGGTTTGGCCTACTAGATTGATCTTTCTTGCCATGGGAGAAGTGCTTAGCTTTGGGTTCAATCTTGCGGTGTCCTTTCCCAGTGACAGCAGGGGCAGCAAGGCACGTATTGTATTGTTTCCATCGAGGATAAAAAGATGGGGTTTATAGCATATTGCATGAGTTTATCCCTCTACATCATGTCATCTTTCTTAAAGCGTTACTCTGTTCTTATGAACTTAATACTCTAGATGCATGATGGATAGCGGTCGATGTGTGGAGTAATAGTAGTAGATGCAGGCAGGAGTCGGTTTACTTGTCACCGACGTGATGCCTATATACATGATCATGCCTAGATAATCTCATAATTATTCTCTTTTCTATCAATTGCTCGACAGTAATTTGTTCACCCACCGTAATACTTATGCTATCTTGAGAGAAGCCACTAGTGAAACCTATGGCCCCGGGTCTATCTCTTATCATGTAAGCTTTCAATCTACTTTTATTTGCATATTTACTTTTCCAATCTATATCATAAAATACCAAAAATATATTTATCTTATCATATTATCTCTATCAGATCTCACTTTCGCAAGTGGCCGTGAAGGGATTGACAACCCCTTTATTGCGTTGGTTGCGAGTTCTTTGTTTGTTTGTGTAGGTGCGTAGGACTTGTGAGGAGCCTCCTACTGGATTGATACCTTGGTTCTCAAAAACTAAGGGAAATACTTACGCTACTGTGCTACATCACCTTTTCCTCTTGAAGGAAAACCAACGCAAGCTCAAGACGTAGCAAGAAGGATTTCTGGTGCTGTTGCCGGGGAGGTCTTCGCTCAAGTCAAGACATACCAAGTACCCATCACAAACTCATCTCCCTCGCATTTACATTATTTGCCATTTGCGTCTCGTTTTCCTCTCCCCCACTTCACCCTTGCCGTTTTATTCGCCCTCTCTTTCCCAATCTTCCCCTCTCTCTTTCGCTTGCCTTTTTCTGTGTGCTCGTGTGTTAGTTGCTTATCTCTTTGTCATGGCTAGTTCGGTCTTTACCCCTTTGTCTCCTGAATTTGAAGTCCTCCACTTCAAGCAAAGACAAGGAGAAAATTTAAAAGATGCTTGGTTTAGGATGCTAGAATATTATCGTAGTTGCAATATAGAAGGAGATTTCAAGATTTTGTTTCATAATTTTTATGTTGGGTTAACTTCAACCCATAGACAACTCCTTGATTTTGCTACCAAAGGGGATTTTGTTAAAGTTGATCCTAGTTTTGCTTATGAAATTATAGAGGGGATAGTAGGAGTACTTCCCCTACAAAAGGGATCTCCATTCACTCAAGAGGTGACCCAAATTCTAGAGAAATTATGTGAGTTGCAAGAATTTGTTGAACCTCTTAAAAATATTGGTGGGAATATCAACCACATGAATAATTTGATTACACTTTGCAATAAGCGGTTGGATGCTTTAGATCAAAGGATCTTCGAGCATGAAGGAAAACGCAAGGAGCCCCCGGGATCCGAGAATAACTCCATTAAAAAATTGAATGCCAAAGATGGCACTAGTTAGATCTATCCTCGCTTTCATGCCTAGCTAGGGGCGTTAAACGATAGAGCTAGTTGGGAGGCAACCCAATTTTATTTTAGTTTCTTTGTTTTTGTTCCTGTTTAGTAATAAATTTTGCATATACTTTCTGTTTAGATGTGTTTTCATGTTTTATTTAGTGTTTGTGCCAAGTAGAACCTATAGGATAACCTATGGTGATAGTTAATTTGATTCTGCTGAAAAACAGAAACTTTGCGCTCACGATAAAAAATTCAATAAATCACAGAAACATGATTTTGCATTGATTCTTTTTGCTGTAGGTCAATGACAAGTTGCCTAAGACTTCCTATTTTGGTAGGAGTCTTGGAGTTACAGAAGTAACCGAAAGTTACAGATTTCTACACATTGTTCTGTTTTTGACAGATTCTGCCTTTCGTGTGTTGTTTGCTTATTTCGATGCATCTATGGCTAGTATGTTAGGGTATGAACCATATAGAACTTGGAATACAGTAGGTTTAACACCAATATAAATAAATAATGAGTTCATTACAATACCTTATGTGGTGGTTTTTCTTGATTGCACTAATGGAGCTTATGAGATTTCCTGTTGAGTTTTGTGTTGTGAAGTTTTTAAGTTTTGGGTAAAGATTTGATGGACTATGGAATAAGGAGTGGCAAGAGCCTAAGCTCGGGGATTCCCATGGCACCCCAAGATATTCAAGAATAGCCAAAAGCCTAAGCTTGGGGATGCCCCGGAAAGGCATCCCCTTTTTCGTCTTTGTTCATTGGTAACTTTACTTGGAGCTATATTTTTATTCACCACATGATATGTGTTTTGCTTGGAGCGTCTTGGATGATATTACTCTTTGCTTTTTAATTTACCACAATCATCCTTGATGTACACACCTTTTGGGAGAAACCCGCTTGATTGGAATTTATTAGAATACTCTATGTGCTTTGCTTATATATTTTGAGCTAGATAATTTTGCTCTATGTGCTTCACTTATATTTTCTAGAGCACGACGGTGGCTTTATTTTGAAGAATTATTGATCTCTCATGCTTCACTTATATTATTTTGAGAGTCTTTTAGAACAACATGGTATTTGCTATGGTTATAAAATTGGTCCTAGAATGATGGGCATCCAAGTTGGGTATAATAAAAACTATCATAGAAAGTGCATTAAAAGCTATGATCAATTTGATGCTTGATAATTGTTTTGAGATATGAATGTGGTAATATTAGAGTCATGCTAAGTGGGTAATTATGAAATTGAGAAATACTTGTGTTGAAGTTGGCAAGTCCCGTAGCATGCATGTATGGTAAAAGTTATGTGACAAATTTGTTGCATGGGATGCTCTTTTAATTGCTTTCCTTATGAGTGGAGGTCGGGATCGCGTGATGGTTGACTCCTACCAACCCTTCCCCTAGGAGCATGCGTAGTACTCCCTCCGTCCGAAAATACTTGTCATCAAAATGGACAAAAAAGGATGTATCTAGAACTAAAATACATCTAGATACATCCCCTTTTATACATTTTGATGACAAGTATTTTCGGACGGAGGGAGTAGTATTTTGCTTAGAGGGCAAGTAGACTTTTGAAATAAGTATATGAGTTTTTTATGACTAATATGAGTCCATGGACATACGCACACTTACCTTTCCACTTTGGTAGCCTCTATTATGCCGCACAACTTTCGCCGGTATTATGAACCCATTATTTACCTTCCTCAAAACAGCCACCATACCTACCTATTATGGCATTTCCATAGCCATTCCGAGATATATTGTCATGCAACTTTCCACCGTTCCGTTTATTATGACACGCTCCATCATTGTCATATTGCTCTTTGCATGATCATGTAGTTGACATCGTATTTGTGGCAAGACCACCTTCATAATTTTTCATATATGTCACTCTTGATTCATTGCATATCGCGGTACACCGCCGGAGGCATTCACATAGAGTCATATTTTGTTCTAAGTATTGAGTTGTAATTCTTGAGTTGTAAATCAATAAAAGTGTGACGATCTTCATTATTAGAGCATTCTCCCAAGTGAGGAAAGGATGATGAAGACTATGATTCCCCCACAAGTCGGGATGAGACTTCAGACTTTATAAAAATAAAAGAGGCCAAAGAAGCCCATAAAAAAAGTCCAAAGAAGACCACCAAAAAGAAAAAAAAGAAAAAAAGAAAATGAGAGAAAAAGAGAGAAGGGACAATGATACTATCTCTTTTTCCACACTTGTGCTTCAAAGTAGCACCATGGTCTTCATGATAGAGAGTCTCTTATGTTGTCACTTTCATATACTAGTGGGAATTTTTCATTATGGAACTTGGCTTGTATATTCCAATGATGGGCTTCCTCAAAACGCTCTAGGTCTTCGTGAGCAAGCAAGTTGGATGCACACCCACTTAGTTTCTTTTTGTTGAGCTTTCATATATTTATAGCTCTAGTGCATCTGTTGCATGGCAATCCCTACTCACTCACATTGATATCTATTAATGGGCATCTCCATAGCCCATTGATATGCCTAGTTGATGTGAGACTATCTTCTCCCTTTTTGTCCTCACAACCACCACCATATACCACATAAAGTGCTATGTCCATGGCTTGCGCTCATGTATTGCGTAAGAGTTGAAAAGGCTGAAGCACGTTAAAAAGTATGAACCAATTGCTTGGCTGAAACCGGGGTTGTGCATGATGGGAGTATTTTGTGTAATAAAGATGAAGCATGGCCCAACTATATGATTTTGTAGGGATGAGCTTTCTTTGTCTATGCTATTTTGATAGGACATGATTATTTGTTAGTATGCTTCGAAGTATTATTATTTTTATGTTTTATAAGCTTTTATCTTGAATCATTTGGATCTGAACAATCATGCCACAATAAAGAAAATTACATTGAGAAATATGCTAGGTAGCATTCCACATTAAAAATTATGTTTTTATCATTTACCTACTCGAGCACGAGCAGGAATTAAGCTTGGGGATGCTTGATACGTCTCCAACGTATCTATAATTTTTGATTGTTCCATGCTATTATATTACCTATTTTGGATGTTTATGGGCTTTACTTTACACTTTTATATCATTTTTGGGACTAACCTACTAACCGGAGGCCCAACCCGTATTGCTGTTTTTTTGCCTATTTTAGTATATCGAAGAAAAGGAATATCAAACGGAGTCCAAACGGAATGAAACCTTCGGGAGCGATCTTTTTGGAACAAACGTGATCTAGAGGACTTGGAGTGCAAGTCAAGAAGCTCCCAAGGCGGCCACTAGGGTGGAGGGCGCCCCCCCTACTAGGTATGCCCCCTATCTTGTGGGCCCCTCGGGCGTCCACCGACGTACTTCTTCCTCCTATATATACCTACGTACCCCGAAACCATCAAGGGCGACCACGAAAAGCTATTTCCACCACCGTAACCTTCTGTATCCGCGAGATCCCATCTTGGAGCCTTCGTCGGTGCTCCGTCGGAGGGGGAATCGACCATAGAGGGCTTCTACATCAACACCATATCCTCTCTGATGAGTTGTGAGTAGTTTACCACAGACCTTCGGGTCCATAGTTATTAGCTAGATGGCTTCTTCTCTCTCTTTGAATCTCAATACCATGTTCTCCTTCCTCTTCTTGGAGATCTATTCGATGTAACTCTTTTTGCGGTGTGTTTGTCGAGATCCTATGAATTGTGGGTTTATGATCAAGTTTATCTATGAGAAATATTTGAATCTTCTCTGAATTCTTTTATGTGTGGTTAAGTTATCTTTGCAAGTCTTTTCGAATAATCGGTTTGGTTTGGCCTACTAGATTGATCTTTCTTGCCATGGGAGAAGTGCTTAGCTTTGGGTTCAATCTTGCGGTGTCCTTTCCCAGTGACAGCAGGGGTAGCAAGGCACGTATTGTATTGTTTCCATCGAGGATAAAAAGATGGGGTTTATATCATATTGCATGAGTTTATCCCTCTACATCATGTCATCTTTCTTAAAGCGTTACTCTGTTCTTATGAACTTAATACTCTAGATGCATGATGGATAGCGGTCGATGTGTGGAGTAATAGTAGTAGATGCAGGCAGGAGTCGGTTTACTTGTCACCGACGTGATGCCTATATACATGATCATGCCTAGATAATCTCATAATTATTCTCTTTTCTATCAATTGCTCGACAGTAATTTGTTCACCCACCGTAATACTTATGCTATCTTGAGAGAAGCCACTAGTGAAACCTATGGCCCCGGGTCTATCTCTTATCATGTAAGCTTTCAATCTACTTTTATTTGTATCTTTACTTTTCCAATCTATATCATAAAATACCAAAAATATATTTATCTTATCATATTATCTCTATCAGATCTCACTTTCGCAAGTGGCCGTGAAGGGATTGACAACCCCTTTATCGCGTTGGTTGCGAGTTCTTTGTTTGTTTGTGTAGGTGCGTAGGACTTGTGAGGAGCCTCCTACTGGATTGATACCTTGGTTCTCAAAAACTAAGGGAAATACTTACGCTACTGTGCTGCATCACTCTTTCCTCTTCAAGGAAAACCAACGCAAGCTCAAGACGTAGCAGTGATCGTGGCGGAGGCGGCCCGCCAGGAGGAGGCCCACTACTGCGAGGCGTCCGAGAAGGCGGCCGAAGACAAGGACGCCGAGCTGAAGGCGGCCCTTGTCAAGGCGGCCGACTTGGAGAAGGCGCTCCAGGAGCGCGACCGCACCATTGATCGGGAGCGGCGCGGTACGTTGCTCGAAGCACAGCACCTGAAAGAATCCTTCTTCAGTAAGTGCTTTTTCTTGAGTTTTGCCGGGTTGGGATCCGGCTTCTTGTCCTTGATTTCTCTTTTCTAACTTGCTTTGTTTTCTGACAGGGGCCTTCCCGGAGACGCATCAACTGGCGGAGGAGGCCGTCCGCTTCCAGCGCGACCCGCTGGGGGGCGTCGGCTCCGGGACCAACCTGCGGGTGGCGTGGACCTTCCCAGAGATCATGACTGCTGCCGAGGCTTGCCTGCGGGTCCTGGGTGATCAGATGGGGCGGCTGTCCCAGGATGGCACGACGATGACGGTGGCCCTATGGCCGGGCTCTGTTGAGCCAAGCAGCTTCACGCAGCTGGCGTGCTGGCTGGAGATGGGGCCGGACCGGCTCCATGAGTGGCACGTCTCCGCCGCTCGTGCCGGCGCCGAGATGGCGCTCCGCTTCACACTGTCTTGGCACCCTGACCTACAGCTGGACGCGCTAATGGGCCACCGGGCCGGCTCCAAGCAGCAGCTGCAGGAGCAGGCCGGCCGAATTGCTTCCCAGGCCAGCTACATCGCCGGGTTCGCTTCCATGACGAGTTCCACCCGGAGCGGGCTGGAGATGGCGGAGTCATTGCTGGCGACGACTACAGCTTGCTTCTGCACGACCCGGAGGGAAGCTCTAAGGAGACGGAGATCTATCGTGATGGGGGTGCCGACGAGGACACTAGTACTTCGGCAGACCCGGAGGCCGCCGTGGGGTAGCCGTCGACCTCACGGCACGGCGCCGGAGACGCATGAGGCCGTCCTTCCCGTTTATGACTTAGTAGAATTTGCTGTTAGGTAGCAGGTCCACCCACCCACTGGGGGTTTCTGGGTGTAATGAACTCTGGTCGTGGGCCCTTTCTTAAATATTCTATGATGTGTGTATTTTGTGAATGCCTTCGCTCTCGCCTTTCATTTTTTGAACTGATTTCTTGCTTTTTTTCCTCTCTCGAACCTCCTCCTCCCCCCCCCCCGCGAGTTTGACGGCTGAGGCTCTGGTCCGTGACAAGGAGTTTGGTTTTTGAGAGGAGCGCGCAGTACTTAGGTTTTCAAAACATTGAACGCGAGCGAAACACCCACTGGGCCGGCTGGCGGCAACCCGGCGGGGCCGGTTGGCGAGCAGCCGGTCGTGCGGCTATCTTTTAGAGTAACGGGCTGGGTTGGTCGACCCGGAGGCCTTTGACTTAGTGTTTGAGGCATGCTGGAGCTCTGGCCCGTTGTGCTTGCCAGCCGACAGCCTAAGCCGGATCTGTGTGCTAGGGCGAAGTGAGGGGTCGCGGCGTCCTTAGCGCGTCAGGAATCACCAAGGAAGGCGGCGGGTGGCGATCGAGCCAGCCAGCCCCCGAGCCCCCGGGTCGAGCGGGTCGGACCGGTGGCCGGGTTCGGGAGCATAGTGATGCATAAAAGTAGGAGACACAATAACTTGGTCGACAAAAGGCAGCCCCCGAGCATCGTTAGGGGATTCCGTAGTTTCATACGTTTACAAAAGGCAGCGATACATACATTCGTATGGCTAACTGTAAAACAGGCGGAGTAGTTCCGCATTCCACGGCCGGGTCGTTTCTTCGCCGGCGGTGTCTCTCTTGCGGTTGTTTGACTTGCGTGCGTCGATGAGGTAGTAGGCATTGCGATCACACAAGGCCCGACTAATGATGAACGGGCCCTCCCATGGAGGGGACAGCTTGTGCTGGCCAGCTTCCTCTTGGACGAGTCAAAGGACGAGGTCGCCCTCGTGGAATGCCTCAGGCCTTGCTGGTAGATGGCCGAACGACTGAGCGCCAGAAGGCGGGTTTCTTCGAGTAGGTCGACGCCGTCTTCGTGGGCTTCTTTGGCTTCAGCTTCAGTGTACATCGCGACACGCGGCGAGTCGAACTCGATGTCGGTCAGGATGACGGCTTCGGCTCTGTAGACGAGGAAGAACGGGGTGAACTTGGTCGACCGGTTTGGCGTAGTTCAGAGACTCCATAGGACGGTTGGCAACTCATCGAACCAGCTATCGGGTGAGCGGATGAGCGGCTCGATGAGCCGTGGTTTGATGCCGGATAGGATGAGGCCGTTGGCCTGCTCGACCTGCCCATTGGACTGTGGGTGTGCAACGGAGGCCAGGTCGAGGCGAATGCCAGAGACGGAGCAGTATTGCGCGAGCGTGCCTCTGGCGAAGTTAGTGCCGTTGTCCGTGATGATGCTGTTCGGCATGCCGTTGTGTACCGCGATGTCTTTGATGAACCGGACGACTGTTGGCCCGTACAGTTTCTTGATTGCCCGGGCTTCGATCCACTTGGTGAACTTGTCCACCGCCACCAGTAAATGCGTCATGCCGCCTCAGGCGGTTTCGAAAGGTCCCACCATGTCGAGTCCCCAGAACGCGAAGGGCCAGACGATCAGGATGGTGCGGAGTGCTGACGCCGGCTGGTGGCTGCGCTTGCTGAAGTGCTGGCATCCCTCGCACTTGAGGATGAGTGACTCGGCATCTTGGAGGTCGTGGGCCAGTAGAAACCATGGCGAAAAGCCTTGGCCACCAGGGATCGTGACGCGGCGTGGTGCCCGCATTCGCCCTGGTGTATGTCGAGGAGGATGTCGATGCCTTGGTCCTGCTTGATGCAGCGCTGGAACACGCCAGTGGGGTTGCATTTGACGAGCTCATTGTTGATGATGCTGTAGGTGAGCGCCCGGTGTTGCACCTGCCGGGCCTCGATCTCGTCCATGGGGAGGACCCCATTCTCCAGGAACTCCGAGATGGGCAGGGCCCAAGACGGAGCTGTCACCACGGCGAAGCCGGCCACCAGGGTGGGCTCCAAGTCGGCAGCCCCCGAGCCGGGCTGAGAAGCCCTCGGGTCGGGGATGACGACGGCCGGGTCGAGGGCGATGGTGGCCGGGTTGGTGGCTTCTGTTTTGGGACCGAGCTTGGCAGCCCCCGGGACGGGTTCAGCAGTCCCCGGGCCGGGTTCAGTAGTCCCCGAGCTGGGTTCGGAAGTCCCCGGGACGGGTTGAGGTGCGGACGGGTCGTCCAGTACGTGGATGGACTCGGAGTCTGGAGACGGCTTGACGGACGGCTTATGCAGGTGCTCGAGGGAGACGCCGGACGGGATGGACTGCCGGGATGAGGCGATCTTGGCAAGCGTGTCAGCTGCCTCGTTCTCCGCGAGTGGGACGTGTAGAAACTCGCAGCCCTCGAAGGATCCGAACAGCTTCTGGACGAGGAAGCAATAGCTTGCCATGTTGGAGTCGCGGGCGTCCCACTCGCCGAAGTACTGTTGTACCACCAGGTCCGTGTCGCCGTAGCACAAGATGCGCCGGATGCCGAGTTCCTTGGCGAGCCGGAGGCCGTGCACAAGGGCTTCGTACTCGGCGACATTGTTGGAGGCGGCGAAGTGGATCTGGAGTGCGTAGCGAAGTCGGTCGCCCTTCGGGGATGACAGCACAATGCCGGCCCCTAGGCCGAGTCGCATCTTGGAGCTGTCGAAGTGCATGCGCCAGTGCGTCAAGTTCGGAGGCGGCGGTAGGTACTGGGTCTTGGTCCAGTCAATGAGGAAGTCGGCCAAGGCATGAGACTTGATCGTGGTGCGGGGATCGTAGAGGATGGTGTGCCGGCTAGCTCGAGCGCCCACTTGGCGACCCGACCAAAGGCGTCCCGGCACCCGATGATCTCGCCGAGGGGGGCCGTGCTGACCAGGGTGATGACATGCTCTTGGAAGTACTGCTCCAGTTTCTTGGCGGTGAAGTACATGTCATAGCACATCTTCTGGTGGTGCGGGTAGTTCTGCTTGGAGGCGGAGAGCACCTCCCTCAGGTACTAGACCGTGCGCTGGACGGCGTGGACCTTTCCCTTCTCTGGTCGCTCGACCACCAGCACCGTGCTGACCGACGGTGAGGTTGCGGCATTATAGAGCAACAACGGCTCCTTCTCGGCCGGTGCGGCCAGGACTGGTGCGGTGGAGAGCATGCGCTTGATGTCTCGAAAGCCTCATCTGCCTAGTTGTTCCATTCAAATGGCGCCATCTTCTTCATCACCTGGTACAGGGGCAGGGCCCTCTTGCCCAGCCGGCTGAGAAACCGGCTCACCGAGGCCAAGCATCCGGTGAACTTCTGGACATCGCGCAGCCGAGCCGGCTTGCACATGCGCTCAATGCCGCGTTCCGAGATGAGGAAGCCGAGTAGCTTTCCGGCCGGGACGCCAAAAACGCATTTCTCTGGGTTGAGCTTGACCTTGTATTCACGCAGGCTGGCGACCGTTTCCTTCAGATCGTCGAGGAGTATGAGGTGCTACTTGGTCTTCACCACGATGTCGTCCACGTAGACGTGGATGTTGCCGCCGAGTTGTGGCAGCAAGCATTTCTGCATACAGTACTGGAAGGTGGCGCCTGCGTTCTTCAAGCCGAACGACATGGTGATGTAGCAATACGCCCCAAAGGGCGTGATGAAGGATGTATTCAGGGCGTCGGTCGGGTCCAGCTTGATCTAGTGGTAGCCGAAGTAAGCATCCAGGAAGGACAGGAGCTCGCACCCGGCGGTCGAGTTGATGACTTGGTCGATCCGCGGGAGGGCAAACGGATCCTTGGGATAGGCCTTGTTCAGGCTGGTGTAGTCGATGCACATGCACCAGGTCTTGTTCTTCTTCAGGACGAGGACTGGGTTGGCCAACCACTCGGGGTGGAACACTTCCATGATGAAGCCAGCCGCCAAAAGCTTGGCGACCTCTTCACCGATAGTTCTTCTCTTCTCTTCGGAGAAACATCGCAGGGGTTGACGGACAAACTTGGCGTCCTTGCGGATGTGGAGTTTGTGCTCGGCGTACTTCCTCGGGATACCCGGCATGTCCTTGGGGGTCCATGCAAAAATATCCCGATTCTCACGGAGGAAGTCGATGAGCTTGCCTTCCTATTTGTTGTCCAGGCGGGTGCCTATGACAATGTACTTGCTGCAGCTGAGATCTTCCGGGTTCAGCTTAACTTTCTTGGTCTCCTTGGAGGGCTTGAAGGCGGCCTCGTCAGCTGGCTCCTCGGTTGGGATCGGCGCGGCTAACGCCTCGCCGGCCAGGGCGACGATTCGGTCGAGCTGGCGCCGCTCTTCGGCTATGACCAACGACTCGGCCAGCTTGGCGCCGTCTCCGGCGCACTCCAGGTACTTGCGGTAGTCGTCAGTGACGGTGAGGAGGCCCTTCAGACCCGACATCTTCATCTTCAGGTACGCGTAGTGGGGGACCACCATGAATTTGGCGAGCATGGGTCGGCCCAGCAACTCGTGGTACGCACTGGACAGGTCCACCACCTCGAACCAGATTGGTTTGCGCCGGAAATGGTGGTTGTTGCCGAACAGGACGTCGAGACGGACCCGACCAACGGAGAGCAGGAGAGGCCTGGAACGATGCCGTGGAAGATCGTCCGGGTCGGCTCCAGGTCCTTGGCCTCGAGGCCGAGCTTGGTCATGGTGTCGCAGTAGAGAATGTTGATGCTGCTGCTGCCATCGATGAGGACTCGGGAGAACTTGCCGACCAATGGGAGAGCAGGAGAGGCCGGGAACGATGTCATGGAAGATTGTCCGGGTCGGTTCCAGGTCCTTGGCCTCGAGGCCGAGCTTGGTCATGGTGTCGCGGTAGAGAATGTTGATGTTGCTGCCGCCGTTGATGAGGACTCGGGAGAACTTGCACGTGCACCGTGCGACAATGGTGGGGTTGAGGACGAGGGCGTAGCCACCCGGATTCGTCATGACGGCCAGGTGGTCCTCCCGGGTCCAGGTGACCGGGCGGTCCGACCAGTGCATGTACTCCGGCTTGGCCGGGATGATGGTGTTCACCTCCTGCCGGAGGAGGCGCTCGCTGCGCTTGTCGTCGCCGAGGCTGGGGAAGACGACGTAGGCCATGTTTTGGTCCGGGTAGACATCGTTGCGCATTGCGCCACCGGCTGGGGGCGGCGGTGGAGGCAGAGGCAGCTAACCTGCGCCCAGGGCCGGAGCCAGAGGGGGCGGGACGTCGCCTCGCATGATGCGCTTGGTGATGCTGCACTGCCGAAGCGTGTGCGTGGACGGCCTTGCACTACTGTGGTGCTTGTAGGGGGCGTCGAGCATCTTTTCGAAGCTCATGGCGAGCTGCCACGCCATCTTGCCGGTCTGCCGGCGTTTGGCTACCGGGTCCACCGCAGGCTCGGCGGCCGTGACGAGCCGATTGTCGTAGGGCCGGTTGGTCGGCCTTGCGCTTGTGGTTCTGCTGGTGTCGCTGTCGGCTGCTCTCGCCGGCCGGCTTCGGAGGGGGAACCGACTTTGCTTTGCCGGCTTCATCCAGTGCCAACTGGATCTTCATGGCGGAATTGGTGTTGGCGTACTTATCCTTCGTCACCATGAGCGCGGCCATGGTGGCCGGCTCGGAGCGCAAGAGCTTGTGCTTGAGGAGGGTGCCGTCTTGGCACCTGTTGACGAAGTACTGGATCGCTTGAACCTTGTGGACGCCCTCGCAGCTGTTCCGGAGCTCGGTCCAGCGTGCGAGGTATTCGCGACCGGTTTCTATTGGCCCTCGCACGCACATGGCGAGCTGCCTGGGGCGGCCGGGTCACTTGTAGGTTCCCGTGAAGTTGCAGATGAAGGCCTGCTCAAAGTCGACCCACGTGTTGACGTTGCCCACCGGCAGACTGTTCAACCAGGTGCGAGCCGACCCTTGGAGCATGAGCGGTGCGTAGCGCACGGCGAGTCGGTGGTTGCCGCCGGTGATGCTGATGGCGATGGTGTAGTCGGTGAGGCAGTCCTCTGGCTTCACAGTTCCATTGTACTTGGGGGTGTCGCGAGGAAGCGTGAACCCTTTCAGAAAGGGCTCCTCCCGGATGCGTGGGCCAAAGCACGCCGGCCCTATGGCACCGCTCTCCTCCACCTCCAGGGAGAAGGCGAGCCGGTCGAGGCGGTGGCGAGCATCGGTGTCATCGATGGCACGTGCGCCGATTCGGCTGGCGACCGGGCCACGAGGGGACGGGTTGGTTGGGGCCGGGTGCCGACCAGGCTGGCTGGGTCTGCACCAGTCTTCCAGGGCCGGCTCGGCGCCTAGGCCGTCGGCAGCCGTTAGGGCCGGGTCGCGCTGAGTCCGGGTTCGGCCGGAGTGTGCCTCGCCGGGTGGTGAGGACGTCGTGTGCTGATGATCGCTAGGTCCGGCAACGCGAGTGGAGCCGGAGCCGGCCGGCTGGGCGAGCTGGTTGAGGCGGTCTTGCTGCGCATTGGCCGCGTCGAGGAGGTCGTGCATCTGCTTGATGCGCTCCTTCAGCTCCTCGCCCGTGAGCTGATCCAGGCCGACCGCGGTCGCCTGGGCCGCGTGCATGTTCTTCACGGGAGTCTCGTAGACGGTCGGGATGGCGCCGAGGGCGCGGCCGATCGCACCGCCCCGGGCTCGCACGTCGGCGACCCGGCTCGGCTCGGCTGCGGTGGGCGTGAAGCCGTAGGCGGCGTTGCGCTTCAGGTGAGCGAAATTTAGGCGACGCTACGTGGCGGCGAGCATCTCGGTCAGGTCCAACATCTGTTGGTGTCTTTTCTCGAGCTAGGCTCGGGTCTCGGCAATGTTGGAGGCGTCGATGTCGGTGCCGATGGGGACACGGAAGCTCTGCATCGCAGCGTGCAACAGGTTGGACGAGGCCGCCCGCTCCGCTGCGGCCTTGGCTTCGGCAGCCTTCCTCGTCACGCTCGACGTGGAGGAGGTGTCGGTGCCGATGACGAAAACCTCCACTTGGACGTCCGCTGCCCCAGCGTGAATGCTTCCGCCGAGGGAGAGGGAAGAGTCAGAGTAGCTGAGTACCTCGCTGGGGTACTCCTCGGCCGCGGGCACATAGAAGATGCGCAGTGCGGCAAAGGAGGTGGCGAGCGCGTCGATGATGTCGTCCGCTAGCATGATGGGCTCGTCGGAGTCGGAGAGGAGCCCCGTCTAAGCGTGCTCCTGGCCAGCTCCTCGAGCTGCCCCACGATGGGCCCCAACTGTCATGGTGGGTGCACGACAGATACCATCAGATGGCTAAAGAGAGGAGGAGGCTCGAGGGCGCTAATGGACTCTAGAGGCGGGGTTGGCATGAGCGAGCGCGATACGCAAGACATACCCAGGTTCGGGGCTCTCCGGAGAGATAATACCCCTAGTCCTGGCGAGTGTGGTTGATATGCAACAGTACAAGGTTGCTCCTGGAGCTGTATGGAGGAAGAAGGAAGGCTAACCAAGGCTTAGGCTGCTCCTTCTTCCAGGGTGTGTTCTACTGATCGGTGGCTAGTTCCTGCGTGCTTACCGCTTCTAGCTTGCTTGCCTGTGTGTGTGAGGGCTCCTGGGGGGTTTTATAGGCCAACCCCCCAAGGGTACAATGGTAATGCTACATGACCGTAGAGCCGGGTCGTCAGCATCTGGGGACCCAGGGCTGGGACCCGCCGGAGGCTTGCGGTTCGCCGGGTTCCCCTAGGTGCGGGTCCCGCATGCCTAGGGGTACTGTGCGCCGTCTTGTCGAGCGTCAGGGAGTGGCCGGGTCGAGTCGGGTACAGCGCGCCCCGTCAGGTCGCCGCTTGCTGGCGTCCGTGGTGACGATGGGGGCACTGTTGCCACGCCGGCCCTGGTCAGCGGGTAGGTGAGGGGCACTGTTGCCACGTCCCGGTTGACCAGTGGCATGGGAGGGGCACTGTTGCCTTGGTCATCGATGGATGCAGACTCGTCCCATCGTACGACCTGGAGTGGGACGGGAGCTGGCCTGTGGCTGGGTTGAGGAACACGCCACGGGTGGAGTTGGCTTGTTGAGGAAGCCTTGGCGTGCCGGGTCCGGCTGTCTTGTGCTGGTTGTCGAGGCCGAGTCGAGGGTCTTGGCCGCGTCGGAGAGTTCGACCGGGTCGAGGGGCCTGGCCGGGTCGAGCGACCCGGCCAAGCGCGGGCCGGCTTGAGGGGTGATACTGGCCCCGTTGTTTTTGAAAAGGATCCGGGTTTCGTTGCATGCCGAGGGTTCATCCCCCCAACAACAATAGAACTACTCTTTTTTGTTCATCAGCCATGAAAGCGAGGAATTGGAAAGTCACTGCATGTCCATGGTGGAGCACGAAGATCATCATGTCTCTGGTTTTCATTTGGTACACTTCAAGTAGATTCTTCCACCCATTAAGGATGATGCATCCATCATCCTCTGGTGAAGTCCAGTACGTACTTGATTTGATATTGATGCTAGGGTGGAGAATAATGGTCAGTTCACCATTTGCATTTATCATGTTATTCGCAATATGATTTGAGTGTTTCAACTACATACAATTATAACCATGAGCTTGTTGCCAATGCTGGTCTTGTTTAAAGGGTGAAGCAATGTCACGTATGAATGATCTCTTGGTCTAGCTTTGTAATTGTCTAGAAGCATCCAAATTCGATCGACAAAAGGTTAGAGGTTAGTAAAAAATGTTTTAAATGTATACACAAAATATACAATGTGTATGAAAATAATATTCATTAAAACAATTATTTAAAAAAACTTAATCATGTATTTAGAAAATGTTAAACATGCATTTTTTATGTATACGTAAAACATACAATGTGTAACAAAACTGTCGACATATGTTAAAAGAAGAGAAAAAGAAAGAAAAGAAACAAAGCACACCATAGAAAAAAGGAAAATAAATAAAAACAAGAAAACCATTGCAAAAAATAAAAATAAACAAAGAAAACAAAAAATGAGGAGAAAACCCAAGAAAGAAACAGAACACCATATAAAACAAACAAAGAAAATATTTGTTTAGTAAAAACCGAGAAAAAGAAAGAAAAGAAACAAAGAACACCATAGAAAAAAGGAAAATAAATAAAAACAAGAAAACCATTGCAAAAAATAAAAAATAAAGAAAACAAAAAATGAGGAGAAAACCCAAGAAAGAAACAAAACACCATATAAAACAAAGAAAGAAAATATTTGTTTAGTAAAAACCGAGAAAGAAACAAAGAAAGCAGATAAAAAACAAAGGAAAACAAAGAAAATAGAGAAAACCAGAGTAAACCAAAGAAGAAGCAAAGAAATCAAAGGAAAAAACAAAAGACGAAAGACAAAAGACAAAAACGATAAAGAAAAATGGAACAAACGAATGCGCACGTTACTGGCCGTTCCATACGCGTTGTCGCTGCGGGGCTCTACTGCCGAGATGGATGCTACACTCATTATAAACGAGATATAGCATTCGGGGGCGCGCCCATGTCCCACTTACAGCGAGACAAATGTCCGCCTCACCTGAAGCGAGTGCAAGGTTGTGCGGGAGCCTACTGGACCCAAAACGCTCATTTTTCTCATATTTTTGTTTTCATTTTTGCTTTTTTACTTTTATTTATGTTTCCTAATATTCTAAATACATATTACAAAAAAACCTTTACTTATTTGAAAAAAATTAATCATGTATTTTAAGAACGTTAGATGTGTTATAAAAATATTTCCAATGTATATGAAAAGTGTATACAATGTACAAAGTGGATAGAAAAAAGTATACATAAAAATATAAGTTTTCAAAAAGTATTAATCATGTATTTTAAATTTGTAAATAAAAATTACCCTTGTGTATAAAAAATGTACAATGTGTATGAAATTTAGGCATCAAAATATATATTATAAAAAATAATAATTTATTTAAAAATTGTTAAACATTTGCATATAAAATGTTAAATATGTATAAAAATGTATAAGATGTATAAGAAAAATGTATGATGTGTACAAAGAAAAAGTAGACACCAAAACATATATTTAAAAAAAAATTAAGCACATATATAAAAACGTTAAACTTGTAACAAAAATGTTTTAGATGTATACAAAATTACAATTTGTATGAAAACAATAAATGACGAAACATTTATTTGAAAGAAAATGTTAATCATGTATTTTCAAGAATGTTAATCATGTATTAACAAATGTTTTGACCTATACAAAAAATATAGAATGTGTAACAAAGATGTAGACATGTGTTGAAAAAAGGGAGAAAAAAAAAGACAATAGAAAGCCCAAGTCAAGCCCCGCCATATCCAACAATGGGATTCTCTTAGTTGAATCCTTCACAATCTTCTCAAAAAAAAAGTTGAATCCTTCACTCCGTCAAAAAAAAAAGAGTTGAATCCTTCAGACTCCACTCAAAAAGAAACTTGAATCCTTCACATTATTTAGTGTTGCAAAGGTTAATACTCCTACATTACATCTCTTAATACATACTAGCAGATGTCGCTGAGTATCACAGAGTTGACGCTTCTTAGAAATTTCATTATAAGTCTTTGTTGTGGAAGTTATTTTGTAATTTCTCTGATCTATGATCAGAAGCATTGTTCTTATAATTTGTTGTCAAGTTTGAATAAGGTTACATGTCATTTCCTCGCAAAAAAAAAAGAAGGTTACATGTCATTTGAGAAAAAATGCAAACACACAAGCAAGCGAGTGAACACGATGGCAACGGACGCTAGCTGCGAGTCCACTGAGCACTAGACGCACCCATACTTTTTGTTAAACTCAAAGCAGAAAAAGTCAGAGACACGAACAGCAGTGTACGTACGCCGCAAACCCCAACGCTGCCAAATAGCAGCAGTAGCACTGTAGCAGACGCTTCCTACCTATTCGATCCACCCTACACGTCCATCTCTTTCACTTTCACGGGCTCCTCGACAACGTCCTCCTCCAGCCGCTGCTTCCGCCTCTGAAGCCTCAAGGCAGCTCCGTGGTCGCCGCGTCCGGCCTGGTGCGTTTGTACTGGTGCCGGCTAGCGAACACCAAGAACACCGCGAAGTTGGCCATCCCGAGCACCGCCAGCATCCAGTAGAAGAGGTCCAGCCTCCCGTCGTCCAGGTGACCTCGTATCCACGCGCCCCGCGTGGCGGCGTCGACGGCGAGCACGAGGAGGCTGCTCAGGAAGAACCCCATGGCCAGCGTCGCCAGGAACAGGCCCGTGCTCATGGACTTCATCCGCTCGGGGGCCTCCCGGATGAAGAACTCCAGCTGCCCCACGTAGGCGAACGCCTCGCCGGCGCCCACCAGGAAGAACTGCGGCACCAGCCAGAGCGCGCTCACGGCGACGCCGCCGCTGCCGTTCGAGGCGTCCCTGCGTTTCTTCTCGACGAGCGCGGAGACGGCCATGCCGAGCGTGGCGAGGACGAGCCCCGCGGCCACGCGCTGGAGAGAGGTGAGGCCCTGCGGGCGCCGCGTCAGGCGGGCCGCCAGAGGGACCAGGAGGCGCTCGTTGAGCGCGGTGAAGAGCAGGACGGAGAGGAAGAGGAACACGGAGAGCGAGCCCGCCGGGACGACGAAGCGGCCGCCGGCCCGGCGGTCCATCTGCTCGGCCTGCTGGATGGAGAAGGTGGTCATCTGGGAGTAGATGGTCCAGAAGAGTATGCACGTGGACCACATGGGGAGAAGCTTCACCACCATCTTCACCTCCTCCACCTCCGTCACCGTCACCGCCGTCGTCAGATCGGCCTCCGCGATGGCCGCTTTGTCCAGACACCTATTCATACAGAGAAAAAGAACGGCCCACAGTTTGTCACCGCGAACTTGCGTACATCCCGGCTACAGTAGATAGCATGTGCAATAATGCAGATCATTTCACCACGCAACTCGACCTATGGCTCCTTTTGTCCACGATCTGCAAGACATGGACAGTGTGCATGCATTGTACCATGCCGGCAGTGCTCTAGAAATGCCTCGGAAAACGGCCACCGAAATGTCACCAAATAGGCAAGCACAGCACGCACTAGTGGTGCCGTTCGTCTGGAGGTGGATTTGCATGGCATGTTGGCCTAGCTCCTTCGGCGTCCAACTCCAAGTGCCTAGCTGCAAGCAACAATTTCTTCTAACAAAAAGTGCAAGCAACAATTCTGCATCGGCTTTATGCGTTTGTGTAGCATATCTATCCTGACTTTAGGATGCCATCATCCAAGATCAATATAAGCCGGTACTAAAGTTTCCCTGGCCATCACCTCATGCGATCGATCTGGTACATCGTAAAGTAGTCAGCTTGTTTTGGCTTTTGGACAAACGGCGTGTGACGCTAAGATGCATTATGTCTATACGATAGGTGGGTTTTTGCAGAGAAAAGAAATTGTGTCTCATGTATGGATCCACCGCCCACTGTTGATTTGAAATTTGTGCTATATGTTTTGGATTTAGCAAATTTTGTCCCGTTTCAGAATGTTACATTGTTTTTTTTTCTTGTTTCAACATGTACCAAAATACTTCATTGTGTACCCTCGTGTACCAGCAAATCTAATCTGAAATAAAGTGCGCTTTTATTTGGTTTTACACCATGAAACCTTACGATACACTTTCAAACAAGCTAAAAACACAATAACACATTTTTTGGGAGTTCCTGGTACAGTACATGTAACTTTGGTTCCTGTTTCCATCCAAGGCTATATAAATAGTTATGGATTGCTTACCACACGTGTCATGAGGTTATCTTAGCTACTCTTAGGTCGAAAACACTAGCGTAGTTGTATTTTAGACGCCTTTCATGAATAGCTACGTGCATCAAACTCTGTCACATTTCATGCAATAGAATCCAATAACAGAGCACGTCTCATGGATGCAAGTGTAGTGCTACGTGACTACGAGTCTTTGTGAATCTAGTGATCTGGTAACACCCTACTACTCTTGTTTGCTACGGCGTTTACTCCAGGATTCGGAAGTAACCATGAAAATCCGGATTAACACATGACGCAGACACACAAAAATGCAACCAGGCCAAAGGAGAGGAGTAATACCTAAGCCTGTCCGTGTGTGGCACATTGGCCTCGTGGAAGCCGCGGAGCTCGCTAGCATCAGCCGGGCACGGCAGCCTCCGGTTCCGCCACGCGCCCCACAGCACGCGGCCGATCACTGCGAGCGGGCTCCCCTGCGGCCTGTGGTACCGGTACCTCGGTGCGCCGGCCGCAAACACCGCCACCGCAGCGGCCATCGCGGCGGCCGCCACGCCGTACCCCCAGGCTCGGCCGAGGTTGTCCTGCACGTACACCAGCACGGTGACCGCGAAGAGCGAGCCGAGGCTGATGCAGAAGTAGAAGCGGTTGAAGAAGTAGAGCATGGCCCGCTCCTCCCGCGGGTCGCGCCCGTCGAACTGGTCCGTCCCGAACCCGGACACGTTCGCCTTCAGCCCGCCCGCGCCGGCCGCGATCGTGTACAGCGCCGCGTACAGCATCCCGAGCTGCCCGCCGCTCGCCGCCACGCACCCGGCCGCGCGGGCCCGGGCCTCGCCGCCCGCCGCCGCGGCGCACCGTGGGGGCCGCATCCCTGGCACCGCCGTGCTTGCCGCAAGCAGGCTCACGCCCTAAAATAATCGATGGAGCAGCAGTGCAATATCAGACGCGCGCGCCCACGTACGTACATACATGTGCAATGATGGCGGCTATGTTGGTGTGGTGCTTACGACGGCGGTGATGGTTGCCGAGACGGCGATGGTGCGGTAGCGGCCGAACTTGGCGTCGGCTATGAAGCCACCGAGGAGGGCGAGGAGGTTGAGCGTGCCCATGAAGTTGGTGATGATGTTTGCCGACTTGGCGCTGGAGAGGTGCATGTCGCCGGTGAGGTACGTCACGAGGTTCATCGAGATGCCCATCACGCACACCCGCTCCGCCAACTCCGTGACTGAGACAGCAAAAACCACATAATAACGATGAGCAAGAACATTGCATCGCTGCAATTTCAACGGGATCACTGCTCCCTGACTCTGTGTACTACTGCACGTACACCGGTACACGACTAGTATATATACGTACCTAGGATGAGGCCGGCTCCGAACCATCCCCCGACGCGGGACTTGTCCACCGGCCTGCCCTTGAAATCCACCACCAGACCTTCGCAGACGGCATTGTCGTCGAAGCCGCCGGTAGAAACCTGCGCACGCCCACGTACCGTTACAATAACACCGAGACTAACCCGATCACTACATCGCGATGCACGAACAGCAGCAAAATCGTCATATAGCAGTGTTATTCTGACTCGAGAGTGCCGTACCATGTTGCTTCTTGCGATCGCGCGAGGACGAGGAGCCAACCGAACAGAGAACGGAGAGTGGCGCCGCTGTGTCGTGAGATTGGAGGTAGGGGATTTTATAGCAGGAGGAAGAGGGGTGTTGTGGGAGATTTTCATGCATTTCTCTTTTTTTCTTCTTCTAGTTTTAGCTCCTTTTGCTCTACTTTACTCGCGTTTTCCGATGGGCAAGCCAAAGTACCTTCGAAGATCCTACTCCCCTATTACCTGGCACTTAGGGTTACTGTCTTCATAAATAACTGTGTTTAATCACTTCCTCGGAGGCGTGTCCTCGACATCTGATCGGATTGAAAGACAGTGTTGTGTCCACGAAACATCACTTCCCCTTTAGAGGCATCATTTTAGAGACTTAAACGACATCTACCAGTGCTACACGTATGGTTGGAGGAGGTATATTCGCTGGTCGTGGTGCGACCGGGTTGGGGTCGACGGTGGTGTGTGTCGAGCCTCGCAAAAGCACTGCTTCGTGCATCCCTACCACGTCTTTCTGTCTGTCTTTGGCGGTGTTCTCTTGGGGTTCAACGGCGGTGCCTTTGATGCCGCAGTGTTGCCTATTGCTACTTGTCATGATGAACTCTCTCTCTCACTCTCTCTCTCTCTCTCTCTCTCTCTCTCTCTCTCTCTCTCTCCTTCTTCTTCTTCTTCTTCTTCTTCTTCTTCTTGTGAGCTTCTTACAACACTCTATTCGCCCTCTGCTTGGGTGCTTTGCTCTCGCCAACTTGTTGTTCTGTATGTCCTTTATTTACGCTCCGCCATGGACTAGGACCAGTCCCGGTAGAGATATTTTCTTCCGAGGCCCCGCCATGAGCATGTCATTCCTCCGCTACTTCCCACCAACCCCTTGAGGTAGTGAATTGGCATTCTCTCTATACATGCTCGCTGAGCCAACGTCTTCCTCTCCGTTGTTCTCACCTCGCCACTAGCAAGACCACCCTAATGCTGGATGGTTCACAGCTAGCAAGGATGCAACTCCATGGTGGTGGAGCCCATTGTTATCCTATATTAGTGGTTTCGACGTTGCTACGTTGGCGTGCTCTCTCAGGGACCTCTGAGTTTGCCCTAGTTTTGCCTTTTACATGCTTGCAACACAATTTGTGTTGCTCCACCTAACCACCTATTTTCCTATGTTGTTGACCCTTGCATTGTGTCGTAACTATGTATGGGGTGTTTTTGTGTTTTCCTTGTTCTTGCTTCCACATGTTGTATTGTCCCTCGGGTTGTGTGATTTTCGGCCCGGTTTCCTTATAAATGAGGCAAACTTGTTTAGGTTTTTGATTTGGTTTTTCCTTTAAACTGGACTTGCTAAATCAATATATTCAGTTGGGAGAACTCTTCCCCGGTTATTCCTCAAAAGAAAATTGACCTCATAGAGTTCAACATTTCTTTGTTAGCTCTGACATCTCTGAGCAAAACATTTCAACCGATGCTTTCGAGTCATACTTGGTTTGATTCTCTATGCAGTTACAATATAGTTTTGGGTACAACCGTGGTTTTTCATCCCATAATTTTGAGTTGTGGGTTAGGCCTTTTCTACACAATCTCTTTATTACAACTGCTCTTTCTACTACAGTACTTCCGAGCACTCAGATTTACTCGGTACCTTCGAGTTTGTTCAAATCTTGCAAAAAAGGAGTCACATTTTTTGTTTAGGATAACTGCTCTGCTTTCACCGCGTACTTTCTAGCACCGTGGTTTTGTCTGATTCCAAATCATGCTCTCGACCGTTCAAATATTTGAAGTTGTTTGGAACCTATGCTAGTTTTTCTCCAAGAGCTTCCAAGCCAGTTACTTTTAGCTTGACACTAGATCCTTGGAAAGATATTCTGGTTGGAGCTTGTTTACGATCTTGTAACATGAGTTTGTAATAATAAGACCGCTCAAATGCTTTTGTTGTACTATTTTGATTGACATGATGTTTGAGAAACTTCACTTCACTTGAAGTCGTCCACAAAGGACAAACAGAAAACTTAAAGTCTACACCAAATAACATGAAGTCATCCACAAAGGCAACAAAGAGAAAAATTTTGCTCTCCAAAAGACCCTTTCGAGATATTGAGGGAGCTCTTTGGTACATCATCGGGCTGCTGTCACAATAATTCATTGCCCACACCTGAAAATACAGTCATCATACTGGTGCATTGTTTGAAGGTGATGAAACGACGTCCAAGTGTCTAATTTTATTTTGTGACTCTGTGTTATGGTTGTGTATTGTAAAATCTCAGACAGTGTGGGAGACAATTGTTATGTTTGCAATGTAGTCACTGTTGTTGTTGGAGAATGTAGTAATTCAAAAAAATTCATACGATCACGCAAGATCTATCTAGGAGAAGCATAGCAACGAGCGGGGAGAGTGTGTCCATGTACCCTCGTAGACCGAAAGCGGAAGCGTTTAGTAACGCGGTTGATGTACTCGAACGTCTTCATGATCCAACCGATCCAAGTACCGAACATACGACACCTCCGTGTTCAGCATACGTTCAGCAAGATGACGTCCCTCGAGCTCTTGATCCAGTTGAGGGCGAGGGAGAGTTCCATCAGCACGACGGCGTGGCAACAATGATGATGAAGTTACCGGCGTAGGGCTTCGCCTAAGCACTACGACGATATGACCGAGGTGTGTAACTGTGGAGGGGGGCTGTCGGTGTCAAAACCGGCGGATCTCGGGTAGGGGGTCCTGAACTGTGCGTCTAAGGCTAATGGTAACAGGAGGCAGGGGACACAATGTTTACCCAGGTTCGGGCCCTCTCTATGGAGGTAATATCCTATTTCCTGCTTGATTGATCTTGATGATATGAGTATTACAAGAGTTGATCTACCATGAGATTGTAGAGGCTAAACCTTAGAAGCTAGCCTATGATTATGATTGTTGTTGTCCTACGGACTAAACCCTCCGGTTTATATAGACACTGGAGCGGGCTAGGGTTACACAGAGTCGGTTATAGAGAAGGAGGTCTACATATCCGAATCGCCAAGCTTGCCTTCCACGCAAAGGAGAGTCCCATCCGGACACGGGACGAAGTCTTCAATCTTGTATCTTCATAGTCCAACAGTCCGGCATAAGTACATAGTACGGCTGTCCGAGGACTCCCTAATCCAGGACTCCCTCAGTAGCCCCTAAACCAGGCTTCAATGACGATGAGTCCGGCGCGCAAATTGTCTTCGGCATTGCAAGGCGGGTTCCTTCTCCGAATACTCCATAGAAGATCTTTGAACACAAGGATCGTGTCCGGCTCTGCAAAACAATTTCCACATACAACCGTAGAGAGCACAATATTCCACAAATCTAATATACTGACAACTTTTCATAGCGTGACATCACGCTGCTGCCCGGTCATTATTCGAACCGTTTTTCTCAACCTGTTGTTGCACATCTTGCGAGGCGGTTTCATTGGCACGTCTTGTCGAAGCAGAGATCGTGTCCCCTTATCACGGGATTCTCATCAATACGGGTGTGGGTAACCCAACCGCGCCATCAACACGGCGCTTGGGGAATAAGCGAGTTTATAGGGCAAGTGGGGAGACACATTATTTCTACCGCCTTTATAAAGAGATAAGGATCCCCCTTTTTCACCCACGCCTTCTTCTTCCTCTACTCATCCATTCTCCCTCGCTCGAGCTCTAGCGCCCAAGCTTTCTCCTTCTCCGCAAAGTCATTCCAAGTATGTCTGGAGCGGGAGGAAAGTGGATGGCCTCTTCCATTAAGGAGGAGGACATCATGAAGCTTCGGGAGGCCGGATACCTGGCCCCAGACATCGCGCACCGGCTCCCCACCGAAGGGCTGATCATCCCTACCCCAAAGCCTCAGGAGAGGGTAGTGTTTCTCTCTCACTTTGTCCGCGGACTGGGATTCCCCCTCCACCCATGTCCACGGGATCATGTTCTACTACGGGCTGGACTTCCATGATCTGGCCCCCAATTTCATACTCAACATCTTGGCGTTTATCTTGTGTGCGAGGCCTTCCTCCGCATTACGCCCCACTTCAGCCTATGGCTGAAGACCTTTAACATGAATCCGAAGGTGGTGGTCGGCCATCAAGCAGAGTGTGGAGGCGCCATGGTGGGCAAGATGCCCAATGTCACTTGGCCCGAAGGCTCCTTTGTGGAGACCGTGAAGGGGTGGCAATCGGGGTGGTTCTACATCACCGAGCTGCGCGACACCAACTGGGTGGTGGCCGTCGAGTTTCGATCCGGCATCCCCATGCGGCTCACCTCCTGGAAAGAGAAGGACTTGGCCTGGGGTTCGTCAGTGGAGCTGACCGGACTTCAAACTTGTATCAAGAATATGATAGGCAAGAAAATCAAGCTTATCAACATGGTCCAGGTCATGCTCCTCCGCCGGATCCTTCCGTGTCAGAGACGGGCTTTCAATATGTGGGAGTTTGACACGGCCGAACACCAGACGCTGCGAGAGCTCTTCGACACGATGCAAGAAGACGTCTGAAAGGTGTTGTTCAAGACCACCGAGGTACCTCCGCCCATAACCGAGGATCGCGGACTCGGCGCAAAGCGCCCCGCCAATCCGGTAAGATTTTTATTTTGCAAGATGTGCCTTTCCCCAGCATGTTCGCGGGAGGAATCTAAACTTCCATGTCGACTTAACAGGACTAGGTAACGATAGCGGAGCAGATTGACTGTCCGGCTCCACTACCCGAAGATCTAACATCACCCATCTTAATGAAGATGCTGTTTCCGGCGCCCTATGAGGTGCTGGAGAAGAAGGCCAAGAAGAAGGCCACGGGGACCAGGAAAGGTCTCCGGCGCAAGGTTGTATCGGACTCATCGTCCTAAGACACTGAGGCACGCTCCTCCAACGAAAATGAGGAGGAGGAAGAGGAAATCCTCCCCTCCCCCAACCGGAGGGGAAAAGAAAAGGAAGGCCGCCCCGTCTGGGGAAGCCGAAGGGTCCAAGAAAGGAAAGACCCTCCCTCCGGACCACTCCACCACAACCGCCTACAGCGGCGAGGAGTTCTTGCCCAGGGACAAGCCCCTGGCGAAGTCGTAAGTATCCGGACACTATAATACTTCCGGTATATTTGGCTTTATTGCTTCTTATCATGCCAAACATGATCATGCAGTCCGGCCAAAGCCCACATCAATGTATCCTCTTCGGATGGGTCTCTGGGCCTGTCGGTGATGAATAGCGATTCACTCCCGACAGCCTCCCCCCCCAAGCCCGCGGGTGACACCGAGGTGTTGTCTCAGAGGATACCGGACCAGGGGGAGACAGTTCCAGAGACGCCCCAAGGCGAAATCCCAGACGTCGGGCACATCGGAGGGAAGACCCCCATGGATTCTGATGACGGGGGCCGCAACAAGTCTGGCCCCCAGCCGAATGCGGCTCCGAAAACCCAAGTGGTTTCGGATTCAAGCAGGCAGCCTCTCTCTAAGGAGGGCGAGCCGCTTGTGCCGATGACCTCTGTTCATCCAGAGGCATCGGATAACTTGCTGGAAGCGCTTTGCGGCGCTTCCATTGATGAGGACCATCGTACTCTTATGAGTGCGGTGGTTGCGAAGGTCCGGTCTGCCAAAAGCGGATTGACCGAAGCCCGCGCGAGCCTCCTAACACGCTTTGAGGTAAGTAACAAAATTGTGAGAAAATATCACAGTATAGATAGTAGCCCCTAATGCTCTGTTTGGTGTTTGCAAAGAAAGGCCGAACAGAGGATCAAATAACATCCGCAGAAGTCTAACAGAAATTGTCTATGTGAATAAGCAGGCGTCACTGCTGCTCGCTGCCACTTGTACTATGGAGGTCTCTGGACTGAAGCAGGACCTGGAGCGGACCGAGGAAGAGCTCGGCCTCGTGAAGAGGCAGCTCGATGAAAACAAAGGTACACAATACCCTGTCTGTATATTTATAAAGGAAAAAATTGTTGCTTCTAATAGAAGCATCATGAATTTTAATAGGGGCCACGACCGAAGTGGCGGCCCTTAAAAAGGTGCTGACCGAGGCTGAAGACAAAGCGGCCAAGGAGCACGCCGAGCGCGAGAAGCAAGAGGCCCGGGTCGACGAGGTCCAGCAAGAGCTCCAGGATTTCATCAAAAAATATGAGTCCTTGGACCGTGACTCTAAGACGCATGAGTCCAAGCTTGCCAAGGCCCTCCAGAGCGCACGAGATTCCAAGGCCGAAGCCCAAAAGGCCCTCTAGGAGATTCAAGCGGCCAAGAAGATTGCGGCAGGTAAGGCATTCAATATGCAAAGCAAGTGTGTGAAGGAGACTTTCCTTTTACTTACCCGAATTTTGAGCTCTCCAGGAGCATTCGAAGATCTGCCGCGCAGCATATCTGATGCCGCAGAGTTCTACCGAGCTGAAGAAGGGAGCTCGACGAAGAAGTTGTTCTGGTCCCAGTATATTGGGGCCGAACATTCGATGCCCTTGAGCGACCAGCTGAAGCAACTTGTCGAACTGCACAAGGCGGCCGAGTTGGCCATGAAGGACCTCATAGTCCGGATGTGGCCTGCCGAGCCATTGCCCAGTAGCTACTTCGGCCTCGTGAAGCGACTTGTGAATGCCTGCCCGCGGCTCGAAGTCACAAAGCGGTCGGTTTGCATTGAAGGTGCGCGGATGGCCTTCGCCCGTGCAAAAGTGCACTAGGCGAAGATGGATGCCGAGAAGTTGATGATAGTGTCCTGAAGGGCTCTCGCCTTGTGGTGGAGCAATGTGCTAAGGATGTAAATTTGAGTGAATGTACTCATTTGATCCTGTAATATGAAAACGAGTTCATTTTGTGCAATATAATGCTTTGTTGATTTAAAATTTTACCTTCTGTGCGGCCGCTTATAAAATCTGAGAGTTGGCCATTCGTCGGCTTCTGCCCCCCATGTAACTAGTACCGGGGTGTTCGGGATAAATCTAAACACTCTTTATCCAAATATTTGGTCCTTTAAGGAGGTGCTTAGCGCAACAAACAAGGCAATCAGACTATACAGCTTTATCACTCTCACTTAGCCATAGAAGTTCTATAATTTTAAATTTTGGCATAGTCCCTGGTGTTCGGAAGGCCGAACTTGGGGCGCTATACATGCTTAAATCGGACAAGGCCGATTCCTCGCCCGAAGCGGAAAAAATCTTTAAGGATTTGAGACCTCTCGAACAGCGACCATCTCTCACCGCATCATGACAGTCAGTTTTAGGCTTTCTCAACTAAGGTGCTCGTCCGGAAGAACCGGGACACAATCGCAGTAGTTCTCCCTGTGCCACCTTAGCCGATGCAGTGGAATGTAAGGCGGAAAAACATGGGAGCCGGGCAAACCCAAATATTGACCCAAGACATGATTCGGAGCTGATGCCTATAATCCTATAAGTTCGGGGTGCCGCACTATCGAAAGTGTTCGCACTTTTCTTGCCGTGTTATGGGGTACACTGAAGCCCCTGGCGAGCTGAACGTACGAAAATGTACGGGCGCAATTTGTAATGAATAAGCAGTAAAGGAAAAATATAAAAAATGTAATGATAAGCTGACGCTATACGTTATTTTCCATTGTTATTTAAATAATATGTCAAGGCGTATGTATACAAGTAGTGTGATAAGCAAAATAGGACAATTTGACATGTCCTTAACCAAGAGCGAGCTGCGTGTGGGTATGTAAAATAGGTATAGCGATCGGTATCAGAGACCACCTGGGGATTCCCTTGTACGCCAAAGCTTCTTGCCTCCTTGGTGTTTCCGTCCCGTGATGGGTCCGATACTCAGATTATCGGAAGAGCCTCAAGAAGAGAAGGACCTGAAAGAGAGAAAAGGGTGAAGGTGTACGGGCCCTGGGACGGTTGAGCCGCATTGTGAACCGCATTGTAGCCGTTCCTACGCCTATGCCCATGGTATTTTAAGTGCGTAATAATGTACGCGCGGCATGAATTTCACCGTTTGACAGGGACTAGGACGAAGGCCGAATTGCTAGGCAAGCTCTGGGCGTGCCGAACGATCCTGTTGCAGAGTACTTCGAACTCGCTTGGCGGTGTCCGGGGGCTTTATTGCCGAATTGGAGATCTGCCTAAGAAGGCTGCTCTGTACTTCTGCTGCAAGGGCCGTAGTGTGCTCCTCCTTACGGAGGGAGTGCTCTGTGTTTCCGTTGACTGTTATAACCCCGCGCGGTCCTGGCATCTTGAGCTTGAGGTATGCGTAATGCGGTACCGCGTTGAATCTGGCAAATGCGGTTCGTCCAAGCAGTGTGTGATAGTTGTCGGTGTCAAAACCGGCGGATCTCGGGTAGAGGGTCCCGAACTGTGCATCTAAGGCTAATGGTAACAGGAGACTGGGGACACAATGTTTTACCCAGGTTCGGGCCCTCTCGATGGAGGTAATACCCTACTTCCTGCTTGATTGATCTTGATGATATGAGTATTACAAGAGTTGATCGACCACGAGATCGTAGAGGCTAAACCCTAGAAGCTAGCCTATTGTATCATTGTTGTCGTTCTACGGACTAAACCCTCCGGTTTATATAGACACGGGAGGGGGCTAGGGTTACACAGAGTCGGTTACAGAGAAGGAGATCTACATCCGAATCGCCAAGCTTGCCCTCCATGCAAAGGAGAGTCCCATCCGGACATGGGACGAAGTCTTCAATCTTGTATCTTCATAGTCCAACAGTCCGGCCGAAGTACATAGTCCGGCCCAGCTTCAATGATGATGAGTCCGACGCACAGATTGTCTTCGGCATTGCAAGGCGGGTTCCATCTCCGAATACTCCAAGATAAATTCCGAACACAAGGGCCATGTCCGGCTCTGCAAGACAAACTTCATATACCACCGTATAGAGAATAATAATCCACGAATCTAATCTACTGACAACCCTTCATAGTGTGACATCATGCTACGGCCCGACTTTTATTCGAACCTGTTTTTTATAACCAGCCACTTCACACATTGCGAGGCGGTTTCTTAGGCATGTCTTGTCAAAGCAGAGATCGTGTCCCCCTTATCGCGGGATCCTCATCAATATGGGTATGGGTAACCCAACCGTGCCATTAATCGTGGTGCTTGGAAAATGAGTAATTTTGACAGGCAAGCGGGGAGGCGCACATTTTTTCATCGTCTTTATAAAGGGATAAGGATCCCCTGTTTTCACCCATGCCTTCTTTCTCCTTCGCTCATCCATTCTCGCACTCTTGAGCTCCTGCGCCCAAGTTCTCCCCTTCTCCGTAGGACCATCCGCAGCATGTCCGGAGCGGGAGGCAAGTGGATGGCCTCCTCTGTCAAGGAGGAGGATATCACCAAGCTTCGGGCGGCCGGGTACCTGTCCGAAAACATTGCGCACAGGCTTCCGGCGGAGGGACAGGTCACCCCTACCCCAAAGTCTTGGGAGAGAGTAGTATTCCTCCCTCATTTCATCCGTGGACTAGGATTTCCACTCCACCCGTTCGTCCGCGGGCTCATGTATTACTATGGTCTAGATTTCCATGATCTAGCCCCGAATTTCGATCTCAACATCTCGGCGTTCATCGTCGTGTGCGAGGCCTTCCTCCGCATCAGGCCCCACTTTGGCCTGTGGCTGAAAATCTTCTGCGTGAAGCCGAAGATCGTTGGCGGCCAGCAGGCGGAGTGCGGAGGCGCCATGGTGGGCAAAATGCCCAATGTTACATGGCTTGACGGCTCCTTTGTGGAGACCGTGAAAGGGTGGCAATCGGGGTGGTCCTACATCACCGAGCCGCGTGACGCCAATTGGGTGGCGGCCCCCAAATTCCGATCCGGAATCCCCATGCGGCTCACCTCTTGGGAGAAGAAGGGCCTGGCCTGGGGCAAACCTGTGGAGCTGCCGGACTCGAGACCTGCATCAAAGGTATGAGGGACAAGAACATCAAGCTTATCAACATGGTCCAGGTCATGCTCGTCCGCCGGATTCTCCCGCGTCAAAGACAACATTTCAATATGTGGGAGTTCGATCTGGCCGAACACCAGATGCTACATGAGCTCTTCGACATGACACATAAGGACGTTTGGAAGGTGTTGTTCAAGACCGGCGAAGTTCCTCCTCCCATTTCCAAGGACCGCGGGCTCAGTGCTAAGCTCCTCACTAATTCGGTAAGTCCTCTAACCATCACAAGATGTACCTTTCCCAGCATGTTCGTGGGAGGATTTTAAGTCACCATGCTGACAAAACAGGAGTATGTGAAGACGGCGAAGCAGATTGACTGTCCGGCTCCGCTGCCCGAAGATCCGGCAACCGCACTCCTAGCGGAGATGCTGGCTCCGGTGCCTTATAAGGTGCCATAGAAGAAGGACGAAAAGAAGGCCACGGGGACCAAGAAGGGTCTCCGGTGCGAGGTCGCACCGGACGCCTTGCTTGAAGATGATGAGGCACTCTCCTCCCACGAAGGGGTGGAGAAGAAGAAGAAGAGGGCCGCCCCATCCGGGGAGGCCAAAGGGTCCAAGAAAGCGGTCGCGGGGACCAAGAAGGGTCTCCGGCGCCAGGCTGTAATAGACTCGTCGTCAGAGGACGGCGAGGAAGATTCCTCCCATGAAGACGGGGGGAAACATGAAGAAATGCCCCTCCCCGCACGGGGGAGGAGAAGAAAAGGAAAGCCGCCCCACAGGGGGAGGCTAAAACGCTGAAGAAGGGAAAGGTATCCCTTCCGGACCACTCCACCACAATCGCCTACAGCGAGGAGGAGTGGCTGCCCAGGGGGAAGCCCTGGGCAAAGTCGTAAGTATCCGCACTCTGTAATATTTTCGTGCGACTCTAACTTTCTGGTTCGTAATAACGCAGAACACGTGTATGTAGTCCGGCCAGGTCCAATCTCGGGGCATCCTCTTCGGATGGGTCCTTGAGTGCGTCGGAGATGGATTCGCTCCCGACGGCCACCTCCCCACAACATGCGGATGACACCGAGGTGTTGTCCCAAAGGATATCAGAGCAGGGGCGATGCTTCCGGAGACGCCCCAAGGCAAAATTCCAGACGCCAGGCACATGGGGGGTAAGACCCCCATGGATTATGCGGACGGGAGCCGCAGCAAGTCTGGCTCGCCGCCAGTTACTGCACCGGAGCCTTCACGAGTTCCGGATGCAAGTGAGCAGCCCCTTGCTAGGGAGGGCGAGCCGGCCGTGCCGATGACCTCCACCCAGCCGGAGGCACCGGATAATTTGCTGGAAGTGCTTCGCAGTGCTTCCCTCGACGAAGAGCACCGTACTCTCCTGGGTACGGTGATTGAGAAGGTCCGGTCCGCCAAAAGTGGGTTGATCGAAGCCTGCACTAGCGTCCTAACAGGCTTTGAGGTAAGTAATGAAAAGTGTGAAAAAATATCACCCAATAGACAGTAGCCCCTGATACTCTGTTTGGTGTTTCGGAAAGAAAAAACCGAACGGAGGGTTAATTTTTAATCCACAGGAGTCTGACAGTTCTTGTCTATGGTAATGAGCAGGCGCTGCTGCTGGCCGCCGCTGCATGCACAGCTGAGGTTGCCGGACTCAGGCAGGACCTGGGGCAAGCCACAGAAGAGCTCGGCCTCATAAAGAGGCAGCTCGAGGAGAACAAAGGTAGGTGATACCCCGTTCGTGTGTCATGTAGAGAAGAAAAATTGGTGATGCTAACAAAAAGCATCATGATTTTTAATAGGGGCGGCGACCGAAGTGGCAACCCTGAAGAAAGCGCTATCCGAAGCCGAAGCCAAGGCGGCCACAGAGCGCACAGCATGAGAAACAAGATGTTTGGGTGGGGGAGGTACAGCAAGAGCTCTAGGAGTTCGGCAAGAAGTTCGAATCCTTGGAGCATGACTTCAAGACGCAAGCATCCGAGCTTGCCAAAGCCCTCGAGAGTGCGAAAGATGCCAAGGCCGAAGCCCAAAAGGCCCTCCAGGAAATCCAGGCAGCCAAGAAGATTGCAGCGGGTAAGGCATTCATTATGCAAAGCAAGCATGTGGAGGAGACATTTATTTTACTTACCCACATTCGGAGCTCTCTAGGGGCATTCGCAGATCTGCCACGCAGCATATCAGATGCCGCAGAGTTCTACCGTGCTGAAGAGGGGAGCTCGACGGAGAAGTTGTTCTGGTCCCAGTATATTGGAGCCGAACACCCAATGTCTCTGAGTGACCAACTGAAGCAGTTGGTTGAACTCCACCGGGCAGCCGAATTGGCCATGAAGGACCTTGAGGGAGTCCTGGATTAGGGGGTGTCCGGATGGCCGGACTATGACCTTTGGCCGGACTCCGGACTATGAAGATACAAGATTGAAGACTTCATCCCGTGTCCGGATAGGACTTTCCTTGGCGTGGAAGGCAAGCTTGGCGATATGATATGAAGATCTCCTTCCATTGTAACCAACTCTATGTAACCCTAGCCCTCTCCGGTGTCTATATAAACCGGGGAGCTTTAGTCCATAGGACGAACAACAATCATACCATAGGCTAGCTTCTAGGGTTTAGCCTCTCTGATCTCGTGGTAGATCTACTCTTGTACTACCCATATCATCAATATTAATCAAGCAGGAGTAGGGTTTTACCTCCATCGAGAGGGCCCGAACCTGGGTAAAAACATCGTGTCCCTTGTCTCTTGTTACCATCCGCCTAGACGCACAGTTCGGGACCCCCTACCCGAGATCCACCGGTTTTGACACCGACATTGGTGCTTTCATTGAGAGTTCCTCTATGTCGTCACCTTTAGGCCCGATGGCTCCTTCAAACATCAACCACGACGCGGTCCAGGGTGAGACTTTTCTCCCCAGACAGATCTTCGTATTCGGCGGCTTTGCACTGTGGGCCAATTCGCTTGGCCATCTGGAGCAGATCGAAAGCTACGCCCCTGGCCATCAGGTCAGGTTTGGAAGCTTAAACTACATGGCCGACATCCGCGGGGACTTGATCTTCGACGGATTCGAGCCATAGCCGAGCGTGCCGCACTATCATGATGGGCATGATCTAGCTCTGCCGCCGGACAGCGCCCAGAGCACCACTCAGGTGTCCGCTCCGACCATTAGCTCGGAGCCGGCTGCGCCAGTCGGGGACGGACGGTTGGACGCCGCCCCAGGAGCCGCAATTTCTACGGCGATAGAGCCAAATACCAGCCTAGTCCTTTGTGAGGCCTATGACTTCAAGGTGCTGGACTCTGTTCCGGACTCCGAATCTTCCGCACCCCTTCCGATCAAATCCGATTGGGCTCTGATCATGGAGTTCACCGCCGCGGACATCTTTCAGCACTCGCCCTTTGACGATATTCTGAATTCACTAAAGTCTCTCTCTTTATCAGGAGAGCCCTGGCCGGACTACGGTTAGCATGGTTGGGATGCGGACGACGAAGAAATTCGAAACCCACCCACCACCCACTTTGTAGCCACTGTTGACGATCTAACCGACATGCTAGACTTCGACTCCGAAGACATCGACGGTATGGACGCCGATGAAGGAGACAACCAAGAACCAGCACCTATAGGGCACTGGAAAGCCACCTCGTCATATGACATATACATGGTGGATACCCCCAAATCAGGGGATGACAATGAAAAAACGGAGGACGACCCCTCCAAGAAGCAACCCAAGCGCCGACGTCAGCGGCGCCGCTCTAAATCTCGCCAAAGCAAAAACGGCGAGTCCGGCACTGGAGACAACAACACTCCGGACATTGCCGAAGACAACCCCCTCCAGCAGGACTCAGCGCAGGAGGACGGAAGAGCCAGCCCTCATGAGAGAGCGGCAGACAGGGAGGTCGAGGACGAGAATTATATGCCTCCCTCCGAAGACGAGGCAAGCCTCGACAATGACGAATTCGTCGTGCCAAAGGATCCTGCCGAACAAGAGCGTTTCAAACGCAGGCTTATGGCCACGGCAAACAGCCTCAAGAAAAAACAGCGGCAACTTAGAGCTGACCAAGACTTGCTAGCCGACAGATGGACGGAAGTCCTGGCGGCCGAAGAGTATAAACTCAAGCGCCCCTCCAAGAGCTACCCAAAGCGCAGGCTGCTACCCCAACTAGAGGAGGAAGCAACTAAACCTACATCACTAGCATACGATGCGCCCGATCAGCCACCCCGTGGCCGCGACAGAGAGGCCTTTCGGCCCTCAACTCAAGCCGCACCCCGGCGCCGCTCCAAAAATACCAGAGCACGGGGAAACACAATAGACCTGCAAGACATATTGGAAGATAAGGAAAGGCAAACAAGATCGATCTACGGATCGCGTGGGCGCCCCACGTCACGTGACGATAATCGTCACGCCGGATATGATAAATACGGCCAGGGCGAACACAACAGACAAAGCTCATCCGAGCTACGTCGTGATATAGCCCAGTACAGGGGCGCCGCACACCCACTATGCTTCACAGACGAAGTAATGGATCATCAAATTCCCGAGGGTTTTAAACCCGTAAACATCGAATCATACGATGGCACAACAGATCCCGCGGTATGGATCGAGGATTATCTCCTTCATATCCATATGGCCCGTGGTGATGATCTACATGCCATCAAATACCTCCCGCTCAAGCTTAAAGGACCAGCTCGGCATTGGCTTAACAGCCTGCCAGCAGAGTCAATTAGTTGCTGGGAGGACCTGGAATCCGCATTCCTTGACAACTTCCAGGGCACTTATGTGCGACCACTAGACGCTGATGACCTAAGCCACATAATCCAGCAGCCAGAGAAATCGTCCAGACAATTCTGGACACGGTTCCTAACCAAGAAAAATCAAATAGTCGACTGTCCGGACGCCAAGGCCCTTGTAGCCTTCAGGCACAACATCCGAGATGAATGGCTTGCCCGGCACCTAGGACAGGAAAAGCTGAAATCTATGGCAGCCCTCACGACACTCATGACCCGCTTTTGCGCAGGAGAAGACAGTTGGCTAGCTCGTAGCAATAACATAACCAAGAGCCCTGGCAATTCGGATACCAAGGACAACAATGGCAGGTCACGTCGCAACAAGCACAAGCACCGCATTAACGGCGAGAATACCGAGGATACGACAGTTAATGCCGGATTCAGAGGCTCTAAACCCGGTCAGCAGAAGAAGCCATTCAAAAGAAACCCTCCGGGCCCATCCAGTTTAGACCGGATACTCGATCGCTCGTGCCAGATACACGGCACCCCCGAACAACCAGCCAACCACACCAACAGGGATTGTTGGGTGTTCAAGCAGGCAGGCAAGTTAAGTGCCGAAACCAGAGACAAGGGGCGGCATAGCAATGACGAGGAGGAGCCCCGGCCGCCGAACAACAGAGGACAGAAGGGCTTCCCCTCGCAAGTGCGGACGGTGAACATGATATACGCAACCCATATCCCCAAAAGGGAGCGGAAGCGTGCTCTCAAGGACGTCTATGCGTTGGAGCCAGTCGCCCCAAAGTTCAACCCATGGTCCTCCTGCCCGACCACTTTTGATCGAAGGGACCACCCCACTAGCATCCGTCACGGCAGATTCGCCGCATTGGTCCTAGACCCAATCATTGACGGATTTCACCTCACTAGAGTCCTCATGGATGGCGGCAGCAGTCTGAACCTGCTTTATCAGGATACAGTGCGAAAAATGGGTATAGATCCCTCAAGGATTAAACCCACAAAGACAACCTTTAAAGGCGTCATACCAGGTGTAGAAGCCAGCTGTATAGGCTCGCTTACACTCAAAGTGGTCTTCGGATCCCCGGATAATTTCCGAAGCGAAGAGTTAATCTTCGACATAGTCCCATTCCGCTGTGGCTATCACGCCCTTCTCGGACGAACCACATTCGCAAAATTGAATGCGGTGCCGCACTACGCATATCTCAAGCTCAAGATGCCAGGCCCTCGCGGAGTCATTACGATAAACGGAAACACCGAATGCTCTCTCTGAATGGAGGAGCACACGGCGGCCCTGGCGGCGGAAGTAGAAAGTAGCCTCTCAAGGCAATTCTCCAATCCGGGTGTTAAACGTCCGGACAACGTCAAGCGCGCCCGAAGTAACCTACAACAAAACCGGCCGGCACGTTCCGAGCAAGAATAGCAGTGCAGCCCCAACCCTAGCCCTCGCCAGATGGCGATAGCGGTACCACGCGTACATAATTACACTTTGGAAATACCATGGGCATAAGGGGAGGGGCTCAACCACGGCACGCCCAAAATGCGGCTCAACCGCACTAGGGGCTCCCTATTTTGCCATTTCCTTTTTTTATACTTTCAGGACCAACTATCTGGAAGGCCTGATGCAACAACCAGGGAGAGAACAAGCCACGTAAAATGTCCAGGTGGTCTCTATAACGAGCTAAATACCTATTTTACTTAAAGTCTCGCAGCTTACCCCTGGAGGGGAACATGTCAAATAATCCTATCTCTTGCTTATCGCACTATTTGTATCGTTCTGCTTCCATAGCAGCCCTTTTTTTATAAACGATACATAGCTCTTATCTATTATTGTATTCATCCATTTTTATACAACTGTGTCCAGTCATGACATTACACAACCGTACACTTTGGTACGGCCAATACACCAGGGGCTTAAGCACCCCATAACACTCTCATGAGTGCGGCACCCCGAACTTATAGCATTATATGCATCGGCTCTGAATCATGTCTTGGGTCAATAGTTGGGTTTGCCCGGCTCCCATGTTTTGGTACCTTACGTTCCGCAATGTTGGCTAAGGTAGCGCTGGGAGAACTACTGTGATTGTGTCCCAGTTGAGCTGGGTTAACACCTCAGTAGAGAAAGCTAAAACTGACTGTCATGATAGTGCGAGAGACCGGTCGCTGTTCGCGAGGTTTTTCGAGTCCTTAAAGACTTATGCCGCTTAGAGCGAGGAGCCGGATTTATCTGGCCTAGGCGTGGATAGCGCCCTGAACTCGGTCTTCCGAATACTAGGGGCTTCGCTGAAATTTAAAATTATAGAATTCTATGGCTAAGTGAGAGTGATAAAGCATTATAAGTCCGACGGCCTTGTTCGTTGTGCTGAGCGCCTCCCTAGATGGACCCAAGAATGGGAACAAGAGCGCTCAGGTTTATCTCGAACACCCCAGCACTCGTGGCATGGGGGTAGAAGTCAACGACTTGCATCTCTCAGATTCGATAAACGGCCGCATAGAAGGTAATATTTTAAATTAACAAGCGTTGCTTAGCGCATATGAACAAAGTTTTCAGCGTACAGGATAACAAATGCGAGTCTACTAAAAAATTAAATCTTTGGAGCATTCACCCGCTATAATGCGGGCACCCTTCAGGACGCCCTTATAGTACATCTCGGGCTTGCGATACTCCTTGCCCGGTGGTGGCGCGTCCATCACAAGCTTCTCAGCGTCCATCTTGCCCCATTGCACTTTAGCACGGGCAAGGGCCCGCCGGGCACCTTCAATTCATGCGGAGTGCTTGATGACTTCAATCCATGGACATGCGTCCACCAGCCGCCGAACCAGACCGAAGTAGCTCCCAGACATGGCTTCTTTAGGCCACAGCCAAACTATGAGGCCCTTCATGGCCTGTTCGTCCACCTTGTGGAGCTCGACCAGCTGCTTCAGCTGGTCGCTTAGGGGCACCGAATGTCCGGCCTCAGCATATTGAGACCAGAAAACCTTTTCCGTCGAGCTCCCCTCCTCGGCTCGGTAAAACGCGGCAGCATCAGACACACTACGGGGCAGATCGGCGAACGCTCCTGGAGAGCTCCGGATTCGGGTAAGTAACAGATAATTCACTTTTGTATGCTTGCTTTGCATAAAGAATGCCTTACCCGCTGCTATCTTCTTTATCGCCTCGATCTCCTGGAGGGCCTTCTGGGCTTCGGCCTTAGCGGTTTTTGCACTATCAAGAGCCAAGGCGAGCTCAGACTCTCGAGTCTTCGAGTCACGCTCCAAACTCTCGTGTTTTTCCACGAGAGCCTGGAGCTCTTGCCGCACCTTCGCCACCCGCGCCTCCTGCTTCTCTCGCTCGGTGCGCTCCAAGGCCGCACTGTTTTCGGCCTTGGACACCGCTTCCTTCAGGGTCGCCACCTCGTTCGTGTCCCCTGCAATACCCACGTTATTCCTGTCATTTTTTGCAACCAAATCCTTTCCATAAGGTATTACTTACCTTCCTTGTCCTCGAGCTGCTTCTTGGCAAGCCGAGCTCGTTCTCGGACCGCTCGAAGCTCTCCTTCAATGCATTGACCTCCGCAGTCAGTGCGGCAGAGGTCAGTAGCACAGCCTGCATTCCCATATTGACATATTTATGTTAGACTCCTGCTTATATCTTTTTAGATCCTCAGCTTGGCTTTTCTTTCCGAACACCAAACTGAGCATCAGGGGCTACTGTCTATGCGGTAATATTCTTACATATCTTGAAAACTTACCTCAAAGCCTGTTAGAAGGCTGGTACAGGCTTCAGTTAGTCCGCTCTTGGCGGACTGAACTTTCTGGATCACCGCACTCATAACAGTGCGGTGCGCCCCGTTGATGGAGGCACCGTCAAGCGCCTCCAGCAAGCTATCCGGCGCCCCCAGTTGGACGGAGGCCGTCGGCGTCGCAGTCTTGCCCTTCTTATGAAGGGGCTGCCTGCAGGACTCTGAAACCACTGAAGGTTCCGGTACAGAGTCCGGCACAGGGCCGGACTTAGATCCCTCTGGGGTTTTGCCCCCTTTGCTCCCAGAGTCCGGGAGGTCTCCTTGCGGCACCTCCAGGACCACCTCCTCCTGGTTGGGCCCCTTTTGGGACTCCACCGCGGTGTCTTCAGCGTCGCGAGGGGAGGAGGCCGTCGGAAGTGAAGTGCTATTCACATCCGACGAACCCAGGGAGCCGCTCGACGAAGCGGGAAGCTCATCCTTGGGTGGGCTACATGGTTGTATTCGGCGTTAGAAGACACTATGCGACAAATGAAAAATCATGAGTTATTCTGGAATCCGGACACTTACGATCTCGCCAGGGGCTTGGCCTTCGAGGGCCACTCCTCTTCGCCGTCGTCGGCGTTGGTGGAGCAGTCCGGAGGAAGGGTCCTTCCCTTGTTGGACCCTCCGGCCTCCCCAGTTGAGGAAGCCTTCCTTTTCTTCTCTCCCCCCATTGGGGGAGAAGCCTCTTTCTTCTCCTCCTCGTCTTTGCGGGAGGAGTCCGCATCGGAGTCATCGGGTGATGAGTCCGATAACACCTGACACCAAGAACTCTTTCGTGTTCCTGTGGCCTTCTTCTTGGCCTTCTTCTCCGGCACCACGTGAGGTGCCCCGTTAAGCGGGCGTCCGCTGGGTCTTCTGGCAAAGGAGCCGGATAGTTAACCTGTTCGGACTTCTTCAGCCAGTCATGTCAAAGGTAAGGGAGTTTAGATCCCACATAGAGTCAAACTATGAAAAAGTGTCCTGTAAAGGGTAAAATAGCTTACCTCGTCGGCTTGACGCTGCGAGCTGAATCCGCAATCTTTGGTAGCGGATGCGGGAGCCTCGGCGCCCTTGAACAGCACCTTCCAGGCATCTTCATACGTAGTGTCGAAGAGCCTGCTCAAGGTTTGGTGCTGTGCCGGATCAAACTCCCACAATTTAAAAGCCCTTTGTTGGCACGGGAGGACCCGACGTATGAGCATGACCTGGACTACGTTGACAAGCTTGAGATTTTTGTGCACCAGCTTTTGGACGCAGGCTTGAAGTCCGGTCAGCTCTTCCGAATCTCCCCATGTTAGGCTCGTCTCTTTCCAGGAGGTGAGCCGTGTGGGGAAACCAGATCGGAATTCGGGGGCCGCCACCCATTTGGGGTCGCGTGGCTCGGTGATGTAGAACCACCCCGATTGCCACCCCTTTATTGTCTCCACAAAGGAGCCCTCGAGCCATAGGACGTTGGCCATCCGGCCCGCCATGGCACCTCCGCACTCCGCTTGGCGGCCGCCCACTACCTTCGGCTTCACATTAAAAATCTTCAGCCATAAGCCGAAGTGGGGCTGGATGCAGAGGAAGGCCTCGCACACGACGATGAAAGCCGAGATGTTGAGGATGAAGCTCGGGGCCAGATCGTGGAAATCAAGGCCATAGTAGAACATGAGCCCCCTGACAAATGGATGAAGTGGAAAACCTAGTCCGCGGAGGAAGTGGGTAAGGAACACCACCCTCTCATGGGGCCTGGTGGTAGGAAGGAGCTGCCCCTTGTCGGGGAGCCGGTGCGCGATGTCGCTGGATAAGTATCCGGCCTTCCGCAGCTTTTTGACTTGTTCCTCCGTTACGAAGGAGACCATCCACTTGCCTCCCGCTCCGGACATGGCTGGGGAAGGTTGAGGCGAGATGTGCAGACTTGGGCGCTGGAGCTTGAGTGCGCGGAAATGGATAAGCAAAGGAGGAAGAAGGCGCGGGTAAAAAGGTGGATCCTTATCCCCTTATATGGACGGACGAAACTATGCGTCCCCACCAGTCTGATAAAACTCTCTTATCTCCCAAGCACCGTAACCAATGGCGCGGTTGGGTTACCCATGCCCATATTGATGAGAATCCCAGAATAAGGGGACACGATCTCTGCCTTGACAAGACGTGCCAAGGAAGCCGCCTCGCTAAACACGCTGAGGTGGAATGGTAAAACGATTCGAATAAAGGCTTGGCCATGGCGTGATGTCACGCTGCGGAATGCGTCAGCAGATTAGATTTGTGCAGATGTTATTCTCTCTACGATGGTATGTGGAACTTATTTTGCAGAGCCGGACACTATCCTTGTGTTCAACATCTTCTATGAAGTATTCGGAGGAGGAACCCGCCTTGCAATGCCGAAGACAATTTGCGCGCCGGACTCGTCGTCATTGAAGCCTGGTTCAGGGGCTACTGAGGGAGTCCTGTATTAGGGGGTGTCCGGATGGCCGGACTATGACCTTGGGCCGGACTCCCGGACTATGAAGATACAAGATTGAAGACTTCGTCCCGTGTCCGGATAGGACTTTCCTTGGCGTGGAAGGCAAGCTTGGCGATATGATATGAAGATCTCCTCCCATTGTAACCGACTCTATGTAACCCTAGCCCTCTCCGGTGTCTATATAAACCGGGGAGCTTTAGTCCGTAGGACGAACAACAATCATACCATAGGCTAGCTTCTAGGGTTTAGTCTCTCTGATCTCGTGGTAGATCTACTCTTGTACTACCCATATCATCAATATTAATTAAGTAGGAGTAGGGTTTTACCTCCATCGAGAGGGCCCGAACCTGGGTAAAAACATCGTGTCCCTTGTCTCCTGTTACCATCCGCCTAGACGCACAGTTCGGGACCCCCTACCCGAGATCCGCCGGTTTTGACACCGACAGACCTCATAGTCCAGATGTGGCCTGATGAGCCCCTGCCCGATAGCTACTTTGGCCTTATAAAGCAGATGGTAAGTGCCTGCCTGCGGCTTGAAGTTATCAAGCAATCCGTCTGTATTGAGGGTGCCCTCCGGGCCTTTGCCCGTGAGAAGGTGCATTGGGCCAGATTGGATGCTGAGAAGCTAGTGAAGGACGGGCCCCTGGAGGGTAAGGAGCACCGCTACCCCGAGAAATATTATGATGGCGTCATGAAGGGCGCTCGCCTTGTGGCCGATGAATGCACCAAGAATTTAATTTTTGAGTGAATGGACTCGTGTCGTCTTTGTAATATGAGAACAACCTCGTGTACGTTATATAACGCTTTGGTGATTTAAAATATTACATTCTATGCGGCCGTTTATAAAATTCTGAGAATAGGCCAGTCGTCGGCTTCCGCCCCCGTGTAGCTAGTACTGGGGTGTTCGTGGAAAACCCAAACACTCTTTATCCAAGTTCTTGGTCCTTTAAGGAGGTGTTCGGCGCAGTGAATGAGGCAATCGGACTATACGGCTTTATAACTCTCACTTGGCCAGAGAAGTCCATAATTTTAAATTTCGACGAAGCCCCTAGTATTCAGAAGGCCGAACTGGGGCGCTATACACGCCTAAATCGGACAAGGCCGATTCCTCTCCTTAAGTGAAAAAAATCTTTAAGGATTTAGTACCTCTCGAACAGTGACCAGCTCTCGCCGTATCATGGCATTCAGTTTTCGGCTTTCTCTACTGAGGTGCTCGCCCCGAAGAACCGGGACACAATCGCAGTAGTTCTTCCTGCGCTACTTTAGTCGATATAGCGGAACGTAAGGTACCAAAACAAGGGAGCCGGGCTAACCCAACTATTGACCAAGACATGATTCGGAGCTGATGCATATAATGCTATAAGTTTTTTTTCTGACTAGAATATAATGCTATAAGTTCGGGGTGCCGCACTGTCGAAAGTGTTCGGACTTTTATTGCCAGGTTATGGGGCTCAATAAAAAGCCCCTGGCGAACTAATCGTACCAAAGTGTACGGATCTGATAACCCACAAGTGTAGGAGATCGAACAGCTTTCGAGGGTAAAGTATTCAACCCAAATTTATTGATTCAACACAAGGGGAGCCAAAGACTATTCTTGAGTATTAGCAGTTGAATTGTAAATTCAACCACACCTGGATAACTTAGTATCTGCAGCAAAGTATTTAGTAGCAAAGTAGTATGATAATAAAGGTAACGGCGGCAAAAGTAAAGATAATAGTTTTTGGATTTTTGTAGTAGTTGTAACAGTAGCAACAGAAAAGTAAATAAGCAAAGAACAATATGTGAAAAGCTCGTACGCAATGGATCAGTGATGGATAATTATGCCGGATGCGATTCCTCATGTAATAGCTATAACATAGGGTGACACAAAACTAGCTCCAGTTCATCGATGTAATGTAGGCATGTATTCCGTAAATAGTCATACGTGCTTATGGAAAAGAACTTGCATGACATCTTTTGTCCTACCCTCCCGTGGCAGCGGGGTCCTAGTGGAAACTAAGGGATATTAAGGCCTCCTTATAATAGAGAACCGGATCAAAGCATTAACACATAGTGAATACATGAACTCCTCAAACTACGGTCATCACCGAGAAGTATCCCGATTATTGTCACTTCGGGGTTGTCGGATCATAACACATAATAGATGACTATAGACTTGCAAGATAGGATCAAGAACACACATATATTCATGAAAACATAATAGATTCAGATCTGAAATCATGGCACTCGGGCCCTAGTGACAAGCATTAAGCATAGCAAAGTCATAGCAACATCAATCTCAGAACATAGTGGATACTAGGGATCGAACCCTAACAAAACTAACTTGATTACATGGTAAATCTCATCCAACCCATCATCGTCCAGCAAGCCTACGATGGAATTACTCACGCACGGCAGTGAGCATCATGAAATTGGTGATGGAGGATGGTTGATGATGACGACGGCGACGAATCCCCCTCTCCGGAGCCCCAAACGGACTCCCGATCAGCCCTCCCAAGAGACATTAGGGATTTACGGCGGCTCCGTGTCGTAAGACGCGATGAAACTTTCTCTCTGATTTTTTTCTCTGCGAGACGGAATATATGGAGTTGGAGTTGAGGTCGGTGGAGGTCCAGGGGGCCCATGAGATAGGGGCGCGCCCTACAGGGGGGCCCCCTGTCTCGTGGACAGGGTGTGGGCCCCCTGGTGTATTTCTTTCGCCCAGAAATTCTTACTAATTCCAAAAAGTGCCTCCGTGGATTTTTAGGACATTCTGAGAACTTTTCTTTTCTACACATAAAACAACATCATGGCAGTTCTGCTGAAAACAGCGTCAGTCCGGGTTAGTTTCATTCAAATCATGCAAGTTAGAGTCCAAAACAAGGGCAAAAGTGTTTGGAAAAGTAGATACGTTGGAGACGTATCAACTCCCCCAAGCTTAAACCTTTGCTTGTCCTCAAACAATTCAGTTGATAAACTAAAAGTGATAAAGAAAAACTTTTACAACTCTGTTTGCTCTTGTTGTTGTAAACATGAAAAGCCAGCATTCAAGTTTCAGCAAATATTATGAATTAACCATACTCACAATAACACTTGGGTCTCACAATTACTCATATCAATAGCATAATCAGCTAGCGAGCCATAATAATAAAAATCGGATGACAACACTTTCTCAAAACAATCATAACATGATATAACAAAATGGCATCTCACTAGCCCTTTCTAAGACAGCAAAACATAAATGCAGAGCACCTTTAAAGATCAAGGACTGACTAAACATTGTAATTCATGGTAAAAGAGATCCAGTCAAGTCATACCCAATATAAACTAATAGTAATGAATGCAAATGACAGTGTGCTCTCCAGCGGGTGCTTTTTAATAAGAAGGGTGATGACTCAACATAAAAGTAAATAGATAGGCCCTTCGCAGAGGGAAGCAGGGATTTGTAGAGGTGCCAGAGCTCGATTTTAAAATAGAGATTGAATAACATTTTGAGCGGCATACTTTCGCTGTCAACGCAACAACTATGAGATGGCTGTATCTTCAATACTACATGCATTATAGGCAATTACCAAACAGAATGGTAAAGGTTTATACTCCCCCAACCACCAACAAGCATCAATCCATGGCTTGCTCGAAACAACGAGTGCCTCCAACTAACAACATCCCTGGGGGATTTTTGTTTAATTATTTTGATTTGCTTTGATCTTTTTGGATCATGGGACTGGGCATCCCGGTTACCAGTCCTTTCTCGTGAATGAGGAGCGGAGTCCACTCCTCTTGAGAATAACCCACCTAGCATGGAAGATATAGGCAGCCCTAGTTGAAACATGAGCTGCTCGAGCATACAAAACATAATTTCATTTGAAGGTTTGGAGTTTGGCACATACAAATTTACTTGGAACGGCAGGTAAATACCGCATATAGGAAGGTATAGTGGACTCATATGGAACAACTTTGGGGTTTAAGGATTTTGGATGCACAAGCAGTATTCCCGCTTAGTACAGGTGAAGGCTAGCAAAAGACTGGGAAGCGACCAACTGAGAGAGCGACAACAGTCATAAACATGCATTAAAATTAATTCACATCGAATAAAAGCATGAGTAGGATATAATCCACCATGAACATAAATATCGTGAAGGCTATGTTGATTTGTTTCAACTACATGCGTGAACATGTGCCAAGTCGAGTCACTCAATTCATTCAAAGGAGGATACCATCCCACCATACCACATCATAATCATTCTAATAGCATGTTGGCACGCAAGGTAAACCATTATAACTCATAGCTAATCAAGCATGGCACAAGCAACTATAATCTCTAAATGTCATTGCAAATATGTTTACTTCATAATAAGCTGACTCAGAAAAGATGAACTCGTCATATTTACAAAAACAAGAGAGTTCGAGTTCATACCAGCTTTTCTCATCCCAGTAAGTTCATCATATATCGTCATTATTGCCTTTCACTTGCACGACCGAACGATGTGAATAACAATAAGAGTGCACATGCATTGGACTAAGCTGGAATCTGCAAGCATTCAACTCAAAAGAGAAGACAAGTAATATGGGCTCTAAGTTAAATAAGCAATCATGCATATGAGAGACACTAAACATTTTCAATATGGTCTTCTCGACCCCCAAAGGAAAGAAAAGAAAATAAAACTATTTACACGGGAAGCTCCCAACAAGTAAGAAGAAGAACTAGAAATCTTTTTGGGTTTTCATTTTAATTCTACTACAAGCATGGAAATTAAACTAACTAATTTTTTTGGTTTTTCTCAAGGATTGTCAAACACACGAGAAGAAAACTAGAAAAAAGAAGAGAAAATTAAACTAACATGGATAATACAATGAAAGAGTATGAGCATCGACAACTAGTGTGTGAACATGAATGTAAAGTCAGTGAGAAATACGTACTGCCCCAAGCTTAGGCTTTTGGCCTAAGTTGGTCTAATACCAAGGACCGCCGCTACTCTCCCCAGTGTACTGGGAGGTGTAATCAGGATACCACTGGCTGGTCATCTCCGGATCCCACTGGACAGATGATGCACGATAAGGGTCCAGTTCAGGTTCCGGCTCAGGTTCGGGTTCTGGAGTAAAAGCTTGGGCTCGATGATTGTTTACCGCTTCCGGTGTGAAAAAAAAATTTCTGCAAGCAAATCAAACAACAGAGGCGCACGCAAAATAATAATCTCAAGGTGTTTCTTATTAAATCTAAGTTCATACAAGAGCATCCTCTCTTCGTTGTCAACAATAAACTTGTGTGCTACCATGCTCTTGTAATCTAAAATGTGAGGAGGCAATGTTGTCTCCTCTTTCTCAAGATGCCTAATGTGTATCTGGAAATGCCTAGCAAGACGTGCAGCATAGATACCTCCAAATATGGGGCCTTTTGTATGATTCAGGGCTACTCGTTTAGCAATGACGGCACCCATACTAAAAGTATTGTCTCCAAGCAAGGCATGTTGAAGAATGATAATATCAGGAACACTTAAGTTTCCATTATTTCCACGACCAATCAAGCATCTACTAGCAAATATGGCAAAGTAGCGTAAAACGGGAAAGTGTATGCTAGAGAGTTTTGCCTCGGAGCCCTTCTTTGGCTCCTCTACAATGATAGTATTAACAAAGCCATCCACATCTTTATGATGGGGTTCCTCTATTTCTCCCTCATAAGGTATCCTACACACCGCACAAAAATTACGTAAAGACATTTCTCTGAATTCATCATATAAATGAAATGATACTGCAGGCGATGACTTCTTAGGATAATAATAAAAGTTTTGCACGAAAGTATTAGTGAGTAAGAGATACTGATCGATCCGGTCGTTGATGAAACCGGTGAGGCCTGCAGTCTCGATCAAAGAATAAAAATCTTCATGAATTCCGGCTTCTTTCAAGAAATCATTGCATGGCCATTCACATGATCGCACTTCCGCTAAGCGAGGAAGATTATACTTGGCTTTTTCCTTCTCTTTGGCTTGTTTTTCCTGAGAGCCTTGGCTAGAAGAGCCCCTCAAAGATTTCCTTAACATTTTCTGAAAATTTCTGAAATTTTAGTAACTTCAAAATATAAGTGAATGAAACTAAACAAGATTGGTATCAACTATTCCTACAAGTGCCTAGAGCCTATATAATGCATTAGAATTGCTTGGGACCTCATAAATTTAACATGCAAGCTCAAGAACATGGTCACCTATGCAACAAAATTTTTTAATGAATAAAGCACTAGAACAAAAACTAATTGGACCAATGGAGGAGTCACATACCAAGCAACAATCTCCCAAAGCAGTTTTGTGAATGGAGCTTTGAGCAAGGAGATCGAAAATCGCAGCAAAATGAGCTAGAACTCGTGCTTGAGCTGTATGGGGATTTTATTGGGTAGAAGATGAAATGTGTGGGTGATGGCATACGTGTAGGGGGGCCACCAGGGGCCCACGAGACAGGGGGCGCGCCCTACATGGGAGGGGGCGCCCTCCACTCTCGTGGCCTGGTGCTTGCCCCTCCTGCAGTGATTTCAGTGCCTAAAATCCTTAAATATTCCATAAAAAATCATACTAAATTTGCAGGGCATTTGGAGCACTTTTATTTTCGGGATATTTTTTATTGCATGGATAATTCAGAAAACAGATGGATAATACTATTTTTGCTTTATTTATTCTAAATAACAGAAAGTAAAAAGAGGGTACAGAGGGTTGTGCCTTCTAGTTTCATCCATCTCATGATCATCAAAATGAATCCACTAACAAGGTTGATCAAGTCTTGTTAACAAACTCATTCTGAATAACACGGAACTGGAGAAATTTCGAATAACACTAAGTTACCTCAACGGGGATATGAAAATCCCCAACAATAAGAATATCATACTTTTTCTTGACAGTAGGGAGAGGAAATTCAAAACCTCCAATAATGATAGTTGGGACTTTTCCAATAGAGTTGATGCTATGAACTTGAGATTGTTTCCTCGGAAAGTGTACCGTATGCTCATTACCATTGACATGAAAAGTGACATTGCCTTTGTTGCAATCAATAACAGCCCCTGTAGTATTTAAAAATGGTCTACCAAGGATAATAGACATACTATCATCCTTGGGAATACCAAGAATAACAAAGTCCGTTAAGATAGTGACATTTGCAACCACAACAAGCACATCCTCACAAATATCGACAGGTATAGCAGTTGATTTATTAGCCATTTGCAAAGATATTTCAGTAGGTGTCAACTTGTTCAATTCAAGTCTATGATATAAAGAGAGAGGCATAACACTAACACCGGCTCCAAGATCACATAAAGCAGTTCTAACATAATTTCTTTTAACGGAGCATGGTATAGTTGGTACACCCGAATCTCCAAGTTTCTTTTATTCCACCCTTAAAGGTGTAATTAGCAAGCATGGTGGAAATTTCAGCTTCCGGTATCTTTCTTTTGTTTGAAATGATATCCTTCCTATACTTAGCATAAGGATTTACTTTGAGCATATCAGTTAAGCGCATACGTAAGAAAATAGGTCTAATCATTTCAGCAAAGCGCTCAAAATCCTCATCATCCTTTGACTTGGATGGTTTAGGGGGAAAGGGCATGGGTTTCTGAACCCATGGTACTCTTTCTCTACTGTGCTTCCTAGCAACAAAATCTCTCTTATCATAACGATGATTCTTTGATTGTGGGTTATCAAGATCAACAACAGGTTCAACCTCTACTTCATTTTTTTTGCTAGGTTGAGCATCAACATGAACATTATCATTAACATTATCACTAGGTGTTCATCACCTGATTGTGTTTCAGCATTAGAGATAGAAATATCATTGGGATTCTCAGGTGTGTCTACAGTAGGTTCACTAGAAGCCTGCAAAGTCCTATCGTCTTTCTTTTTCTTCTTTTTGGAAGAACTAGGTGCTTCTAAATTATTTCTCTGAGAATCTTGCTCGATTCTCTTAGGGTGGCCTTCAGGATACAAAGGATCCTGAGTCATTCTACCAGTTCTAGTAGCCACTCTAACAACAAAGTCATTTTTATTATTTAATTCCTCAAGCAAATCATTTTGAGCTTTAAGTACTTGCTCATCTTGAGTAGCAACCATAGACGCATATTTGCTAATGAGTTTAAGTTCACCTTTAACTCTAGCCATATTATCGCTCACGCGTCCTATCTCGAAAGCATCATTCTTTAACTCTCTACCAACATAAGCATTAAAACTTTCTTGTCTAGCCATAAACTCATCAAATTCATCTAAGCAAGGGCTATGAAATTTAGTAGAGGGGACTTCAACTTTATCATATCTACAGAGAGAATTTACCTTTACTACCTGTGTCGGGTTATCAAGACAATGTGGTTCTTCAACAGGTGGTATATTAAGACCATGTATTTCTTCAATAGGTGGTAAATTCTTAACATCTTCAGCTTTAATACCTTTTTCTTTCATTGATTTCTTTGCCTCTTGCATATCTTCAGGACTGAGAAATAAAATACCTCTCTTCTTCGGAGTGGGTTTAGGAATAGGCTCAGGAGTTGGCTCAATTGGTTCAGGAATTTCCTCAGGACTTGGCTCAGGAAGAGGACAATTATTTTCATTAGTCAACATATTATTCAATAGCAATTCAGCTTCATCGACTGTTCTTTCCCTGAAAACACAACCAACACAACTATCCAAGTAGTCCTTGGAAGCATCGGTTAGTCCATTATAAAAGATATCAAGTATTTCATTTTTCTTGAGAGGATGATCAGGCAAAGCATTAAGTAACCGGAGAAGCCTCCCCCAAGCTTGTGGGAGACTCTCTTCTTTGATTTGCACAAAATTATATATTTCCCGCAAGGCAGCTTGTTTCTTATGAGTAGGGAAATATTTAGCAGAGAAGTAATAAATCATATCCTGGGGATAACACACACAACCAGGAGCAAGAGAATTATACCAAGTCTTAGCATCACCCTTTAACGAGAACGGAAATATCTTAAGGATATAAAAATAGCAAGATCTTTCATCATGAGTAAACAGGGTAGCTATATCATTCAACTTGGTAAGATGTGCCACAACAGTTTCAGATTTAAGGCCATAAAAAGGATCAGATTCAACTAGAGTAATAATCTCAGGATCAACAGAGAATTCATAATCCTTATCAATGACACAGATAGGTGAAGTAGCAAAAGCAGGGTCAGGTTTCATTCTAGCATTAAGAGACTGTTGCTTCCATTTAGCTAATAATTTCTTAAGATCATATCTATCATTGCAAGCAAAGATAGCTCTAGCAGCTTCTTCATTCATAACATAACCCTCAGGAACAACATGCAATACATCATCATTGGGAGAATTTTCATCATCACTATCATCAATAATAGCATCTTCAATATTTTCATTCCCCCTAACTCCAGCAAGTTGTTCATCAAGAAATTCACCTAATGGCAAAGTAGTATCACACACAGAAGTAGTTTCATCATGCATAGCACAAGTGTCATCATCAATAACATACGGCATATCAGAATTCATAGCAGTAGCAGGTTTAGGTGTCGCAAGCTTACTCATAACAGAAGGAGATTCTAGTGCAGAGATAGATGGCAGTTCCTTACCTCCCCTCGTAGTTGAGGGATAGATCTTGGTTTTAGCATCTTTCAAGTTCTTCATGTGATCAACAGATATAAATCCCAAGTGACTCAGAAATAGAGCTATGCTCCCCGGCAACGGTGCCAAAAATTAGTATTGATAACCCACAAGTGTAGGGGATCACAACAACTTTCGAGGGTAAAGTATTCAACCCAAATTTATTGATTCGACACAAGGGGAGCCAAAGAATATTCTTGAGTATTAGCAGTTGAGTTGTCAATTCGACCACACCTGGATAACTTAGTATCTGCAGCAAAGTATTTAGTAGCAAAGTAGTATGATAATAAAGGTAATGGTGGCAAAAGTAAAGATAATAGTTTTTGGATTTTTTTTAGTAGTTGTAACAGTAGCAACGGAAAAGTAAATAAGCGAAGAACAATATGTGAAAAGCTCGTAGGCAATGGATCAGTGATGGATAATTATGCCGGATGCGATTCCTCATGTAATAGCTATAACATAGGGTGACACAGAACTAGCTCCAGTTCATTAATGTAATGTAGGCATGTATTCCGTAAATAGTCATACATGCTTATGGAAAAGAACTTGCATGACATATTTTGTCCTACCCTCCCGTGGCAGCGGGGTCCTAGTGGAAACTAAGGGATATTAAGGCCTCCTTTTAATAGAGAACCGGACCAAAGCATTAACACATAGTGAATACATGAACTCCTCAAACTACGGTCATCGCCGAGAAGTATCCCGATTATTGTCACTTCGGGGTTGTCGGATCATAACACATAATAGGTGACTATAGACTTGCAAGATAGGATCAAGAACACACATATATTCATGAAAACATAATAGGTTCAGATCTGAAATCATGGCACTCGGGCCCTAGTGACAAGCATTAAGCATATCAAAGTCATAGCAACATCAATCTCAGTACATAGTGGATACTTGGGATCAAACCCTAACAAAACTAACTTGATTACATGGTAAATCTCATCCAACCCATCACCGTCCAGCAAGCCTACGATGGAATTACTCACGCACGGCGGCGAGCATCATGAAATTGGTGATGGAGGATGGTTGATGATGACGACGGCGACAAATCCCCCTCTCCGGAGTCCCGAACATACTCCAGATCAGCCCTCCCAAGAGAGATTGGGGCTTGGCGGCGGCTCCGTGTTGTAAAACGTGATGAAACTTTCTCTCTGATTTTTTTTCTCCGCGAGACGGAATATATGGAGTTGGAGTTGAGGTCGGTGGAGGTCTAGGGGGCCCACGAGATAGGGGGCGCGCCCTACAGGGGGGCGCCCCCCTGTCTCGTGGACAGCGTGTGGCCCCCTGGTGTATTTCTTTCGCCCTGAAATTCTTATTAATTCCAGAAAGTGCCTTTGTGGATTTTCAGGACATTCTGAGAACTTTTCTTTTCTACACATAAAACAACATCATGGCAGTTCTGCTAAAAACAGCGTCAGTCCGGTTTAGTTTCATTCAAATCATGCAATTTAGAGTGCAAAACAAGGGCAAAAGTGTTTGGAAAAGTTGATTCGTTGGAGACGTATCATGATCCAACATTGAAAAATATTCAATGGAAAATATGAAGATAGTAATAAGAAGCTGACGTTGTATACTATTTCCCATTGTTATTTGGATAATACGGCAAGGTGTATGTGTATAGTTAATGCATTACGTAGAAACAAATAGGACTATTTGACATGTCCTGTCCAGGGGCAGGCTGCATGCGGGTATGTAAAAACAGGTATAACGATCACTAAAAGAGACCACCTGGGTATTCCCTTGTGTGCAGAGCCTCTTGCCTCCTTGGTGTTCCCTCCAAATCCGGTAGTCCGGTTCTCTGAAGGGGCTGCCCGAAAGTAGGGTCCTGAAAAGAAAGAAAGTAGATGGTAATGCGGGCCTCGTGGAGGCTAAACCGCGTTTGTGAGCTGCATCGTCGACTCGCCTCCGCGTATGCCCATGGTATTTTTAGTGCGTAGTTGTGTACGCGTGGCACAAATGCCTCCTCGATGGGGCTGGAGCGGAGGCTGGATTGCTAATCGAGCTCTTGGCGTGCCTGGCCATCCTACTATAGGGTGCTCCAGACTCACTTGACGGTGTTCGGGGTTGTTATTGCCGACTGGGCTGTCTGTCGAAGAAGGTTGCTTTGTACTTCTGCCACAAGGGCCGCGGTGTGCTCTTCCGTACGGAGGGAGCGGTCTATGTTTCCGTCGACTGTTATAACCCCGCGTGGTCCTGGCATTTTGAGCTTGAGGTATGCATAGTGCAGTACCGCATTGAATCGAGCGAACGCAGTTTGTCCCAGTAGTGCATGATAGCCACTACGGAAAGGGACGATATCGTAGATTAACTCCTCGCTTCGGAAATTATTCGGAGATCCGAAGACCACTTCCAGTGTTATTGAGCCCGTACAGCGGGCCTCTACCCCTGGAATTACACCTTTAAAGGTGGTTTTGGTTAGTTTGATCCGTGAGGGATCGATGCCCATTTTGCGCACTGTGTCCTGATAGAGCAGGTTCAGGCTACTGCCACCGTCCATGAGGACTCAGGTGAGATGGAATCCATCGATGATTGGGTCCAGGACCAATGCGGCTGAGTCGCCATGACGGATGCTGGTAGGATGGTCCCTACGATCAAAGGTGATTGGGCAGGATGACCATGGGTTAAACTTTGGGGCGACTGGCTCCATCGCATAGACGTCCCTAAGTGCACGCTTTCGTTCCCGTTTGGGGATGTGGGTGGCATAGATCATGTTTACCGTTTTCACCTGGGGAGGAAATTTCTTCTGTCCCCCAGTGTTCGGACGCCGGGACTCCTCGTCATTATCGTTGTGCAGCCCCTTGTCCTTGTTTTCGGTGTTCACCTTGCCGGCCTATTTGAACACCCAACAATCTCTGTTAGTGTGATTGGCTGGTTTGTCGAGGGTGCCATGAATCTGGCACAAGCGGTTGAGTATGCGGTCCAGACTGGACGATCCCAGATTGTTTCTTTTGAACGGCTTTCTCCGCTGACCGGATTTAGAGTTGCTGAATCCAACATTGACTATTGTACCTTCGGAATTGTTGCTATTGTTCTGACGCTTATGTTTGTTGCATCGTGGTTGTCCGTTACTATCGCGGGCATCTGAATTGCCGGAGTTTCCTGGCGTAGTATTGCTGCGAGCCAGCCAGCTGTCCTCGCCCGTGCAAAAGCGGGTCATGAGTGTTGTGAGGGCCGCCATGGACTTCGGTTTTTCTTGGCCGAGGTGTCGGGCAAGCCACTCGTCGCGGATATTATGCTTAAAGGCCGCCAGGGCCTCGGCGTCCGGACAGTCGACAATTTGGTTCTTTTTAGTTAGGAACCGAGTCCAGAATTTTCTGGCTGACTCTCCGGGCTGTTGGGTAATGTAACTTAAGTCATCATCATCCGGTGGTCGCACGTAGGTGCCTTGGAAGTTGTTGAGGAATGCGTCCTCAAGATTTTCCCAACTGCCGATGGAATTTGCTGGCAGGCTATTCAGCCAATGTATGGCTGGCCCTTTGAGCTTGAGGGGGAGATACTTGATGGCATGTAGATCATCACCGCGAGCCATATGAATGTGGAGAAGGAAATATTCAATCTACACCGCGGGGTCTGTTGTGCCATCGTATGACTCGATGTTGACAGGTTTGAACCCTTTTGGGAATTCATGACCCATTACTTCATCGGTGAAGCAAAGGGGGTGTGCGGCGCCTCTGTGCCGGGCTATGTCACGACGCAGTCCGGCTAGGTCTGGTCGGTTATGTTCGGCCCTGCCGGATTTATTAAGTGTATCCAGCATGACAGTCAACGCCATGTGTTGTGGCGCGCCCTCATGATCTGTAGATCGATCTTGGTTGTCCTGCGTTGTTTTCCAATGTGTCTCGCAGGTCCTGCGTATTGCCCCGGGCCGTAGTGAACTGGCATGGGGGTGCGGGCTAGTACGTCGTTTTATCCCAGCCACGAGGTGGCCGATCAGCCTCATCTTGTGCTGGTAGTGCAGGCTCTTCGGCCTCTTCCTCTAGCGACTTGTGCTTTGGGTATCCCCTGATGGGGGGCTCGAGTCTGTATTCCTCGGCCGCCAGGACCTCAGTCCATTTGTCTGCGAGCAGATCTTGATCAGCTTGGAGCTGCTGCTACTTCTTTTTCAGGCTTCTTGAAGTGGCTATAAGCCGGCGCTTAAAGCGCTCCTGCTCTATGGGATCCTCCGGTATGCCAAATTCGTCGTCACCGAGGCTCACCTCGTCTTCGGAGGGAGGCATGTAGTTGTCGTCCTCCAAGTATCCGTCTGTCGCCTGTTCATCTGGGCTGACCTGCCCGTGTTTTTGTTCGGCCTGCGCGAAGGTAGGCTGATCAGGATTGTATTCCTCTTCGGCGCCATCTGGATTGTTTTCTTCTCCAGTGTCGGTGTTGCTGTGGCGGGGCTTGGAGCGGCGCTGATGACGCCCATGCTTTGATTTCTTCCCTGAGGGGTTATCTCCTATTGCCTCATCGCCATTGTTTTCTTTGGGAGTATCCACCATATATATATATATATCATATGAAGAGGTGGCAGTCCAGCGCCCTGTGAGCGGTGGTTCCTGTTCTTCTCCTGCATCGTCGTCTATACCGTCAATGTCTTCGGAGTCGAAGTTAAGCACGTCGATCAAATCATCGACCGTGGCTATGAAGTGGGTGGTGCGTGGGTAACGAATTTCTTCGTCGCCTGCTTCCCGCTCGAGCCGAACATAGTTCGACCAGGAATCTCCTGATAGAGAAAGAGAGACCTTAATGAATTTAGCACATCGCCCAAGGGGGAGTGTTGAAAGATATCCGCAGCGGTGAACTCCATTACTGGAGCCCAATCGGGCTTGATGTGCTCGGGCACTCACGGTTCGGAACCCACGTCCGGACATAGGTCTGGGGGTCCGGTGACGCAGATCCCCTTAACGGCGGAATCTGTGTTCGGCTCTACCATCGAAGAGTATGCGGCCTCCGTGGCAGGGTCCATCCACCCGTCCTCGGTTGACGCGATCTGCCCCGGATTTAGGTCCGGAGCGGCTCTAGGGGTGATATCCCAAATATTGTCCGGTAGCAGATTTAAGTCATGTTCATCGTGACTATTCGGCACTCCCGATGCAGGCCCGAATCTGTCGATGATCAAGTCTCCGCGGATATCGGCAGTGTAATTCAAGTTCCAAAACCTGACCTGATGGTCAGGGGCATAGCTGTCGATCTTCTCCAGATGGCCAAGCGAGTTGGCCTGTAGTGCGAAGCCGCCGAACACGAATATTTGTCCGGGGAGAAAAGTTTCACCCTAGACTGCATTGTTGAAGGTTGGGGGAGCCATCGAGCCTTACAGTGATGACACAGAGGAACTCTCAATGAAAGCACCAATGTCGATGTCAAAACCGGTGGATCTCGGGTAGGGGGTCCCGAACTGTGCGTCTAAGGCTAATGGTAACAGGAGACTGGGGACATGATGTTTTACCCAGGTTCGGGGCCTCTCGATGGAGGTAATACCCTACTTCCTGCTTGATTGATCTTGATGATATGAGTATTACAAGAGTTGATCTACCATGAGATCGTAGAGGCTAAACCCTAGAAGCTAGCCTATGGTATCATTGTTGTCGTCCTACGGACTAAACCCTCCGGTTTATATAGACACCGGAGGGGGCTAGGGTTACACAGAGTCGGTTACAGAGAAAGCGATCTACATATCCGAATCGCCAAGCTTTCCCTCCACGCAAAGGAGAGTCCCATCCGGACATGGGACGAAGTCTTCAATCTTGTATCTTCATAGTCCAACAGTCCGGCCAAAGTACATAGTCCGGCTGTCCGGATACCCCCTTATCCAGGAATCCCTCGATAGCCACTGCGGAAGGGGATGATATCAAAGATTAACTCTTTGCTTCGGAAGTTGTCCGGAGATCTGAAGACTACTTCCAGTGTGATTGAGCCCGTGCAACAGGCCTCTACACCTGGTATGACAACTTTAAAGGTGGTTTTGGTGGGTTTGATCCTTGAGGGATCAATGCCCATTTTGTGCACTGTATCCTAATAAAGCAGGTTCAGGCTGCTGCCACCGTCCATAAGGACTCGTGTGAGGTGGAATCTGTCAATGATGGGGTCGAGGACCAGCACGGTCGAACTGCCATGATGGATACTGGTTGGATGGTTCCTGTGATCGAAGGTGATCGGACAAGAAGACCATGGGTTGAACTTTGGGGCGACTGGCTCCATCGCGTAGACGTCCCTTAGTGCATGCTTCCGCTCCCTCTTGGGAATATGGGTTGCGTATATCATATTTACCAATTTTACTTGGGGAGGAAATTTCTTCTGTCCTCCTGTGTTCTGCAGCCGGGGCTCCTTGTCATCATCACTGTGCGGCCCCTTTTCCTTATTTTTGGCATTCAACTTGCCAGCCTGTTTGAACACCCAACATTCTCTGTTGGTGTGGTTGGCTGGTTTATCGGGGGTGCCGTGAATTTGACATGAGCGATCGAGTATGCGGTCCAGACTGGATGGGCCTGGATTGTTTCTTTTGAATGGCTTTTTCCGCTGACCGGACTTAGAGCCACTGAATCCGGCATTGACGGCCGTGTATTCAGCGTTATCGCCATTGTTGTGACGCTTGTGTCTATTCCGTCAGGGCTTGCCATTGCTGTCTCTGGCATCTGAGGTGCCCGGATTTCTCGATGTGCTGTTGCTGCGAGCCAGCCAGCTATCCTCGCCCGCACAAAAGTGGGTCATGAGTGTCGTGAGGGCTTCCATGGACTTTGGCTTCTCTTAGCCGAGGTGTCGGGCAAGCCACTCGTCGCGGATGTTATACTTAATGGCCGCTAGGGCTTCGGCTTCCGGACAATCAACAATTTGGTTCTTTTTAGTTAGGAACCGAGTCCAGAATTTCCTGGCTGACTCTCTGGGCTGTTGGGTAATGTGACTTAAATCATCAGCATCCGGTGGTCGCACATAAGTGCCCTGGAAGTTATCCAGGAATGCGTCTTCTAGGTTCTCCCAACTTCCAATGGAGTTTGCCGGCAAACTATGCAGCCAATGCCGAGCCGGTCCCTTGAGTTTTAGTGGGAGGTACTTGGTGGCATGTAGATCATCGCTGCAGGCCATGTGAATGTGGAGAAGGAAATCCTTAATCCATACCGCGGGGTCTGTTGTCCCATCGTATGATTCGATGTTCATGGGTTTAAACCCTTCTGGGAACTCATGATCCATTACTTCGTCAGTGAAGCATAGGGGGTGTGCGGAGCCTCTATGCCGGGCTACATCACGACGCAGTTCAAATGAGTCTGGTTGGTTGTATTCAGCTTGGCTGAATTTGTATTTAGTGTATCCAGCATGGTGATCATCGTCACGCGTTGGGGTGCACCCCCGTGATCCGTAGATCGATGTTGACTGTCCTGCTTTGTTTTCCAACACGTCTCGCAGGTCCTGCATGTAGCCCCAGGCCTTCGTGTTTTTGTTCGATTGGCGACGGGGTGCGGGCTGGTGTTCGGGCTGATACACCACTTTGTTTCGGCCACGAGGTGGCCGATCAGCAGCATCTTTTGCTGGTAGTGTAGGCTCTAGTGCTTCTTCCTCGAATTGAGGTAACAACCTGCGCTTTGGGTAACTTTTGGTTGGGCGCTCGAGTCCGTATTCCTCAGCTGCCAGGACCTCGGTCCATCTATCAGTTAGCAGATCTTGATCACTTGAAGCTACTGCTGCTTTTTCTTCAGGCTTTTTGTAGTGGCTATAAGCCGGCGCTTGAAGCGCTCCTGCTCGACGGGGTCCTCAGGCATGATGAATTCTTCATCGCCGAGGCTCACCTCATCTTCGGAGAGGGGCATGTAATTATCATCCTCCGAGTCTCCATCCATTGCCTGTTTATCAGGGCTAACTTGCCCATCCTCTTGTCCGGCTTGCTCGAAGCTTGTCTAGGCAGGATTGTTTTCGTCTTCGGTATCATCTGGAGTGCTATTGTCTCTTGTGCCGGTATCGCCATTTTTGCTATGGCGGGGCTTAGAGCGGCACCACCAGCGCTTAGATTGCTTCTCGAGGGGATTATCCTCCGTTGCCTCGTCACCATTGCTTTCTTTGGGCGTGTCCACCATATATATATATATATATATATATATATATATATATATATATATATCATATGATGAGGTGGCTGTCCACCGCCCTGTGGGCGGTGGTTCCTGTTCTTCTCCGGCGTCGTTGTCCATACCGTCGACGTCTTCGGAGTCGAAATCGAGCATGTTGGTTAAGTCATCGACAATGGCTATTAAGTGGGTGGTGGGTGGGAACGAATTTCTTCGTCGTCCGCTTCCCACTCAAGCCGGACATAGTTCGGCCAGGAGTCTCCTGACAGGGAGAGAGACTTCAATGAATTTAGCATGGCGCCCAAGGGCGAGTGCTGAAAGATATCCGCGGAGGTAAACTCCATGATCGGTGCCCAATCAGATTTGATAGGCACGGATGCACGCGGTTCGGAGCCTATGGCTAGAGACGAGTCCGAGGGTCCGATGACATAGGCCTCATTGGAGGCGAAGTCTGTGTTCGGCTCTATCGCCGCTGAGTGTGCGGCCTCCGTGGCGGGGTCCATCCACCCGCCCTTGGATGGCACGATCTGCTCCGGATTAAGAGCCATGGCAGCTATAGGTGTGATCTCCTAAACACCGTCCGATGGCAGATCTGAGTCATGCTTATCGTGACTATTCAGCGCACCTGTCATGGGCTCGAATTTGTTGAAGATCAAGTCTCCGTGGATGTTGGCGGTGTAGTTCAGGCTTCCAAACTTGACCTGATGACCAGGGGCGTAGCTATCGATCTGCTCCAGATGGCCAAGCAAGTTAGCCTGTAGTGCGAAGCCGCCGAATATGAAGATCTGTCCGGGGAGGAAAACCTCACCCTGGAGTGCCTCGTTGTGGATGATTGAAGGAGCCATCAAACCTTACTGCAACGACACAGTGGAACTCCCAATGAAAGCACCAATGTCGGTGTCAGAACCGGCGGATCTCGGGTGGGGGATCCCGAACTGTGCGTCTAAGGCTAATGGTAACAAGATGCGGGGGATCCAATGTTTACCCAGGTTTGGGCCCTCTCTATGGAGGTAATACCCTACTTCCTGCTTGATTGATCTTGATGATATGAGTGTTACAAGAGTTGATCAACCACGAGATCGTAGAGGCTAAACCCTAGAATCTAGCCTATGATTATGATTGTTGTTGTCCTATAGACTAAACCCTCCAGTTTATATAGACACCAGAGGGGGATAGGGTTACACAGAGTCAGTTACAGAGAAGGAGATCTACACATCCGAATCGCCAAGCTTGCCTTCCATGCAAAGGAGAGTCCCACCTAGGCACGGGACGAAGTCTTCAATCTTGTATCTTCATAGTCCAACAGTCCGACATAAGTACATAGTCTGGTTGTCTGACGACCCCCTAATCCAGGACTCCCTTAGGGTCACCGCACACGGCTAAGAGAAACTTTTGTGTGCCTTTGGGGTGCCCCCCTGTCGGTGTCAAAACTGGCGGATCTTGGGTAGGGGGTCCCGAACTGTGCGTCTAAGGCTAATGGTAACAGGAGGCGAGGGACACAATGTTTACCCAGGTTCGGGCCCTCTCTATGAAGGTAATACCCTACTTCCTGCTTGATTGATCTTGATGAATATGAGTATTACAAGAGTTGATCTAACACGAGATCGTAATGGCTAAACCCTAGAAGTCTAGCCTATGAGGTTGTGATTGTTGTGGCTAAACCCTAGAGGTCTAAACCCTCCGGTTTATATAGACACCGGGAGGGACTAGGGTTGTACAAAGTTGGTTACAGAGAAAGGAATCTACATATCTGAATCGCTAAGCTTGCCTTCCACGCAAAGGAGGGTCCCATCCGGACACGGGAAGAAGTCTTCTATCTTGTATCTTCATAGCCCAACAGTCCACCCAAAGTACATAGTCCGGCTGTCCGAGGACCCCTTAGTCCAGGACTCCCTCAGTAGCCCCCGAACCAGGCTTCAATGACGATGAGTCCGACGCGCAGATTGTCTTCGGCATTGCAAGGCGGGTTCCTTCTCCGAATACTTCAAAGTACCTGACTTAAAGAGCGATATTCGGCTTTCCATTTAAAGTCATGCTCCTCGACTTCTGCACCTTCATGATTTCAGCTTCCACGTGTCGAGCGAATGCGAGAGGTCGGGGCATTTTTGCATTTACCACCCTGACCCCATTAGAAAATTGTCTATTTAAGGAGACGGGGATCTTCAGATCTAATCCACACCATCTCCCCCAATCGAGGTATCCTCGAAGCTTGCCCACGGAAACCACCCCAACATGGATAGCGCTCCCAGCTCTTCCTCTCGCTCTCACGGCCCCAAATAGGGTGATTGGGTAAAGTGTTAGGTATCCCACGACCAACTGGCAAAGCTGCAGACCCAGGGATTTCTTCCCCCCCCCCCCCCCCCCCGTAGATCTAGTCCCCGTTCGAGCCGGATTGGCTTCTTTTGATGGTGGGAAGCAGGCGGAGAAGTTCCCCAACCCATCCAGAGGGGAACGAGCATGTTTTGTTCCCTATTTGTTGAGAGGCTTCGGATTTCCAATCCATCCATTCCTTCGAGGGCTTCTGGAGCACTATGGCCTCCAACTGCGCAACTTTACACCTGCCTCCATCCTGCATATTGCGGGTTATATTGCTCTTTGCGAGCTATTTTTGGGTTGCGAGGCTCATTTCGAGTTATGGAAGAAGCTGTTTTGCCTTGTCCCTTGTAATCGGGAGGGATCAATATTCTAAGTGGGCGGAGTCGAGATATGGCGCATCGTCGGGACCGGATACCTATCCGGTATGCCAAAGAAGGCATCCGAAGAATGGCCTTCCGAATGGTTTTATGTCGAAGATGTCTCCCTTCCTGAACCAATCCGGAGGGGTCTTCCTGAATATTCAAGTACTCCACTAAAGAAGCGCCTCAGCTAGCGTCCTCGGAGCCCCAGGGAGGAAGATAGCATGGAAGTCCACCAACCGATGAGCAAGATAAAGACGCTTGCTCAATACGGATTGTCAATAGTCGAGGTTATGGCGATATCCATAATGCGAGGGGTTCAGCCACTCCAATACCGAGGACGCCCTATGTGGCACTTCAATGGAGAAGATGCCACCCGCTATGGTCAGAAGGGTCTGGACACTTCCGTTGCTTTGGCAAAAATACTGTCCAGATTATACAAAGGGGAGGAGGAGGAGTTCATCCACATTAAGCCCAGGGATGGATTTTCCATGTACAACCGTCCCAGCTGGGTGAGTTTCCGTCCCACAACTCTACTCCATCAACTCCCCGAATCCTTTTTCATAAATATTAGTCCGTCAATTATAACAGGAATGGCGGAAAGTCACCTGGGAGATCCACATCCCTACACCAGAGCCAGAGGACCACAGCCAGGCCCTTGTTCCCGGATTCGAAGAGGATCCGGATATATTCGTGGAGCTCAGGGAAGGGGTGTTTTACCAGGCGAGCTCTGACGACAATGAAGTGGCCATCATTGCTGACTATCCCGGTCTCCTCCCTGCATTGCATGTAAGTAATTACGAGACTTGTCCTTTGGGAGAATTTCCCCCTTCCGCCTTACCTACCGCACTATATTATGCTCGAAAGGGGAGGTGATCTCCGCGCCACGTTGCACCTGAGGCGCGCGCAAGAAGGCGGCGCCTACGGCGGGCAGGCCTTCGAAGAGGAAGGCAAATAGAGATATGGCTGAGCCTTCATTGAAGAGGTATGGTTTTAAATATGCCCCATGGTCGTCATCTTAAAGTATGACACTATCCGTTGTGTCTTATCAGGAAAAAAAATTCACCAGACTGTGTCCGGGGATCCTGCCAGTCATGCCTCTACTAGCTGGATTCCGGACCCTCTCACGAGGACTGAGGCTGACGCGGAAGTGAAACCGGATTGTCCTTCTATGGAGAATTCAGATAAAGTATCCGCCACAAACTCCAAAGTGGAAAGCACCATGAATCATCGGCGCCGGCGGGCCGCTCTTCATGACCCTGGTTTTTCAGAAGAGGCTTTCAATGCCTTCAACTCGGGTGATGCATACATCCGAGCTGCTCGAGATGGGATTTACGGATCCACAAATCAGTATTTGCAGGATATGCAGGTAAGTTCATACTTGCACAATTCTGATAATTATATACCAGTAGCCCCCGAGACATGAAGCAGTTTAAGCAACTGATTTAAGGATCGTTGTATACCCAGGTGCTCAAAGAGAAGAATGACCTGTTGTCTCAAGAGCTGGAGAAGTGTCAAGCCCAGCTAGCTACTGCTACCACCTAACTAGAGAAATTCAAGAAGGCAATGTCTGGTAATGTTCCCCTCTATCGAGAAAACATGATCATATACCAGGAGTATTAATACAGGTGCAAATCTTATGAGAGAGGCATCGGAGGTCGCACAAGCGGGAGGTCCAGGAGCTCAAAGGCAACTAGCCGCAGGCGAACGTATCCTGACACAGGTCATGGTGGAGAAGAGCAAACTCCAAGATGCCAACACCAAGCTGGGTGTGGAACTAAAAGACGTGTGTGCCCAGCTGTTTGACTCCGTGAAGGAGAATAAGAGGCTACAAGGCGGCATATTTAGTATGTGTTCAGACTTACCTTTACATAGTTCAGCATGGAAAGAAACTGACAATAATTTGTCTGTAGGTATATTGACGGACCGTCCCGAAGAGGAGGTGTCCAAATCGTCGAGCGATCTGCTACAAGAGCTGTCACAAATGCACGAGCGAGCTCGGCAGGCGATGCAAAGTATTGCCAAGGCTTTATGGCCATCCGACTCCCCTCCAGGAAGTATGGAGGGGCTTGTACAGCTACTCAAGGGAGCACGGCGGAGCTTCCGATTATGGAAGATATCAGCCTGCCAGGAAGGTGCGCGAGAGGCCTGGGCAATGGTGAAAACTCGGTATACCAAGCTCGACCCGAATCACATGGCCCCAGTCGGGCCTGTAGGGTCAAATGGGGAAGAAATTCCCGTTAGTTTGGTATATGACCTGGTACAAGTAGCCGACAAGTATTCCCAACAGGATTGTAGGCTAGATAGCCTGTTGGACGGCATAGAGGAAGAAGTGTTTGAGTCTAAGTGACTATGTACTTCATTTGACAAATTATGTCTCTAGCTGAATTGTAAAATGCTTGTCATGGCAGACCTTTTCGCTTCAACCTCTGGACCCGAAGGTGCGGAGTGCTTCCAAATACCTGCTCGGTAATGTAAACCGGGGTATGCATGGAAACCAGGCGTAGGGGTCATAGTTGCTTGAATATACAAGTATTCGTCTAGTTATGTTATATTACATTTTGATCGTAAGAAACATCTTCCAGAGAGAATAGTTCCATTAAGGGTTCCTTTCACTGGGTAAGCATGCATTAATGTGCATGTTCGAACTGTGTTTGAAAAAACCACAGTGTACATAACATCTGGGGGTTCATAATGTGATAGGTAAGAAACATCTTTAGTCCGCCGACCGAATATTCCCTTAAAAATGCTAGCTTTCGGCTTCACCCAGTCTGAGGTACACATCGGATGACCCGGCAGTAACAATTGCAGAGGTGCTCCCTTTATGCCCTAGCCGAACTAATGGGAACGTAGAGCATAAGCACAGGAGCCAGGCAACCCAGCTTGGCCAAAACTTAAGTCATATCGATGCATATAATAGCGAAGAAAAGGTACATACGTGGAAAAGACACATATGTGGTGAGCTTGATGCTCGGAAAAATAATAATAACAAGCTTCTGTACAAGAAGCCCCCAGGTATAATTGACATACATATTAAGAATTGTATGAATCGTAGGTGTACGATTTAGCCATACAAGAGCTTTACAGCTTTAAAAAAGAAAGGTGAAAAGAGAGAAAAATAAAAATGGAAACAAAAAGGGGAAAAAGGAGACGAACGAAGAGTCCGACGCTAGGCATAGAATCTTCAAAGTCTGGCCGCGTTGTATGGGTTCGTCTCTAGGCGATTGTCTGATGCATCACGTAGGCGGTACGCTCCTTCGGTGAGTACTTCGTCAATGATGAAGGGACCCTCCAACTTGGGCTTGAGTTTGTCCTTTTTCTTCTCCGACAAGCATAGAATGAGTTCGCCAACATTATAAGTCTTGGCCCATACTTCTCTGCTTTGATATCTGCGGGCCTGTTGTTGATAGAATGCGGAACGGGATTTTGCGACATCGCGCTTCTCCTCCAGGGTATCTAAGTTGTCCTGCCGATCAATCTCGGCCTCTCCCTCTTCATACATGTGTACGCAAGGTGAGTCATGAATAATGTCACAGGGCAACACGGCCTCTGCGCCGTACACCATGAAGAAAGGTTTATATCTGGTAGAACGATTGGGCGTGGTCCGCAGCCCCCGGAGTACGGAGGCGAGCTCCTCGACCCAGTGCTTGTCTGATTCTTTCAAAGACTACACCAACCTAGGTTTAATGCCGCTCATAATAAGACCATTGGCGCATTTGACCTGACCGTTGGTTTGTGGGTGATAGACAAAGGCGTAGTCGAGCTTGATGCCCAGATTGGCACACCAGGCCTTCACCTCATCGGATGTGAAATTGGAGTTGTTGTCGGTGACGATGTTGTGTGGAACACCATAACGGTGCACCACGCTGGATATAAAGTCTATCACTGGCCCGGCTTTGGCTGTTTTAACTGGTTTGGCCTCTATCCACTTAGTGAATTTGTCCACCATGACCAACAACTATTTTTTCTTATGGCTTCCTCCTTTAAGGGGTCCGACCATATCAAGCCCCCAGACCGCAAAAGCCCAAGTGATGGGGATTGTTTGTAAAACGGTGGGTGGCATGTGGCTCAGGCTGTCAGCCAATAGAAACCTATACGGAAGGCCTTGCTTACAAGAGCCTGAGCCGCGGTATGGTGGCCTCCAAGACCGGCGTGAATTTCAGCCAAGAGCTGCCGCCCTTCTTCTTCGGAGATGCATCTTTGAAGTACTCCGGTAGCGCTTTTCTTATAGAGTTCTCCCTCGTGAACCTTCTGGCTTTAGATCGCTGCATAATGCAGCGTGCCTCATTCTGGTCCTCAGGAAGCTCCCGCCTATTGAGGTAGTCCAAGAAGGGTTCGGTCAATGGGGCGATGACTGCCATGATGAGATGGGTCAATGGTGTAATTTTGGTGGCTGGGCCCCTGATGATGTCGGTGTATTCGGAATCTGGGGTTGTATTCGGATCCAAATTGGTGTTGCTGCTCTCCCCTTGCCACACCACAGATGGCTTGAAGAGCCTCTCCAAAAAGATGTTAGGTGGGACGGAGTCGTGCTTGGCGCTGATGCGAGCAAGGACATCTACCGCTTGATTACTTTCTCGAACCACATGGTGAAACTCGAGCCCCTCAAACCGAGACGACATTTTGAGAACGGCGTTATGGTAAGCCACCATCTTCGGATCTTTGGCATCGAAATCTCCATTTATTTGAGATATTGCGAGGTTTGAATCCCCGCTCACTTCCAGGCGTTGTATGCCCATGGAGACGGCCATCCGAAGACCATGCAATAAGGCTTCGTATTTGGCTGCATTGTTGGAGTCCGTGAATACTATTTGTAGGATGTACTGAACAGTATCTCCAGTAGGGGATGCTAGGACAATGCCTGCCCCTAGGCCTGCCAACATTTTGGAGCCATAGAAGTGCATGACCCAGTTGGAATATGTGTCGTACTCTTTAGGGAGTTCGGCCTCTGTCCATTCAGCGATGAAGTCAGCCAATACCTAGGATTTAATGGCCCGGCGCGGTTTGTATGATATGTCGAATGGGAGGAGCTCAATGGCCCACTTGGCAATCCGGACCGTAGCATCGCAGTTGTTTATTATGTCATTGAGAGGTACTTCGGAGGCCACCATTATTGAGCACTCTTGAAAGTAGTGTCGTAGCTTCTAGGATGCCATGAAGACCGTGTATGCTATTTTTTGGTAATGAGGATACCAGGATTTGCATGGTGTGAGGACAGTGGATACATAGTATACCGGCTTCTCAAGCGGGAATTTGTGTCTGTCCTCCTCTCATTCGACGACCAGTACGGCACTCACAACTTGGTGTGTGGTCGATATGTATAATAACATGGGGTCGCCGATGTTTGGCGTGGCCAAGATTGGGTTGCTTGCTAGAAGAGCCTTTATTTCTTCCAATCCGGTCATTGCCGCGTCTGTCCACTCGAAGTGATCGGTGCGTCAGAGAAGGCGATAGAGTGGCAATGCCTTTTCTCCTAGTCTGGGGATAAAGCGGCTCGAAACTGCCACACATCCGGATAGTTTTTGGACTAGTTTGAGGTCTATTGGCGTGGCCAACTGTGACAAAGCTCAGATTTTAGCTGGGTTTGCCTCAATTCCTCTATTGGAAATGATGAAGCCCAAAAGCTTTCTGGCGGGAACGCCGAAAACACATTTTTCCTGATTGAGCTTAATGTCATATGTTCGGAGGTTGTCAAATGTAAGACGTAGATCGTCAATTAATGACTCCACGTGTCTGCTTTTGATGACTACGTCATCCATGTATGCTTCAACTGTCTTGCCGATTTGTTTCTCCAAGCATGTTTGAATCATGCGTTGATAGGTGGCACCGGCATTTTTAAGCCCGAAAGGCATAGTGTTGAAGCAAAAAAGGCCCGTATGGGGTGATAAATGTTGTTGCGGCTTGACCGGACTCCTTCATCCTCATTTGATGGTATCCGAAGTATGCATCGAGGAAACACAGTGAGTCGTGTCCTGCGGTAGCATTGATTATCTGATCAATGTGGGGGAGGGGAAAAGGATCCTTAGGGCAAGCCTTGTTGAGATCTTTGATATCGACACATAGGCTCTAGGATTTATCCTTCTTTGGTACCATCACCAGGTTTGCTAGCCAGTCCGGGTGTTTTATCTCTCTGATGAATCTGGCCTCGAGTAACTTGGCAAGCTCCTCTCCCATGGCTTGTCGTTTGGGTTCGGAAAAGCGTCGTAATGTTTGCTTGACCAGCTTGGATCCCTTCAATATGTTTAGGCTATGTTCGGCCAGCCTGCGTGGGATTCCTGGCATATCAGAAGGGTGCCAGGAAAATATGTCCCAGTTTTCACGTAGGAACGCCCGCAGAGCGGCGTTGACCGTGAGGTCCAGCTGTGCCTCGATGGATGCTGTCTTCGTGGAGTCCGTTGGGTGGACCTGGAATTTGACTATTGTCTATTGGTTTAAAGGAGGTGGATTTGGATCGCTTATCAAGTATCACGTCGTACCTATCCATCGTGGAGTGCAATGCGGTTAATTCTTCAGTCGCGAGGGCTTCAGACAATGCCTCGAGGGCCAAGGCGGCGGTTTTGTTTTCGGTGCAGAGTGCTATGTCTGGATCACTTGCAAGAGTGATGATTCCATTGGGCCCGGGCATCTTGAGCTTCATGTACCCGTAATGGGGTATAGCTAGGAAGCTTGCAAATGTGCATCGCCCTAATAAGGTGTGATATCCACTGTTAAAAGGGGTCACTTGAAAGGTTATCTCTTCAGACCGATAATTCTCCGGCGTGCCGAATACCACAACGAGTGTGATTTTTCCCACACATCGCGCCTCCTGACTGGGAATAATTCCTTGGAAGGTCGTGCTACTTTGCTCAATGGGGCTCCTGTCTATTTCCATTTTGTTGAGAGTTTCCTCGTAAATGAGGTTTAGTCCATTGCCACCATCCATGAGTACTTTGGTAAGCCGAAAGCCATCCACAATTGGATAGAGGACCAATGCGGCTGGTGCCCGGACTGTTCTGAATTTTGGTTCGTCACTCGCATTGAAAGTTATGGCCGTGTCGTTCCAGGGGTTTATTGCTGCAACTTGGCAGACTTCAGCGAGGCCGCTGAGTGCCCTTTTGCGCCTATTGTTTCAGGCGAAAGTCTCGAAGACTGTCAATACCGTAGGGTTGTTGTCTTCCGTGGGATGTTGCTCTGTGGTATTTTTTGTGAGGAGATCCTCACCGCTCTTGGCCACCTGCCGGAGTATCCAACATACTCGAAGGCTATGGGTTGGTACGGTATCCGGTGTTGTGTGTATTTTGCATGGCCTATCAAGCAATCCCTCCAGAACGGTTCCGCGCCCCATAACAGGGTTTGATTTTTTTGTTATTGGATCAGGCGACTAATGAGGGTGCATCCTTTTTGTCCGGACGAGGGGTTTAGCGGAAAGCGGTGGCTCCCAAGAGGCTGCCTGAGTTTTCCAGGCGCTTTCCATTGTGCAATACTTCTATACTATTGTTGCCAAGTCAACAAAGTGTGATACGTGACGGAGGTTGATTGCATTGAGGATTCCCTCGTCCGTGCAATTTTTGCAGAATAATGAGATTGCGTCTTCATCGCGGTAGTCTTTGATCTTGTCCTTGACAAGGAGGAATCTGGCCCAAAAGTGATGGACCGTTTCCTGGGACTGCTATCTCATGTGGGTAAGATCGCTTGTATCGTGGTGGGCGGGTGGATTTAAGTCTGAACCCTAACCCAATCTAAGATCTGGAGTTTGAGAAATTGCTATGTCTTGAGCTTGCGTTGGTTTTCCTTGAAGAGGAAAGGGTGATGCAGCAATAGTAGCGTAAGTATTTTCCTCAGTTTTTGAGAACCAAGGTATCAATCCAGTAGGAGGCTCCTCAAAAGTCCCACACACCTACACAAACAAACAAGAACTCACAACCAACGCAATAAAGGGGTTGTCAATCCCTTCACGGCCACTTGCGAAAGTGAGATCTGATAAAGATAGTATGATAAGATAAATATATTTTTGGTACTTTATAATATAGATTGGAAAAGTAAAGATGCAAATAAAAGTAGATGGAAAGCTTATATGATAAAAGATAGACCTGGGGTCCATAGGTTTCACTAGTGGCTTCTCTCAAGATAGCATAAGTATTACGATGGCTGAACAAATTACTGTCGAGCAATTGATAGAAAAGCGAATAATTATGAGATTATCTAGGCATGATCATGTATATGGGCATCACATCCGTGACAAGTAGACCGACTCCTGCCTGGATCTACTACTATTACTCCACACATCGACCGCTATCCAGCATGGATCTAGAGTATTAAGTTCATAAAGAACAAAGTAACGCATTAAGAAAGATGACATGATGTAGAGGGATAAACTCATGCAATATGATATAAACCCCATCTTTTTATCCTTGATGGCAACTATACAATACGTGCCTTGCTGCCCCTGCTGTCACTGGGAAAGGACACCGCAAGATTGAACCCAAAGCTAAGCACTTCTCCCATTGCAAGAAAGATCAATCTAGTAGGCCAAACCAAACTGATAATTCGAAGAGACTTGCAAAGATAACTTAATCACACATAAAAGAATTTAGAGGAGATTCAAATATTTCTCATACATAAACTTGATCATAAACCCACAATTCATCGAATCTCGACAAACACACCGCAAAAAGAGTTACATCGAATAGATCTCCAGGAAGATCGAGGAGAACATGGTATTGAGATCCAAAAAGAGAGAAGAAGCCATCTAGCTAATAACTATGGACCCGAAGGTCAGTGGTAAACTACTCACAACTCATCGGAGAGGCCATGGTGTTGATGTAGAAGCCATCCGTGGTGGATTCCCCCTCCGGCGGAGCGCTGGCAAATGCTCCAAGATGGGATCTCATGAATACAGAAGTTTACGGTGGTGGAAATAGTTTTTCGTGGTCGCCTTTGATGTTCTCGGGGTATGTGGGTATATATAGGAGGAAGAAGTAGGTCGGTGGATGCCCGAGGGGCCCACGAGATAGGGGGCGCGCCTTGTAGGGGGGGCGCCCTCCACCCTCGTGGCTTCCTTGATTGCTTCTTGACTTGCACTCCAAGTCCTCTAGATCACGTTCGTTCCAAAAATCACGCTCCCGAAGGTTTCATTCGGTTTGGACTCCATTTGATATTCCTTTTCATCGAAACACTGAAATAGGCAAAAAAACAGCAATAGGGGCTGGGCCTCCGGTTAGTAGGCTAGTCCCAAAAATGATATAAAAGTGTAAATTAAAGCCCATAAACATCCAAAATGGGTAATATAATAGCATGGAACAATCAAAAATTATAGATACCTTGGAGACGTATCAGAAATTTCTGAGCTTAGCAGCTCAGGCTCCGGAATATCAACCAATTTTTAGGCCCACAGTCCGACTCTAGGTTCGGCATACGGGACGTGTCTGCCCGTGGGCGGGTATCTGGCTCTATGAGCTCGGAGATCCGAACATAGGTCATCCTCAATATAGAGGGATCGTTGTCGCATTGTTCCTCCACTACCGCTATCTGATGGGTGATCGGCGGAGATTCAATTTCTCTTTGATCGGGTTTAAGCCCAATCTGATCGTAGTCCGTAGTGACTCCCAAGGCGGCGATACGATCCAGGAGTTCGTTTAAAGACGAAAACCCCATCGGATCCATCTGCTCGGAATATTCTGAGCTGACGCGGAGGCAATTTTTGATGACCCGAGAAGTCATTGTCGGCCCGACGGCCGAACGGGCGGCCATGGTAAAGCCGCCCAGCCGGAGGGTTTGGCCTGAGGCTAGGGCTCCCCTGGAGGTGATATTGTACTTGATAACAAGGCGAGCCATCAAGCCTGTCTTCAACGTCACAACAGAACTCTCAATGAAAGCACCAATGTCAGTGTCAAAACCGGCGGATCTCGGGTATGAGGTCCCGAACTGTGCGTCTAAGGCTAATGGTAACATGAGGCGGGGGACACAATGTTTACCCAGGTTTGGGCCCTCTCTATGGAGGTAATACCCTACTTCCTGCTTGATTGATCTTGATGAATATGAGTATTAGAAGAGTTGATCTACCAAGAGATCGTAATGGCTAAACCCTAGAAGTCTAGCCTATGAGGTTATGATTGTTGTGGCTAAACCCTAGAAGTCTAAACCCTCCGGCTTATATAGACACCGGGGGGGGGGACTAGGGTTGTACAAAATTGGTTACAGAGAAATGAATCTACATATCCGAATCGCCAAGCTTGCCTTCCACGCAAAGGAGAGTCCCATCTGGACACGGGAAGAAGTCTTCTATCTTGTATCTTCATAGCCCAACAGTCCGGCCAAAGTACATAGTCCGGCTGTCCAAGGACCCCTTAGTCCAGGACTCCCTCACCTCCTCCCACGTATATAAAGGGGGGAGAGGAGGCTGACCCTAGAGGGGGCGCGCCCAAGGGGGGATTCCTACTTGGACTCCCGGTCCAAGTATGATTCGCCCCCCCTTTCATATTCCAACTAGGAGAAGGAGGGAAGGGGGAAGAGGGGAGAAGGAAGGAGGGGGGGGGTACCGCCTCCTCCTAGTCCAATTCAGATCAGCCCATGGGGTGGGGGCGCGGCCACCCCTTGAGGCCCTTCTCTTCTTTCCCCTAAAGCCCATTAAGGCCCATTACTCTCCCGGGGGGTTCCGTAACCTCTCGGTACTCCAGAAAATACCCGAAACACATCGGAACCATTCCGGTGTCCGAATATAACCTTCCAATATATCAATCTTTATGTCTCGACCATTTCGAGACTCCTCGTCATGTCCGTGATCTCATCCGGGACTCGAACAAACTTTGGTTCATCAAATCACATAACTCATAATACAAATTGTCACCGAACGTTAAGCGTGCGGACCCTACGGGTTCGAGAACTATGTAGACATGACCGAGACACATCTCTGGTCAATAACCAATAGCGGAAGCTGGATGCTCATGTTGGCTTCTACATATTCTACGAAGATCTTTATCGGTCAAACCGCATAACAACATACATTGTTCCCTTTGTCATCGGTATGTTACTTGCCCGAGATTCGATCGTTGGTATCATTATACCTAGTTCAATCTCGTTACCGGCAAGTCTCTTTACTCGTTATGTAATGCATCATCCCGTAAATAACTCATTAGTTACATTGCTTGCAAGTCTTATAGTGATGTGCATTACCGAGAGGGCCCAGAGATACCTCTTCGATACACAGAGTGACAAATCCTAATCTTGATCTATGCCAACCCAACAAACACCTTCGGAGACACCTGTAGGGCATCTTTATAATCACCCCGTTACGTTGTGATGTTTGATAGCACACAAGGTGTTCCTCCAGTATTTGGGAGTTGCATAATCTCATAGTCAGAGGAACATGTATAAGTCATGAAGAAAGCAATAGCAATAAAACTAATCGATCATTTATGCTAAGCTAACAGATGGGTCTTGTCCATCACATCATTCTCCTTATGATGTGATCTCACTCATCAAATGACAACACATGTCTATGGTCAGGAAACTTAACCGTCTTTGATTAATGAGCTAGTCTAGTAGAGGCATACTAGGGACACTTTGTTTTGTCTATGTATTCACACATGTATTAAGTTTCCGGTTAATACAATTCTAGCATGAATAATAAACATTTGTCATGATATAAGGAAATAAAATAATAACTTTATTACTGCCTCTAGAGCATATTTCCTTTAGTCTCCCACTTGCACTAGAGTCAATAATCTAGTTCACATCGCCATATGATTTAATAGTTCACATCGTCATGTGATTAACACCCATAGTTCACATCGCCATGTGACTAACACTCAAAGGGTTTACTAGAGTCAATAATCTAGTTCACATCGCTATGTGATTAAAACCCAAGAGCACTAAGGTGTGATCATGTTTTGCTTGTCAGATAAATTTTAATTAGTCTACGGGTCTGCAACATTCAGATCCGTATGTATTTAGCAAATTTCTATGTCTACAATGCTCTGCATGGAGCTACTCTAGCTAATTGCTTCCACTTTCAATGTGTATCTAGATCGACATTCAGAGTCATCCAGATCGGTGGCAAAGCTTGCATCGATGTAACTCTTTACGATGAACTCTTTATCACCTCCATAACCGAGAAATATTTCCTTAGTCCTCTAAGGATAATTTTGACCGTTGTCCAGTGATCTACTCCTAGATCACTATTGTACTCTTTTGCCAAACTCATGGCGAGGTACACAATAGGTCTGGTATACAGCATGGCATACTTCATAGAACCTATGGCTGAGGCATAGGGAATGACTTTCATTTTCTTTTTCTATTTTCTGCCGTGGTCGGGTTTTGAGTCTCACTCAACTTCGCACCTTACAACTCAGGCAAGAACTCCTTGTTTGACTGATCCATTTTGAAATCCTTTCAAAATATTATCAAGATATGTACTCGTCAAAATTCTTATCAAGCGTCTTGATCTATCTTTATAGATCTTGATGCCCAATATGTAAGCAACTTCACCGAGGTCTTTCTTTTGAAAACGTCCTTTCAAATACTCCATTATGCTTTACAGAAAATTGTACATCATTTCTGATCAATGATGAACCACAAGTGTTGGGGATCTATCGTAGTCCTTTCGATAAGTAAGAGTGTCGAACCCAACGAGGAGCAGAAGGAAATGACAAGCGGTTTTCAGTAAGGTATTCTCTGCAAGCACTGAAATTATCGGTAACAAATAGTTTTGTGATAAGGTAATCGTAACGGGTAACAAGTAACAAAAGTAAATAAGGTGCATCAAGGTGGCCCAATCTTTTTTGTAGCAAAAGACAAGCCTGGACAAATTCTTATATGGAGAAAAGCGCTCCCGAGGACACACGGGAATTATTGTCAAGCTAGTTTTCATCATGCTCATATGATTCGCGTTCGTTACTTTGATAATTTGATATGTGGGTGGACCGGTGCTTGTGTACTGCCCTTTCTTGGACAAGCATCCCACTTATGATTAACCCTTATTACAAGCATCCGCAACTACAAAAGAAGTATTAAGGTAAACCTAACCATAGCATGAAACTAGTGGATCCAAATCAGCCCCTTACGAAGCAACACATAAACTAGGGTTTAAGCTTCTGCCACTCTAGCAACCCATCATCTACTTATTACTTCCCAATGCCTTCCTCTAGTCCCAAATAATGGTGAAGTCTCATGTAGTCGACGTTCACATAACACCACTAGAGGAGAGATAACATACATCTCATCAAAATATCGAACGAATACCAAATTCACAGGACTACTTATAGCAAGACTTCTCCCATGTCCTCAGGAACAAACGTAACTACTCACAGATCATATTCATGTTCATAAGTAGAGGGGTATTAATATGCTTAAAGGATCTGAACATATGATATTCCATCGAATAAACCAACTAGCATCAACTACAAGGAGTAATCAACACTACTAGTGACCCATAGGTACCAATCTGAGGTTTTGGGACAAAGATTGGATACAAGAGATGAACTAGGGGTTTGAGAGGAGATGGCGTTGGTGAAGATGTTGATGGAGATTGACCCCCTCCCAATGATAGGATGTGGTGATGACGATGATGATGATTTCCCCCTCCCGGAGGGATGTTTCCCCAGTAGAACAGCTCCGCCGGAGCCCTAGGTTGGTTCCGCCAAGGTTCCGCCTCGTGGAGGCGGTGTTTCGCCCCGAAAGCTTGCTCGTGATTTTTTCCCGGGTAAAAGACTTCATATAGCAGAATATGGTCATCGGAGGGATGCCAGGGGGGCCATGAGGCAGGGGGCGCGCCCAGGGGTGTAGGGCGCGCCCCCACCCTCATGGTCAGGGTGTGGGCCCCCTCTGGTACTTTCTTCGCCCAGTATTTTTTATTAATTCCAAAAATAACTTTCGTGGAGTTTCAGGACTTTTGGAGTTGTGCAGAATAGGTCTCTAATATTTGCTCCTTTTCTAGCCCAGAATCCCAGCTGTCGGCATTCTCCCTCTTCATGTAAACCATGTAAAATAAGTGAGAATAGGCATAAGTATTGTGACATAACGTGAAATAACATCCCATAATGCAATAAATATCGATATAAAAGCATGATGCAAAATGGACGTATGAACTCCCCCAAGCTTGGACCTCGCTTTTCCTCAAGCGGAAGCCGAAATCAAAAATTATGTCCACATGTTTAGAGATAGAGGTGTCGATAAAATATAATACAGACATGAGGGCATCATGATCATTCTTATAACAGCAACATATATATATATATATATATATATTGTCATATGATTTCTTATTCTAAAGTAACAATCTATTCACAATGTCAAGTATGAATCAGAAACTTCATTGAGAACCAACAAACTATGATCTCGGTCATTAAAGCAATTGCAATTTATCATAACATCGGAAAGAGTCAATATAAGAGCTTTTCAGCAAGTCCACATACTCAACTATCATTTTGTCTTTCACAATTTCTAACACTCACACAATACTTATGGTTATGGAGTTTTAATCGGACACAGAGAAAAATAGGGGCTTATAGTGTCGCCTCCCAACCTTTTACCTCAAGGGTAATGTCAACAATAATAGTTCATGCTAACTTACATCCAATTGGATATATATATATATATATATCAGGATCTTTCCAACACGAGGTGCTTGCCAAAGGATAAAATGAAACAGGGAAAGGTGAAGATCACCATGACTGTTGCATAATGTATAAGACAAAAAGTAAAAGATAGGCCCTTCGCAGAGGGAAGCAGAGGTTGTCATGTGAGTTTATGGTTGGATGCACGAAATCTTAATGCAAAAGAAAGTCACTTTATATTGCCACTTGTGATATAGACCTTTATTATGCAGTCTGTTGCTTTTATTGCTTCCATATCACAAGATCGTATAAAGCTTATTTTCTCCACACTAATAAGTCATACATATTTAGAGAGCAATTTTTATTGCATGCAACATGACAACTTACTTGAAGGATCTTACTCAATCCATAGGTAGATATGGTGGACTCTCATGCCAAAACTGGGTTTAAGGATAATTGGAAGCACAAGTAGTATCTCTACTTGGTGCAAAGAATTTGTCTAGCATGAGGGGGAAAGGCAAGATCAACATGTTGGATGATCCATGACAACATACTTTATTTTGGATATAAGAAAACATAACCCATTACATTGTCTTCCTTGTCCAACATCAACTCTTTAGCATGTCATATTTTAATGAGTGCTCACAATCATAAAAGATGTCCAAGATAGTATATTTATATGTGAGAACCTCTCTTTCTTTATTACTTCCTATTAATTGCAACGATGACCAAAACTATGTTTGTCAACCCTCAACAACTTTTATTCAACATACTCTTAATATGTGAAGTCATTACTCTCCATAAGATCAATATGATCTCTTTATTTCTCTTTATTCTTTTATTTTCTTTTATTCCCTCAAGATCAAGGTAAGATAACAAATCCCTTGACTCAACACTAATCTTTATTATATATAGCTCACGGACTTGATTACATAGAGGGATCATAAGGCAAAACTCAAAACTAAATCATAACAAAACTTTACTCTACTAGATCAAGACATTACTAAAAGGATCGAACTAAGAAAACGGTAAAGATAGGAGTGTGATGGTGATATGATACTGGGGCACCTCCCCCAAGATTGGCAGTTGCCAAGGGGAGTGCCCATACCCATGTGTTTATGTCTCTTTCTTCGGAGGTGGTGATGATGGAGTTGTTGATGATGTAGGCTTATCGCCCATGTTCCAAGGCATAGGCTCACCATCATAGAAAGATGATCGAGTCTCTGGGATCCTCAAATCTGCAGCCAAACTCATCCTCTTGAATCTATATTCATACTCACAGTTTTGGTTTTGCAGGTCATAGATCTGGGCTTGGAGGTGCTCGATTTTCTCATGAAGCTTGAAGATGGTCTCCCCAATGTTCTTGGTATCCAGCTTGTGGTTGTTGGTGAATTCTGCGATCATCATCTGGTTGGCGTTGAGTCCACGTTCCACCATCCCCTTGGCACTTGAAAACTTGTTGTTCCATTGCTTCGAGTCTTGTCTCCACGCTTCCGGTCCTCCTTGGTCCCTCAACATCATGGAAGTGCAGCACCCCCTCACGCATCTCAATGGTTTGAGGGTGTTGCAGCACCTCCGCGAGGTAGCGGTTGATGACCTTCTCGAAAAACTTATCCTTGGGGGAGCTTGAAGACGTCATGGGGATCTAGATCTATTAGAAAAATAGCTCGAAATAAAAACAAAGGAGGTTTGCATGATACGGTGTTCAAAACCTTAGGGAGATTATATAATGAATTTTTACCGACCAAAAGAAGTATCGTGCAAGAAAACGGAGTCCGGAGAGCACACAAGGTGCCCACGAGGTAGGGGGCGCACCCTCCACCCTCGTGGATGCCTCATGTCCTTCCCGGACTACTTCTTATTTTCCTATTTTCTTAAATATTCCAAAACGGAGAAAAATTGCTATTAGAACTATTTTGGAGTCGGTTTACTTACCGTACCATGTACCTATTCCTTTTCGGAGTCTGAAACATTCTAGAAAGTGTCCCTTATGTATTCCTACGGTGTTACGGTTTCAATAACATTAGTTTCAACGTTTATTGGATTACATGAGATATAATGTTTGATTCTTTGACCGTTCACCACCTTCGGATTTGTGCCTTCGAAGTTGTTGATTTTTATGGCACCGGAACGATAGACCTCCTCGATAATGTAAGGACCTTTCCATTTAGAGAGGAGTTTTCCTGCAAAAAATCTTAAACGAGAGTCGAAAAGCAACACATAATCACCTACATTAAACTCACGCTTTTGTATCCTTTTGTCATGCCATCTTTTAACTTTTTCTTTAAACAGTTTGGCATTCTCATAGGCTTGGGTTCTCCATTCATCAAGTGAGCTAATGTCAAATAACCTCTTCTCACCGGCAAGTTTGAAATCATAATTGAGCTCTTTAATGGCCCAATATGCCTTATGTTCTAGTTCTAGAGGTAAGTGACATGCTTTTACATAAACCATTTTGTATGAAGACATACCCATAGGATTTTTATATGCAGTTCTATATGCCCATAATGCATCATCAACTTTCTTGGACCAATTCTTTCTAGATCTATTAACAGTATTTTGCAAAATTAATTTGAGCTCTCTATTACTCAGTTCTACTTGGCCACTAGACTTTGGGTGATATTGATATGCAGTTCTATGATTAACATCATACTTAGCAAGCATTTTACGAAAAGCACCATGAATAAAATGTGAACCACCATCAGTCATTAAGGTATCTAGGGACTCCAAACCTCGGAAAAATAACTTCTTTAAGCATCTTAATAGAGGTGTTATGATCAGCACTACTAGTTGGAATAGCTTCTACTCACTTAGTAATGTAATCAACAGCAACTAAAATATGTGTATACCCATTAGAGGAAGGAAATGGTCCCATATAATCAAAGCCCCAAACATCAAATGGTTCAATAACAAGAGAATAATTCATAGGCATTTCTTGACGTCTACTAATATTACCAATTCTTTGACATTCATCACAAGACAAGACAAACTTACGGGCATCTTTGAAGAGAGTAGGCCAATAAAAACCGGATTGCAATACCTTATGTGCAGTTCTATCTCCAGCGTGGTGTCCTCCATATGCCTCGGAGTGACAGTTGCATAGGATCTGTTCCTGTTCATGCTCAGGTACACAACGTCTAATAACACCATCTACTCCTTCTTTATAAAGGTGTGGGTCATCCCAGAAGTAATGTCTTAAATCATAGAAAAACTTTTTCTTTTGCTGGTATGTGAAACTAGGTGGTATAAATTTAGCAACAATGTAATTAGCATAATCAGCATACCATGGAGCAGTACGAGAAGCATTTATGACAGCTAATTGTTCATCAGGAAAGCTATCATCAATAGGTAGTGGGTCATCAAGAACATTCTCTAACCTAGACAAGTTGTCTGCAACGGGGTTCTCAGCTCCCTTTCTATCAATAATATGCAAATCAAATTCTTGTAGTAGGAGAACCCATCTAATAAGTCTAGGTTTAGCATCTTTCTTTTCCATAAGATATTTAATAGCAGCATGATCAGTGTGAACAGTTACTTTAGAATCAACAATATAAGGTCTGAACTTATCACAAGCAAATACAACTGCTAAAAATTCTTTTTCAGTAGTAGCATAATTTCTCTGGGCACTGTCTAGAGTTTTACTAGCATATTGAATAACATTTAGTTTCTTATCAACTCTTTGTCCTAGAACAACACCTACAGCATAATCACTAGCATCACACATAATTTCAAAGGGTAAATTCCAATCAGGTGGCTGAACAATAGGTGCAGAAATCAAAGCTTTCTTAAGTATTTCAAATGCTTCTACACAATCATCATCGAAGACAAAAGGAATATCTTTTTGTAAGAGATTAGTCAGAGGCCTAGAAATTTTAGAGAAGTCCTTAATGAACCTCCTATAAAAACCGGCATGACCAAGGAAACTTCTTATACCTTTAATGTCCTTGGGACACGACATATTTTCAATAGCATCAAGTTTAGCTTTATCAACTTCAATACCTCTTTCAGAGATTTTATGCCCCAAGATAATGCCTTCATTAACCATAAAGTGGCACTTTTCCCAATTCAAGACAAGACTAGTATCTTCGCATCTCTGCAAAACTCGATCAAGGTTGCTCAAGCAATCATCAAAAGAAGATCCATAAACGGAGAAGTCATCCATGAAAACCTCAACAATCTTTTCACAGAAGTCAGAGAATATAGCCGTCATGCATCTTTGAAAGGTAGCAAATGCATTACATAAACCAAAAGGCATATGTCTATAAGCAAAAGTACCGAAAGGGCAAGTAAAAGTGGTATTTTCTTGATTCTCTGCTAACACAGGTATTTGAGAGAAACCAGAGTAACCATCTAGAAAGCAAAAATGTGTATGTTTGGATAATCTTTCTAGCATTTGATCAATAAAAGGCAAAGGGTAATGATCCTTTTTAGTAGCTTTATTTAATTTGCGGAAATCAATTACCATCCTATAACATGTAACAATTATTTGTGGGATCAATTCATCTTTATTATTAGGAACGACAGTAATACATCCCTTCTTAGGGACACAATGGACATGACTTACCCACTAACTATCAGCAACGAGATAAATTATACCTGCCTCCAAGAGCTTTAGTATTTCCTTCTTACCACTTCTTTCATCTTAGGATTTAACCACCGTTGGTGATCAATAACTGGTTTGGCGTCTTTCTCCAATTTTATTTTGTGTTGGCATAGAGTGGGACTAATGCCCTTAAGATCATCTAGAGTATATCCAATAGCAGCACAGTGCTTCTTCAGAGTTTTCAATAATTTCTCCTCTTCCTGCTCTGAAAGGTTAGCACTAATAATAACATGATATATCTTCTTTTCATCAAGATAACCACATTTAAGAGTATCAGGTAATGGTTTAAGCTCAAACACAGGATCACCCTTGGGTGGTGGAGGATCCCCTAGAATTTCAACAGGCAAGTTGTGTTTCAAAATAGGTCCCTGTTTAAAGAATACTTCATCTATCTCCCTTCTTTCATTCATAAACATATAATTTTCATGGTCTAGCAAATATTGTTCTAAAGGATCATTAGGAGGCACGGCAATAGAAGCAAGACCAATAATTTCATACTTACTAGGCAATTCTTTATCATGGGGTTGTCTACGAAATTTCACAAAATTAAACTCATGATACATATCCCCCAAACCAATAGTAACAACATCCTTTTTGCAGTCTATCTTAGGATTAACAGTATTCAAGAAGGGTCTACCAAATATGATGGGACAAAAGTCATCTTGTGGGGAACAAAGAACTAGAAAATCAGTAGGATATTTAACTTTCCCACACAAGACTTCAACATCTCTAACAATCCCAACTGGTGAATAGTATCTCTATTGGCAAGCTTAATTGTAACATCAATTTCTTCTATCTCAGCAGGTGCAATATCATGCATAATTTCTTTGTATAAGGAATGAGGTATTGCACTAGCACTAGCACCCATATCACATAAGCCATGATAACAATGACCTCCTATTTTAACAGAAATAACAGGCATGCCTACAACATGTCTATGTTTATTCTTAGTACCAGGTCTAGCAATTCTAGCAGCTTCATCACAGAAGTAAATAACATGCCCATCAATATTATTAGCCAAGAGATCTTTAACCATAGCAATACTAGGTTCAACTTTAATTTTCTAGAGTGGTGTAGGTGTTCTAGTATTACTCTTATGAACCATAGTTGAAGCTTTAGCATGATCCTTTATCCTAACAGGGAAAGGTGGTTTCTCAATATAGGTAGTAGGAACAATAGGATCATTATAAGTGATAGTCTTTTCTTCAACTTTAATAGGTGCAACTACTTTTACTTCAGTGGGAGGATTGTATTTAAACCACTTCTCCTTAGGGAGGTCAACATGAGTAGCAAATGATTCACAGAAAGAAGCTACTATCTCAGAGTCAAGTCCATATTTAGTGCTAAATTCATGAAAAGCATCAGTATCCATAAAAGATTTAACACAATAAAACTTAGGTGTCATACCTGACTCCTACCTTTGTCGAGATGCCAATCTTCAGAGTTGCGTTTAATTCTTTCCAATAAATTCCATTCGAATTCAATAGTCTTCATCATAAAGGAACCAGTACAAGAAGTATCGAGCATGGAGCGATTGTTGAGAGAAAGTCGAGCATAAAAATTTTGAATAATCATTTCTATTGAGATCTCATGGTTGGGCATGAATATAACATTGACTTACGCCTCCCCCAAGCTTGAGCGATGCTTTATCCTTCATGAGGCCAAAAATTGTATATATAATTACGATCACGATGAACAAGATGCATAGGATAAAACTTCTGATGAAATTCCAATTTCAATCGGTTGTAGTTCCATGATCACATATCATCACATAGCCTAAACCATGTCAATGCCTCTCCCTTCAAAGATAAAGGGAAGACCTTCTTCTTGATAACATCGTCGGGCATACCTACAAGCTTAAATAATCCACAAACTTCATCCACATAGATTAGGTGTAAATCGGGATGCAATGTTCCATCTCGTGTAAAGGGATTAGCTAGTAGTTTCTCTATCATACCCGAAGGAATTTCAATGTAAACATTTTCAGTAGGTTCAGTAGGTTGGGGAGCAACTCTTTGCTCTACTGGTTGGGGTGAAGATACCCCGAACAAGCCCCTCAAGGGATTACGTTCCATAGTAACAAGTGACAGTAAATTTCAGCACACTATATAATTTTTTCCTTACCAAGTTCCACTCGCCAAAGGCGCTTCACTCCCCGGCAACGGCGCCAGAAAAGAGTCTTGATGACCGACAAGTGTAGGGGATCTATCATAGTCCTTTCGATAACTAAGAGTGTCGAACCCAACGAGGAGCAGAAGGAAATGACAAGCGGTTTTCAGTAAGGTATTCTCTGCAAGAACTGAAATTATCGGTAACAAATAGTTTTGTGATAAGGCAATTTGTAATGGGTAACAAGTAACAAAAGTAAATAAGGTGCAACAAGGTGGCCCAATCCTTTTTGTATCAAAGGATAAGCCTGGACAAATTCTTATATGGAGAAAAGCGCTCCCGAGGACACATGGGAATTATCGTCAAGCTAGTTTTCATCACGCTCATATGATTCACGTTCGTTACTTCGATAATTTTATATGTGGGTGGACCGGTGCTTGGGTACTGCCCTTTCTTGGACAAGCATCCCACTTATGATTAACCCCTATTGCAAGCATCCGCAATTACAAAATAAGTATTAAGGTAAACCTAACCATAGCATCAAACATATGGATCTAAATCATCCCCTTACGAAGCAACGCATAAACTAGGGTTTAAGCTTCCATCACTCTAGCAACCGATCATCTACTTATTACTTCCCAATGCCTTCCTCTAGGACCAAATAATGGTGAAGTGTCATGTAGTCGACATTCACATAACACTACTAGAGGAGAGACAACATACATCTCATCAAAATATCGAACGAATACTAAATTCACATGACTACTTATAGCAAGACTTCTCCCATGTCCTCAGGAACAAACGTAAGTACTCACAAAATCATATTCATGTTCATAATCAAAGGGGTATTAATATGCATAAAGGATCTGAACATATGATTTTCATCGAATAAACCAACTAGCGTCAACTACAAGGAGTAATCAACACTACTAGTGACCCACAGGTACCAATCTGAGGTTTTGGGACAAAGATTGGATACAAGAGATGAACTAGGGTTTGAGAGGAGATGGCGTTGGTGAAGATGTTGATGGAGATTGACCCCCTCCCGATGAGAGGATTGATGGTGATGACGATGATGATGATTTCCCCCTCCCGGAGGGATGTTTCCCCGGCAGAACAGCTCCGTCGGAGCCCTAGATTGGTTCCGCCAAGCTTCCGCCTTGTGGCGGCGGTGTTTCATTCCGAAAGATTGCTTATGATTTTTTCCAGGGTAAAAGACTTCATATAGCAAAAGATGGTCACCGGAGGGCTGCCAAGGGGCCCACGAGGCAGGGGGCACGCCCGGTGTCGGTGTCAAAACCAGCGGATCTCGGGTAGGGGGTCCCGATATGTGCTTCTAGGTTGATGGTAACAGGAAGCAAGGGACACAGATGTTTACCCAGGTTCGGGCCCTCTTGATGGAGGTAAAACCCTACTTCATGCTTGATTAATATTGAAGATATGGGTAGTACAAGAGTAGATCTACCACGAGATCATAGAGGCTAAACCCTAAGAGCTAGCCTATGATGGTATGATTGTAATTGTGATCGGCCTTCTAAGGACCAACCTCTCCAGTTTATATAGACACCGAAGAGGGCTAGGGTTTACATGGAGTCGGTTACAAGGAAGGAAATATAATATTCGGATCTCCAAGCTTGCCTTCCACGCCAAGGAGAGTCCCATCCGGACACGGGCCGAAGTCTTGAGTCTTGTATCTTCACGCTTCAATAGTCCGGACAATGTATATAGTCCGGCTATCCGGATACCCCCTAATCCAGGACTCCCTCAGTAGCTCCTGAACCAGGCTTCAATGACGGTGAGTCCGATGCGCAGTCTTGTATTCGGCATTGCAAGGCGGGTTCCATCTCCGAATACTCCAAAGTACCTGTTACAATGAATCGTGTCCGGCATCCCATCAATGTTGTACTCCTCGGCTTCAGTGTCTCAATAATGACCATCTCCACGCGTTGAGCGAATGCAAAGAGTTGAGGCATTTTTCATTTGCCACCCTTAATCCTCCAGGCTGACCGTCTATTTGAAGGGACGGGGATTCTCAGATCCAAACCTCATTCTCCCTCCCTGAGCTAGCATCCAACAGAGCGCTCCGCGAAAAACCATTCCAACATGGTCGGCCTTCGCAGCTCTTCTGCTTGCTCTCCTCGTTCAAAGTCAGGGGATTGGGGAGAGTGTTCAGTTCCTCATAGTCGTTTGATAGAGTTACAAACCCAAGGGTTTCTCCCACCAGCGTTCATGGTCCCCGTTCGAGCCAGAATAGCCACTTATGACAGAGGGGAACAAGCGGAGGGATCGCCAAATCCATCTCCAGAGGAGCGTATATGCCTCATCCCGCATCTGCTAAGGGGCGTCGGGTTTCCCATCCACCCGTTTCTTCGTGGGGGTCCTGGAGTTCTACAGCCTCCAGTTGCACAACCTTACCCCTGCCTCCATTCTGCATATAGCGGGGCACGTCGCCCTTTGCGAGCTGTTTTTAGGCTGCGAACCTCACTTCGGATTATGGAGGAAGTTGTTCTACCTTGTCCACCGCACCCAGGGAGAATCCCTATGTCAAGTGGGCGGGGCCGAAGTATGGCGCATTGCCGAGACCGGATACCTGTCCGGCACTCCTAAGAAGGCACCAGAAAACCGGCCTTCAAAGTGGTTTTACATTGATGATGTTCCCCTTCTGGAACCAGTCCGGACATGTCTCCCCAAGTTCAGTAACGCCCCGCCGAGGGCACGCCTAAGCTGGCGCCCCGGGGGCCCTCAAGAAGAGGATACGAGGGAAATACACTTCCTGATGAGCAGGATAAAGTTACTGGCCAAATCCGGACTGACGATAGTCGAGGTCATGGCAATATGCATAATGCGGGGAGTGCAACCGCTTCAATATCGGGGGAGGCCCATGTGGCACTTCAACAGGGAAGATGACACCACCCGCTGTGGCCGTAAGGGTCCGGACTCCGCCACTGCTTTGGCAAGGATATTGTCCGATTTATACAAAGGGGAAGAGGGGGAATTCCTTCGCATTAAACCGCGGGACGGATTCTCCATGTACAACCCCCCAGAGTGGGTAAGTCGTCATTCCTCTCCCTGTTTTACTTACTTTAGCGTTCTTGTGCTAAGATTACCTGCATTGATGTTTCCGAGCAGGAACGGAGGAGGGCCGTAGAAGGAATCTTCAGCCCCTCCCCGCAGCCAGAGGACCCCGGAAGGGCCCTAGATCCAGGACTCCAAGAAGATCCGGATATCATCGTGGAGCTTGTCAACGGGGTGTTTTATCAAGCGAGCTGGGATGGTGCCTTAGAGGCCATTACGGCCGACTATCCCGGACTGCTCCCTGTGTCGCGTGTAAGCCGAGCTAAAAACCCTATCCTCCGAAGAGGACTCCCCTTAGGTATTATGATTTACCCTTGAGGCGTCGTGCTATTTGTAGAGACGATGGTCGGAGCGCGGGGTCGAGCCCCTAGGGACTCGTCGACCATGGGAGTCCGGATTGGGCAGGCTCAAGAGGATGGCGGTGAGGGTCGACACACCGCTGCAGAGATAAAGTAATAACCTGTCCTACGATTATAGTATTTGAAATATGACAATGCTCTTTGTGTCTGGCAGGAAGAGGAGCAACCGGACTATATCCGGGGATCCCGCCAATCACGCCTCCTCCAGTCGGGTTCCAGAACCGGCTTCGAGGGCGGAGGCGGACACGGGGCCAGTACCACATAGTTCTTCGACAGAGGATGCATATATGTTTTCGGCCACAAACTCCGAAGTGGAGAGCGCCATGAATCACCGGCGCCGAAGGGCCGTGCTTCGGAACAACATCTTTTCCGAAGAGGCCTTTAATGCCTTCAACTCGGCAGACGCATACGTCCGAGCTGCCCAAGGCGGGCTTGCCCAAGCGACGAACCAGTATACCAAAGATATATGGGTAAGAAATTTTGATAAGTATGTATAGCAGTAGCCCCTGAGACTTGAAATAGTTGGAACAACTATTTGAAGGATCAATTTATGCACAGGTTCTTGTAGATAAGAATGAACAGTTGGCTCAGGAGCTGGAGGAATGTAAGGCCCAGCTGAGGGACGCGGTTGCCAAGTTAGAGGGATCCCAGAAGGCCCCCTCTGGTAACATTTGTCTCAATTGTAGTAAGATGCACCAGTTAATAAATGGGTGATATGACAAATCTAACAGAAAATTCTGCAGATAATCCCAGGGTGAATCCGGAGGGCGTAAGAGGTGACGACTCGCATCTCAAAGGGTAGCTAAAGGCTGGCGAGCGCATTCTCACGCAAGTTCGGCAGGAGAAGAACAATCTTCAAGATGCCAATGTCCGGCTAGACGTAGAGTTAAAATACGTCCACGCCCAGCTGGCAGACTCCGTAAAGGAGAATAAAAGGCTTTGACGCAGCATTTATGGTGAGTGCCTAGACGAACTATATGACAGTTCGGCGAGGAAGTGTATTGAAATAATTTTTCTTGTAGGAATGTTAACGGGTCGCCCCGAGGAGGAGATGCCCTCATCTACAGGTGATGTACTACAAGAACTTTCACAGTTGCACGAGCGAGCTCGGCGGGTGATGTACGGCGTTGCTCAGGCCTTGTGGCCATCAAGCCCCCTGCCGAATGGCATGGGGGAGCTTGTGGACCTGCTTCAAGGAGCCCAGTGGCGCTTCCAACTGTGGAAGATATCAGCGTGTCGGCAAGGTGCAAGAGAAGCTTGGGAAATGGTGAAGACGCACTACACCAAGCTGGACATGAACCATATGGCCGAAGTAGGACCAGCGGGGCCCAATGGGCAAGAAATTCCCGTAAGTCTGGTATATGACCAGGTAGCGTTAGCCGCTAAGTATTCTCAACAGGATTGTAAGCTAGATAGCATGTTGGATGGTATAGAGGAGGAATATAGTCAGTCCAAGTGACTGTGTAATTTAATGGCCATAAGTAGCCCCTACCGGATTAAAATCATTTGTCATGGCGGACCTTTTTGCTTCAGCCCCCGGATCCTACAGTATGGGGTGTGTCTGAATACCCGCTCATTTATACAAAACCGGGGTATGCGTGGAGACTAGGCGTAGGGGTCATAAGTGCTGGAACAGACAAGTAGCCAACTAGTTATGTTATATTACATGGATAGTAAGAAACATCTTCCAGGGAGAATAGTTCCGTTAGGGGTTCCTTTCCCTGGGTATGCATGCGGCAATGCACATGTCTGGACTGCGAACGATGGCGCAGGATTCAAGACTTCTGGGGATTTACGTTGTAATAAACGAATACATCTTTTGGTCACTGCTACCTCTTGAGCACTGTGTTGGATTTCCCCGAAGAGGAGAGGATGATGCAGCAAAGTAGCATAAGTATTTCCCTCAGTTTTTGAGAACCAAGGTATCAATCCAGTAGGAGACCACGCACAAGTCCCTCGTACCTACACAAAACGATAGCTACTCGCAACCAACGCGATTAGGGGTTGTCAATACCTTCACAGTCACTTACGAGAGTGAGATCTGATAGAGATAATAAATAATATTTTTGGTATTTTTGATAGATAGATGCAAAGTGAAAAGTAAAAGGCAAAGTAAAAACAAGCAAGTAAATAAAGCGATAGAGATTGATATGATGAGAATAGACCCGGGGGCCATAGGTTTCACTAGTGGCTTCTCTCAAGAGCATAAATATTCTACGGTGGGTGAACAAATTATGTTGAGCAATTGACAGAACTGAGCATAGTTATGAGCATATCTAGGTAATGATCATGTATATAGGCATCATGTCCGAGACAAGTAGATCGAAACGATTCTGCATCTACTACTATTACTCCACTCATCGACCGCTAACCAGCATGCATCTAGAGTATTAAGTTAAAAACAAAGTAACGCATTAAGCAAGATGACATGATGTAGAGGGATAAATTCATGCAATATGATAAAAAAACCCATCTTATTATCCTCGATGGCAACAATACAATACGTGCCTTGCAACCCTTTCTGTCACTGGGTAAGGACACCACAAGATTGAACCCAAAGCTAAGCACTTCTCCCATTGCAAGAACTACCAATCTAGTTGGCCAAACCAAACCGATAATTCGAAGAGACTTGCAAAGATAACTCAATCATACATAAAAGAATTCAGAGAAGATTCAAATATTTCCATAGATAATACTGGATCATAAACCCACAATTCATCAGTCTCAACAAACACACCGCAAAAAGAAGATTACATCGAATAGATCTCCACAAGAGAGGGGGAGAACATTGTATTGACATCCAAAAAGAGAGAAGAAGCCATCTAGCTACTAGCTATGGACCCAAAGGTCTGAAGTAAACTACTCACACTTCATCGGAGAGGCTATAGTGTTGATCTACATGAAGAACAAGGTGCTACTTTGAAGCACAAGTGTGGAAAAAGAGATAGTAGCATTGCCCTTTTTTCTTTTTTTTCTTTTTTCTTTTTTTGGGGACTTTTTTTTGGCCTTTCTTCTTTTTTCCCTTTTTTGGGCAATGCTCTAATAATGATGATCATCACACTTCTATTGATTACAACATAAGGATTACAACTCGAAACTTAGAACAAGATATGACTTTATATGAATGCCTCCGGCGGTGTACCGGGATGGTGCAATGAATCAAGAGTGACATGTATGAAAAATAATGCATGGTTGCCTTGCCACAAATACGATGTCAACTACATGATCATGCAATAGCAATATGACAAAAGTAATGTATGTCATGATGATGATGGTGGAAGTTGCATGGCAATATATCTCAGAACGGCTATGGAAATGCCATAATAGGTAGATATGGTGGCTTTTTTGAGGAACATATAAGGAGGTTTATGTGTGATAGAGCGTATCGTATCACAGGGTTTGGATGCACCGGTGAAGTTTGCACCAACTCTCAAGGTGAGAAAGGGCAATGCACGGTACCGGAGAGGCTAGCAAAGGCGGAAAGGTGAGAGTGTGTATAATCCATGGACTCAACATTAGTCAAAACAACTCATATACTTATTGCAAAGATTTAGAAGTCATCAAAAATCAAGTACTAAGCGCATGCTCCTAGGGGGATAGATTGGTACGAAAAGACCATCGCACGTCCCCGACCGCCACTCATAATGATGCACAAGCCAGGTACACTTCATGTTTGAAATTTGTTACACAACTTTAACCATACGTGCATGCTACGGGACTTGCAAACTTCAACACAAGCATTTCTCAAATTCATAATCACCCAACTAGCACGACTTTGATATTATCACCTCCATATCTCAAAACAATTATCAAGCATCAAACTTATCTTAGTATTCAATTCACTCAAAAGAAAGTTTCACATATCTTGAATACCAAGTATATTAACATTAAGCAAATTACCATGCTATTAACGACTCTCAAAATAATCTAAGTGAAGTATGAGTATCAATATTTTCTTTAAACCAAATCCATCACCGTGCTCTAAAAGATATAAGTGAAGCACTAGAGCAAAAATTATCGCGCTCAAAAGATATAAGTGAAGTACTATGAGCAAAAACTATCAAGCTCAAAAGATATAAGTGAAGCACATAGAGTATTCTAACAAATTCCAATTCATGTACGGCTCTCTCAAAAGGTGTGTACATCAAAGATGATTGTGGTAAACTAACAAGCAAAGACGCAAATAACACAAGACGCTCCAAGCAAAACACATATCATGTGGTAAATAAAAATATAGCTCCAAGTAAATTACCGATGGAAGTAGAAGAAAGAGGGGATGCCTTCCGGGGCATCCCCAAGCTTTGACTTTTTGGTGTCCTTGGATTATCTTGGGGGTGCCATGGGAATCCCCAATATTAGGCTCTTGCCACTCCTTGTTCCATAATCCATCAAAAGAATTCACCCAAAACTTGAAAACTTCACAACACAAAACTCAATAGAAATCTCGTGAGCTCCGTTAGTGAAAGAAAACAAAAGACTACTTCAAGGTACTGTAATTAACTCATTCTTTATTTATATTGGTGTTAAACCTAATGTATTCTAACTTCTCTATGGATTATAAACTATTTTACTAGCCATAGATTCATCAAAATAAGCAAACAACACACGCAAAACAGAATCTGTCGAAAACAGAACAGTCTGTAGCAATCTGTAACTAACGCAAACTTCTGGGACTCTAAAAATTCTACCAAAATAGGACATACTGGAAAATTTGTTTATTGATCAGCAGCAAAAAGAATAAATGCAAAATCACGTTCCTATGATTTATTGATTTTTTTTTCGTGAGCACAAAGTTTCTGTTTTTCAGCAGAATCAAATCAACTATCATCGTAGGTTATCCTATAGGTTCTACTTGGCACAAACACTAATTAAAACATAAAACCACATCCAAACAGAGGCTAGATGGATTATTTATTCCTAAACAGAAGCAAAAACAAAAAACACAAAATAAAATTGGGTTGCCTTCCAACAAGCGCTATCGTTTAACACCCCTAGCTAGGCATTGATAATTTTAATGATGCTCACAAGAAAGACAAGAATTGAAGCACAAAGAGAGCATCATAAAACAGGTGATAAACACATCTAAGTCTAACATACTTCCTATGCATAGGCATCTTATAGGCAAACAAATTATCAAGGTAATCAAAAACTAGCATATGCAAGGAGGCGGAAAGAAACAATAGCAATCTTAACATAACGAGAGGTAATTTATTATCTTGAAAATTTCTACAACCATATTTTCCTCTCTCATAATAATTACATGTGGCATCATAAGAAAATTCAACAAAATAGCTATCACATAAAATATTTTCAACACGATCCACATGCATGCAAAGTTGACAGTCTTCCGAAATAGTGGGATTAACATTAACTAAAGTCATGACCTCTCCAAACCCACTTTTATCAAAAATTTCATAAGATTGAATATTCTCCAAATATGTGGGATCTAGAGTTGACAATCTTACAAACCCACTTTCAATATTATTGCAAACAATATTATCAATCTCATATTCATCATGGGGATTAAATAAATTTTCAAGATCATAAGAAGAATCACCCCAATCATGATCATTGCAACAAGTAGTAGACATAGCAAAACTAGCATCCCCAAGCTTAGGGTTTTGAATATTATTAGCACAATTGACATCAAGAGAATTTATAGTAAAATCATTTAAATCATGCTTTTTGTTGAGGGAGCTATCAAGCATGGGTGCAATAGCAACGATCTCATTTTTAACATAAGGAACTATAGCAAATTCGTCTTCATAAATATTGGCTTCATGGCCACAAGAATAGCAAGCATCATGTTCATCAAGGGATATTTCAATCAAATCATCGGAATCATCATTATCTATAGATTCATGCATATCATTATTTTCTTCCAAAGCGACGGTCATTCTTTCAATAAATTCTTGGACATAGACATTATGAGCAAGGTTTTCATTGCAATATTTAAGTAGGACGGAATTTTCAGATTTGTTGAGAGTAAAATCATAGTTTTCAATCAAAGAAGCAACTTCATGAGCACCCTTAAAAATGACAAATTCTTCAATTTGTTCGATATCATGGTAACTATAAGCACCCTTTGCATAATAAGATAAGATTTCATTATCATTGAACTCACATAGGTAGGGAAGGTGTTTTTTAGGGTTCTTAGAGCAACAAGTAAAATCACACATTTCACACAGATTCCAAGCATAGCATAGCAAACTATTTATATGATACCGTAAGAGTCTCCCTTTTTTAGATAAATGGTGACGCACAAAATGAGCATGCTCATCTAAAGATTTCCCATCAACTAGGCTAGTTGGGGTTTCAGCACGAGCGCATAAGGATCGAAGATGATCCAAGTAGGACACTTTAAGTGGATCCATATCAATAGATTTTTAGCAGGCAAAGATGCAAGCATATAGAAGGCACAAGGAAACACAAACAAAGATACATACGGGAAGAAGGCGAACGAAAAAAAGAGGGCGAATAAAACGGCAAGGGTGAAGTGGGGGAGAGGAAAACGAGAGGTAAATAATGTAATGCGAGAGATAGGGATTGTGATGGGTACTTGGTATGGTTGACTTGCTTACGTGAGCCTCCCTGGCAACGGCGCCAGAAATTCTTCTTGCTACCTCTTGAGCACTGCGTTGGATTTCCCCGAAGAGGAGAGGATGATGCAGCAAAGTAGCATAAGTATTTCCCTCAGTTTTTGAGAACCAAGGTATCAATCCAGTAGGAGACCACACACAAGTCCCTCCTACCAACACAAAACGGTAGCTACTCGCAACCAACACGATTAGGTGTTGTCAATCCCTTCACGGTCACTTACGAGAGTGAGATCTGATAGAGATGATAAATAATATTTTTGGTATTTTTGATAGATAGATGCAAAGTGAAAAGTAAAAGGCAAAGTAAAAAACAAGCAAGTAAATAAAGCGACAGAGATTGATATGATGAGAATAGACCCGGGGGCCATAGGTTTCACTAGTGGCTTCTCTCAAGAGCATAAATATTCTACGGTGGGTGAATAAATTACTGTTGAGCAATTGATAGAATTGAGCATAGTTATGAGCATATCTAGGTAATGATCATGTATATAGGCATCACGTCCGAGACAAGTAGATCGAAACAATTCTGCATCTACTACTATTACTCCACTCATCGACCGCTATCCAGCATGCATCTAGAGTATTAAGTTAAAAACAGAGTAACGCATTAAGCAAGATGACATGATGTGGAGGGATAAATTCATGCAATATGATTAAAAACCCATCTTGTTATCCTCGATGGCAACAATACAATACGTGCCTTGCAACCCTTTCTGTCACTGGGTAAGGACACCGCAAGATAGAACCCAAAGCTAAGCACTTCTCCCATTGCAAGAACTACCAATCTAGTTGGCCAAACCAAACGGATAATTCGAAGAGACTTGCAAAGATAACTCAATCATACATAAAAGAATTCAGAGAAGATTCAAATATTTCCATAGATAATACTGGATCATAAACCCACAATTCATCGGTCTCAACAAACACACCACAAAAAGAAGATTACATCGAATAGATCTCCACAAGAGAGGGGCAGAACATTGTATTGAGATCCAAAAATAGAGAAGAAGCCATCTAGCTACTAGCTATGGACCCGAAGGTCTGAAGTAAACTACTCACACTTCATCGGAGAGGCTATGGTGTTGATGTAGAAGCCCTCCATGGTAGATGCCCCCTCCGACGGAGCTCCGGAACAGGCCCCAAGATGGGATCTCGTGGATACAGAAGGTTACGGCGGTGGAATTAGGTTTTTGGCTCCGTCTCTGATCTGTCGGGGGTACGTAGGTATATATAGGAGGAAGGAGTACATCGGTGGAGCAATAGGGGGCCACGAGGTAGGAGGGCGCGCCCTCCACCCTCGTGACCGCCTCTGGCACTTCTTGGAGTAGGGTCCAAGTCTCCTGGATCACGTTCGGTGAGAAAATCACGTTCCTGAAGGTTTCATTCTGTTTGGACTCTGTTTGATATTCCGTTTCTTCGAAACACTGAAATAGGCAAAAAAACAGCAATTCTGGGATAGGCCTCTGGTTAATAGGTTAGTCCCAAAAATAATATAAAAGTGGAAAATAAAGCCCAATATAGTCCAAAACAGTAGATAAAGTAGCATGGAGCAATCAAAAATTATAGATACGTTGGAGACTGAGGTACACATCCGACTGAACCGGCAGTAACAATCACAGAGGTGCTCCCCTTATGCCCTAGCTGAATTAACGGGAATGTAGGGCATAAACACAGGAGCCAGGCAACCCAGCTTGGCCACATCTTAAGTCATATCGATGCATATAATGGTGAAGAAAAGGCACACATGGAAAACGCATGTGTGATGGGCAAAAAGCCTTTTAGAGTAAGTTATGTTTAGCTTCCGTATAGGAAGCCCACATGTATTGCTTACACACATAGTGCGGCCGGAGTAATCCGGAAGTCCATACTGTATTAAATACTTTGTGTGAAGAGAAAAGGATCGAGAAAGGAAGAGGGAGGGAGCATAATTAAAAAGGAGGAGGTAAGGAGACAAACACTGAGTTCGGCGCTAGGCGTAGAATCTCCGGAGTCTGGCCGCGTTCCATGGGTTTGGCTCAAGTCTGTTATTGGACGCATTACGTAAGCGGTATGCTCCTCCAGTGAGAACTTTGTCAATGAAGAAGGGACCTTCCCACTTGGATTTGAGCTTGTCCTTCTTCTTCTCCTGTAAGCATAGAACGAGCTCGCCAATATTATCAGTTTTGGCCCGCACTTCTCTGCTTTGGTATCGTCGAGCCTGTTGCTGATAGAATGCGGAACGGGCCTTAGCGACGTCGTGCTCCTCCTCCAGGGCGTCCAAGTTGTCCTTTCGATCTAACTCGGCTTCCTTCTCTTCGTACATGCGTACGCGTGGTGAATCATGTATTATGTCGCAGGGTAGTACTGCTTCCGCGCCGTACACCATAAAAAATGGTGTATATCCGGTGGTGCGATTCGGCGTGGTCCACAGACCCCAGAGTACGGAGTCGAGCTCCTCGACCCAATGAGTGACCGACTCTGTCAAGGATCACACTAGTATGGGTTTGATGCCTCTCATGATGAGACCGTTTGCCCATTCGACCTGGCCATTTGTTCGAGGGTGGTAGACGGAAGCATAGTCGAGCTTAATGCCCATTTTGCCGCACCAAGATTTCACTTCATCGGCTGTGAAATTTGAGCCATTATCGGTGATGATGCTATGGGGGACACCGTATCGGTGTACGACCCCGGATATAAAGTCTATCACTGGTCCGGATTCGGCCGTTTTCACTGGTTTGGCTTCTACCCATTTGGTGAACTTGTCTACCATGATGTAACGCCCCGGATTCGATGCGCCAGGTGTCTGCCAGTTATTCGCCGTCGTTGCCATGTCATTTGCTTGCGTGTTGCATATTTCCATGTCATCTTGTGCATTTCATTTTGCATACGTGTTCGTCTCATGCATCCGAGCATTTTCCCCGTTGTCTGTTTTGCAATCCGGCGCTCCTATGTCCTCCGGCGTTCCCCTTTTGTCTCCTGTTGTGTGCGGGTGTTAAACGTCCTCGGAATGGACCGAGGCTTGCCAAGTGGCCTTGGTATAGCACCGGTAGACCGCCTGTCAAGTTTCGTGCCATTCGGAGGTCGTTTGGTACTCTAACGGTTAACCGGGTAACCGTAAAGCCCCTCTCTCTTTGCAGCCCAACACCCCTTCCAAAGTGTCCCAAAACCCAGCAAACTCCCCTCCATGCTCTCGGTCATTCGATCACGATCGCGTGGCCAAAAACCACTCATCATTTGGACTCTCCTAGCTCCCAGAAACTATATATATGTGTCCCTCCCCGAATTTTCGCAGTCCAAACCCTAGCCCTCTCCCTCCTCGCGCCACCGGACATGTCCGCCCGGCAGCCGGACATGTCCACTTCCGCCGCCACGTCGCCAGGACCAATCCCGGGGCGACACGTCATCGCCGCCACCGCCTCAGCCAACCTCCACGCGCCACGTGGCCCGTCGCCGTCCCGCTGCGCCGCGGCCTGCTGGGGCCCATCCGGGGCCCGCGGGGCCCGGATCCGCCGCCGCCGCCGCCCGGGTCGCCCGCGCCCGCGACCGGCCGGCGCTCGCCCGCCGCCGCCGTCCGCCTCCCGCCGGAGCTCGCGTGCTCCGCCGCCAGCCGCCGGTAGCCGCCAGCCTCGGTCGCGCCCCCCTCACGCCCGGGATCCACCTCCCGCGCCGCCTCCCGGCCCCCCCGGCCGCCGCGGAGCACCGCCACCGCCGCCTCGCGCGTCCGTCGCCGGCTCCGCCTTGCTGCTCCGGCCGGCCTCCTCGTCGCCGGCCACCGCATCGCCACGCCGCGCCCGGCCTTCGGCCGCACCGCCCGGCCTCCCCCTCGCCTCCTCCGACCGGATCCGGCGAGGAGCGCCTCGGATCCGGCCTTCCCCAGCTCCGGCCATCTCCTTCGTCAACTCCGGCGGAACTCCGGCGATCTTCGTAATCCGTGCGAGATCTGGATCTCGAAGGTTGACTTTTTCCCTCTGAAAATTCTGCCAAGTCCCCGAAATATTTACATAATCATGCCATGTTCATCGCATCGTATCTATGCATCCGTAGCTCCGTTTCATGCGTGTAATATGTCAAATTGTTCGTCTCAACGAGTAAATCATTTCATTCCATTGCATCATGTTCATTTGAGCTCATCTTGATGCCTGAATCATTGTTGCAAGAGTGCTTCATAATGTTAATCTGCTGTCTATTAACAGAACGAACTTTTTTGTCATTTTTGCCATGATTGATGTGTGCATCCGATGAGGTTGATGTCTACATGTGTTTTGAACTATGCCACGTCTTATTTACAGAGGTGCTTACCATGTATTTTTGTGATCAATGTGGTGACTAGCACAAGTATGCAAACTAGGCTTCGTAATGTTGCTGATTTTAGTCCCTGTTCTGTTGTTATTTTGATGCCATGTAAACATGATGCTACAGAGAGATCCATGCATATTTTGAGATACTTCAGTAAGGATGTTTTGAACATATGGTTATTGTCTATCTATTCATGCCTCTGTTTGCAATTAAGGAGTAGTCTAGTATGTCATTGTCGTGCTCTACTTTTGCTTCAAAATGTTTCCTGGCAGATTGTTTACATGTTATTCAATTTTGTCAAGGTTGTTGTAGTTGATCCGTGCATGCTATGAACTTGTTCTTGCCTTGGTTTGTTTCACAAACATGTCTTCTTGATGATGTTATGCTTATCTTGTCATGCAATGACTTGTGGTGAGTGAATCAAGCTTGTTAAGTAGTGTACTTGTTGTTACTGTTTTGCTAGGCTGAATCTGTTATTTGGTGATGCTATGTAAACCTGCTTCTACAAATCATTCTATGCATAATCTGGAGATGGTCACTAAATATGTTTTGTTCTACATGTCATCCTCTAACCATCCATGCCCCTGGTAGCATTTATAGCTTGCCTTAACTTGTTGTAATCTTGCTCTAAAGTTGCTTCATAATGTTGTTGTCAGCCTGTTAACATTAAGTTCAGTTGTTGCCATGTGTTTTGCTAGTGTTCCATGCACCCTATGAACTTGCTCTTGCCATGTTTAGGTTCTCAAATATGCCTTCTTACTGTTGGTTGCCTTTCCATGCCATGTATTGCTCTGTAGTGAGTTGCACAAGCTCACCAACATGCCTTCATAATTCTGTTTCTGCCATGTATGAATCTGTAATATAACTTGCCATGTTTACGTGGGTGCCATCATATTTTCTGATCCTTTTTGGCTTATGGTCACTAAGGAACTTTTGATCTATGCTTTGAGTAGAACCATGCCATGCCTTTGTTTGCCATTATAAGCTCCTGTAACATGTTGTTTGATAGCTCTAAACATTGCAACCTGATGTTATTTTCTATAAAGTCTGAATTGTTATTATTTGCAATCTTGCCATGTGTGTTTGAGCATGTTCTAGTGATTTCTGGAGACAGCTCAGTGTTCATGTTTTGTTATGCTTTACCTGTACATCATGCCCATGCCTTTTGTTTTCTTGTTGAGGTCCTGTAGCATGTTGATTTGATGCTTGCAATATGCCTAGTTGCTGTTTTGGATAGCTTGTCCTTTAAACTTGTTTCATGTGTGTGTGTTGAACCGTTGCTCCGTTTTGAGTGTGCTCTATATGAAACTTGATTAGTTTTGCATGTAGCTTCATATTATCATATTGCATCCATGTTTTGAGGTGTTTTCTTGATGTTTGGGTGCATTTTGCATCAATGCCATGTTTAACTTGTTTTGCTCATATCTTCTAGGCCGTAGCTCCGAACTAAATGAACTTTATATGTAACTTGACTAGAATTTCGTGTAGACCATATTGGTGCATCTTAACTTGCTGTTTAACAACTTGAAAATAAGGTCTATTCAGATCTGGATCAACTTCGAAATTTTCATATGAGGACTTACCGGAATTGTTATATGTTGTTCCCGGCCTCATTTAAACTTGCCTTGATGTGTTGCTCTTGTATGCATCATCTCTTGCCATGAGTAGCTTCATGTAGTTTTGTCATGCATCATACTTGGTTGTGCATCATGTCTTGTTCATGTGTGGTGTGTTTACCATGTCGTGTGCTTCTTTTCGATAGTTCCTGTTTCGTTGCGATCGTGAGGATTCGTTCATCTACGCTTGGTTCTTCTTCGTGGCTTCATCCGTTCATCTTCTTCATGGACTCGTTCTTCTTCCTTGCGGGATTTCAGGCAACATGACCGCTACCCTGGATCTCACTACTATCATTGCTATGCTAGTTGCTTCGTTCTATCGCTATGCTGCGCTACCTATCACCTGTTTATCAAGCCATCCCAAATTGCCATGAACCTCTAACCTTTGACACTCTTCCTAGCAAACCATTGCTTGGCTATGTAACCGCTTTTGCTCAGCCCCTCTTATAGCGTTGCTAGTTGCAGGTGAAGTTGAAGATTGCTCCATGGTGGATAGGATTTTGGTTGGGATATCACAATATCTCTTATATTATTATTAATGCATCTATGTACTTGGTAAAGGGTGGAAGGCTCGGCCTTATGCCTGGTGTTTTGTTCCACTCTTGCCGCCCTAGTTTCCGTCATACAGGTGTTTTATTCCCGGATTTTGCGTTCCTTGCGCGGTCGGGTGATTTATGGGACCCCCTTGACAGTTTGCTTTGAATAAAACTCCTCCAGCAAGGCCCAACATTGGTTTTACCATTTGCCTCACCACCACCTACTTTTTCCTTGGGAGTCGCTCTCTCGAGGGTCATCTTTATTATAGCCCCCCCGGGCCAGTGCTTGTCTAAGTGTTGGTCCGAACTAGAGCCCTTTGCAGCGCCCCCTCAAGGAAACTTGAGGTCTGGTTTTAGTTGTACGGATTGCTCATCCGGTGTTGCCCTGAGAACAAGATATGTGCAGCTCCTATCGGGATTGTCGGCACATCGGGCGGTCTTGCTGGTCTTGTTTTACCATTGTCGAAATGTCTTGTAAACCGGGATTCCGAGTCTGATCGGGTCTTCCTGGGAGAAGGTATATCCTTCGTTGATCGCGAGAGCTTATCATGGGCTAAGTTGGGACACCCCTGCAGGGTATAATCTTTCGAAAGCCGTGCCTGCGGTTATAGGCAGATGGGAATTTGTTAATGTCCGGTTGTAGATAACTTGACACCAGATCCGAATTAAAACGCATCAACCGTGTGTGTAGCCGTGATGGTCTCTTTTCGGCGGAGTCCGGGAAGTGAACATGGTTTCTGGGTTATGTTTGACGTAAGTAGGAGTTCAGGATCACTTCTTGATCATTGCTAGTTTCACGACCGTTCCATTTGCTCTCTTCTCGCTCTTATTTGCGTATGTTAGCCACCATATCATGCTTAGTCGCTGCTACAACCTCACCATTTTACTCCTTTCCATTTCCCATTAAGCTTTGCTAGTCTTGATACCCATGGTAATGGGATTGCTGAGTCCTCGTGGCTCACAGTTTACTACAACAACAGTTGCAGGTACAGGTTATGCGATGTTCATGACGCGAGAGCGATGTTTGCTTGTATTGGAGTTCTTCTTCTGCTTCTTCGATCAGGGGATAGGTTCCAGGTCGGCAGCCTGGGCTAGCAGGGTGGATGTCGTTCGAGTTTCTGTTTGTGTTTCATCCGTAGTCGGATGATGCTCTTATGTTTTGTGATGTTGTATTGGTGTGGCATTGTATGCCTTATGTATGTATCCCCATCTATTATGTAATGTTGATGTAATGATATCCACCTTGCAAAAGCGTTTCAATATGCGGTCTATCCTTGGTGGGACCTTCGAGTTCCTTTTGGATAGGGTCGCATATTGGGCGTGACACATGACCAATAAGTATTTTTTCTTGTGGCTTCCCCCTTTAAGGGGTCCAACCATATCCAGCCCCCAGACCACGAAGGGCCAAGTTATGGGGATTGTTTGTAGAGCGGTAGGGGGCATATGTCTCTGATTGGCAAAGAGCTGGCAACCGACACAGTGTTGGACGAGGTCCTGTGCGTCTGCTCGGACCGTCGGTCAATAGAAACATGTACGAAAGGCCTTGCTGACTAGTGCTCAAGCCGCAGCGTGGTGCCCGCCCAGTCCGGCATGGATTTCGGCCAAGAGCTGCCGCCCTTGCTCTTCGGAGATGCACCTTTGGAGCACTCCGGTCGCTCTTTTCTTATAGAGTTCCCCTTCATGGACTTTGTAAGCTTTAGAACGTCGGACGATGCAACGTAATCGAACACTCTTAAAAGTAGTGTCGGAGCTTTCGGGATGCCATGAAGACCGCGTATGCTATTTTTTGATAGTGTGGGTACCGGTATTTGCATGGGGTGAGGACCGTGGATGCGTAATAAACCGGCTTCTGTAGCGGGAATTTGTATCCATCAACCTCTCGTTCGACGATGAGTACTACGCTTACAACTTGATGTGTTGCGGCTATGTACAGCAACATAGGTTCGCCAATATTTGGCGCTGTTAGGACTGGATTATTGGCCAATAAGGTCTTTATTTCATCGAGTCCGGCCGCGGCTGCATCCGTCCACATGAAGTGTTCGGTGAGCCGAAGAAGGCGGTAAAGAGGTAATGCCTTTTCTCATAACCTGGAGATAAAGCGGCTCAAAGCAGCCACGCATCCAGCCAATTCCTGGATGTGTTTGAGGTCTGTTGGTATAGCCAACTACGACAAAGCTCGGATTTTTGCCGGATTAGCTTCAATTCCTCTATTGGAAACGATGAAGCCCAGCAGTTTTCCAGAGGGGACGCCGAAAACGCATTTTTCTGGATTCGGTTTGATGTCGTATGTTCGGAGGTTGTCGAACGTAAGCCTCAAGTCATCTATTAGGGTTTCGACGTGTCTTGTTTTTATGACTACGTCGTCCACGTATGCCTCCACTGTTTTGCCGAATTGCTTTTCCAGGCATGTTTGGATCATGCGTTGATAGGTTGCGTCGGCATTCTTAAGCCCGAAAGGCATAGTGTTGAAGCAGAAAGGACCATATGGCGTTATGAAAGTTGTTGCAGCTTGGTTGGACTCTGCCATCTTTATTTGATGGTATCCAGAGTATCCATCGAGGAAACACAGCGAGTCGTGTCCTGCTGTGGTGTCGATGATTTGATTGATGCGAGGGAGGGGAAAGGGATCCTTGGGGCAAGCCTTGTTGAGGTCTTTAAAGTCGACACACAGGCGCCAGGATTTGTCCTTCTTTGGTACCATTACCAAGTTTGCCAGCCAATCCGGATGCTTGATATCTCTGATGAATCCGGCCTCAAGTAGCTTGGCTAGCTCCTCCCCCATGGCTTGCCGTTTGTGCTCTGAAAATCGCCTTAGGGTCTGTTTAACAGGTTTGTATCCCTTTAGTATGTTGACGTTATGTTACCGGATTAGGGTCTTAGGGTCTGTTCAGCCAATCCGCGCGGGATGCCCGGCATGTCCGATGGGTGCCAGGCGAAAATGTCCCAATTCTCGCGTAAGAAGTCTCACAGTGCGGCGTCCATAGCGGGGCTCAACAGTGTCCCGATGGAAGCTGTCTTCGTGGGGTCTGTTGGATGGACTTGGAATTTGACTATCTCATCTGCGGGTTTAAATGAGGTGGACTTGGGTCGCTTGTCGAGTACCATGTCGTCCCTGTCAACGGTGGCGCTCAGTGTTGTTAATTCTTCTGCTGCTAGGGCTTCAGATAATGCTTCCAAGGCTAGTGCTGCGGTTTTGTTTTCGGCACGGAGTGCGATGTCCGGATCACTAATTATAGTGATGATTCCATTGGGTCCGGGCATTTTAAGCTTCATGTACCCGTAATGGGGTATAGCTTGAAAGCTTGCAAACGTGTCCCGCCCTAGAAGGGCGTGGTATCCGCTGCTGAAAGGAGCCACTTGGAATGTGATTTCTTTGGACCTGTAATTTTCCGGGGTGCCGAATACCACATAGAGTGTGATTTTTCCCGCACACCGCGCTTCGCGACTAGGGATGATTCCTCTGAAGGTGGTACCGCTTTGCTCAATGCAGCCTTTATCAATTTCCATCTTGTTGAGCGTTTCTTCATAGATCAAGTTTAATCCGCTTCCGCCGTCCATGAGTACTTTAGTGAGCCGGAAGCCGTCCACGATTGGGCTAAGGACCAGAGCGGGCGGTGCCCGGGCAGTCTAGAATCGAGGTTCATCACTGGCATTGAAAGTTATAGCAGTGTCGTTCCAGGGGTTTATCTTTGCCACATGGCAAATTTCAGCGGAGCTTCGATGAGCTCGCTTGCGCCTATTGTTTGAGGCAAAAGTCTCGAAGACTGTTAATACTGCATTGTGTTCATTGGCGGGATGTTGTTCTACTTTATGGCTCGCAAGAAGATCCTCGCCACTTTTTGCAACCTGCCAGAGTATCCAACATGCTCTAAGGCTATGAGTTGGTGTCGTGTCCGGAGTGCTGTGGAGTTTACATGGCCCATTGAGCCATTCTTCCAATACGGTTCCCCGCACCGGGGTGTGTTTTGGTTTCTTGGGGATAGGATCGGCCGACTTACGAGAGTTCGCCCGTTTAGTTCGGACAAAGGTCTTGGTGAGAGCCGTACTGTCCCAAAATTCTGTTTGGGTTTTCCAGGCACTTTCCATCGCACAATACTTCTGTACTATGATTGCCAAATCCACGAAGTGTACTATGTCACGGCGGCTTATAGCATTAAGGAGTCCTTTGTCCGTGCAGTTTTTGCAGAAGAGTAAGACTACGTCCTCCTTGCCACAGTCTTTGACCTTGTTAAGCGCAAGGAGGAACCTGGCCCAGTAGCGATGTACAGTCTCCTGGGGCTCTTGCCTGATGCGGGAGAGACGGCTTAAGTCCTGGTGGGTGTTGTTAGCTGAATCCGGATACTGATCCGATCTAACACCCAGGGGCGTGGGAGGTTCCGAGCCTGACAGCTCGGGATCCGGAGTGACGCCCAATTTCTTCGGCCCAACGCCCGTTTCTAAGTCCGGGATTTGGGTCATGTCTTCCATTGAGAAGGTATTCGGCTCAAGGAGTTTGGTGATCTGAACATAGTTCGTCCTCAAAGTCGAGGGGCGATCCGTGTGTGGTTCCTCCACTATCGCTATCTCATGGGTGGCCGACGGGGATCTGATGTCCCTCTGGTCGGGTTTAAGCCCGATCCGGTCATAGTTTGTAGCGACCCCCAGAGCGGCGATGCGATCCAAGAGCTCATTAAGGGAGGAGAGCTCCATCGGATCTATCTGTTCGGCGAGTTCCGAACTGACGCGAAGGTTACGATTGATGACCCGAGATGCCATCGTCGGCGCTACCGCCGATGGGGCGGCCATGATAAAGCCGCCAAGTCGGAGAGTTTGGCCTACAGCCAGTGCTCCCCCCGAGGTAATGTTGTCCTTGACGACGAGACGAGCCATTGAGCCTTGCGGCGATGACACAGAGGAACTCTCAATGAAAGCACCAATGTCGGTGTCAAAACAGGCGGATCTCGGGTAGGGGTCCCGATCTGTGCGTCTGGGCTCATGGTAACAGGAAGCAAGGGACACAGATGTTTACCCAGGTTCAGGCGCCCTCAATGGAGGTAAAACCCTACTTCCTGCTTGATTAATATTGAAGATATGGGTAGTACAAGAGTAGATCTACCACGAGATCATAGAGGCTAAACCCTAAGAGCTAGCCTATGATGGTATGATTGTAATTGTGATCGGCCTTCTAAGGACCAACCTCTCCGGATTATATAGACACCGGAGAGGGCTAGGGTTTACATGGAGTCGGTTACAAGGAAGGGAATATAATATCCAGATCGCCAAGCTTGCCTTCCACGCCAAGGAGATTCCCATCCGGACACGGGCCGAAGTCTTGAGTCTTGTATCTTCATGCTTCAATAGTCCAGACGATGTATATAGTCCAGCTGTCCAGATACCCCCTAATCTAGGACTCCCTCACCCGGGGGGTAGGGCGCACCTCCCACCCTCGTGGCCAGGGTGTGGGCCCCCTCTGGTACTTTCTTAGCCCTGTATTTTTTATTAATTCCAAAAATAACTTTCGTGGAGTTTCAGGACTTTGGGAGTTGTGCAGAATAGCTCTGTAATATTTGCTCCTTTTCCAGCCCAGAATCCCAGCTGCCGGCATTCTCCCTCTTTATGTAAACCTTGTAAATAAGAGAGAATAAGCATAAGTATTGTGACATAACGTGAAATAACAGCCCATAATGCAATAAATATCGATATAAAAGCATGATGCAAAATGGATGTATCAATCAACAATATGTCATTCACATATACTTATCAGAAAGGTTGTAGTGCTCCCACTCACTTTCTTGTAAATACAGGCTTCACCGCAAGTCTGTATAAAACTATATGCTTTGATCAACTCATCAAGGCGTATATTCTAACTCCGAGATGCTTGCACCAGTCCATAGATGGATCGCTGGAGCTTGCTCATTTTTTCAGCACCTTTACGATTGACAAAACCTTCTGGTTGCATCATATACAACTCTTCTTTAATAAATCCAATAAGGAATGTAGTTTTGATATCCATTTGCCAGATTTCATAAAATGCGGCAATTGCTAACATGATGCAGACAGACTTAAGCATCAATACGAGTGAGAAAATCTCATCGTAGTCAATACCTTGAATTCGTCGAAAACCTTTTTGCGACAATTCGAGCTTTGTAGATAGTAACACTACCATCAGCGTCTGTCTTTTTCTTGAAGATCCATTTATTCTCAATGGCTTGCCAATCATCGGCAAGTCCACCAAAGTCCACACTTTGTTCTCATACATGGATCCCATCTCAGATTTCATGGCCTCAAGCCATTTTGCGGAATTTGGGCTTATCATCGCTTCCTCATAGTTCGTAGGTTTATCATGGTCTAGTAACATGACTTCCAGAACAGGATTACCGTACCACTCTGGTGCGGACCGTACTCTGGTTGACCTACGAGGCTTGGTAGTAACTTGATCTGAAGTTTCATGATCATCATTAGCTTCCTCAATAATTGGTGTAGGAATCACTAGAACTGATTTCTGTGATGAACTACTTTCCGATTCAGGAGAAGGTACAATTACCTCATCAAGTTATACTTTCCTCCCACTCACTTCTTTCTAGAGAAACTCCTTTTCTAGAACGGATCCATTCTTAGCAACGGATATCTTGCCTTCAGATCTGTGATAGAAGGTGTACCCAACAGTCTCCTTTGGGTATCCTATGAATACGCATTTCTCCGATTTGGGTTCGAGCTTATCAGGTTGAAGCTTTTTCACATAAGCATCGTAGCCCCAAACTTTAAGAAATGACAGCTTAGGTCTCTTGCCAAATCACAATTCATATGGTGTCGTCTAAACGGATTTAGATGGTGCCCTGTTTAATGTGAATGCAGCCGTCTCTAAAGCATAACCCAAAACCGATAGCGGTAAATCAGTAAGAGACATCATAGATCGCACCATATCTAATAAAGTACGATTACGACATTCGGACACACTATTACACTCTGGTGTTCCAGGTGGCGTGAGTTGCGAAACTATTCCACATTGTTTCAAATGAAGACCAAACTCATAACTCAAATATTCTCCTCCATGATCAGATCGTAGAAACTTTATTTTCTTGTTACGATGATTTTCCACTTCACTCTGAAATTCTTTGAACTTTTCAAAAAAAATAGACTTATGTTTCATTAAGTAGATATACCCATATCTGCTTGAATCATCTATGAAGGTCAGAAAATAACGGTACCCGCCGCGAGCCTCAACACTCATTGGACCGCATACATCAGTATGTATTGTTTCCAATAAGTCAGTTGCTCCCTCCATTGTTCCGAAGAACGGAGTTTTAGTCATCTTGCCCATGAGGCATGGTTCGCAAGCATCAAATGATTCATAATCAAGTGATTCCAAAAGCCCATCAGCATAGAGTTTCTTCATGCGCTTTACACCAATATGACCTAAACGGCAGTGCCACAAATAAGTTGCACTATCATTATTAACTTTGCATCTTTTGGTTTCAATATTATGAATATGTGTATCACTATGATCGAGATCCAACAAACTATCTTCATTGGGTGTATGACCATTGAAGGTTTTATTCATGTAAATGGAACAACAATTATTCTCTGACTTTAAATGAATAATTGTATTGCAATAAACATGATCAAATCATATTCATGCTCAATGCAAACTCCAAATAACATTTATTTAGGTTCAACACTAATCCCGAAAGTATAGGGAGTGTGCGATCATGATGATATCAATCTTGGAACCACTTCCAACACACATCATCACTTCACCCTTAACTAGTCTTTGTTCATTCTGCAACTCCCGTTTCGAGTTACTAATCTTAGCAACTGAACTGGTATCAAATACCTAGGGGTTGCTATGAACACTAGTAAAGTACACATCAATAATATGTATATCAAATATACCTTTGTTCACTTTGCCATCCTTCTTATCCGCCAAATATTTGGGGGAGTTCCGCTTCTAGTGACCAGTCCCTTTGCAGTAGAAGCACTTAGTTTCAGGCTTAGGTCCAGCTTTGGGCTTCTTCATGGGAGTGGCAACTTGCTTGCCATTCTACTTGAACTTCCCTTTCTTTCCCTTGTCCTTTTACTTGAAACTAGTGGTCTTGTCAACCATCAACACTTGATGCTCTTTCTTGATTTCTACCTTCGTCGGTTTTAGCATCGCGAAGAGCTCGGGAATCGTTTTCGTCATCCCTTGCATATTATACTTCATCACGAAGTTCCAGTAACTTGGTGATGGTGACTAGAGAACTCTGTCAATCACTATCTTATCTGGAATATTAACTCCCACTTGGTTCAAGCGATTGTAGTACTCAGACATTCTGAGCATATGCTCACTGGTTGAGCTATTCTCCTCCATCTTGTAGGTAAAGTACTTGTCAGAGGTCTCATACCTCTAGACTCGAGCATGAGTCTGAAATACCAATTTCAGCTCTTGGAACATCTTATATGCTCTGTGGCATTCAAAATGTTTTGATGTCCCGGTTCTAAGCCTTAAAGCATGGTGCACTAAACTATCAAGTAGTCATCATACCGAGCTTGAAAAACATTCACAACGTCTGCATCTGCTCCTGCAATAGGCCTGTCACCTAGCGGTGCATCAAGGACATAATTCTTCTGTGCTGAGGATAATCCTCAGATCACGGACCCAGTCCGCATCATTGCTACTATCATCTTTCAACTTATTTTTCTCTAGGAACATATAGAAAATATACTGGGAGCTACAACGCGAGCTATTGATCTACACCATAATTTGCAAATACTATCGGGACTAAGTTCATGATAAATTAAAGTTCAATTAATCATATTACTTAAGAACTCCCACTTAGATAGACATCCCTCGAGTCATCTAAATGATCACGCGATCCAAATCAACTAAAGCATGTCCGATCATCACGTGAGATGGAGTAGTCTTCAATGGTGAACATCTCTATGTTGATCATATCTACTATATGATTCACGCTCGACCATTTGGTCTCCAGTGTTCCGAGGCCATATCTCCATATGCTAGGCTCGTCAAGTTTAACCCGAGTATTCTGCGTGTGCAAAACTGGCTTGCACCCATTGTATGTGAACGTAGAGCTTATCACACCCGTCATCACGTGGTGTCTCGGCACGACGAACTATAGCAATGGTGCATACTCACGGAGAACACTTATACCTTGAAATATAGTGAGGGATCATCTTATAATGCAACCGCCGTACTAAGCAAAATAAGATGCATAAAAGATAAACATCACATGCAATCAAAATATGTGACATGATACAGCCATCATCATCTTGTGCCTTTGATCTCCATCTCCAAAGCACCGTCATGATCTCCATCTTCACCGACTTGACACCTTGATCTCCATCGTAGCATCGTTGTTGTCTCACCAACTATTGCTTCTACGCCTATCGCTACCACTTAGTGATAAAGTAAAGCAATTACATGGTGATTGCATTTCATACAATAAAGAGACAACCATAAGGCTCCAGCCAGTTGTCAATAACTTCTACAAAACATGATTATCTCATACAACAATTTATATCTCATCACGTCTTGGCCATATCACATCATAACATGCCCTGCAAAAACAACTTAGATGTCCTCTACTTTGTTGTTGCAAGTTTTACATGGCTGCTACTAGTTTCTAGCAAGAACCGTTCTTACCTATGCATCAAAACCACAATGATTTTTCATCAAGTGTGTTGCTTTAACCTTCAACAAGGATCGGTCGTAGTCAAACTCGATTCAACTGTAGTTGGAGAAACAGACACCCGCTAGCCACCTGTGTGCGAAGCACGTCGGTAGAACCAGTCTCATGAACGCGGTCATGTAATGTCGGTCTGGGCCGCTTCATCCAACAATACCGACGAATCAAAGTAAGACGTTGGTGGTAAGCAGTATGACTATTATCGCCCACAACTCATTGTGTTCTACTCGTGCATATATCATCTACACATAGACCTGGCTCGGATGCCACTGTTGGAGAACGTATTAATTCAAATAGAACCCTACGATCACGCAAGATCTATCTAGGAGAAGCATAGCAACGAGCAGGGAGAGTGTGTCCACGTACCCTCATAGACCGAAAGCAGAAGCGTTTAGTAACGCGGTTGATGTAGTCGAACGTCTTCACGATCCAACCGATCCAAGTACTGAATGTACGGCACCTCCGTGTTCAGCACACATTCAGCACGATGACGTCCCTCGAGCTCTTGATCCAGTTGAGGGAGAGGGAGAGTTTCGTCAGCACGATGGCGTGGCAACGGTGATGATGAAGTTACCGGCGGAGGGCTTCGCCTAAGCACTATGACGATATGACCGAGGTGTGTAACTGTGGAGGGGGACACCGCACACGGCTAAGAGAAACTTTTGTGTGCCTTTGGGGTGCCCCCCTCCCACGTATATAAAGGAGGAGGGAAGAGGAAGCCGGCCCTAGAGGGGGCGCGCCCAAGGGAGGAGTCCTACTAGGACTCCCGGTCCAAGCATGATTCGCCCCCCCCCTTCCTATTCCAACTAGGAGAAGGAGGGAAGGGGGAAGAGGGGAGAAGGAAGGAGGGGGGGCGCCGCCCCCTCCTAGTCCATTTTGGACCAGTCCGTGGGGGGCGGGCGGCCACCCCTTGAGGCCCTTCTCTCCTTTCCCCTAAAGCCCATTTGAAAGGATCGATATAGTTGACTAGAGGGGGTGAATAGGCAACTAACAATTTTTAGCTTTTCTTTACCAAATTAAACTTTGCATCAAAGTAGGTTGTCTAGATATGCAACTAGGTGAGTAACCTATATGATGCAACAACAATGAGCACACAAGCAAGCGAAGGATAGAACACAATATAACTTGCACAAGTAAAGGTAAGAGACAACCAAGAGTGGAACCGATGGAGACGAGGATGTGTTACCGAAGTTCCTTCCCTTTGAGGGGAAGTACGTCTCCGTTGGAGCGGTGTGGAGGCACAATGCTCCCCAAGAAGCCACTAGGGCCACCGAATTCTCCTCATGCCCTCACACAATGCGAGATGCTGTGATTCCACTATTGGTGCCCTTGGAGGCGGCGACCGAACCTTTACAAACAAGGTTGGGGCAATCTCCACAACTTAATTGGAGGCTCCCAACGACACCATGAAACTTCACCACAATGGACTATGGCTCCGCGGTGACCTCAACCGTCTAGGGTGCTCAAACACCCAAGAGTAACAAGATCCGCAAGGGATTAGTGGGGGGTCAAATTTCTCTTGGTGGAAGTGTAGATCGAGGCCTTCTCAACCAATCCCTAGAGAATCAACAAGTTTGATTGGCTAGGGATAGAGATCGAGTGAAAATGGAGCTTAGAGCATCAATGGAGCTTGGGGATGGATGAGGTGGTCAACTCAGAGAAGAATACACCCCTTTTATAGTGGAAGAACAAATCCAACCGTTATCCACCAACTTAGCCTGCGACACGCGGTACTACCGCACCATACAAGCGGTACTACCGCATGCGCCTGCGGTACTACCGCGGGGGACTGCGGTACTACCACTGGCACGGCAGGGGCCAGGACTAGACCTGTTGTGCTAAGACAGGGAGCGGTAGAACCGCTGGCACGGTACTACCGCGCCCCCTTGCGGTACTACCGCAAGGCAGGGATAGTCAACCTAGAGAAGGCACGGACATAAAAAATTACATCCGTGACTACTTCCGCTGAGTTTAGATCTATGCAAAAATCCGACACGGTACTACCGCAAGCCCGGCGCGGTACTATCGTGTAGGGCGGATGTAAAAAATTACATTCGCCCCTACTTCCGTTCATGCTGTTGTGCCTGGCCAGAGCTTACGGTACTACCGCACCGACGGTGAGGTACTACCGCATTGGGCGCAGATGTAAAAAATTACATTCGCCCCTACTACCGCTCGGGCAGCAACGCCTGTCCTAAAGCCTATGGTACTACCGCTCCCACGGAGCGGTACTACCGTGACCACTCACAGTACTACCATGCAGGATGCCGGTACTACCGCAAGGGCATGCAGTAGTACCGCTCTGAGGAGCAGTACTACCGCCTGCCTCAGTACAACAACATTTAGGAGTCCTTCATTTTGCCTAGACATGAAAAGACGGAGGATGCTCCAAAGAGCCAAAGGAAAGGTGGTGCGAAAGGAACTTATGTGTACGCGAGGTTCCACCCAAACCTTTCCAACGCGGACCCCCTCTTAATAGTACGGCTTTCCTACGACTCAAATCCATCGAAAAGAAACGTAGAGAAACACCATCTTCAATAGTCTTCGAGGGGCACCAAGTTGTCTTTTGTTTAGACATGATATATCTGAAATGTTCAATGCACACGATTAGTCCGCAAAAGCATTGTCATCAATCACCAAAACTACCAAGGGATAAAAATTCCCTTACAATCTCCCCCTTTTTGGTGGATTGATGACAATATGGGATTTGCACATACGGATATAAAATGAAGCAATGGCAAACCCACCATCTATAAAATATAGACGGGCTCCCCCTAGATGTGTGCACTCTAGAGATGTGCTTTGGACTGCACGGCACACATACTAGGATCAATGCCCCCCCCTATATTTTATAGACAAGGCATCTCTTGCAACAATATAACTAACACTAAGCAAGTACGCAAGATGATGGATATGACTAAGTAACAAAGACAAAAAGATACGCTAGAGTGCATATTTCTTACACCATATGATAGATAACTTGGTCTTACGAGCACAAACCAAACCAAAGCAAACGAGGTTCAACAGACCGAAAGTAAAGCGACAAAGCAAAACACATGACACAAGACGCGCAAATCCTACACTCTCTCCCCCTTTGGCATCGAGACACCAAAAAGGCAGAGAGGACACCTACGAAACAGGTGGTAGCTCAGGCTGAAAATGACTCCTCGTCAGTCTCGGCAGCAGGAATAGGCTCCTCCTCTGACTCTGTCCACTGATACCCCTGCTTGGCTATCCAGGCAGCCTCCAGAGTGATGGCTTCCTTTGAGCCACTGGTGATAGTCTCGCCAAAGGTCCTCAATATATTCTTATCGCGCTGGCGACTCTTCTTGGAGTCAACATGGGCCCTGTACTGCCCCTGGGTCTGCATGCAGAACAACTTCTTCATCTTCGTCTTCAGCTTATTAGACCAAGAGGGCTCAGTAGAGGGAGGAGTGTACCCATCAGAACTTTCCTCATCTGCTTCCTCCTCCTCGATCTCATCCTCATCCACATCCATCATCGCAGCCTCGGCCTCAACACTGGTGATGGTGTTAGCCCATTGGCTCTTTCTGCGGAGCTTGATGGGCTCATGAAGAATCCAGCCGGGGCAACAAACTCATCATTGGGATAGAGCTTCTCCCAAGTCTTTGTGATCAAGAGAAACAGGAACCTGAACCAAATCCATAAAGTCCTTCCACTTAGCAGTCAACTGTTGACCATTGGTCATCCATGTCATGGTCCTTGGCTCATCAGAATGGAAGTGGACCGAAGCAGAGAACTGAGCCATGATGTTTGGGTCAAAGTACAGGTGAAAGGTAAGCATGTGCTCAATGCCAAACTGCTCCACCAGGTCCAAAGCCTCACGAAAATACTCACGGTGCTTATCCTGCCTCATGTGATTCATGTCAATCCAGTGCACATCCACGTAGATGTTCTGCTTGGCCTTGATCACATCCAGATAGATAAGGTTCTGCTGCTTGGTCCAGAACAGATCATTCTGTCTAAAGTTGGCACGGGGATTCACATAGGGGTTGATCTTCCTTCGAACAACGAACTCAGCCAGAGGTATCTCATCCATGCCCATGGTGGGCTCCTTGTGCTTGGTGGCGGTGTGCTTGGTTCTGCGCTGGGAGGCATTGGAGCCCTCTGGAGCTTCATCTTGGTTGCGCAGGCGCTTTGAGCCCGTGTCACGGCTGGGATTTAAGCGACGAACATTGGAACCAGAGCCACCACCTAAGACACACAACACAAGAACACGCACACGAAGCAAGAAGGATCAATGCAAAGGCCACAACAAAACAAATGAAACAAGTAGAAATCATATTGGGAAGTTGCCACTAGGAAGGTTTGAAGTCAGCGGTAGTATCGTTCCAAGGTACGGAACTAAAAATTTACTGCCGCTCTAGCCGCGGTAGTACCGCGCCTGGAGCGGAAGTAAAATTTTACTTCCGCGCTGTGCACGGTAGTACCGCTCTGGGGGAAAGGTAGTACCGTACGAGGCGAACATGGTAGGAGTGGTAGTACTGCACGGGAGGTGCGGTAATACCGCTCCAGTTCAGATCCACACAAAATCAGATCCAAAACGCTGCAACAAAGGAGCGGTACTACGGTTGATCAAACCTACCAAGCATCAATGATCCAAATAGCATCTCTACTGCAAAACGACTCTCCTACACCCTATTCTTGCAAGGATTTGGCCCAAAATCTCAAGAACACAAGCATCTCCCCAAAAACCTAGAGACAAGACAACAAAGCAAAAAAGCAAGGGATTTGGGGGGAACCCTTGGTCCATGGCAAGAGGGCGAGGTAGGGAACGATCCCACCGGTCGGAATCCTAGGAGAGCGTCCGGAGAATGAGATCCGGTGAGGTCCTCCGGCGCCGTTCTTGGGCAGGAGAGAGAGAGAGAGAGACGACGTGGGGAAAAGGAGTTGAATGGGTATGGGGGAGTTAGAACTCCCCCTACTCGCTCTTAACCCCCACGCGCTCACAACTGCACGGTAGTATCGCGCCTCATTGCGGTAGTACCGCCTGGGCGGAAGTACCGCATGCTGGGCGGTAGTACCGATCGACCAGTGGCAGTTAAAAATTATTGTCGTGCTGGTAGCGGTAGTACGGTGCGCATCTCCTGCAGTAGTACCGTGGCGATCCATGGTAGTACCTTAGACCCAAGAAAATGCAAGTTTCGCAAACAAAAGAAGAAAATAGCCTTTGCAACGCAACCTTCACGCAACCGGACACACTAAGAGCTAGAACGCGAGGCAACACAAACACAAACATGGCACAACCAAAGGCAAAAGACAACGAAAACCAAAACACACAACAAAACTCTCAAGAAGAGAGGGCGGTGGCCGGAGCCACCTATGTATGAGTCGGTTGGTATGGCACCGCAAAGAATTATCCCTGGGCCCATGACCAAAACTCGTCTTTGAAGCACAAGTACCATCAAGAACGGCTAATGTGAAAGGTTTGATCAATTTATGCATAATGGGGGGAGGGAGAGTTCATCGAGAGAACAACACTCCCCCTATGTCCATGCCTACACCTACACAAGATATCACATTGAGTATGGTGGGGTGTGCAAGGGTTCAAGCTACATTGCTCGAATCAATGATATTTATCTCATGCCTTAACTCGCGAAATCTTGCTTCATCCAAGGGCTTCATGAAAATACCTGCAAGGTTATCATGAGTGTTGACATACTTGAGCTTGATCTCCCCTCGCCTAATGTGATCCCGGATGAAGTGATATCGAATCTCAATATGCTTCGTCTTGAAGTGTTGCACCGGGTTGAGAGAGATCATGATGGCACTTTCATTGTCACACCAAAGAGGCACTTCGTCACAAGTGACACCATAATCCTTCAAAGTTTGCCTCATCCATAGAAGTTGAGCACAAAAACTACTGACAGCCACATACTCCGCTTCAGTGGACGAGAGAGATACACAACTTTGCTTCTTAGAAGACTAACTCACCAAAGAGCAACCAAGAAATTGGCACCCTCCGGAGGTGGACTTCCTATCCACTTTGTCTCCCGCCCAATCTGAGTCCAAATAGCCCAAAAGATCAAAGTTGGCTCCTCTTGGGTACCATAAACCAAAGTTTGGGGTATGAGACAAATATCTAAAGATTCGCTTGACCGCCACAAAGTGGCTTTCCTTAGGTGCGGCTTGAAACCGTGCACAAATTCCCACAGTCAACATGATATCCGGTCTAGATGCACAAAGGTAAAGCAAGGATCCAATCATGGAGTGATATACCTTTTGATCCACCACTTTACCATTGGGATCAATGTCAAGTTGGGATTTGATGGGCATTGGAGTGGAAGCCAGCTTGACATCACTTAGTTTGAATCTCTAGAGCATGTCTTGAGTGTATTTGGCTTGGTTGATGGAGGTTCCTTCTCTTCTTTGCTTGATTTCGAACCCAAGAAAGAACTTCAACTCTCCCATCATAGACATCTTGAACTTTGAGGTCATGAGAGCGGCAAATTCCTCATTGAAAGCTTTGTTAGGGGAACCAACGATAATATCATCAACATATAGTTGGCACACAAACAACTCCCTGATACGTCTCCAACGTATCTATAATTTTTCATTGTTCCATGCTATTATATTACCTGTTTTGGATGTTTATGGGATTTACTTTACACTTTATATCCTTTTTGGGACTAACCTACTAACCAGAGGCCCAATCCGAATTGCTGTTTTTTTTGCCTATTTCAGTGTTTCGAAGAAAAGGAATATCAAACGGAGTCCAAACGGAATGAAACCTTCGGGAGCGATTGATACGTCTCCAACGTATCTATAATTTATGAAGCATTCATGCTATTTTATTATCTGTTTTGAATGATTACGGGCTTTATTATACACTTTTATATTACTTTTGGGACTAACCTATTAACCGGAGGCCCATCCCATATTGCTGTTTTATTGCCTGTTTCGGTACTTCAAAGAAAAGGAATATCAAACGGAGTCCAAATGGAATGAAACCTTCGGGAGCGTGATTTTTAGGAAGAATATGATCCGAGAGACTTGGAGTTCACGTCAGAAGGGCATCAAGGAAGCCACGAGATAGGGGGCACGCCCACCCACCCCCCCGGGCGTGCCCTACCCTCTTGTGGGCCCCTCGAGGCTCCCCCGACCGACTTCTTTCGCCTATATAAGCCTACGTACCCTAAAAACATCAGAACAGAAGATAGATTGGGAGTTCCGCTGCTACAAGCCTCTGTAGCCACCAAAAACCTCTCGGGAGCCCATTCCGGCACCCTGCCGGAGGGGGAACCCATCGCCGGTGGCCATCTTCATCATCCCGGCGTTGTCCATGACGAGGAGGGAGTAGTTCACCCTTAAGGCTGAGGGTATGTACCAGTAGTTATGTGTTTGATCTCTCTCTCTCTCTCGTGTTCTCTCTATGGCACGATCTTGATGTATCGCGAGCTTTGCTATTATAGTTGGATCTTATGATGTTTCTCCCCCTCTACTCTCTTGTGATGGATTGAGTTTTCCCTTTGAAGTTATCTTATTGGATTGAGTCTTTAAGGATTTGAGAACACTTGATGTATGTCTTGTCGTGCTTATCTGTGGTGACAATGGGATATCATGTGCCACTTGATGTATGTTTTGGTGATCAACTTGCGGGTTCCACCCATGAACCTATGCATAGGGGTTGACACACGTTCTCATATTGACTTTCTGGTAGAAACTTTGGGGCACTCTTTGAAGTACTTTGTGTTGGTTGAATAGATGAATCTAGGATTGTGTGATGCCTATCATATAATCATGCCCACGGATACTTGAGGTGACAATGGAGTATCTAGGTGACATTAGGGTTTTGGTTTATTTGTGTCTTAAGGTGTTATTCTAGTATGAACTCTTGAATAGATTGATCCGAAAGAATAACTTTGAGGTGGTTTCGTACCCTACCATAATCTCTTCGTTTGTTCTCCGCTATTAGTGGCTTTGGAGTGACTCTTTGTTGCATGTTGAGGGATTGTTATATGATATATCTATGTTATTATTGTTGAGAGAACTTGCACTAGTGAAAGTATGAACCCTAGGCCTTGTTTCCTACCATTGCAATACCGTTTACGCTCACTTTTATCGCTTGCTACCTTGCTGTTTTTATAATTTCAGATTACAAGTACCTTTATCTACTATCCATATTGCACTTGTATCACCATCTCTTCACCAAACTAGTGCACCTATACAATTTACCATTGTATTGGGTGTGTTGGGGACACAAGAGACTCTTTGTTATTTGGTTGCAGGGTTGTTTGAGAGAGACCATCTTCATCCTACGCCTCCCACGGATTGATAAACCTTAGGTCATCCACTTGAGGGAAATTTGCTACTGTCCTACAAACGTGTGCACTTGCAGGCCCAACAACATCTACAAGAAGAAGGTTGTGTAGTAGACATCAAGCTCTTTTCTGGCGCCATTGCCGAGGAGGTGAGTGCTTGAAGTCATATATTTAGATCTTGCAATCGAATTTTTTTGTTTCTTGTTTGATCACTAGTTTAGTTTATAAAATAAAACTACAAAAAAATGGAGTTAAGTTTGTCTCATACGCTTTGTCTTTTTAATATCTTTCGTGAGTATGATGAAAAGGAAAATTGTGCTCAAGTGCTAGAAGAAGAAATCTATAGAATGTTTGACACTAAATCTTTGAATGATGAGCATGATTTCAATGTTGTTAGTATGAACTCCTTGAATATACATAGTACTAATGATGATTGCTCTAGTCATGATGAAAATATCTCTTATAAGCATGTCAAATTTGGTGGAGTGCATGTTTGCATGAACACACCAAATAGATAAGATATATATTGCAAGAGGCATAAGCATTTAGAAACTAAATTGTTGCAAGAAAAGTTAAATGGGAGTGCTGAAAATTTACACTTCCTTTGCCGTACTTGTGAACTATGCAATGAACGTGGTCATCTACATCTCCTATGCAAATTATTTCATGATCGAATCGTGTCCAAAAATTGTGATGATTTGATTTCTCTTACACATTATAATGAACTTAGTTTGCTTTTGGGTTATGAAGAATTGAAACGTTTAACTAAGAATCTTCCAGATTTTGCTCTTGAGCATTTCCTTGATATTGATCTAGAGACGATTTATATGTTTGGTGCGGTGAATTGCATTGAAAATCCTTATATTGCCAATCACCTAAAGAAAAGAAAGAAAATATAATATGATGAGAATACTAATGAAAGGGAAGAGACTTCCCAATATCCTCCATTATTTCTTATGATGAATCAGGTAATGAGGAGGATCTCTCTATTCAACCAATCTCGTCAATAAGGAGCTCAAAGAAGAAGGTTGAACCCACACATAATGTGAACAAGAAAAAGAAAAGAAGGAGCAACAAAGGTAAAAAGGTATCCCTCCCAAATGATGTTGCTCCTACTACTCATTGTGATGATGATAATTGTTATACTATTGGTGCTATCCATACTATTAATGATGAGAGTGATTGTGCTTATGATATGAAAAGGGTCAAGCTTGGAGAAGCTATGTTTGGTGAGGATGAAATATTTGAGAATATATTTGCTGGAATTAATGTTTCTCCCAAGCTTGGGGATGCTACGTTTATTGAAGATGATATTTTTAGCATCCCAAATTTGATATGCAAAGTTGTTATGATGATAGCATGCCTCTTACCTATGATGATTATATTTATGAAAGTGGGTTTGGAAGAGTGTCAACTTTATTTAGTGATTCCACTATCTTGGAAGAGGTTTCAATCGATTATGATGAGAACGAAGTTGCCACTTATGATGATTATTGTGATGAAACTTATGCTATAAAAAGTAGTGATGATTATATTTATAAAACTTGTCATGATTATGATTACCCTTTTTCTGAACATTACTCTTTTAATGTGGAAACAATTTTTAGTGTTCAAGTCTTCTATGATACTCTCACTATTCCGAATGAGAAGAATTTTGCTTATGTGGAGAGTAGTAAATTTTCTATGCTTGTAGATCATGAAAATAATGCTTTAGGTGATGGTTATATTGTTGAATTCATTCATGATGCTACTCAAAAGTATTATGAGGGAGGAACATATGCTTGTAGGAATTGCAACAATATTAAGTTTCCTCTATATGTGTTGAAAATCTTGAAGCTATGCTTGTTTTGCCTTCCTATGCTAGTTGATTATTGTTCCCCTAAGTTGTTTGATCAAAAAATCCCTATGCATAGGAAGTGGGTTAGACTTAAATGTTCTTGTCATATTCTTCATGATGCTCTCCTTATGTTTCAATTCTTATCTTTTATGTGAGCATCATTGAAATCATCATGCCTAGCTAGGGGCGTTAAACGATAGCGCTTGTTGGGAGGCAACCCAACTTTACTTTTGTTCCTTGCTTTTTGTTCCTGTTTAGTAATAAATAATTCATCTAGCCTCTGGTTAGATGTGGTTTCATGTTTTAATTAGTGTTTGTGCCAAGTAGAACCTTTGGGAAGACTTGGGTGAAGTTTATGCTATCTTGCTGTAAAAAACAGGAACTTTAGCGCTCACGAGAATAGCTGCCATTTTTTACTGAAGAGTGATTTTAGGTTGATTCTTTTTGCAGATGATTAATAGACAGATTCCTCAGGTCCATCAATTTATTTCAGAATTGTTTGAGTTCTAGAAGTATACGTTTGATACAGATTACTACAGACTGTTCTGTTTTTGACACGATTCTGTTTTCATTGTGTTGTTTGCTTATTTTGATGAATCTATGAGTAGTATCGGAGGGTATCAACCATAGAGAAGTTAGAATACAGTAGATATTACACCAATATTAATTTATAATGAGTTCACTACAGTACCTAAGTGGTGGTTTTATTTTCTTATACTAAGGGAGCTTACGAGTTTTGTTTTGAGTTTTGTGTGGTTGAAGTTTTGAAGTTTTGGGTAAAGATTCGATGGACTATGGAATAAGGAGTGGAAAGAGCCTAAGCTTGGGGATTACCAAGGCACCCCAAGGTAATATTCAAGGACAACCAAGAGCCTAAGCTTGGGGATGCCCCGGTAGGCATCCCCTCTTTCGTCTTCGTTCATCGGTAACTTTACTTGGAGCTATATTTTTATTCACCACATGATATGTGTTTTGCTTGGAGATTCATTTTATTTTGTTAGTATTTGCTTGATTTTATTTAGAATAATTTTTTGCATCTCTATTTTCAATAAAAATGTCAAGGATAGCCTTTACCATGCATTTTGCTAGTATACATGTTGCTGTTTGAAAACAGAAAGTTTACCACTGTTGCAAAAATTCCCTAGAAAAGTCATAGAACGGTATAATGTTGAAAGGTTTTGCATATTGAGATCTGATAAATCTTATACAGCATAGTATTTTTCTTATAATTTTTGGAGTTAGGGAAGTATTGATACTCTTGCATTCTTTACAGACTGTACTGTTTTGGCAGATTGCTGTTATGTTTGCGTTGTTTGCATATGTTTGCTTGTTTAATGATTCTATTTGAGGATAGGAGTATTAAATATGCAGAGGCATTTAGTATGCAATGTTGAATAATAATTTTAGTGATTTGTTACAGTATAAAATGATAAGGTTTTGCATTGGTTTATACTAACCTATCTCACGAGTTCTTGTTGAGTTTGTTGTGGATGAAGCTTTTGATAAAAATAAGAGAAATCATGATATGAGAGGAATTAAGGAGACATAAAAACTCAAGCTTGGGGATGCCCAAGGCACCCCAAGATAATATTTCAAGAAGTCTCAAGCATCTAAGCTTGGGGATGCCCCGGTAGGCATCCCACCTTTCTTCTTCAACAAATAACGGTTAGTATCAGTTGAGCCTAAGTTTTTGCTTCTTCACATGAGTTGTGCTATCCTTGCAATGTCATTTTATTTTGTTTTGCTTGCTGTTTGAATACAATACCAAGATCTGAAATTCTTAAATGAGATAGAGTCTTCACATAGTCACATAATTATTTAACTACTCATTGATCTTCACTTATATCTTTTTGGAGTAGTTTGTCATTTACTCGTGTGCTTCACTTATATCCTATGAGTAAATGGTTGAATGAGTTGAATTCATAAATCTGAAATTATATATGTTTAATTTGCTTATCCCATGGGGAGTAATTACTTCACATCTAAGAAGTAGAGGTTTATTGAAGGTTAGCAAGCATTGTATTGGTCATTTGAACAATTCATGAAAGAATATTGAAGGAAGAGAGATTTCACATATAAATATACTATCCTAGAAATCTTTTATAATTGTGAGCACTCATTAAGTATGACATGCTAAAGAGTTGATGTTGGACAAGGAAGACAACATGATGGGTTATGTTTTCTCACATCTCAGTTAAAGTATATTGTCATGGATCATTCAAACATGTTGAGCTTGCCTTTCCCCCTCATGCTAGCCAAAATTTCTTGCACCATGTAGAGATACTACTTGTGCTTCCAATTATCCTTACACCCAGTTTTTGCCATGAGAGTCCACCATACCTACCTATGGATTGAGTACGATCCTTCAAGTAAGTTGTCATCGGTGCAAGAAATAAAAATTGCTCTCTAAATATGCATGACTTATTAGTGCGGAGAAAATAAGCTTTGTACGATCTTGTTATGGAAACAATAAAAGCGACAGACTGCATAATAAAGGTCCATATACAAGTGGCAATATAAAGTGACATTCTTTCGCATTAAGATTTTGTGTATCCAACCCTAAAAGCGCATGACAACCTCTGCTTCCCTCTGCGAAGGGCCTATCTTTTACCTTATGTCTTTTACTTTATGCAAGAGTCAAGGTGATATTAACCTTTCCCTTTTTCATTTTATCCTTTGGCAAGCACTTTGTGTTGGGGTGATCCTGATATATATATATAATGGATATATATATATATATATATATATATATATATATCCAATTGGATGTAAGTTAGCATGAACTATTATTGTTGACATCACCCAAAGGTGAATACGTTGGGAGGCAACACTATAAGCCCCTATCTTTCTCAGTGTCCAATTAAAACTCCATAACCATTAGTATTGCGTGAGTGTTAGCAATTGTAGAAGACTATATGATAGTTGAGTATGTGGAGTTTGCTATTCCTGAAAATAAGACGAATTGCAATTGTTTGATGACTAAGAATGAAGTTTGCTAGTTTTTAAGAAAGTTTTTGGTCTATGCTTTAACATGTGAATTGCTGTTACTTGTTCGTGAGAAGTTTTATGATATGAACTACTGTTATGACATATAATCATACTAGAAAAGGTGATTGAAATTATCATTGATCAAACTTGTGCACCTTCTAGCATTCACACTTCACAAATTCTTTCTTTTATCATTTACCTACTCGAGGACGAGCAGGAATTAAGCTTGGGGATGCTGATACGTCTCCAACGTATCTATAATTTATGAAGCATTCATGCTATTTTATTATCTGTTTTGAATGATTACGGGCTTTATTATACACTTTTATATTACTTTCGGGACTAACCTATTAACCGGAGGCCCATCCCATATTGCTGTTTTATTGCCTGTTTCAGTACTTCGAAGAAAAGGAATATCAAACGGAGTCCAAATGGAATGAAACCTTGGGGAGCGTGATTTTTAGGAAGAATATGATCCGGGAGACTTGGAGTTCACGTCAGAAGGGCATCAAGGAAGCCACGAGATAGGGGGCGCGCCCCCCCCCCCCCCCCCTGGGCGTGCCCTACCCTCTTGTGGGCCCCTCGAGGCTCCCCCGACCGACTTCTTTCGCCTATATAAGCCTACGTACCCTAAAAACATCAGAACAGAAGATAGATTGGGAGTTCCGCCGCTGCAAGCCTCTGTAGCCACCAAAAACCTCTCGGGAGCCTGTTCCGGCACCCTGCCGGAGGGGGAACCCATCACCGATGGCCATCTTCATCATCCCGGTGTTCTCCATGACGAGGAGGGAGTAGTTCACCCTCAAGGATGAGGGTATGTACCAGTAGTTATGTGTTTGATCTCTCTCTCTCGTGTTCTCTCTATGGCACGATCTTGATGTATCGCGAGCTTTGCTATTATAGTTGGATCTTATGATGTTTCTCCCCCTCTACTCTCTTGTGATGGATTGAGTTTTCCCTTTGAAGTTATCTTATCGGATTGAGTCTTTAAGGATTTGAGAACACTTGATGTATGTCTTGCCGTGCTTATCTGTGGTGACAATGGGATATCATGTGCCACTTGATGTATGTTTTGGTTATCAACTTGCGGGTTCCGCCCATGAACCTATGCATAGGAGTTGACACACATTTTCGTCTTGACTTTCCGGTAGAAACTTTGGGGCACTCTTTGAAGTACTTTGTGTTAGTTGAATAGATAAATCTAAGATTGTGTGATGCATATCGTATATTCATGCCCACGAATACTTGAGGTGACAATGGAGTATCTAGGTGACATTAGGGTTTTGGTTGATTTGTGTCTTAAGGTGTTATTCTAGTATGAACTCTTGAATGGATTGATCCGAACGAATAACTTTGAGGTGGTTTCGTGCCCTACCATAATATCTTCGTTTGTTCTCCGCTATTAGTGGCTTTGGAGTGACTCTTTGTTACATGTTGAGGGATTGTTATATGATCTATCTATGTTATTATTGTTGAGAGAACTTGCACTAGTGAAAGTATGAACCCTAGGCCTTGTTTCCTACCATTGCAATACCGTTTACGCTCACTTTTATCGCTTGCTACCTTGCTGTTTTTATAATTTTAGATTACAAATACCTTTATCTACTATCCATATTGCACTTGTATCACCATCTCTTCGCCGAACTAGTGCACCTATACAATTTACCATTGTATTGGGTGTGTTGGGGACACAAGAGACTCTTTGTTATTTGGTTGTAGGGTTGTTTGAGAGAGACCATCTTCATACTACGCCTCCCACGGATTGATAAGCCTTAGGCCATCCACTTGAGGGAAATTTGCTACTGTCCTACAAACCTCTGCACTTGCAGGCCCAGCAACGTCTACAAGAAGAAGGTTGTGTAGTAGACATCAGCGATCTTTTTGGAACAAATGCAATCTAGGAGACTTGGAGTGGACGTCAAGAAGCAATCGAGGCGGCCACGAGGTAGGAGGGCACGCCCTAGGGAGGTGGGAGCACCCCCCACCCTCGTGGGCCCCTCGTGGCTCCCCTGACATACCTCCTTCGCCTATATATACCTCCATACCCTGAAAACATCCAGGAGCACCACGAAAAACTATTTCCACTGCCGCAACCTTATGTATCCATGAGATCCCATCTTGGAGCCTTCGTCGGTGCTCCGCTGGAGGGGGAATCTACCACGGAGGGCCTCTACATCATCTCCAAGGCCTCTCCGATGAGTTGTGAGTAGTTTACTACAGACCTTCGGGTCCATAGTTATTAGCTAGATGGCTTCTTCTCTCTCTTTGAATCTCAATACAAAGTTCTCCTTGATCTTCTTGGAGATCTATTCGATGTAACTCTTTTTGCGGTGTGTTTGTCGAGATCCAATAAATTGTGGGTTTATGATCAAGTTTATCTATGAGAAATATTTGAATCTCCTCTAAATTCTTTTATGTATGATTAGTTATGTTTGCAAGTCTCTTCGAATTATCAGTTTGGTTTGGCCTACTAGATTGATCTTTCTTGCAATGGGAGAAGTGCTTAGCTTTGGGTTCAATCTTGCGGTGTCCTTTCCTAGTGACAGTAGGGGCAGCAAGGCACGTATTGTATTGTTGCCATTGAGGTTAAAAAGATGGGGTTTATATCACATTGCTTGAGTTTATCAATCTACATCATGTCATCTTTCTTAATGTGTCACTCTGTTCTTCATGAACTTAATACTCTAGATGCAGGCAGGAGTCGGTCGATGTGTGGAGTAATAGTAGTAGATGCAGAATCGTTTCGATCTACTTGTCACGGATGTGATGCCTATATACATGATTATGCCTAGATAATCTCATAACTATGCACTTTTCTATCAGTTGCTCGACGGTAATTTGTTCACCCACAATAATACTTATGCTATCTTGAGAGAAGCCACTAGTGAAACCTATGGCCCCTGGGTCTATCTTTTATCATATAAGTTTCCCATCTACTTTTATTTGCATCTTTACTTTCCAATCTATATCATAAAAATACCAAAAATATTTATCTTATCTTATTATCTCTATCAGATCTCACTTTCGCAAGTTACCGTGAAGGGATTGACAACCCCTTTATCACATTGGTTGCTAGGTTCTTGTTTGTTTGTGTAGGTACGAGGGACTTCTGTGGAGCCTCCTACTGGATTGATACCTTGGTTCTCAAAAACTGAGGGAAATACTTACGCTACTTTGCTGCATCACCCTTTCCTCTTCAAGGGAAAACCAACGCAGTGCTCAAGAGGTAGCAAGAAGGATTTCTGGCATCGTTGCCGGGGAGGTCTTCGCTAAAGTCAAGACATACCAAGTACCCCTCACAAACTCACCTCCGTCGCATTACATTATTTGCCATTTGCCTCTCGTTTTCCTCTCCCCCACTTCACCCTTGCCATTTTATTCGCCCTTCTTCTGTTTGATCTTATGTTTTCTTGTGTCTCCATATGCCTTCTATGTGCTTGCATCTTTGCTTGCTAAAAATCTATTGTTATGGATCCACTTAAAGTGTTTTTCTTCGATCATCTTCGATCCTTATGCGCTCGTGCTGAAACCCCAACTAGACTAGTTGATGGGAAATCTTTAGATGAGCATGCTCATTTTGTGCGTCACCGTCTGTCTGAAAAAGGGAGACTCTTATGGGATCAAATAAACAGATTGTTGTGTTATGCTTGGAATCTGTGTGAAATTTATGATTTTACTTGTTGCTCTAAGAACCCTAAAAAACACCTTCCCTACCTATGTGAGTTTAATGATAATGAAATGTTATCTTCTTATGCAAAGGGTGTTTATAGTTACTATGATATCGAACAAATTGAAGAATTTGTTGCTTTTAAGGGTGCTTATGAAGTTGCTTCTTTGATTGAAAAGTATGATATTACTCTCTATGAATCTGAAAAATTTGACATACTTAAATATTGTTGTGAAAACTATGCTCATAATGTCTATGCCAAAGAATTTATTGAGAGAATGATTGTTGCTTTGGAAGAAAATAATGATATGCATGAATCTATAGATAATGATTCCGATGATTTGATTGAAATATCCCTTGATGAACATGATGCTTGCTATTCTTTCTGGCCATGATGCCAATATTTATGAAGATGAATTTGCTATAGTTCCTTATGTTAAACATGAGATCGTTGCTATTGCACCCATACTTGGTAGTTCCTTTAATGAAAAGCATGATTGCAATGATGTTATTATAAATTCTATTAATGTCAATTGTGTCAATGATATGCAAAACCCTAAGCTTGGGGATGCTAGTTTTGCTATGTCCACTACTTGTTGCAATGATCATGATTGGGGTGATTCTTCTTATAATCTTGAAATTTTATTTAAGCCCCTGATGAATATGAGATTGATAATAATGTTTGCAATAATACTAAAAGTGGGCTTGGAGAGGTCATGACTTTAGTTAATGTTAATCCCACTATTTTGGAAGAGTGTCAACTTCGCACGCATGTGGATCATGTTGAAAATATTTTATGTGATAGCTATTTTGTTGAATTTGCTTATGATCCTACATGTAATTATTATGAGAGAGGAAAATATGGTTGTAGAAATTTTCATGTTACTAAATTACCTATCTTCATGTTCAGATTGCTATCATCTCTTTGTTCATCCTTGCATATGCTAGTTTTTGCTTGCCTTGATAATTTGTTTGCTTACAAGATGCCTATGCATAGGAAGTATGCTAGACTTAGATGTGTTTTTCACATGCTACATGATGCTCTCTTCGTGTTTCAACTGTTATCTTTCATATGAGCATCATCGAAATTATCAATGCCTAGCTAGGGGCATTAAACGATAGCGCTTGTTGGGAGGCAACCCAATTTTATTTTTGGTTCCTTGATTTTTGCTTCTATTTAGTAATAAAGAAATCATCTAGCCTCTGTTTAGATGTGGTTTTATGTTTTAATTAGTGTTTGTGCCAAGTAGAACCTATAGGATAACCTACGGTGATAGTTAATTTGATTGTGCTGAAAAACAGAAACTTCTGTGGAAACGAAAATAATTTTAATAAATCACAGAAACGTGATTTTGCAGTAGATCATTAGATAAATTTCCCAGGACTTCCTATTTTGGTAGGATCTGTAGAGTTCCAGAAGTATTCTAAAGTTACAGATTGCTACAGACTGTTTTGTTTTTGACAGATTCTGTTTTTCGTGTGTTGTTTGCTTATTTCGATGCATCTATGGCTAGTATCGGGGGGGTATGAACCATAAAGAAGTTGGAATACAGTAGGTTTAACACCAATATAAATAAAGAATGAGTTCATTACAGTACCTTATGTGGTGGATTTTCTTTCTTGCACTAACGCAGCTCATGAGATTTCCTGTTGAGTTTTGTGTTGTGAAGTTTTCAAGTTTTGGGTAAAGATTCGAAGGGCTATGGAATAAGGAGTGGCGACAGCCTAAGCTTGGGTATGCCCATGGCACCCCAAGATAATCCAAGGACAACCAAAAGCCTAAGCTTGGGGATGCCCCGGAAGGCATCCCCTCTTTCGTCTTCGTCTATCGGTAACTTTACTTGGAGCTATATTTTTGTTCATCACATGATATGTATTTTGCTTGGAGCGCCTTGTATGATATGAGTCTTTGCTTTTTAGTTTACTGTCGGTGTTCTAGGAACGGGGGTCCCCAGACTTGCCTGCCTGCGGCCTGCGGCGTGGCCCAAATAGGGGCCCCAGTGCGGCCCAGCTTCATCAGCTCAAGCTCAAGACCCTCGTGAGGGGCCAAGCCTCGCGGGGTGGACGACAGGAAGCTTCCTCAGGAGCAGCCTCACCAGGCAGGCTCGCGAGTAGGCAGAGAGATCAAGGCAGGGCACCTCGCGAGGAGCCCGTGACGTAAGCCATGACGATCGAGACCAAGCGGGCGCCAGGCGGGCGCCGGCCTGCGCAGTGTCCTTGTTTCCCCTTCGGTGCAAAGGGGGCAAGCACAGGCCAAGGCATCATGCAAAGGTTACCGTTTTGGTGCAACAATACGAAGACCAGAGGAACGGCCGGAAGGAGGTCATCGTGGAGCCCAGGACAGTGTCATCGTCAGAGCCTTTGGCAGCCGAAGACCAACTTTAGTCAGGATAAGTGTACTAGATGTTCCCCTTCAAAATGGCCAATTGTTGGCGCCCTTCCCGCTCATTATTTGGGAAGAGGCCCATGGCCTCCCTCTATAAATAGGACTATCCACCACAGAGGATAGAGAGGGAGAGAGCTAGAAATCCGGTAGGCATCCAGAGATCGACCAAGCATCTAGAGATCGGGTAGGCATCCAAGAGGCGACTGAACTCACCCAAGCAGTTCATCACACCAGCTCAAGAACAGCCCCTCGCGAGGCTGTTCCCCCATTGTACTGTTCATCATCAGCCCTCGAGGCAATCCACCACACCACACACCGCAGTAGGGTATTACACCACAATAGTGGCCTGAACCAGTATAAATCTCGTGTCCCTTGTGTGTTCTTCTTTCTAGCCTAGATCCTTTGCGAGACTTCGATACGTGAGCTGGTAGGGGAAAGATCTTCATGCGCACCCCAGAGTTCGAACCTCAAGGGTCTGCCAGAACCTGAAATCCGACATTTGGCGCGCCAGGTAGGGGAGCGCCGGAATCCTTCCTCTGCCGTCTCGCGTTCCATTGCTTTGCCGTTCTGATGTCAAGCGACCCGACAGCCAACACCAACCGCTGGGCGGCGTGGCCCGCCCACGCCATGCCGCCGGCCTAGGGCGACCTCGACCCTGCGCCTCAGAGAGCTCACGCTCCGCAGGGTGCTCCGGGGCGCGGGCGACACGGCCAAACGCTGTCTGCCCTCACGCCGCGGCAGGTGCGGTCAGCAGCAAGAGCCTCAAGCCACGCCGCGGCCATAGTGCTGCATACTCGATGGGAGCAGGTGAACTCCAGGGCCGCGCTCACGGTGGCCCCAGAGCTGCTACGGTGCCGGCTGCTGGAGGGCAGCCGTGACGTGTTGTTGGAGCGAGTGGCCGAGCTCCTGGATGCCGCCGCCTCGGGAGCACCTCCTTTCTGCGTCCAGCTGCCGCCCCAGATCCAGAGTGGGCCGTATAGCGGCCCCATACACGCCCATGCAACTCCAAGCGGGCTCCAGGGCCTACTCAACGCCGACCCGGCCGGCAACACCATGTGACAAGTCGCGCCGACCCCATCTCCGGCCGGTGAAGGAGTGCACGCCGCGACCTTCGGCCTCGGCGGACCACCACGCCACCACCCTCAAGACAACGCTCCAGGCCGGACTGCGTGGCATGTGGGGCACTACGGCGGGACCCATGGGGCGGTGGCCCTAGAATCTTACGTGCCCCACATGGTGGATCGAGAGTGTGCACTGGAAGAAGACCATGGCTCGTTCCTCGGGCCAGGCTGGGGCGAGGAGACACCAGAAGCTGAGCTCTTTCAGGAATCCCAGGAGGGCCACGACGACCACGCCGGTGGCAGCAACTATCTGGTACCACTAATTCCTCAGGAGCAAGCTTATGCTAACCATGGGTCGGAGGAGGTACAGGTTGCCACAGCATATGGCTGCCCCAATCCTGCAGCCCCTTACCCCTCGGGAGGAGGGCACCGGGGGCTGCAGGAGAGGGGCCGAGATCCGGGTTCGTCCCCGCGGCGCTCGGCACAAGGCGTTCTCAGGAGGTAGGCCCTCTGCCGTGGAGGTGCCTCAGGGCCTGCCCTCGGCAGAGGACCCATGGTCGTCGGGGGAACCACTGGCGACCGCTCTATCCCATTGGCGTCGTCCTTGGTCTCCGGTCGCCGTCAATGGCGGTAGAGTGTGGCGCAAGGCGGGGTCCTTGTCTGGCAATATGAAGCCAGGCCTGTACCTGTGAAGAAGGCCCAGTGCCTGTGAAGCTCGCCGCCCCGTGACACTCTCACGTAATAATGAGTGGGGCTGTACACGCCCCAGAGTCTCCGGAGAGCCGCCCTCGGGCCTCGGGGCCTCCTGCCCATGCCCAGTGGTAGCACTTAGCTCCGCGCTCGTGAGAAGATGTCGAAGACTAGACTAGGTGCCGGACGCGGCTTTTTGCTTTTTGCCTTTTCCCCTGTTGACAAGTTTCTTCGATTTGAATTTAAGTTGGATCTGAGCTTGAGACTTGCGTGTGTTTGGGGAAGGGGTGTTTAGTCTCGTTCGAGCAATCTCTCGCGTTCTGGTTTCGGCTTTGCGTCCAAAGTTAGCGTCAGCTGCCTCCCCTCGCGAGCCCCTCGCGAGCTGGGCCAGGCCAAGCGTGGCTACAATCCGGACTGCTGTCGCCGCACCCTCTCAGGAGGTTCTCATTGCAGGATCAATGGGTTCACTCAGAAGACACTTGGGGCATTGCGGCCCCCGTTGGATCGCTCGGGGCCTGTCCGGGCCAAAGGTAAACAAGTCAACCGGCCCCTCGTAGGGCCAATGGCTCAGCATAAGCATGCATGCGGCATTACATCTACAAGTATGCCAATTGCAAACCTTTACACGAGGGGTTCCCCCTCCCAAAATGCTCTTACAACCTTCAGGGCCAAGCCCGACTGTTTTCGCGCAGGGAAAACAGCGGAGGTGACACGCGATCAATCAGACAAATCCCCCAATGCGTCCTCAGGGGCACCTCCGGAGCCATCACTGGCGTCACTGGCCTCACCATCACCCACGCCGTCACCGCCATCGGCGTCCTGGTCGTTCACCACGCCGCCTTCATCAGCAGCCACGACCACACCGTCGTCATCAGTGGCGAAGGCCCTGACGAGGGCGTCCACATTGTCCTCCACCCAATGCGCCAGGTCGCCCCAGATGGCTATGGGCCCTGGTGCAATGGCGGCATCAAAGTCAAAATGGGGGTCCCTGTTCTGAAGATAACTGAAAACTCGGGAAAAAGCATGCCCAAGAAAGGCTCGGCTCCTCTCCTCAACGAGCCTGCGGGCCCTTTCAGAGCGGGTCTCCAGCTGCGTCACCACATCTGTGAAGAACCGGAGGTTGCCAGCGTAGTTGATTACGCGGGGTTCTGCAATGGCCGCCTCGCATATGTTGCCCAGGGCCGCGTTCGCCCTTTCCATGAGTGTTCGAAGCATGGGGGCATGCACGTGCTCCAGGGTCTGCCACTGACGGATCTTGTCCTCATTCCGCCGCTCCACGGCCTTGGCACCATCGACCCTCTGTTCGAGAAGAAGCACCTCAGCGCAGGAAGAAGCCAGCTCCGTCTGCGCTGCGCCAAGGGCGGACCCGGAGGCGTCCGCACGCCGTGTCACTTCATCCAGCTTGGCCTTGAGGGCGGCGGTCCTGGCCTCCACTTCGGCCCGGATCAGCTCCAGCCTTCCTTCGTACTCGCATTCAAGATTCGAGCGAGCTTCCGCCACGCGACGGTCGACCTCCTCTTGGACTCGGGCTTCCTGCGCGGCGACATCATCCTCTGCCCGAGTCACCAGGCGCTCCCTCGTCTCCAACCGCTCGAGGTCAAGGGTGCGCTCAGCGGCCTCCAGCGTCAGCACCTCCTCGCGCTTCTGAAGCTCCGCCTAGTCGACAGAAGCCCCCTTCAGCGACACAAGGGCCGCCTGGCGTAGTTCCACTTGCTGCTCCAGGGAGTTGCTCCAGGCTTGGAGCTCCCACACGCGCTCCTCCGCCTCCCTGCGACATCGATCTGCCTCCCGGGCCTCCTCGACGGCCTGGGAGCAGGCCTCTTGCGAGACCGCCAGCGATGCTTCAGCCTTCGTGTTATCAAGGTCATGATGGTGATGCGCAAGGGCGACGACTACCTTCAGCTTGCGCCTCTCCTCAGCGAGGCGCAGGCCCTTGGCCTCGAGGCGCGCATCCTCGTCAGCAAGCTCCGCCCCGATCTGGCTCACTGCATCTGCCGCCCCTTGGAGAAACTCCTGATGAAGGGCGCGGCGTTCGCAAACGCGCCTGAGCACGTCTTCCGCGTCACCCTCTGCCACTGGCGTATGCGGAGGGCCCTGAGGAGGCATGCCCCTTCCGGTGCAGGGCTGGGGGTTGGCGCCCCAGCAATCGCCGAATTGACCTTGCCAGGAGCCTGGCCTAGCGCCGGTCCGTCCCCAGAAGAGGAGCTCAAGACTAACTTCAGCCAATCACCATCCATGATCAAGGAAGGAGCACGGGGCAAGCTGGTTGTGCCACAGGAGGACTCGTGAAGGGAGGACAGCAGGCACGCCGGCTCGAAGTGCCCAGCGGGACGGGCCACTTCTCCGACCGGCCGAGTGGCAGGGGCACCGCTCGAGCTTGGCGCCCTGAGGGTCAGCAGCGAGGACAAAGCTTGGGGGGATGGCTCCTCGGCCGTCTCCTCGAATTCGGCAGGAAGGGCCCTGAAAGGCCGCGGTCAGCTGCGAGAACAGAGAGGTAAAGGAGCAAAAAGAGAAGAGGACTTACTCGTTCATGGCGAAGTACTTCCTGCGCTTTAACAAGCAGCAAGGGCGATCGTCATCACCCAAGGCATCCTTCCTCTTGCGGAGGGCCTCGAAGTCTATGCGGAACCGGCCTAAGCGTTCGGCACAAGGGTCGGTCTGTGGCATGGAAGAGGCGTCAAGGTGATCAGCGTCAAGGGGACCGGCCTAAGGGACGCCCCCAGGTGCCGCCTCATGAGGAACGGTCTGGACCTCGAAAGCCCCAACCTCGGGAGCCGTAGGCCACAACTCCTCGCCTGCCACTGCTCTAGGACGGGCTTCGGCAGATGCCACCTTTGGGGCTCCGTGCAGCGTCAACATCTCGACATCACCCCCTTCAGCTCCCGGCGGTTCTCGTCTCCCCGCTCCATCACCTAAGACAGAGCCGCTTGGGGCGACCGGAAGAGCAATCACAGCGACTGGATTCTCGCGGAGCCCCGTGAGGCCAGCCGGGCGCAGCCCCCACTCGTCAAAGTTGGGCATCTGCCTCACAAAATTGGCCCTGCCCGAGCAAAGATACAAGAGGGCACCATCGTGTCGAAGGCTGCCTAGGGAAGGATCGCCAGACAGGACCCTGAGCACCGTCCTCAGTGCTTCAAGCGCCAGGTCCTCCTCCTGAAGCCGCATGCGGTCCTTGTGCCCCGCAAAGTCCCACATCCGGCGAGAGTGGTGCTGGAGAGGAGCAATGCGATGCTGGAGGAACTCCTTTACCACCTTGGGCGCCATCACGTCGAGCGCCCTCAAACTCTCGAAGCGGCGCCAAACGAAGGCGAGTCGGGCTCACGAGCGTCTCATGGCCCCAGCCTGAGTTAGGAATAGCAGGCAAGGTCGGGTGCGAGAGCAGGGCGCTGGGCACATCCACATACAGCCACCGCTCTTTGAACCTGGCCTCAGAGGGAGGAAGGCTGAAATCGATCCCTGAAGCAGCCGTCTCTGGCACGGCTAGGAAGCTCACACACCCCGAGCATTGAGCAGGGTCGCTCAGGCGCAAGGAGAAGAAGTGGTGCAGCAGGGCAACAGAAGGAGGAATGCCCACCATTGCCTCGCAAACAAAAGAGAAGATAGACAAGAGGGTAATGGACTCAGGCCCGAGGTGCATCATGTGGATCTGATAATGGGAGAGTACCGCATTGAAGAAAGCGGAAAAGGGAGGGACCAGACCCGCCCACAGGGCATCAGTGAAGAACCGGACCTCCGTGACGACCCTATCAAAGGAGGCATGGGACGCAGGCTAGACCGTGGTCCTGCCGCACTCATTGAAGATGGTGGCAAGGGCAGAGCGGACCTTGTTCAAGGCTTCGGGATTGAGTATGATTGACCGATCGACGGCGGGGGCCTCCACCGGAGGCGAGCGGGGCAAAGTCCTGGGCTTCTTCCCCTTTTCCTTCTTTGTTGGCACCATGGCGATGGAAAGAGGGGAGGGCTCGAGCCGGACTGAAGGCGGAGGTTGGAGCCAGAGGAAGAAGGAAGGACAGAAAGCACGCGGACAGCAAAAGGGAAATAGTTGTGTGCAACCACAGGTCCACCTAGCCGGGCGTATAATGAGGCATCATGGGGAAGCGGAGACGCCCACGTCCAATCAACCGCCACGCGGCGCCCAAGGCCGCAGGCTATTGGGGCCCATGGTGCTTCGCACTTGCCCCTTCGCTTCTCTGCAAAGCCAAGTCCGAGCGCGCCTTGGGCCCGGGGGCTACTGTTGGCGTTCTGGGAACGGGGGTCCCCAAACTTTCCTGCCTGCGGCCTGCGGCGTGGCTCAAGTAGGGGGCCCAGTGCGGCCCAGCTTCATCATCTCAAGCTCAAGACCCTCGCGAGGGGCCAAGCCTCGCAGGGCAGACGACAGGAAGCTTCCTCAGGAGCAGCCTCACCAGGCAGGCTCGCGAGGAGGCGAAGAGATCAAGGCAGGGCACCTCGCGAGGAGCCTGTGACGTAAGCCATGACGATCGAGACCAGGCGGGCGTCGGCCTGCGCAGTGTCCTTGTTTCCCCTTCGGTGCAAAGGGGGCAAGCACAGGCCAAGGCATCAGGCAAAGGTTATAATTTCGGTGCAACAAGACCAAGACCAGAGGAATGGCCGAAAGGAGGTCATTGTGGAGCCCAGGACAGCGTCATCGTAAGAGCCTTTGGCAGCCGAAGACCAACTTTAGTCAGGATAAGTGTACTAGATGTTCCCCTTCAAAATGGCCAATTGTTGGCGCCCTTCCCGCTCATTATTTGGGAAGAGGCCCAAGGCCTTCCTCTATAAATAGGACTAGCCACCACAGAGGATAGAGAGGGAGAGAGCTAGAAATCTGGTAGGCATCCAGAGATCGACCAAGCATCTAGAGATCGGGTAGGCATCCAAGAGGTGACTGAACTCACCCAAGCAGTTCATCGCACCAGCTCAAGAACAACCCCTCGTGAGGCTGTTCCCCCATTGTACTGTTCATCATCAGCCCCCGAGGCAATCCACCACACCACACACTAGAGTAGGGTATTACACCACAACGGTGGCCTGAACCAGTATAAATCTTGTGTCCCTTGTGTGTTCTTCTTTCTAGCCTAGATCCTTTGCGAGACTTCGATACGTGAGCTGGTAGGGGAAAGATCTTCGTGCGCACCCCAGAGTTCGAACCTCAAGGGTCTGCCGAAACCTAAAATCCGACATTTACCACAATCATCCTTGTTGTACACACCTTTTGGTAGATACACACATGATTTGTAATTTATTAGAATACTCTATGTGCTTCACTTATATCTTTTGAGCTAGATAATTTTGCTCTAGTGCTTCACTTATATTTTTTAGAGCACGGCGGTGGTTTGATTTTGTAGAAATTGTTGATCTCTCATGCTTCACTTATATTATTTTGAGAGTATTTTAGAACAGCATGGTATTTGCTATGGTTATAAAATTGGTCCTAGAATGATGAGCATCCAAGTTGGGTATAATAAAAACTATCATAGGAAGTGAATTGGATGCTATGATCAATTTGATGCTTGATAATTGTTTTGAGATATAAAGGTGGTAATATTAGAGTCATGCTAGTTGGGTAATTATGAAATTGAGGAATACTTGTGTTGAAGTTGGCAAGTCCTGGAGCATGCACGTATGGTAAAAGTTGTGTAGCAAATTTATTGCATGGAGTGCTCTTTTGAGTGCCTTCCTTATGTGTGGAGGTCGGGGACGCGTGATGGTTAACTCCTGCCAACCTCCCCCCTAGGAGCATGCGTAGTATTACTTTTCTTCGAGGGCTAATAAAACTTTTGCAATAAGTATATGAGTTCTTTATGACTAATGTGAGTCCATGGATTATACACACTCTTACCCTTCCATCATTGCTAGCCTCTTTGGTACCGTGCATTGCCCTTTCTCACCTTGAGAGTTGGTGCAAACTTCGCCGGTGCATCCAAACCCCATGATACGATACGCTCTATCACATATAAACCTCCTTATATATTCCTCAAAACAGCCACCATACCTACCTATTATGGCATTTCCATAGCCATTCTGAGATATATTGCCATGCAACTTTCCACCATTCCGTTTATCATGACACGCATCATCATTGTCATATTGCCTTGCATGATCATGTAGTTGACATCGTATTTTTGGCAAAGCCACCATGCATAATTTTTCATCCATGTCACTCTTGATTCATTGCCCATCCCGGCACACCGCCGGAGGCATTCATATAGAGTCATATCTTGTTCTAGTTTCGAGTTGTAATTCATGAGTTGTAAATAAATAGAAGTGTGATGATTATCATTATTAGAGCATTGTCCCTTATAAAAAAGTCCAAATAAAAAAGGAAAAAAAAAAGAAAGGCCAAATAAGAAAAAGAAAGGCCCAAAAATAAAAAAGGGGGACAATGTTACTATCCTTTTCCACACTTGTGCTTCAAAGTCGCACCATGTTCTTCATATAGAGAGTCTCTTATGTTGTCACTTTCATATACTAGTGGGAATTTTTCATTATAGAACTTGGCTTGTATATTCTAACGATGGGCTTCCTCAAAATGCCCCAGGTCTTCGTGAGCAAGCAAGTTGGATGCACACCCACTTAGTTTCTTTTGTTGAGCTTTCATACATTTATAGCTCTAGTGCATCTGTTGCATGGCAATCCCTACTCCTCATGTTGACATCAATTGATGGGCATCTCCATTTCCCATTGATTAGCCTCGTCAATGTGAGACTTTCTCCTTTTTTGTCTTATCCACACAATCCCCATCACCATATTCTATTCCACCCATAGTGCTATATACATGGCTCACGCTCATGTATTGCGTGAGATTTGAAAAAAGATGAAGCGTGTTAAAAAGTATGAACCAATTGCTTGGCTGAAACCGGGCATGATGGAGTATTTTGTGTGATGAAAATGAAACATAGCCTAACTATATGATTTTGTAGGGATGAACTTTCTTTAGCCATGTTATTTTGAGAAGACATGATTGCTTTGTTAGTATGCTTGAAGTATTACTATTCTTATGTCAATATGAACTTTTATTTTTGAATCACTTGGATCTGAACATTCATGCCACAATAAAGAAAATTACATTGAGAATTATGCTAGGTAGCATTCCACATAAAAAATTCTGTTTTTATCATTTACCTACTCGAGGACGAGCAGGAATTAAGCTTGGGATGCTTGATACGTCTCCAACGTATCTATAATTTCTTATTGTTCCATGCTATTATATTACCCGTTTTGGATGTTTATGGGCTTTACTTTACACTTTTATATCATTGTTGGGACTAACCTACTAACCGGAGGCCCAAACCGAATTGCTGCTTTTTTGCCTATTTCAGTGTTTCAAAGGAAAGGAATATCAAAAGGAGTCCAAACGGAATGAAACCTTCGGGAGCGATCTTTTTAGAACAAACGCAATCCAGGAGACTTGGAGTGGACGTCAAGAAGCAGCCGAGGCGGCCACAAGGCAGGAGGGCATGCCCTAGGAGGCTGGGCACGCCCCCACCCTCATCAGCCCCTCGTGGCTCCCCTGACCTACCTCCTTCGCCTATATATACCTCCATACCCTGAAAACATCCAGGAGCACCACAAAAAACTATTTCCACCGCTGCAACCTTCTGTATCAGCGAGATCCCATCTTGGAGCCTTCACGGGCGCTCCGCCGGAGGGGGAATTGACCATGGAGGGCCTCTACATCATCTCCAAGGCCTCTCCGATGAGTTGTGAGTAGTTTACTATAGACCTTCTGGTCCACAGTTATTAGCTAGATGGCTTCTTCTCTCTCTTTGAATCTCAATACAAAGTTCTCCTTGATCTTCTTGGAGATCTATTCGATGTAACTCTTTTTGCGGTGTGTTTGTCGAGATCCGATGAATTGTGGGTTTATGATCAAGTTTATCTATGATAAATATTTGAATCTCCTCTGAATTCTTTTATGTATGATTGGTTATCTTTGCAAGTCTCTTCGAATTATCAGTTTGGTTTGGCCTACTAGATTGATCTTTCTTGCAATAGGAGAAGTGCTTAGCTTTGGGTTCGATCTTGCGGTGTCCTTTCCCAGGGGCAGCAGCGGCAGCAAGGCAAGTATTGTATTGTTGCCATCGAGGATAAAAAGATGGGGTTTATATCATATTGCTTGAGTTTATCCCTCTACATCATGTCATCTTTCTTAATGCATTACTTTGTTCTTCATGAACTTAATACTCCAGATGCAGGCAGGAGTCAGTCGATGTGTGGAGTAATAGTAGTAGATGCAGAATCGTTTCGATCTACTTGCCACGGACGTGATGCCTATATACATGATCATGCCTAGATAATCTCATAAATATGCACTTTTCTATCAATTGCTCGACAGTAATTTGTTCACCCACCGTAATACTTATGCTATCTTGAGAGAAGACACTAGTGAAACCTATGGCCCCCAGGTCTATCTTTTATCATATAAGTTTCCCATCTACTTTTATTTGCATCTTTACTTTCCAATCTATATCATAAAAATACCAAAAATATTTATCTTATCTTATTATCTCTATCAGATCTCACTTTCGCAAGTTACCGTGAAGGGATTGACAACCCTTTATCGCGTTGGTTGCGAGGTTCTTGTTTGTTTGTGTAGGTACGAGGGACTTCTGTGGAGCCTCCTACTGGATTGATACCTTGGTTCTCAAAAACCGAGGGAAATACTTAGTTTTCTCGGGGCTGCAGTCCAGTTTCTTAGTGGTTTGCTTCTCGATCTACCCAATCAAGGTTAGACCTTGCTCTCGTAGCAGCATTGCGTATTGCTCTCACTATGAAAGGGGGACATAACCCCTACTATAGAGCAGGAATGGAAGGGAATGAGCTCAGTTGCTTCTCCCCCACACTTCTTTATTTCTCCGTGCCCATATTTAGTTAATACTTTCGAGCGCTACTTTGCTGCATCACCCTTTCCTCTTCAAGGGAAAACCAATGCAGTGCTCAAGAGGTAGCACTCCCCTTTGACCTTCTTAGTAAAAAGAGTGGGGTCGATTTTCCCAATTTCGAGCCCACGATTTTGCAACAACTCAGTAAGATGCCCATACCACGCACGTGGGACTTGTTTAAGTCCATAGAGTGCCTTGTTGAGTTGGTACACATGATCAGGGAAATGGGGTTCCTCGAACCTCGGGGGTTCTTTGAAATACACTAACTCATTAATGGGACCATTAAGAAAAGCACTTTTCACATCCATTTGTTGCAACTTGAAAATATGATGAGAAGCATATGCAATCAACAAACGAATAGATTTAAGGTGAGCAACAGGAGAAAAGGTTTCACTGTAGTCGATACCCTCGACTTGGGAGTAGCCTTGTGCCACCAAACGAGCCTTGTTGCGAACAATGATTCCATGAGCATCTTGCTTGTTCTTGAATATCCACTTGGTTCCAATGACATTATGATTCCCGGTTGGCCTTGGCACTAATTTCCACACCTGGTTGTGCTCAAAGTTGTTGAGTTCTTCATGCATGGCATTGAGCCAATCCGGATCCTCGAGTGCCTCATAGACCTTTTGGGGTTCGACACAAGAAACAAACGCGTGCTTTTCACAATAGTTTGCTAATTGTCTATGAGTGCTTACCCCCTTTCTTAGGCTTCCAACCAGATTCTCCATGAGATGACCTTTGGTTGTGAGCTTGGAACCAATCTTCGCGGCACGACATCTAATTCCTCCTCGGGTGTGAAAAGAGGAGTGGAAACTTGATCATCTTGAGCGCCATCTTGAGCTTGTTCTTGATCTTGAGCTTGCTCTTGATCTTGAATTTGCTCGAAAGGGAGAATTCGACCTTGGGCATTACTTGGTGGCTCACCACCATCTTGAGGTTGATCTTGCCCTTGATCTTGTTCACGTGGTTAAGAGCCTTCACTTTGTTCTTTGGAAGCATGTGGGTCTTGGGTCGGTGATGGGTCCACTTGAGTGGAGCATTGTCCTTCTCCTTCGGCCACAAGGGGTTCCTCAATGGGTAGGATATGGCCAACACCCATTCTTCTTATGGCTTGGGGAGGAATTTCATCACCTACATCACAAGTACCACTTTGATCCACTTGGGAGCCGTTATTCTCGTCAAACTCCACGTTACACGTCTCCTCAATGAGTCCCATGGACTTGTCGAGGACACGGTAAGCATGAGAGTTTGAAGCATAACCAACAAATATGCCCTCATGAGCTCTAGCCTAAAGTTTAGACCAACGAACACCTTTCTTGAGAATGAAACACTTACACCCAAACACCCGGAAGTACTTGAGGTTGGGCTTGTTACCAGTGAGTATTTCATAAGGAGTATTGTTCAAGCATTTGCGGAGATAGAGCTGATTGGATGCATGGCATGCGGTGTTGATGGCTTCGGCCCAAAAGTTGTAAGGAGACTTGAACTCCGCCATCATGGTCCTTGACGCATCCATCAACGCCTGATTCTTCCTCTCCGTGACACCATTTTGTTGAGGGGTGTATGGTGCAGAATATTGATGCTTGATCCCCTCATCACTAAGAAACTCATCCAAGGTGTAGTTCTTGAACTCGGTGCCGTTGTCACTTATTATTTTCAAGATCTTTGCATCGTGTTGACGTTGAGCTTCATTTGCAAAGTCGATGACAGTTTGTTGGGTTTCACTCTTCCTCTTGAAGAAATACACCCAAGTGTACCTTGAGAAATCATCGACAATCACCAAGCAATACTTTCTACCCCCAAGACTATCAAAAGATTGAGTCCCAAAGAGATCCATGTGAAGGAGTTCCAAGGGTCTCTTCGAATAGATGATAGTCGTGGGAGGGTGAGCCTTCTCATGTAACTTTCCTTCGATACAAGCACTGCAAGCATGATCTTTGGCCAAACTAACATTTGTTAGTCGACGGACAGGGCCTCCCTTGAGAAGACTTTGCAAAGATCTCATATTGACATGGGCTAAACGGCATGCCAAAGCCATCCCACATCAACTTTAGCCATTAGGCATGTCGCGGTCTTAGTGGGTCGCTCCGAAAAGTTAATCACATAAAGACCGTTCTCGACATGCCCAACAAAGGCTACTTTAAGAGTCTTGCTCCACAAGAGGGCCACGGTATCAATATCAAAGAATGTGGCAAAGCCCATGAGTGCAAGTTGACGAACGAAAAGTAGAATGTATACAAGGGACTCAACAAGCATGACCTTCTCGATCATGAGATCATGAGAAATGACAACCTTGCCAAGACCCAATACCTTAGAGGACGAGGCATCACCCCACTCGATGTTGGTGGGCATAGATGGGATCTTGTGCAGGTCCACCACCAAGTCCTTGCTTTCGGTCATATGATTTGTGGCTCCACTATCGAGCAACCATGATCCCCCACCAGAAGCAAACACCTACAAGAGATCAATGCTTGGTTTTAGGTACCCATTTTGTAATGGGTCATTTGATGATAGTAACAAGGGTCTTAGGAACCCAAATAGGCCATTCAATGTACTCATAAGGAGAACCAACAAATTTAGCATAAACATGCCCATCACTAGCATGACACAACACATAAGAAGGGTTAAAGTTGCCGGCTTTGTTGGAAGAGGTGGCATTGCCCTTTTTGACATCACCACCCTTCACATTGTTCTTCTTCTCCTTTGGAGCACCCTCTCCCTCCTTCACAAAAGTTTGCTTGAGAGGGGGAGGTCGTTTGGTCTTGTCGTTCTTCTTCTTATTCTTGGACTTGGGTGCGAACCTAACTCCATCCTTGGCCACAACTTCCTTTTGATTGCTCAAAAGGTCATTGAGATTCTTCTCACCTTGTATGCACAACACAAGGCCTTTCTTAAGTTGCTCCTTCAACTTGGCATTCTTCTCCACAATATGCACATGCTCACAACACGGGTTAGTAGCATTTGCATTATCAATTAATACCATATGAGGAAAAGTGGCTTTCTCCTTGGTTAGCTTCACTTGGAGTTGATCATGAGACTCCTTGAGGCTAGCATGAGCACCCTTCAAGACCTTGTGAGCCTTGTCAAGTATATCAAACTCCTCCTTGAGTCTAGCATGGTCAACCCCAAGTTTAGCCTTCTCGAAGTTTAGCACACGAGATACAACAAGAGCATAATCAAGATCTTTCTTTAATTTAGCATGGTCATCATTGTGTGACTCCTCAAGAGCCAAATGATGAACACGCTCTTCCTCAAGTGCATTAGAGAGATCCAATATCTCATCGGCATAGTCACGACTATGACCTTTTGATGCGCCGCATCCTTCGGTCATCCCCATGGACCTTCCATCGTCTCACCAAGCACCAAGAGGACCCATGACTAGAGCACGAGCTAGAGCTCTCGAGACCGAGGTGACTTCTCTCCTTAGTGATATATCATATGATCCTCTCGAGACATGGCTACTGCCTAAATCAGGAATGTTGTGCATGATTAGGTACCCAGAGGACCCTCCCGAGGATGTGCATGGAGATGGTCAAGACCCCAAGTCCACGGAAGAAGAGAACCAACAGAAGAAGGAGAGAACAACCTCTAGGCACCGGACATCCGGCCATGGCCCCGGAAATCCGGCCCCTGGAGGTCTGCTTGGCCAGGAGCCTGCAGAAGAAGCTACAGGGACCGAACATCCGGCGTCCAGCCCGGACATCCGACCCCCCTCACCCGAAATCCGGCCTCTAGCCCGGACATCCGTACACGGCGTCCAGGGAGCACAGAAGGTTGCCCCATCAGCCCGGACATCCGGCCATCTCCCCGGACATCCGGCGCCTACCGAAGCACCGGACATCCGGCCCCTCCGCCCGGACATCCGGCCCCGTCCATCCAGAGAGCAGAACGGCCGTCTCCACCAGCCCGCACATCCGGCCCTTCAGCCCGGACATCCGGCCCCTCGCAAGCGACCGGACATCCGGCCCGTCGCCCGGACATCTGGCCGTCCCTGTTTGTGAATAGTGTAATGGCCGAGGCCCATGTACCCCCCTTCGCCCCTAGACTATATATACTCCATCACCACCTACATTTTAGGGTTAGCATTGTGATAGCTCATTTGAGATAGAGCATTGCTCATCCGTACCGGATCTACTCCTTGTGAGGGACCGCACCTCTTCGGAGAAGATTCGCCCGGATTCAAGGCCTCCATCCGGAGAAGACAATCAAGACCTCCTCACGGAGAAGAAGTGTTACTCTTGTATCGTCCCTTGTTAACTTTGGATCTCGTGTTACTTTGTGCCTCGATGATCTAGCACTTGTGTGATCAATTTCGTGTCGGTTGAGTGTTTCTCTTGTTTTCCCCTCGTGATTTCCCTCGTGTTCTTTCGTGCGTTCTTCGTGTTCCTCGTAGGGATCCTCTCCAAACGTGAAAGATCGGCCCCTAGGGTTCCGCCCTACATCATCTTGGTATCATGAGCCACATTGATCACGTTTTTGGAGCCCCTACCCCGTGTTTTCTAGCTTGATTTTGTTGTTTTCGTCCTAAATCCGAAAATTCCCCACCAAAAATAGCCCCAATTTTTTTTTGATTTGTTGGTGTGATGAAGTTTTGCTGGATTTGATCCACGGATCTGCTTTGCATCGAGTGGATCTAGCTTTTCCCCATCTCTCCCGCGATTTCCATCCACCAATTCTTCCGAATTTTGCCCCAGAGTTGCCCTTTTTCCCGTGGAGTTCATCGTGTTCGTCCCCAATCCAGGAGCATGTACATCCGCCCGTGTCAACCGGACATCCGGCGTCCCGGACATCCGGCCACTGGCCCGGACATCCGGCCCCTGGCAGCAGCAACTCCATCCACCACATCCATTTCCGCCTAGTTTCGCCCAATTTTGCCCCGGTGCCCACACTTACTTCCGCATACCACCAACGCTTTCCACAAGCACCACCACCGCTCACCGCTACCTCCTACGACGATTTTGACACGTTTGGGTCTTTGAGGTTTTGGGTTGTGGTCCCGTGTCCTATTGTGTTTCGGCTATATAGGTACGGTTTGACGTCAACATCACCACCGCTCATCTCCATCGACTACTCATCATCACCAAGGACGGTAACTTCCACGACATCTTTGTCATACCTTGCAATTGCATTGATACCCACATGGACTTACATTTGCGTAGCTTACCCATCGAGACTAGCCATTGAGTATTGCCGGCAACGTGACTTGTGCACATTAGTGATCATACTCCATAGCATACATACCATACCATCGTGGTGCATATCTTGGCATCAAATTTTGTGTCACAAAGTTGTCATAGCATACACAATTGCTATCTTGGTTCGTGAAGTTTTGCATGAGAAAAGAGCTCAAAAGTGAAAGAGCCACCCAAGCTTTTAAGCAAAGAGGGAAAGATAAGCAAAGAGCTTATAAGCAAGAACCATAGCATCATACTACATTAAGATTGTCATACCCGATCATCTTGGATCGTAGCACCGAAATACCATACATATAGCATACTTGGGATAGAGATCGTTGCATTTTTTCCCAGTAGATTGTGCACAAGTTCCGTATCCGCCTATTGTGTAATCGTGCTAGCGTCTCTCGTGTATTGTGCAACAAGAGCATTTTCATGGATTCCACATTTTGGCTCACTTTTGGTTTGCACAATCCCACTTATCTATTTGCGTGTGTGTTTCCGTGTACCACTACTTGCTTGGTCTACTTGTTGCATTTGCAAATTTGTGAATCTTTTCCAACATTATTGAAGCTCACTTACAATTGCATCAAATTTTGTGCCACCATCCTAACCAAGCTCCACCAGAAGCTTTTACTTGTGTAGGTGTGAGAACCGACAAGAATTGGTACCAATAGTGCTATTTCATTTTCCGCATTTGAGTGAACTTGATTCATCGTCAACATCGGTCAAGGTACATTGGTATAAGTTCTTCTCCTTCTCCCACTCACATTTTTGTTTGGCATGATGGATAGGCCAAGTTCTTCTACCAATCCACTCTTCATCGAGCAAGACGACAACATGTCATCATACGTCACCAAGAGCCACCTCTTTGGTGCACAACGAGCGTTTCATCAAGAGCAACAAGCTATGACCGACCGCATCGACAACCTCTCCACCGACTTGCGACTCTCCGAGCAATGTACCAAGGACTACTTCGACAACAAGCTCGACGCTCACAAGCAAGAGAACAATGCAAGAATGGACGAGATCCGCACCTTTTTGGTGAACCGTCCTCCTTCTACATATTCATAGTCAAGACGGAGCCGCTCAAGTCGACACTCCGATGACACTTTCTCCGGCTCAAGTACACCGACATCGAACACTCTTCGACGAGCCGCGCGTCAAGACCGTCATGCATCTCGCAATCCACTACATGACAAGCATTCACAAGAGCAAGTCAACGAGCAAGAACTTCGTCCTCCACCACATCAAGTTGCGTTTGCTCAAGCTCAAGAAAGACAACGTCAACATCGCCAAGAGGAAGAAAGAGCACGTCTACACCAAGAGGAGCAAGATGCCGAGGCTCAACGTCTTCAACAACAACAACATGAAGCACAAGCTCTTGAGGCGCAACGTGCCCTTCAAGAATCAAGTCGAGCCATTGCTAACCGCAACCGAGACTGGTGCAGTCAAGAGGAAGCACTTCGAGAAGAAATCCAAGAGCGGAACTACCAACCGCGAGTGCAACGTCAAGTTCCTCAAGCTCCTCCACAAGCTCGACAAGCTCCTCCTCAACCTCAAGGTCAACAAGAGCAAGTTGGTCATGGACTTCCTCCATGCCAAGAGCAACACGAGGATGATTATCCTCCACGTCAAGAGTGTCATCATCACCATCGCCAACAACACAATGAAGAGCAACGCTACAGCAAGCTAAAATTCACCATGCCCAAGTTCAGTGGAAGCAATGATCCCGAAGAATACCTCTCATGGGCATTGAAGGTCGACAAAATCTTTCGTTTGCACAACTATGAGGAAGAGAAGAAGATCTCTATGGCATCACTTGAGTTCCAAGACTATGTTCTCATATGGTGGGAACAAATCCTTGAGCGCCGACAAGCAAGAGGCGAACCTCCAATCACCACTTGGGCTCAAATGAAGGAAGTCATGCGAGCATGTTTTGTGCCCACATACTACAACCGTGATCTCTTCAAGAAACTCCAACTTCTCAAGCAAGGAACAAAGAATGTTGAAGAATACTACAAGGAAATGGAGATAGCCATGATTCGAGCCAATGTCAAGGAAGATGATGAGCAAACTATGGCACGCTTCTTGAATGGCCTCAATCATCCCATCAAGAAGATCACCGACTTCCATCCCTACTCCAACCTCATTGAGCTCGTGCATCAAGCGGCCAAGGCGGAACGTCAAGTGCAAGATGACTCCAAATATGCCAAGTACTCATCCAAGACCTACGGCTGCTCCAACAACCAAGCTTCAACGACTCCTCCAACTTCTACCTCAACCAAGCCATCTACAACCAACTACGACAAGTCAAGTTACAGGAAAACTTTGACAAGCGCAAGTCGTCTTCCTCCTCCTACAAGCAACTTCAAGCCGTGTGCTTCATCATCTACTCCGACCGATGAGACCGTCAAGACAAGCTCCTTCAAGTGTTTCACTTGCGGCGGCCGAGGCCACAAGTCCTATGAATGCACAAACAAGCGCACCATGATCCTCAACGATGATGGCACCTATGCCTCCATGAGTGACAAGGAGATGGAAGCCCTTGAGCAAGTGTACATGCACCGGCGCGTGAATGAGGATGAAGATGATCAAGTCTTTTGTGATGAGGATTCGAGCCCCGCTCTCGTTGTCTCCAAAGTCTTGACTCTTCAACATCAACAAGAAGAAGACCAACGATGCCACATTTTCCACACAAAGGCCGGCATCAATGGAAGGTCCGTCAAGGTCATCATCGATGGAGGTAGTTGCCACAACTTGGCAAGTGAAAAACTATGATCCAAGCTTCAATTGGTCAAGATGAAGCACCCACACCCATACAAAGTCCAATGGCTAAGTGACTCCGGCACTATACGAGTTGAGCATACAGTCCAAGTCTCCTTCAAAATTGGTGGAAGACACTTTGGAGTGTGACGTCGTCCCAATGTCCGTTTGCCACCTCCTTCTTGGTCGACCATGGCAATTCGACCGTGGTGTCATCCACAACGGGCGTACCAATCACTATAGCTTCAAGATGAAAGGGAAGGAGTATGTGCTACGACCTATGTCTCCTAGTCAAGTGATGGCCGACAAGCAAGCCACCCATCATGGAGAGAAGAGTGAGAAAGTGATCCACCAAAAAGTGAGTGAGAGCCACAAGCCAAACTTGAGCGCCTCTTCGCCTAGAGAGAAAAACCTAGTCCTATTTGCCACAAAAAGTGAGATGAGATAAGTGTGTGAGAACCCATTGAGTGTTATGCACTTTGTCCTTGTGTGCAAGGATGGGGAACCAAAAACTAACACCTCTCACGAGCTACCTTTAGTGTTTCAATCTCTTTTGCAGGAATTCCAAGATGTTTTCACCGATGAGCTACCTCCGTGTCTACCTCCTCTATGAGGTATCGAGCATCGAATCGACCTCATCCCCAGAGCCCCCTACCAAACAAAGCTCCATACCGCGTCAATCCCGAAGAAACTAAGGAGATCCAATGGCAAGTACAAAAACTAATCGACAACGGTCATGTACGTGAAAGCTTAAGTCCTTGTGTCGTTCCCGTAATACTTGTGCCTAAGCAAGATGGAAGTTTTCGCATGTGTTCCGATTGTAGACCTATAAATGCTATTACCGTTCGCTATAGGCATCCCATTCCTCGCCTAGATGATATGCTTGATGAACTTAGAGGTGCCGCCTATTTCTCAAAAATTGATCTTAAAAGTGGCTATTATCAAATCCGCATACAAGAAGGTGATGAGTGGAAAACCACTTTCAAAACCAAATTTGGCTTGTACGAGTGGTTGGTCATGCCTATGGGTTTATCGGAAGCTCCCGGTACTTTCATGAGACTTATGCATTTTGTGCTTCGTCCTTATATTGGAGTGTTTGTTGTGGTTTACTTTGATGACATTCTTGTTTTTAGCAAATCCATGAAAGAGCATCTTAATCATGTTAGGGCTATTTTGCAAACCCTTCGCAAGGAACGTCTTTGTGCCAACACGAAAAAGTGCACGTTTGGTGTTGACAAACTTGTTTTCTCAGGTTTTGTTGTCTCTTCCAAGGGTTTCCATGTTGATGAATTTAAAATTGAAGCAATTAAAACTTGGCCCCAGCCCACCAATTTGCAACAAGTGCGTAGCTTTCTTGGCCTTGCAGGTTTTTACCGTCGCTTTGTGAAGGATTTTAGCACTATTGCCGCTCCTTTGCATGCCTTGAGTAAAAAGAATGATCCTTTTGTTTGGGGATCTTTGCAATCCACTGCTTTTGATGAGCTCAAGTCTTTGCTTACTCATGCTCTGATTCTTGCTTTGCCCAACTTTGACAAAACTTTTGAGGTTCATTGTGATGCAAGTGGTACCGGAATTGGCGGAGTTTTAATGCAAGAAAAATGAGCCATTGCTTATTTTAGTGAAAAACTCTCTGGTGCTCAACTTAACTATCCCATCTATGACAAAGAATTGTATGCTTTAGTGCGTGTGCTACATGTTTGGGAACATTATCTTAGACCTCATGAGTTTGTCATCCATACTGATCATGAAACGCTTAAGTACTTAAAAGGTCAAACTAGGTTGAACAAGCGTCATGCCAAATGGAGTGAATTTATTGAATCTTTCCCCTATGTGATCAAGTACATTAAGGGTAAGGAAAATGTAGTTGCGGATGCACTTTCATGCATATGCACTCTTGTCACTAAACTTGAGTTGAATGTTATTGGCTTTGAGCACATAAAAGACTTGTATGCGAATGATCCTTCCTTTGCTACTCCTTATGCTAAGTGTTTGACGCATACATCTTGGGAACAATATTACATCAAGGATGCTTATCTTATGAGAGCTAACAAACTTTGCATTCCCGAGTCTTCTCTTTGTTTGCTCCTTTTGCAAGAGGCTCATGGAGGCGGACTCATGGGACATTTTGGACGCAACAAGACATTCGCCACGCTCTCCAAGAACTACATTTGGCCCAAGATGTTCCGTGACGTCTCACGCTTCACCAACCAATGCTCTACATGTCGCAAAGCTAAGTCTAAAGCTCAATCCCATGGTCTTTACATGCCTCTTCCTATTCCTTATCAACCTTGGGAAGACATTAGCATGGATTTTGTACTTGGTTTGCCTAGAACTCGAAATGGAAATGATTCCGTGTTTGTTGTTGTGGACCGATTTTCTAAGATGGCACATTTCATTCCTTGCAACAAGATAGACGATGCTTCACATGTTGCAAATCTCTTTTGTAGGGAAATCTTGCGCCTCCATGGAGTACCAAAGACAATCGTCTCTGACCGCGACGTCAAGTTCTTGAGTTACTTTTGGAAGACGCTATGCACCAAGCTCGGAATCAAGCTCTTGTTCTCATCCGCATATCATCCTCAAACCGACGGCCAAACGGAGGTGACGAACCGTACCCTCTCCACTCTACTTCGCGTGTTGATCAAGAAGAACATCAAGGAGTGGGAGGAGTGTCTACCCATCGCCGAGTACACCTACAACCGTGCAAGACATTCAACGATCGGCAAGTCCCCCTTCGAGGTCGTCTACGGCTTCAACCCGTTATCCCCATTGGACATTCTACCTCTTCCTCTACAAGAGCGCACCAACCTCGACGCAAGTGCCCGTGCAAGCTACATCAAGAAGATGCATGAAGATACAAGGCACACCATCGAGCGCCAAGTACATCGACTCGCGACAAAGCTCAACATCAACAAGCAACCCATGATATTCAACATCGGAGATCTTGTGTGGCTACACCTTCACAAAGACCGATTCCCCAATGAATGCAAGTCCAAACTTCTAGCTCGAGCCGATGGACCCTTCAAGGTGCTAGCACGCTACAACAACAATGCTTACAAGATTGATCTCCCACATGACAAGTACAACATGAGCGACATCTTCAACGTCACCGATCTCTCCCCGTACCATGTGATGAGGATTTCGATCTGAGGTCGGATCTTTCCCAAGGGGGGGGAGATGAAGCGGAGCATCCTTCGGTCATCCCCATGGACCTTCCATCGTCTCACCAAGAACCAAGAGGACCCATGACTAGAGCACGAGCTAGAGCTCACAAGACCGAGGTGACTTCTCTCCTTAGTGATATCTCATATGATCCTCTCGAGACATGGCTACTGCCTAAATCAGAAATGTTGTGCATGATTAGGTACCAAGAGGACCCTCCCGAGGATGTACATGGAGATGGTCAAGAACCCAAGTCCACGAAAGAAGAGAACCAATGGAAGATGGTGAGAACAACCTCCAGGCACCGGACATCCGGCCATGGCCCCGAACATCCGGCCCCTGGAGATCTACTTGGCCAGGAGCCTGCAGAAGAAGCTACACGGACCGGACATCAGGCGTCCAGCCCGGACATCCGACCCCCCTCACCAGAAATCCGGCCTCCAGCCTAGACATCCGGACACAGCGTCCAGGGAGCACAGAAGGTTGCCTCATAAGCTCGGACATCCGGCCATCTCCCCGGACATCCGGCGCCTCCCGAAGCACCGGACATCCGGCCCCTCCGCCCGAACATCCGGCCCCGTCCATCCAGAGAGCAGAACGGTCGTCTCCACCAGCCCGGACATCCGGCCCCTCGCGAGCAACCGGACATACGGTCGTCCCTGTCTGCGAACAGTGTAAGGGCCGAGGCCCATGTACCCCTCCCCCCTTCGCCCCTAGACTATATATACTCCATCACCACCTATGTTTTAGGGTTAGCATTGTGATAGCTCATTTGAGATAGAGCATTGCTCATCCGTACCAGATCTACTCCTTTTGAGGGACCGCACCTCTTTGGAGAAGATCCACCCGGATTCAAGGCCTCCATCCGGAGAAGACAATCAAGACCTCCTCACGGAGAATAACAGTTACTCTTGTATCGCCCCTTGTTGAATTTGGATCTCGTGTTACTTTCTGCCTCGATGATCTAGCACTTGTGTGATCAATTTTGTGTCGGTTGAGTGTTTCTCTTGTTTTCCCCTCATGATTTCCCTCGTGTTCTTCCACGCGTTCTTCGTGTTCCTCGTAGGGATCCTCTCCAAACGTGAAAGATCGGCCCCTAGGGTTCCGCCCTACATCACCTTCCATCTTAGAGATGGTTTCTTCATGAGCCTCGATCATGTCATTGGCTTCACCAAGTTGTTCCAAGAGAGCAACGAAGTGCTTCTTGGATTTGCCCTTGAGCTTACTCATAAAAGACTCAAATTCGTTTACTTCCTCATTAGACCCCTCACTTTCATCAATGCAATCCGTCAAGGAGGGATTAGTAATGATGGTGGTTTTGATGTTGGGGGTTACCTTGTTGGTGGTTGTCGGTGTCAAAACTGGTGGATCTCGGGTAGGGGGTCCCAAACTGTGCGTCTAAGGCTAATGGTAACAAGAGGCGGGGGACACGATGTTTACCCAGGTTCCGGCCCTCTCTATGGAGGTAATACCCTACTTCCTGTTTGATTGATCTTGATGACATGAGTATTACAAGAGTTGATCTACCACGAGATCGTAGAGGCTAAACCCTAGAAGTTAGCCTATGATTATGATTGTACTTGTCCTACGGACTAAACCCTCTGGTTTATATAGACACCGGAGGGGGCTAGGGTTACACAGAGTTGGTTACAGAGAAGGGAATCTACATATCCGAATTGCCAAGCTTGCCTTCCACGCAAAGGAGAGTCCCACCCGGACACGGGACAAAGTCTTCAATCTTGTATCTTCATAATCCGACAGTCCAGCATAAGCATATAGTCCGGTTGTCCGAGGACCCCCTAATCCAGGACTCCCTCAGTAGCCCCTAAACCAGGATTCAATGACGATGAGTCCGGCGCGTAGATTGTCTTCGGCATTACAAGGCGGGTTCCTTCTCTGAATACTCCAAAGTAGATCTTGAACACAAGAATCGTGTCCGGCTCTGCAAGACAAATTCCACATAGCACCGTAGAGAGTATAATATTCCACGAGTCTAATCCGCTGACAACTTTTCCATAGCGTGACATCACGCCGTGGCCCGATTATTATTCAAACCGTTTTTTCAACCTGCCACTATGCGCTTCGCGAGGCGGTTTTATTGGCACGTCTTGTCGAAGCAGAGATCGTGTCCCCTTATCACGGGATTCTCATCAATACGGGCATGGATAACCCAACCGCTCCATTAGTATGACTCCTTGGATTAGGCAAGTTCCAAACCGCGTGGATGACGCTTGACATTCACCCCCTTTATAAAGAGGTCAAGACTCGTCCTTTTCTTTCCACGCTTGATCCTTCCCTTCCCCCACCTCGAGTTCCAATACCGAAGGCTCAGTCCAAGCGCTTAGGACCTCCAACCATGTCCGGATCCAGCCTTCAAGGCCGGTGGACGGCCTCTTCTGTCACAGAGGAGGACATCACGAAGCTTAGGGAGGCTAGGTACTTGACCGCCGAAATCCTTCACAGGCTTCCTGCTCAAGGGCAGGTTATCCCTACTCCCAAACCCAACGAGAGTGTCGTGTTCGTCTCCCACTTCCTCCGAGGGCTAGGCTTCGGTATTCATCCCTTTGTTAGAGGGCTCATGTTTTATTACGGGCTAGATTTTCATGATCTAGCTCCAGATTCCTTCCTTCACATCTCAACATTCGTCGTTGTGTGTGAGGCCTTTCTTCGCATTACCCCACACTTCGGCTTATGGCTCAAAACCTTTAATGTGAAGCCGAAGATAATCGACAGGCAACACGCGGAGTGCGGAGGCGCTATAATAAGCAAAGGTGTCGATGCTTTATGGCCAAAGGGTTCCTTCCCAGAAGTTTCTGACCTATGGCAACGGGAGTGGTTTTACATCACAACACCCCGAGGTAGAAAGTGGGCGGCCGCCCCAGCCTTCCGCTCCGCTCCTCCGCCACAGCTTGCATCATGGGTCAACAAGGGGCTGGACTGGGGATCGGTTGATGACATGCGGACATTGCAAAGCCGCATTCAGGATATCATCAAGAAGGACATTAGTCTTGTCAAAGTAATCCAAGTAATGCTAGTTCGTCGGGTCCTGCCATGCCAATGTTGACCTCTCCGTATGTGTGAGTTCAACTCAGAAGGACCGCGAACTGTTCAGCGCTTCTTCGGCATGACGCTCGAAGGGATGTATCAATTATTCTTCGGATCACGAATAAAGTGTCCGGACACAACAAAGGATGCAGGCCTCGATTGCAACCATCCAGATACCCAGATAAGTAATTCCATAACTGAACATGTTGTCATTATATTTGTCATGACATTATCCTGAAAACCCATCCTCGGCCAGGCTGGATAAGAAAGGCGGAGAGGATCAGGTGTTCGGCCCCTCTTCCTGAAGATTCGGTGGACCCTGTATTAACCAGGATGCTGGCTCATGCACCTTATCAAGTGCCATCAGGGAAGGACAAGGAGAGGAATGGGGAAGCCGAAAGCGGACTTCATGCTGGAGGTACGTTATGCATCGTAACTGGGGAAATTGGTACTCCCGTGTCGGAGGATGAACGGGGAGGAGAATCTAGTATCCCCTCTCCCCACGGGAAGAAAAGGGCCGCCCCCGAAGACTTGGAAGCAGAGGTCTCCAAACGAGGGAAGAAACCTTTATCAGGGGGCCCTGCCCCAGAGGGCAACATTGCTGCATAGCGCCCACAGGGGGGCCAGCCGTTAACCGAGCCGTAAGTGAACAAAGGTGCTTTGTAAGCATACCCCGTTCCTTTCCTGAGAATAATGACTGAGACGTATGTTTTGCAGTTCGGCTTATAGCCTCCCTCAACAATCTTCGTCCTCGGGGGATCTTCTTTCGGAGATGATGGAGAGCGAAACGCCTCCTCCTACTTCTCCGCCTCACGAGGCGGACGACCCTGAGGTGTCGTCCCGGAGGATCTCTCCTGATTCGCAAAGGCCAGAAGGTAACTCTTCGGCCGCCCGAGGTCCGGGGTGTTCGGCTCCTAGAGAGACCAACAGAAAAAGCCCCGGACTGTCTGATATACAGCCGAACAAATTGACGGGTCTTCTGCGGCAAGCGGCTATCTCAGAGGCACATCATACCTTAATGGGTATGGTGGTTGAGAGGATTTTGTCCGCAAAAAGCGGGTTGAATGAAGCTTTTACGAGCCTGCTAAGAGGCTTTGAGGTACGCAATGTGATATTTTTTGATTGTACCATAAAAGCAAGGTGCACTGTGTATAGATAGTAGCCCCTGAGACTCTGGTTACCATCCTAACAGGGCGATGAGAGGATCGAAAATAGAAATAATCTCACGTAACGATTTTGCCAATTTTGTACACAGGTGGCTGCAGCGCTGGCAGATGCCGGGGCTGCCGAATTTGCCGAACTGAAGCGGCAACATGATGTGGCGGATGAAGAAATCACTCTTATGAACAAGCGGCTTGACGAGGCACAGGGCATGTATATTTGGGTGGTCAGCGAATATTAATAAGAGCATGATGCTGAGATTTATAATATGCTTTGACTGCAGATGGTGCTGCCACCATGGAGACCCTTCGGGATGAGCTTGCCCAGGCCAAGGAGCAAGCCAGGAGAAGCAATGCAGCTGCCGAGAAGGCAGCTGCTGAATTAAAAGCCGAATAGGCTGCTCATCGCCAAAGTGAGGATAAAATGGCCAACATGGCTCTTGAGCTACAGAATGCCGCTAGGTGATATGAGCTTCTCGAAAGGGAAACCCAAGCGAAAACGGCTGACCTAGAAAAGGCCTTACAGGCAGCGAAGGAAACTCGCTCTGAGATCAGAGCGGCTCGGGAGGAGCTCCGGCAAGCTGGTGAGATCGCGGCTGGGAAGCCCTTTTTATTGCAAACTAAACTCGGCGATCCAAAGTATGCCCATCTTGATCAATTGTGGAGTTCTCCAGACGCATACTTGGATTTGTCAAAGAGTGATGCCGATGCGACACAGTATTTCCGAGATCAAGAAGATCATGAAGCGGAAAGATTATTCTGGTCGCAGTTCAGTACTCCAAGGCGTCCGCTGCTGTTGAACGAGCAAATGGACGAGTGGGCCGAGCTCCATAGGTTATCCGGGCTTGCCATGAATGTTGTCATGGATCGCCTGTGGCCGAGCAGCCAAGTCCGGATAGTTATTTTGGTTTGGTGCAACGATTTATTCGTGTTGTGCCGCATATCGATGCTATCAAGCGGTCGGCGTGCATAGAGGGTGCACAAATGGCCCTTGCCCGTGTTAAGACATATTGGGCGAGGATGGAGGCCACCGATATTGCAACCAGGGGTCCACCCGGGGGCCAGGACTTGCCCGAGCACTATTTTGAAGAAGTCTTAGAAGGTGCCCGTTTAATAGAGGCTCAGTGCTCAAAGAATATCATGTTCAAATGACATGTATCTTGATTGTAAAAATAATGCTTTTGATAATAAAGGCTATATTTATACCTTTGCCCGTAAAGTATTGTAGTGCCTCCTGTGCGGCCGTTTATGTATATATGTATATAACCTGAAAGTTTGCAGTCGTCGGCTTCAGCCCCCTCGCGTATAACGCGGGGGTGTTCGGTAAAAGCGCGTAACCACACTTGATCCAGCGTCTTGGTCCGTTAAGGAGGTGGTAGCGCGGCAAACAAGGCAATCGAACTACATAGCTTTAACACTTTCACTTAGCCATAGGAGTTTGACAGTGGGGCTACTATATAGCCCCTGGTATGACCGCGTTTATCCGAATACGGTGCACTTACATACATGACCGGAAAACCTATCCTTCGTTAATGCAGAGGAATCGCGAAGATTACGCTGAGTCATTGAGTGGTTGACCCGTCTCTCGCTTTATCATGACAGTCAGTTTTCGGCTTTCTCTACTGAGGTGCTCATCTGGATGAACCAGGGCACAATCGCAGTAGTTCTCCCTGTGCCACCTTAGCCGATAGAGCGGAACGTAAGGTAGCAAAACACGGGAGCCAGGCAAACCCAACTATTGACCAAAGACATGATTCGGAGCTAATGCATATAAGGCCAAACTCGCGACGCCGAACACTCCCGAAGGTATTCGGACTTTACAACATATACTAGGCTGAATACAGCCCTCGATAATGAGCCCTGAATTTCAAGGTACGTGCATCAATCCGGCGTGACGAAAGAGCGCCTGTGGTGAGAGCATAGATCTCAAAAAACACACTGGTTGCTGCCTTTGTAACGTCTATTTTAGAACGGCGAATCATAAGCTCGCCAATAATGTCGGTATCCCTCTTGGTCATTTTAAGTGCCAGGAGGGTGTGAGACAACAAGAGACAATAAAAAAGGTTTACACAGGGTCTTAATCTAAAAAGAAACCTTTGAACGGGGCCCTGCTGCACGTCTGCGCCTTTGTCTCTGTTGTGCCGTATCTTTGAAGGGTATAGCATGATGGTCATCTGTAAAAAAAGAAAAACCCAGGTGAAAGAATCTAGTGTGACCGTGCGTAAAGTTGGTTTATCTTAATGAACCATGAAAATTCAATCTCTTGAGTGTAAATAGGGTCAAGCCAAACTATGGACCTTTTAGATGCGG